>NW_024429182.1:600000-1200000 GCF_017639785.1 Mesocricetus auratus | reverse complement strand
AAGAACAGCTCTGGCCATTCTTTTTCTTACGTGGCTATCTGTGTAATATTTATTGTCACTGGTTTATTCTATTGGTATTGCGCCTTTGGTTGCAACCTGGGACTCCATTTTCCTTTTGTTAAGTTGCAGAGTAGCCTGCAAAAAACATTCACAAGTTACAACATACTTCTGCTCCCTTTCCAGTAAAAGAGATGAACTGATGATCCCAAGACAAAATATCTTGTTTTATTTTTGCGTTGTTCAAACCCAATCTTAAGTATGAGATACTAAGAAAAAGATATCATATTCTATGACATAGTGTTGTTGTAATGGATAAGCTATCACACTGAAGCAACTTGGCCTTCTAATTCGCCCTCAGACAGTTTGAACCTGTAGTGGTTAAAGCAAAAAGACCAAATCAATCATATGAAGACATCTTATCAACATGAATCTGAAATGTTCTTGAAAACCTTGGTACATAGTTTATTATAAAGGACAGATTTTTGTTAGAGATTAATATTTATATTTTTTTAAAGGAACAATCTCTTAAAATAGTTTTGAAGCATTAATAACTGCCAGTGGTCTCCAACAGACTTCCTTTCATTGAAGAGCTGGAAACTTTGGGCCCACTAGACCTCCTTGATCTTAGTCCACATGAAATGTTTAGTTTTATTTGGTGCCACAGGGACTCGTCCATAGTTATCAGATGCTTCAGTTCAATACAGAAAAAAGAGAGGCTCTGACATGTCAATATAATACTGCTAATGTTTTCCACGTTTACAATTCCAGGGTCAAAGTCAAACCTCTTATTGTATTAATAATAGCAAAGCAAAAATAGGCTTTGTAGTTATGAATTCATGGTTTTAAGGAATAATTTCCCTATGATTTTATTAATTCAAGCCATCCATTGACCCACTCGGGGTTCCATTATGCATTCAGTTGCTATATCTCATACTGTACCTTTAACTCCGAAAGACTATAAGAATGGATATGCGTATGATTCCTTGCAGTCACCAACATGGACTATTTCCTTTGCTCAGAAGTTATGTCAACTTATAACATTAAAACCTGCATTTAGTAATGCTAGAGCTTAGAAGTGAAATTATGAAAAGTTGGCTCTGCTCTCTACATTCAGAAGAACAGAGCTAGCAGTACAGTTCACAGGCTGGGAATTACAAAGCACGGCTGGGTATTTCTGGATTCTCTTCCTCTCTGATTCACGGACTAGCAGTAATCAGAATTTTAGTAGTAAAACACCTCCCAAAGAAAGCCTAGACAGCCCCAGCTCAGGAAGCTTCTTTCTGTGAGTGTGTGTAGACACATGCCTCACTCAGTGCTGTCTAGAAGTAAAGTTAAGCCAGAACCATCAGGATGCTCCAGGGGCCACTGCTCAGCCTAGGCTCTTTCTGAGGGCAAAGGTAGCATTGGCAAGAAATGAGAATAGACACCTTGACTTCTTTTTCTAGCTGTGGGCCTTGCTGCTCCATCTTCCCACCCACCACCCTTTTACACTTTGAATTTGTGCTTGGTGGGTGGAGGTGGGAATTCACAAGTGCAGGTAAAGATTATGTGAGCTCCCTGCTCTTCAGGACAGACTGGGACTAGTCCGGCGCCTCACAGAGGAGCAAGCTTTGTCTTCTCCACTCTTCCTGCATGTGCAGCTGCGCATGTAACTCACTTGGTACGGTACTTGCCTAGCGTGCACAAAGCCCTGGGTTCAGTTCCCAGCACCACATAGACATGATGGTGTACTCTGTAATTATAGCCCTAGAGGCAGGAGGATGAGGCATTCAAGGTCACCCCTTGTTATATAGGTGTATATATAGTGAACTTGAAGTCAGCCTGGTCTATAAGGACCTCCTGCCTCAGCAAGAAAGAAAAGAAAAAGAGGCAAGCATGTAGGAAGGGAGGGAGAGAGGAAGAGAGGGAGGGAGGGAAGGAGGGAGGGAAGAAGGGAGGGAGGGAGGGAGGGAGGGAGCGAAGGAACAATTTCTTCGACTAGAGTTCACTCACAGACATGCACAACAAAGTAGAATCATACATTATGTTTTGTACCAGGCCCCTTTAAATCTGGTAGTGGTTTCTGAGAGGATTCTATCAGCTGGAATTGTTTGAGAGTGAATGTTAATACTTTAGTTTCACTCACTTTGGAGAACTGAACATTTATTATCCTCTTGGTATCATATGCTGTGTTGTTTGGCCAACCAAACTCTTTTTTTTAATTTGGTTAGAAACCCATGAATTCAAATAACCAAAGCTATGTGTATCAGGAGAGTCGGGGGCGGGGAGGGGGGGTTCTTGTCTCCTCTTTCTTCTCATTCGATGAGTTAGAGGAAGCACAGAGAACTCACACCCTCCTGCCATTGACTTTGTACTAAAATTCAGAGGACTTCTCTGATTGTAGCTCATTTTCCCGTTTACAAGGTCAGGTACTTGACTGGAAGGAACCAAGGAAGTGCTTCTTTTGTTTGCCAAACTGTGCTCTGGGGATATCGATTGGCACACCATAATGGAGTGAGTTTAGGAAGCAAGCAACCGGTTAACAGGAGCACAAGTTGCTGCTCTGCGGAGTCACAACAGAACCACCCAGTCAGTGGCATGCAGCTGGAGACCCATGGCAGCCCACCCCGACCCTACCCGCTGGAGAGATTGCAAATGTTTTCTATGCTTCAAATTTTCTCATCTGCAAAATGAAACATGTCAGCTCTCAGGGACATTATGACAGTCCCTTTGTGCTGATGTATATAAACGTCTTAGGACAGACACCAGATTGGCACCTTATAGGGATACATACATGTTGCATGGATTATCATCATCATTCTTCTTAATTTAAAACTTAAAACTTTTTGAGACTTTTGTATATGAAAGTCACATTTCTATCATTTCCATCACTCCCTCCATAACTCCTTCTGTGTCTCCCTACCCTCTATCAAATTGTTTACCTCTTCTTTTTAATTATTATTGTTACACACACACACACACACACCCTACTAAGTCCATTTAGTGTTGCTTTTGTGTACATATGTTTAGGGTTGACCACCTGGAATTGGATACTCTATGGGGACTTGTCCCTGGAGAAGGCAGAGTGTCCCTCTCTCAGTAGCCATTAGTTGCCTGCGTTTTTCACTTGGTGGTAGGTACCGTGTTAGATTTCGTTCACTCACATTGCCATGACAACTGGTAGTGTCATTGTGCTGGTCTTGTTTAGGCTGCCATATTGTTGAGGGTACATGCAGTTCTATCAGTTGACCTTTCCCAACTGTGTTTGTTCATTCACTCACTCATCCATTCCCTTTTGTTTGTCATTCATTCATTCATTCATTACATTATATCTAGAATAAATATCCTGGAATGAGATGGAGTTTGAGACCTAACAGTAAAGCTGGATTCGTCTAGTTCAACGAATCTTCACTGGTTCACTGCTTGCTAGTTTAAAGAATGGATCAGAATACACCTAAAAGATGTCCCCTAGACAGGCCAAAAGCTTATATTGCTCATCAGTCAGTTCTTGGGGTTTCCCTGAAGGCATCCGAGGACATAGATTCACAGATGTGCTGATTCTCTTTATCTGTTTCTTTGACAAAACTTTTGTCTGCTGGTTGTGGGGCAGGGGCAGTGACTGCTGCAGTCACTAGGAGTCAGGCAAATGACTTCTGGCTCCCACACACTCAGACTCTGGTAGTCTCAGAAACACTCCTTTCCAGAAACCATGGGTAACGCCACAGCCCAATTACTTTTATTTCTCAGGACTTCAGAATGAATGCTGAAAATCCAATACCAAATGGGGCTGAGTGTGTGGTGGCTTAGAAGTTGGGGGCAGGAAGATTCAGAGTTCAAGACTAGTTTGGGGTATACAGTGAGTTTGAGGCAAGTCTAGGCTACCTGAACTCTGTCCCAAAACAGAAGAAGAAGAGGGAAAGGAGAAGAAAGGAAGGTGAAGGGCAGACTTCCTATATTTTATCACATTTGATGGCTTTGAAAAAATGCAGGACCACAGAAACACAAAATTTTGTGGCTAGAGGGGTTCCAGATCCTCTTCTTATACTTGCTTTTTTTTTTTTTTTTTACAGACTAAGGATTGCAGTGGAAGATGGGTCAGTCATCTCTGCATTGACAACTTCATAAGCAAAATATTTTGTTTGGGGCTAATTTCAAAAGGAGCTATCATCTTGCTGAAACCTGTGGTTTTTGTTGGTTGGTTGGTTGGCTTGTTTTGTTTTCCAGTTGGGTCATTGATGAGCTTGATAAGTAGAAATCAATATGTTTGAAAGTATTTAGTTCTTAACAATTTTAGAATTACTAGGCTTTGAAACACCTTTAAACTCTAATCTCCATTTCAAAAACATTAAAATCCAAACCAAAGAAATTCTATTTTTATGATACAGCTGGTTTTTTTAAAAGATTTTTTTTAATTGAAGGACACAGCGATACACATTTTAAATTATTCTGCAGAAGCATCTAAGTACAGCTGCAGTTTTCTCTGCACTGGAGTCGGGTGAAATGGGGGTGATTTTAATAACCTCTCTGTTAACAGGTGTAGACCCTTCCCTGTAAGATATAATTTTGCCTCAATTCATTGTTTCAATGAAAATATTAAAATGTATTAACTGTAATTTTGAAATAGGATTTTGTGCCTGTAGGATTTGGGTGAAACCCAGTTATTACTCTGAAATTCCCCAGAGGAGAGTGAGAAGGAAAAGAGGCCACTTTCTCCAGTGTGAAATAAGATGTTTCTATCAACTGGCTGCTGTCCCTTGCGTATATAACCATACTACAGATGTGTATTATGGATTTTTGTGATGTTTTAATTTGAGACGAGGTCTCATCTATGTAGCCATGGCTTGCCTTGGAGCTTGCTATGTAGACCACAGTGGGCTTCAACTCATGGAGATCAACCTGCTTCCGCCTTCCTAGTGCCCCACCACACCTGACTTGACGCTGTTTTTTGAGCAAGCACTTGCTATGTCACCCTATCTGAGCTGTCACTCTATGTAGTCCAGGCTATCCCAGAATTCTGTATCTATTCCACTGCCTCTGCCCCTTGAGTGCTGGGATCACAGGTATAACGCATCACGCCTGGAATTTTTTTTAGTTGTTTCTAAAGAATTCAGTGTGTGTATGTGTGTGTGTGTGTGTGTGTGTGTGTGTGTCTACACACCTGCACACGTGCTCACACTTACCAGAGGGTACCAATGGAGTCCAGAGGAATACATCAGATCCCTTAGAGCTTGAGTTACAATAAGCCAGTGCATGTGGATGCTGGTAACTGAACTCAGGTTCTCTGAAATGGAAGTATGCATGCACTCTTTATCTCTGAGTCATCTCTCTAGTCCTCATACCTTTATGTTTAAGTAAAAGTTACATGCAGTCTCTGTGGGTTGGATAGAGATAGGAGATTGAAGAAGGAAACACGTGTCTATAGGAAAAGACACAGGAATGAATCAAAGCAGAGGGGAGCAGAGGAGTGGAGCGAGAGGAGCCCAGACAAACAAGGCGGCATCTGTCGGAAGTGCTACTGGGCAAGTAGGCGAGCTGCCTAAAATGTTGGGTCTCTTGCATTTCTTCTGGAATCACTCTTCATTGGGATACAGTTTCTCCAACGGAATCTCACTGGGCATATTAACCACACTTAATGTAAGCCCCATGCTCAGCAATAGATGGCCGACACAAAACAAACTCATTGGCATATGTGTAGACTTTGTCTCATATTGCTTTGAGTATTTTTTTCCTTTCACTCACTGATCTTTTGTTGTATATTATGCTTTTTTGATTTTACGGGTTGTATATGTAGGCTTCTTCTTTTTTCCTTCCCCCCTTTTTTTTGTTTATTTGTTTTCTTTCTTTTTAAATGTTTTATTTAAATTAAAAACAATCTTATTTTACATACCAATCCCAGTTCCCTCTTCCCTCCTGTCCTTCCATTCTCCCCACCATCTCCCCATTCCATCCCCCCCATCCACTCCTCAGAGAGGGTGAGGCATCTCTTGGGGCATCATCAAAGTCTGGCACATCATTTGGGGCAGGACCTAGGCCCTCTCCTTTATATCTATCTAGGCTGAAAGAATAACCCTCCATAGGGAATGGGCTCCCAAAGACTGTTCATGTGCTAAGGATGAATACTAGTTCCACTGCCAGCAGTCCCATAGACTGTCCAAGGCCCCCAAATGACACTCACATTCAGGAGGCCCAGTTCGGTATTATGCAGGTTCCCCAGCTGTCAGTCTGGAGCCCATGAGCTCCCACTTTCTCAGATCAACTATTTCTGTGGGTTTTCCCAGGATGGTCTTGACACCTCTGTTCATCACTCCTCTCTCTCTCCAACTGGATTTAGGGGTTCAGCTCAGTACTTATCTGTGAATCTCTGCTTCTGCTTCCTTCAGTTACTGGATGAAGACTCTAGGATGGCATTTAAGGTAGTCATCAATCTCATTATAGGGGAAGGGCATTTAAGGTAGCTTCTCCACTATTGCTTAGAGTCTTAGTTGGGGTCATCCTTGTAGATCTCTGGATGTTTTTATAGTGCCAGATTTCTCTTTAAATCTATAATGGCAGCCGGGCGGTGGTGGCACACGCCTTTAATCCCAGCACTCTGGAGGCAGAGGCAGGCGGATCTCTGTGAGTTTGAGGCCGGGCTGGACCGATAGCCTCCAAAACAATACAGAGAAACCCTGTTTCATAAAAACCAAAAAAAAAAAAAAAAGAATCTATAATGGCTCCCTCTATCAAGCTATCTCTTTCCTTGCTGTCTTTCTCTGTTCTCCCAACTAGATCTTCCTGATCCCTCATGCTCTCCTCCCCACTCCCCTTCTCCCCTCCCTTTCTCCTACCTCCCCTTCCCTCCCCTGTGCTCCCAATTTACTCAGGAAATCTTGTCCCTTTCCCCTTCTCCAGTGTTGGGGTGGTCCATGTATGTATCTCTTAGGGGTCTCCTTGTTTCCTAGCTTGTCTGGGGTTGTGAATTGTAGGCTGGTTATCCTTTGCTCTATGTCTAATATAAACTTGTGAGTGAGTAATACCATGTTTGTTTTCTGGGTCTTGGTTACCTTACTTACTTGTTTGTTTTTTAAAGAGATAAACAAAGAAGATGCATGAAATTAGGTAAGGAAGTGGGAAGGGTTTAGGAGGAGTTAGGGGAGGAGAAACAGTGATAAGAATATGTTTAATGAAAAAGAATTTTCAATAAAAAATAATGCCTTGCTTTTAGGTAGAAAACTTACATATGTGTATATACTTAATGTTTTAGAAAAATGTCTTATGTATAAATACAATAAAAACAAATACATATTTTTATCCACATATAGTAATTATGGGTTTATAAATATATGTTATGGTTTGAACCTAAAGTGCTTCATGGACTCATATATTTTATTACTAGGTCCTCAGCTGGTGGCACTGTTTTGGGAGGTTTGAAAGAAAATGGCCCCCACAAGAAATGGCACTTTTAGGAGGTGTGGCCTTATTGGGGGTGGGTGTGGTCTTGTTGGGGGTGGGAGTGGCCTTGTTGGAGGAACTGTGTCACCGTGGAGGCGGACTTTGAGGTCTCATATGTGTTCAAGCCACAGCCAGTGAGGCAGTCCACTTCCAGTTGCCTGGGCGTCAAGTTGTAAGAACTCTCCTTATCTAGCACTATGTCTGTCTACATGCTGCCTCTTGCTTCCTACCCTGATGAAAAATGGACTAAACCTCTGTTTTCCTTTATAAGAGTTGCCATGGTCATGCTGTCTCTTCACAAAACACTAAGACAGGAGGGTATAGCTGCTCAGAGAAGTGGGACCTAATACAGGAAGTGAACCTCTAGGGGGCCGTCTTGAAGATTAAACCCCAGCCCACTTCCTATTCTCTCTCCCTCCCTCCCTCCCTCCCTCCCTCCCTCCCTCCCTCCCTCCCTCCCTCCCTCCCTCCCTCTCTCTCTCTCTCTCTCTCTCTCTCTCTCTCTCTCTCTCTCTCTCTCTCTCTCTCTGTTGTGCCTTCCAGCTTTGAATCTGTCTGCCAATGTGGAGTCACTTGCTGCCGTGCCTTCGTGCTATGATAGACTGTATCTCCTGAAAGCTCTTCCCATAGTCCAGAAGGCCATGTGCAATCTTAGCAGAATTGCATACAACTGGTGGGGAGGAATGGCTGGATTCTCAGGTGAAGGTCCAATGGCTTGAACACCTCTTCCTTATCTGGGCGAGTATCGCCAGTCAGCAAGCCCAGCTGCAGAGACCTTGTTCAACCAGACACAGCTTGGATTATGAAGATGGTGGCTGTTCTACTAAGAGGAAAGAGCTGTACAACATGAGCACTCTAAGGTTTATTATTGCTCCTGGAAATCAGGAATGCTTGACCAGTAAGATGAAGTGAAGTTTATTTGGGGAGAATGCACTTAACACAGAAAATAAATGACTGCTGCAGGTTCCCGCTCCAAGGATGCCTACACTGCCACCCGGATGTTCTCAGCGATCTGAGCAGGAAGCAACAGAGAGCTCCCCAAACCTAATCCTTATCCCCGACCTGTCTGCACCTGTGATCAGTGCTACAGGCGTGGAGTTTATAAACTGTACAGTTTATAGTGCATAGATAATTGCTATATGCAAATACTAAGCATTGTACATGGGCGCTTGAGCATCCTTGGGTTTTGTGGTTTGCTATCTATGACATACTGAAGTGTCCTGAAACCAGTTCTTCATGGGTAGCAAAGGACACACACAAACATGCACACACTCATATATCTCTACCACACACACACACACAAATACATCTAGCATGTGCTCATAGATACACACATATATACACATGCGTACACATTTTCCTTACCTTTCGGATGAAGTAGGAAACATGAACTTAAGAGCATCACATATCCTAATAAACACATGCGAGTGTACTGTTATACAGTAGGATGACTGTGGGTAACCTCCGAGTACAGAACATTTCACAAAGCTAGAGGGAAGGTATTTGTGTGAGCTCACGACAAAGGTGTGATATTACTTGAATCTGATGTTGAACCTGATGCACAAACTACAATACACAGCATGCTCCTACATTGCATGATGCCCCATTGTTATGTACAGTTTTATTATTTTAAAGCATATTTAAAAGAAAAAAATTTAAATCTTCAAATAAAAACATTTCATTCCATTGGAACTCCGTAGTCCTACATGTTTTGAACAACGGATCCCCAAGCATAGCATATAATGTATTTCCATCCAAAAGCACTTCAAGGAGGTAAATGACTTTTTAGAAGTGTCCCCAGAATGAAGAAGGTTCACTTTTAAGAGGGAAACAAATCTTGGTCATTTTTTAATGTTCTCTTCAAGGCTGGTGAGTCCAAAGGCAGCTTGAAGACTGCATTACCCTGAGTCCTAGGAACTGAATATTGAAATAAAGTCAGAGAGTCCTTCCCCTCTGTGCTGAGATCTCTGAATCTCCAAAACATTTGTTTTGTAAAATCCTAAATGAAAACACATTTTGGTGCCATAATTTCAAACAAACCATCTCTTTTTGAACTCTGCAGCCTTGAAGCATTAACACAATAGTATATCAAGTTCACAAAATTTCAGATAAGCCATGTTCAAGATATATATATAATTTGTCCCACATCTCATCTCATCCTCTCATAGAACCACAAAGCCCCAGGAAGCCCTGAGTGCTACATGCTCTCATTCTCTATGCCTCTGTTTCCCGTTCCTCCAAATTCCTCCACATGCTGGTTGACAGATTCAGACCCCTTGCTGTTCAGGATAAAATTATTTTCACCACATTTGCCTGCCTGTGAAGCTCAGTTCATACCAGGTAGTAACCAAATGCTCTAAATACCTAGATGGATACTGGTGAGCTTTGCTAAAATCATTCCCCTAAGAACTGTCCTGACAACCTGGTTTTAGACATGTGTTACATTGATGTCAGTTCTGAGCAGGGCATTTAAAATAGCCGCATGCACTACCACGCTGCTTTTCAAAGATAATGTAAAACATCCAAGTTCCGCAAAGTCAGCTCCCATGGTTCCAGTCTGATTTATCCAAATATAGGTAAGCATCTTCATTTATTTGCTTCTTAAGATCACAAAAAAAAATAATAACTACGCTCAATGAAAGACCAAAGTAAACAAAAGAGCTGCCAAACAGCCTGATAATCACACGGGAGAATGAGAGAATCCAGGACAATTTCTCTTCCACCATGGACTGAACATTCCATAAGCATATACTTGATTTATAGTTACATTATAGTGGTCTAAATTTTTTGAAACATACATACAATGGTTAGGGGCAAAAAGGTGCCAATCTCAAGGAGTTAGAAAAGGAAAACATGATTTATTCTGCTTTCCTGGCCCTGCTAGCTGCCAGGAGTTTGCCCTTTGATCCAGCCCACTGGCAATGATTTTCTGAAGTGGTTTCCAACTGTGTCTGACATCATTTATAGTGCTCTTGAACAATCTTGTAATGTGCTAAACTACACCAAATTAAGTGAGTTAGTGGCCCCCCCAAAAAAAGAGTCCAGTGGGCCCAGGAGTGTCGTGAAGGTTTTGCTATTTGCCATCTGTTGTATTTACGTCTCAGAGGGAAGAATGAAATGTTTAGATTCTCTAAGACCTCAAGTGGTGGATTTGGTGGAGAGCTATAGCAAAGCTGGAATGAGGAGGGATGGATTCCACAGTCTTGGGCACATGGTCATATCCACGTTGTTCCTGTAGAGCAATTCATGTCTTTTAGAAAGTCATCCAGTAATGCATTCATTCATTCATTCATTCATTCACTCCACCACTCACCGACTATCTCCTGACTCCCTATAACAGATGGCTAAATGCGTCACCTGGGAAATAAAGATGAGAGATACCCTAACCTTATGCTGGGGGTTAATATGTCCAATAGCAGGGATGCTACGTTGAAACGAATGGGCTCAAAAGCAGAATAACGCGTTGACTGGAAAATGATGCTGTACTTAATTTCAGAGGGAGGAAGAGACTCCTCCCAGGTGGGTGATCAGGAATATATCCAACTAATCACTTATCCATCCATTGGTTTAATAGTCACAAATAGTCAGGGATATCCGTAAAGAGACAAAACACATTCACATTCATCATTAGTGGGAGTGCACTGTATGCCAGATATCATCTGGACTCCGGGTTGCTGATGGTGAAATTGAGCATTTCTCATGGAGCTTATATTTTATTTAGGAGAGAGCATTCATAAATGAACATGGACTGACATCATTTTAGGGAATTAGTGCTCCGAGGAAAGAAGTGAATCAATTTTAGACAGTACATGGTGAATGCACAAAAGACTCTACTAGGTTGTGTGGCCTAGGCAAGTTTCGGAAGAGGGAAATGTAAAACGGGCGGTAGTTTGTTGATTCTGAAGAGTAGGTGGCACTTATGAATGACTGAGACACCGTGACCATGATGGAGGATGGTGGGGGATAAAGTTGGCCAACAGCAAGGGGCAGGATTGCTTGGGTCCATTTGTTCACTGCAGTGCTTAGACCTGTGCAGACTCTGGAAGCTTCTGGTGTCATTGATACTAGGTACAATATGAGTTTAAGACTCATCTTCAGCAGCTCAAGAATGGGAGAAACGGGAAATAAGTCACTTGAGAAATGATGACCCCCGTGGGTTCAATAAGGAGTGATCCTGTTTGAGGCAAAGTTTTTCTTTTTCTGTTTTTGGGTTTTCGAGACAAGGTTTCTCTGTGTTGTTTTGGAGGCTGTCCTGGAACTCGCTCTGTAGACCAGGCTGGCCTCGAACTCACAGAGATCCACCTGCCTCTGCCTCCTGAGTGCTGGGATTAAAGGCGTGTGCCACCAACACCCGGCATGAGGCAAATTTTTTCTTAAGTAGAGGTTGAAACTTGAAATGGGAAAAAAAGAGAGGAACCAAAGACGATTCTTATGGCTTTTCTGTCTGAAGATCTGGGCGGATTTGAGCGCATCGACCAGTAGTGGGAATAGCTGGAGGAAGAAAGTTTGGAAAGGGTGTTAAGAGTTCCAATTTGAATGTCACATGCGGCGTTCCTAGAACTGCCACAACAAGTTACATAAGCTTTGTAGTTTAGAATAGCAGAGTAAAAGAATAGATATTTACATCCAGCTCTGGGTGCCAGACATCAGAATCAGGGCACCGACGTGTCCGCACACACTCTCAAGTCTCTGGGGGAAGAGCCCACCCACTCTTCCTCCAGGTTCCAGTGAGCTGCAAGCATCCTTTGTTTTGAAGCTTCATCATTTCAATCTCTGCCTCCAGTCCACTTCTCTGTGTCTTCCTTTGCTTATGTTTCTTGTGGGGGGGCCTTGTCCTTGGAGACCCACCACAATAAGCTGAAATTGTCATGCTTTGAGGTCCTTCAATACTCCTGCCAAGACTCTGTTGCATTTTTACCCAAATACTATGGGTCCACACTCAATTTGGGGGACCACGTTCAACCTGACACCTAAATGTTAACCGGAGCAGTCTCACAAAGGAGCGCGCGCACGCGCACGCACACACACACACACACACACACACACACACACACACACACACAGAGGCTGAGGAAGAGCTGCCTGTGAGTCAGGAAGAGAGCTGGAATGTAATCATGCCCGGGAAGGCAAGCAAACGCAGTGCCTCAGGGCAGAATTTGGCAATGGCCTCGAATCTATTAGGGTGAGAGTGATAGATACTTCCCGGGGTAGGGCAACATGGGGACCCTGGTGTGTGTCGAGTCACCACAGTGGTAGGGCCTGAAGGCTAAGTGATGCAGATTACAGGTAGAGAATGAGATTTCTTTCTTTTTTTCTTTCTTTCTTTCTTTTAAAGAAGAGGAACTACTAGAAAAGATCTCAGCGAAGAAGCATGTTTTGAGAGAGGGTGGGAGAGGGGTAGCTGAGTCTTGGCTGTGGAGGATGGTCGGGGGATGAGTTCAACCTGAAAGCTGAGGAATCCAAGCAGCCTGTTGAGGTTAGGGGTAATGGGAAAGGGAAGGGGAGGGAAGGGGGGCAGGAGGAGAGGGGAGGGAAAGGGGAAGGGAGGGGAAGGAAGGGAAGGGAACAGAAGGGAAGGGAACGGAAGGGAAAGGGTATCTAGTCAGAACAAAAAGCCCCCAATAGGCTTTCCAGAGGACAGAGAAGTAAACATAAGTGCAAGCATAACCAGGCTACGGAGGAAATGGATTCGGGACTCATCTGCCAAGAAGAAGGGCGCTGAAAGTCGGGAATGAGCAGCAGGAAAAAAGGAGAACCAGGAGTGGAGACTGAAATGGAGGGAACACCTGAGGCAAAGCAGAGGAACAAGCTGAAAAGAAATAGCAAAGCCTGTGCATGGTGGCATCCTCTTGGAATCCCAGCACCCAGGTGGCAGAGGCAGAAGGATTGCAGATGGGAAGACAGTGTGAGAGCTACTAAGTACGAGGCCAGTAAGGGCTCCACAGTGTGACCATGTCTTACAAAAAAATAATCAACAGGAGAAGTGAGAAGAGAGGAAGGGTAGATTCTAGAAGCATTGAGGGGGGGAGGTGTGTCGTGATTGAGGACGTGGTCAGAATAGGGAACATTTCTTGGGTGAGCAACCGTGAGGCCATTGGTCAGCTTGGCCACTGGAGTTAGAAGTCAGCAATAAGGTGACAGGGTGAGTGAGGGCAGGAGCTTTCAAGGGAACGAGGGATGGAAAAGAAAGTGGCTCTTGCAAGAACCCCTGGGACTGTTGGAGGGCCAAGCCAATGAGCTATTGCTTCCTGTGGTTCTACATCCATTGCCTTCCATACTTATACTAGAAAGGTGTCCTGTGCCCAGGCTCCTCAGTGGCTTCAGGAGAGAAGCAACTCAACAGAGAAAGATATTGAATACCTAGGAGCAAAAGAGAACGATGAGGAGGCAAAGACAGAGGAATTGGAGGAGGGCAGGATAACCCTAGACGGGGAGGCAGTCTTTTGCAACCTAAGAGACCCTAGGGCAGTTGCCAGGATGGGGGTTGCAGGTTTCCTGGCAGCCACAGAGGAGGTTGCTGGCTTCATCTTTCTATTTTCATAGCCACACAGAGGGTGCATGAGTCTAAGCAGATGAATCACTCCGCTGGAGCAGGTCTTGTCAAGGTCACCATGACCTGTATGCTTTTCTTGTTTTAGCTGAGGTGGGTCTTTGAAGACTTGCTTCCTAAGGCATTTCTGAAGGCCCTACAGGACTGACTCATCTATATTGCTTTTTGCCTTTTGCTGTTTTATTCTCCTTATCCCTTTCTGGAACACATTCTGAAATAAACTGCCACATAGGTGGACCCACATTTCAATCTTTTCTTAAGGAAAGACCAGGCTAAGAGTCCCAGTACTGGACAGAACTCCAAGTGTACTTGGATGTACAGACAGCTTCAGCAGGATTCTATACAGCTCTGTTACTTCACAGATAGATCCTGGGTCTGATTTTCAGCAGTGTCTCTATGGTTGTTCTAGAGTCCTCTAGGCCTTTAGTTGATAGTTGGTGGCTTGAGATGATGTTGTGGTCCCATTCCATAACCTTTATTGTTATTTCCATGCCTATGAAGTCCAAGTACCAAAGATGTATTTTGTTTGTGTCTACATACCAGAGATTAGCACCGACCCACTAAAAATGAAATTTTAATTGACCCATGGTCGAAAAAACAATCCAGCTTCAAAATCCTGCCCTGGGGTCTCCTTCCTAGAATCACTTCAGATACCACGAGTCTTAATCTTAACTCTTCAAAAGAAGAGCCCAAAAACACATGTCTATACGCAGGTAGTTTGATCTGGAATAAGCTCTCAAAGGGGAGAAATAAGAGACAAGGAAGACAACAGACAAGGAAAGGGAAACCAGTTGGATGACTCAGCTCCATAGGGCGTTCATACATCTTATTTCCAACTGATACTCAAGAGAGCAATGGGGAATACATTTAACCAGGTGGTGTTACGAGTTCAAAAGAGACAAGGTGGAGAGAATTGCTAAGAACTCTCAGATGGAGTAGCAGTAAGAATGCCTTGACTATAAGAACCTATGGAAGGGGCCAACATGTAGAAGACCTTATGTTAACAACAACAATGAGAACATGAGCTGGCATACAGGAAGAAGACATATTCTACTGGTGGGAAACTCTGGTCTCTTACTCAGTGGCCAGATCCATGTCAGCTAAAATCCAGAATCTACAGTTGGAAGAAAGACTACTGATTCTCAACTTGGGACATGCTTCCCACCGAACCCCCAACCCACCCACCACCCACTCCCCAGGGATAGTGAGACTCTCCACGGGGATCATTAAAGTCCATCACATCATTTGAGGGAGGGCCCAGACCCTCCTTTCCATATCTGGCTGAAATAGTATCCCTTCATAGGAAATGGGCTCCCAGAGTCCATTTGTGACCTAGGAATAGACCCTGGCTTGATGGGAGAGTCTTGTGTATATGTCAATAAAGCTCTGTTGGCCAATAGGGAAGCAAGATAGGTGGGACTAGGAGTCTAGGAGGATTCTGGGAAATGTAGTGAAGAAGCTGGCCACCATGTGACTCCAGGGAGGAACGGACACAGCAGGAGTGCATCCTAGCAAAGATAAGTTTTTGTAAAATATATATGAGTAATTATGGGTTAATAATCAAGTCAGACCTAGCCGATAAGAAACCTAGCAAACGGCCAACAGCTTCATAATTAATATAGTGTCTTGTGTGTTATTTGGGACTGATGTGGCTCAGGGACCAGGCTGGCAGGAAGGCAACACATTACACTCGCTTTACTGTTAGAGCTTCCACAGATGGCCTTGGCCTCCTAGATGGTACCCACATTCAGAGGGCTTGGAGTGCTCCAATGCTGGCTCCCCCCACTTTAAGACTAGCGTCTGCATGCTGTCATTAAGTCAGGTCAACTGTTTCTGTGGGTATCTCCGGTTCCATCTTGGTTCATTTGGTCAACTCTCCTCCCTCTCTGAAACTAGATTCCAGGAGTATGGCTCAGTGTTCAGCTGTGGGTGTCTGCTTCTGTTTCGGTCAGCGACTGGGTCAAGGATCTAGGAATGGTAACCAAGGTAGTCATCAATCTCATTATAGGGGAAGAGCATCAAAGGCAGCCTCTCCATCATTGCCTGGATTCTTAGTTGGGATTATCCCTGTGAATCCTCCACCATTTACTCCCAGGAAATGTGTTTCAATGTTAGGGGACAATTTTGGTTGTCATGATTGGGAAGGGCAAGGCAGGGATGCTACTGGCACCTGGTAGGAGACCTTATTAAAATGATAATAAACCTTCAGAATAAACATGTACACAACCCCAAAAATGTCAACAATGTTGTGACTTGGAAGCCCTATTCTAGAAGGTCTCTGACACTGCTACAATATGTATGAAATGTCATCATTTCCTTTTTCAGAAAGACTTGCATCCAAGGAACTTGGCAGATGGGAGATAGTGCCCTCTCTGCCAGGACTCTCTGTTTAATTCAGCCAGCAAATTAACCCCAGGGGAAGACTTACCACATCTCCTTTCCTACCTGTCTTCTCTTGGGGCAGGAAGTACAGATGCATGTGGGTGGACTTAACAAATCCATGGGCTCCAATTGAAAAAGGTCAGAATAGAAGCCTCCAGGGGCCTTTAGCAGTCTAGTTCTGCTAGAGGTCATAGAAAGATAGGAAAGACAAAGGAGGATATGTGAAGTTTTAATGTTTCAGCAAGCAGTGAGAAGCCCAGCTTATCATTTTTAGGGCACTAAGCAGAAATGACTACGCAGAAGGCCAACAGTTTCTACCACTCAGTCCTTAGGAACATTAAGTTCAAAACGGAAATACATTGATTGTATTTTAAGTGCTTGTTAGCATCTCTGGTTCTCATTGCCTTAAAAAAAAGTCTCAGGTAGCCCATGCTGGCTTCAAACTCACAGCTAAGAATGGCCTTGAACTTCTGGTGCTCCTGACTGCTGGTATTTCCGATGTGCAGCCGTGCCTAGTCTTATGAGACACTAGGAGTTCAAACCCAGGGCTTTATGGACGTTAGGTAACCACTCTTACCCACTTACTAGGGCACGAGACCTTTGTTTGCTTTCTTGAAGGCCCCACAGAGCCAAAGGGTATTCTTTCTTTCTTTGTTTGTTTTTGAGATAGGTTTTCTCTGTATTGCTTAGGAGCCTATCTTGGAACTCTCTCTGTAGACCAGGCTGGCCTCAGACTCACAGAGATCCGCCCGCTCTGCCTCCAAAGTGCTGGGATTAAAGGCGTGTACCACAAACGCCAGGCCTAAAGGGTCATAATGGGGAACTGAATGTGTGGGCCATCACAGACCACTAGTTTGAGTGACATAAACACCCTATGCTTCTCTTCCTCCTAACTCTTCTGGAAGCTTCCTCCATTGCTCATTTAATTTCTTTCCATAGCTACAACCCATATCTGTAGTTTATCTTTGTGTCACAACGTTTCTTTGTGTCTCTGTTTCTCTGTGTGTCTCTTTCTATGTCTGTCTCTATCTCACTCTGTGTCTCTGTGTGTGTGTGTGTGTGTGTGTGTGTGTGTGTGTGTGTGTACCATGATGTATGTGTATAGCTGTTGATTCTTGCCTTCCACCTTGCTTGAGATAGAGTCTCTCATTATTTGCTGTTGCTGTGTAGGCCAGGGTAGCTGGCCTGAGAGCTTTTAGAAGTCTCTGATCTCTGCCTCCCATCTTGTATGGAAGCCCTAGGATCATAGATGTTTTAGGAGGCACTCAGTTTCGTATATGTGTGTTAGAGATCCAAACACAGATCCTCCTCTCCCAGCCCCTCAAAATGACTTTGGCAATATTAAGGGTACTTTTCCATTGCCGCTGTAAAGGACCGTGGGCAGAGAAAAGCACCTGGATTCCTTTCCTCCCTGAAAGAGCTATTTCACCAGGCAAGGCCAAGAAGATACTCACGGATTGTGTCCATCTGATTGGTGAACGGGGCTAATGTGCCAGAACTCTAACCTTGCTATTTTGTTCCACTCCTGTAATTCACAGACTAGAGGCATTTCACTGCAGTAATTAATACCTGCATAGGGCATTTTGCCCTTCCACTGTGCACATTAAAATATGTTACTGGCTACTCGTTTAATCATCGTTAGTTGGTTTTATTAGTGGTCATGGAGAAAAGGTCAGTTTGTTGTCAAGTTTTGTAAAGAAGGAAACAAGGATGTCTGAGTTATATTTAAGTATGTGTGCTTATGTGTGTCCACAGGCCTGCGTTTACATGCAACTGTCTGTGTGTTCTGCTGAGTTGGTATAGTATTACCTGTATGTCTGTCATCTCAGGCTGACTACTTGTGATTGGATAACCCATCTGGGTGCTCTTTGCTGGGAAAGACTGTTCTTTTATACCCTGGGTGACATTCCTGGGAGATGCTGTCTCACTGAAAACTTTCTGCTCCTCTGGCTTTTACAATTTCTCTGTCCCCTTTTTCTGTAGTGACCTCTGAGCTTCTGGGGCAGGAATTGTGTTCTCAGTGTATCACTTGGTACTGTATATCACGTGACATCTTCTCTGAATTTTGATTGGTTACGGGTTTTTATAAGAAACAATAATGACTTTCTTCAATAGTACCTGTTTAACTTTATTTTCCCACACGATGATCCACTGCTTAATTTTGTGCCAACAGAGTAGATTTATATCCATTTAAGTCATACAAAAGGCCTATTAGTTTCAGATCATGCTCAGTATTGACCACTATTTAGTGTCTTGGAAATAACAAAGGAGGTAAAGGAGAGAAAAGCCTTCCTCAAAGTGATATAAACCAAGGAAGAAGATTTAAAAAAAATCACACAAAGCAAAAATCACCCCTCAGGAATACTCAGTTCACCATCATTTACCAATCAGAGGTTTGATTTACATAATAGAGATAGAGGGAAGGGCTATTCAGATTGAAGCATTCTACTCCTCAGAAATTCAAGCAACTGAGTGTACAGTGACTGTGAAAATTATGACCACTGTGGCTATGTTCTCTGATAGTGTTAGTTTTGTTCAGCATAGGCCATCTTTGTGATTCCTGGGAACTCTCCAGAAATGTGGCATTCAGGAAGTTCAGCAGGCCTTCTCTGTATTCTTACGAAAGAAAGATTATAATTATTTCCTTAAGCATGTGTGTTACATCCTTCTGGAAACAAACCAAAGGATTTCCTGTTATGTAAAACACAGATATTAAAAATAGGTAAGAGCTATCTCTGCATGTTTCTGCCTTCATGTTATTCTATTATTTTAGTCATTTATTCATTCCATTCTTTATATACGGGCTGATTCTCCAAGAATAGATTATCATCAAACTATTTGCTTCCTTAAAAACAAATTAAATTCATATTATATTAAAAACGGAACTTATACAATCAAAAACCCATATAAACAAAAAATATCAGTATGGAACTTGGTTTTTGAAACTAGCTTGTGTGTGTGCCCTACCTATATTCACACACACACACACACACACACACACACACACACACGCACACACACACAATACTTTAAAACAATGTTCATTATTTTTAATGAAGGGGTAATCTATGCATCACCAAATTTTTAGAAAGCCATTTCTGACCCAAATATATTTTTTTCATTTCTTTCTATTATTCTTATTATGTCTTTAGTAGCTTGAATCTAAAATGTACAGGCTAGTGCCCTGAATTTCCACCCCAGTTTTGTGGCATAATTTGAGTGTTGCATAGGCTTCAAGAGGAAGGGTCTGGGTGACAGAAGTTTGTGACTGGTGGTCTGCCTTTGAATTATTATACCCAGCTCTGTTTTCACCCTGCTCTGTCAACTTCCTGTTCAGTAGCCCTGAGGACAGTAGTTCTTCCTCACACTCTTACCCCAGACAAGGCCACACTCCTCTGCCTTCCCCACCATGACCTGAAATCCCTCCACGTTCAGGAAGCTGAAGGAGGCCTTTACTCCATTACACTGTGTCTATCTCAGTATTTTTGTTTTTACTTTTTGTTTGTTTGCTTTTGTCATGACAAGGAAAAAATAACTAATACCTTTGCCTACCTCAGAAGATGCTGACTCATTCACAGTGTGGGACCTAAAGACCTGGATTTTTTAAAATTATGAATCTGTTGGCCGTTTGCTTGGTTTCTTAAAGACCTGGAATTTTAAACAAGTGCTGTGAAGCTCCCTAATGCTGCCAGCTAATGTTCATGAGTACCACCCAAGGGGACCTAATTCCTAATTCTTTTTCTCAAGAGAAAAGAAAAGTCAAAATTTAAAAAGTAAGTCAAATAGAAAAGTCATTAAAAATTAATGACAGAACCTCCAGGATAAATTGGTGATATATAGTTACTCTTTTAACAAGTGTGTGTGTGAGTGCGAGCATATGTATGTGTGTGTGTGTAGGTCCCTAGAAACCAGAAGAGCTTGCGGAATCTCCTGGAAATGGTTCCGAAGGTTCCGAGCGGCCGGACATGGGGGCAGTTGGTGGTCTTCCCTGCTGAGCCATCATTTTGGTCCCACCACTACACTTCAAAAGACAGCCTCTAGGAAGAAAAAGCTTACATGCAAGTACAAGAAATTCATATTCTGTTTCTGCATAGAAAAGGCACATAGTTTCATATCAACACAGTCTGAGCTCTGGTCTAAAAGAGTCAAGGTAGATCAGGCGCCAAGTGAGAAAGGTGCCACCTTGGTTTACTGCTGTCTTCAGTGAGCTATCTGGCTTCCTTTTCCTCACAGCATTCACCAATTTAACTAAGTAGGCACAGATGTAATTCATCATCTATCCTGAAGACTTTCCCCTGGACTGGACACTATTAGCCTGGTGGGCCAGAGGACTGATCTCATCTGGGAAGGTTGCAGGTGTCTACACCGGCTGTGACTACATCTATAAACTCCAAATTTGGAATGCTTTGACATGTTAGAGGGTTATTTTTATAAAATCTTCACTATTGGATGTTTTGTGACACTGTCCAGACCAGACTTTATACTTCTTCAGGAGATGGTAAACTCAAGGGAATCCTGACACTGCGTCATGGGTGGTGCTTTGAGACCCTCGGGATCCCCACAACCTGGACAGAAATCTCAGGAACAGAATTCAACGCCCTGGAAGTGCCATGGGTACATCTTTTCCAGAACCATCCTCTACTCTACATCTCATGGGCCTTGCTTGTCCTGGGCCAATCGGACTCTGTATGTAGCCCACTCTCTATTTCTTCACCTTCAACTTAGAGTGCGGAGGCCTGGGAATTGTTTGGGGCATCTTCCTCTATATAACCTTAGTTACTTGGGCTATCGTTGCCAGTCTCCAAAAAGGCTAGTTAAAAGAGAATTAAAATACTACTATCACTACTGACCACACAATTGCAACACCTAAGTGGGCATAGCATTCCCCTGCTTTACATATGTGAGGTACTAAGCACGTGTATACATGAACACACATCATCTTCACAGAATTTGTATGGGACAGATCTTATCTTCCTCTTACAGATAAAGAAACTGGGCCACAGGCAGTTTCAGAAACTCGCAGGGGGAACCAAAACTAGAAACTGAGCTCATGGAATACTGGCCTCAAGTACATGCTGCTACCCACTTCCCTACTACAACATCACAACCGAACAAGAATTGAGGAACAGACCTACGCAGAAGTTATGCCCATTTGAAAGCAATCATCTAAAGCTATGAAATGGTTTTTAATGATTTTCTTTCTGTGGCTGAATATTCAGTGGCTTACACTGACTTTTTTTTCCTCCGTCTGAGAAAATTTGCTTCCCCAGCCCTGAGATGTTACAAAGATTTTTTTTTACCTCGTCTTATTGATTTTTGTTTGATTTTAGCACCTCCAGTCATGCTGTAGAAATCTCCTAGGATAATGCAGTATGAAGAATAAGTCTATTCACTCAGGAAAGTTGAATGACATTCAGTTCCTTCAAAGAAATTTGGGACAGATGTGTTTTTCCTTATTCTTCAACAAATCCAGAAGAATATATATATATATACATTTTATTTCTTGTGAAATGCATTTTCACGTTCATCTCAGTATGTGGGACTGTCAAAGCTTATAAGTTTGGCAGTGTTCTAACATGGCCATTCTGTTCTCTGTTAGAAACTTATTAAATCTATACTTTTATGAAAAACAGAATGTGGTAAAAGGTTTTGTTTTTTTTTTTCATCTTTGACATTTGCTTGTTGGCTAGTGTTTTTAAGCCATCCAGGACCTCAAACCAGAATGACAGAACCTCCAGGAATTAAAGAGCCTCCAAAGTGTGTTGGAAAAGTGGGGGGTATCACAGGAGAGCTGCTGCCCACCACCACCCCTTAGCCATGTTTGGGAAATCAAGGCAGCTGTCGGAGCCACCAATAATCCTTGTAGGCCAGTGCCAGTTTTTCAGGCAACAGTAGATAGCCTTTCTTTCCTGGGTCCTTGAGATGTCTTGTGTGATAATGCCGCCAAGGTGGACTGTACAAGCTCAGTGGGGCTTCTCAAAGTCTTGGTGTGACCCAGCTTGAAGGCAGGTGGGCTGATTGCATGGTGACTGTGGCCCTAGGATGCTAAGAATTTTCTGAACCATTTCTTGAAACATAACAAAGTTCCTTCCAACACCAACATCAAAACCACAAGGCTCCCCGGCAGTGTTCTAACTGCTTCTGATTTAACCTGCCTATTCAGCGCCAGTTATAACCAGTTATAACCGCCCCCCCCCCCCGCTGTGTCAGAGACACCAGGTATGGAAGATCTGACCACAGTTGCAGCCTGTGCCTCTGAGAAACTGAGCAGTTATCCCTGAATTACTACACTTGACTGGGTTTGTCATTGAGGTTTTCATTTCATCTCTCTGTCATCATTAGTAGTATTTCATATTCTCATTTGCTAGAAGACCTTCTGTGTCATAGAAAATGGCCAGTGAAGTCATTTCCAAATCAGAGTCGTTTTCAACTTCCTCCTTGTTGGGTGCCTTTTCAAATATTTTTTACTTGCAAATTTTTTATATTTAATTTAGAAACAATCTTATGTTACATATCAATCCCAGTTCCCTCTCCCTCCCATCCTCCCATGCCCTCGACAATCTCTCCCATCCCACCCCCTATCCTCTCCCCAGGATCATCAAAGTTTGTCACATCTTTTGGGGAAGGGCCTAGGTCCTCCTCCATGTATCTGGGCTGAAATGGTATCCCTCCATGGGGAATGGGCTCCCAAAATCCATTTGTGCACTAGGGATAAATACTGGTTCCACTGTCGGAGGTTCCATAGACTTCCCAGGCCTCCTAAATGGCACCTATATTCAGAGGGCTTGGTTCGGTCCAATGCTGGTTCCCCAGCTGTCAGACTGGGGTCTGTGTGCTCTCACTTGGTCAGGGAAGCTGTTTCTGTGGGTTTCTCCAGCATGGTCTTAACCCCTTTGCTCATCCCTCCTCCCTGTCTACAACTGGATTCCAAGAGCTCTGCTCAGTGCTTAGCTGTAAATCTCTGCTTCTACTTCCATCAGCTACTGGATGAAGGCTCTAGAATGGCATTTAAGGTAGTCATCAATCTCATTATAGGGGAAGGGCATTTAAGGTAGCCTTCTTAGTTGGGGGTCACCCTTGTGGATCTCTGGACATTTCCGTAGTGCCAGATTTCTCTTTAAACCTATAATGGCTCCCTCTATTAGGGTTTCTCTTTTCTTGCTCTCCTCTATTTTCCCCCAACTCAGTCTTCCTGATCCCTCATGTTCTCCTCCCCACTCCCCCACTCCATGCTCCCAATTTGCTCAGGAGCTCTTGTTCCTTTCCCTTTGCATATGTGTTTAGACAGGACTTGTGCAGGTGCCCTCACTGGCCAGAAGAAAATGTCAGATCTGCCAGAACTGGAGTTACAGGTGGCTGTGCGCTGTCTGACGCGGGTGCTGGGAACCACACCTGGGTCCTCAGTGGGAGTAGTAAATGCTGCTAACCAAGGGGTTCATCTTTGGAGCCTTTGATGTCCACATTTAAGTGTTGAGATTGGGGGGACTATAGTTAATTATTTCTCTGAAGTGTGCTAACCAAATCAGAAACTGTTGATGTGATTTAGTATGTGTTATACATCATCACGGGAAATTCAGCCTTAGGTAGCTTCCCACCTTGCAGTTCACCTCTCCCGCTGCCCAGGCTGGTGGGGGTACTAGCTAAAGGGGCACCCAGGGAAAGAAGAGAAATAACACTCTGTAGACATGCATGAACACTCACGGGAAGGGGTGCTGAGAGCACTTTGCTGTACGTTCTATACTTTAATAAGCTGAATTTATTTTCATGCCCCACTATTTTCCTGTTGGCTGCAGAAGAAAAAAGAAAAAACTATTCTACAGAGATCTCACAAAGGAGTGGCGAACAACTACAGTCAGACAGAATTCTCTTATAGAAAAAAATTCTAGGACCCATACCTTGAATGAAAAGCTCTTCCTCTCTCTTTTTTCCTTCTGTTTGCTCCACTTAGGACGGGAATAGTTTGTTTGACTCATACCAAACCAAATGGAGCATTTCTTTGGACATAAAGAGGAATGTGAAGCAAAGAGAGATTTTTTTTCCTTCTAGAAAAGAATGTGTGCATGGAAAACAAAATTGCCTCAAATTTCACAACATCCTTTACCATTAAACATTGGAGGCAGATTTGGGTCAGTCCAATTTCCTTTGCAGATATTTGACTTTAAAAATCACATACTCAACTTTTAAAAATGGATTTGTATGAAATGATATATAAAAAGTCTCGTGGTGTGTAAGTCATGATGAGTTTCAGCTTATGCTTAACCTCGGTTTCTTCATCTTTAAAAGATGCAAATTGACTTCGTGCAATAGCGGAGATGTCTGGTGTATCTCGCCCTGCTTCCCCCAAATCAACCTCAAGACATTCACATCAGGAACTCAGAGCGGTGCTGGAATAAATGAGTTTCTTCACAAGGCTGGCTGCCCCCTGTCTAGGAAATTAAAAGTCATTGGAAATTTTTTTTCAAAGAACCATCAGATAAGTGCATAGTTCCGGGTGTCTCAGCCCAGTCCTATTAGTACATCTTCGGCCCTCAGATGGCTGATCCCGTTAAGTGTGCGGCTAATTTCAAGGGGGGAAAGCTGAGCTTTGTCTAACTGGCCCAAGTATCACACATTTCCCGTGGCTCTAAGATGTCAGATGGCGTGGCTGTTCTTATTCAAAGAATGTTGTGTATTTGCTTTTCTCTTCAAGAATGTAACATTCCAAATGTATTTCCAGTGTGATTTAGTTTGGAGCTGCAATAATTCTTTGCACACATGTGAGAAACAGATACTGTGGCAGCCAGCACAGATGGGAGAAAAATCTCTGTCTCCTGTCCACAAAATGTGGCAAGCATCGTCTTGCCATCCCTACACTTTAACCCTGGCTACCTTCTTGCGGGGACACCATGAAGACTAGCATTGGTGAAATCTAGATCTCCAAGAGTGGAGTGAATCCTTGGGCATCCTCTCAGGCAACAATGTAAACTTCATGAAGTGAGAAAGATACACTCTGCTGTTTAGGTCTGAAATGTCCCCATGTATCTATCCACTATGTGGATTTATCAGTTATTCGTCTCCTTGCTGTGACAAAACACCCGGTGAGAAGGAGCCTAAGAGAGGAGGGATTTGCTGTGGTTCAGTTTGACACTACAGTCATCGCAGCAGAGACGTCATGGCAGTCGGAGGCTGAGCCAGCTGGTTGCATTACAACCACAGTCAGGAAGCAGAGAGGCGCATGCTGTGCTCAGCCCACTTTCTCCTTCTTAGGTAGCTGGAGTCCCCAGCCTACGGAACGGCGCCACCCACATGTAGAGTGGGTTTCCCTGCACCAGTAACCTGATGTAATTTCTTACAGACATGCCCAGAAATACATTTCCATGGTCATTCTAAATCCTGTCAAATTGGAAATCAGTATAAACCATCACAATGGAGCTGTGGGGAGGTGGTGGGAACTCCAGAAGGCAGCCTCGGCAGGACGTTTTGGGTCACTGGAGGCATGCCCTCAAGGGGAATTATGGGACCCCAGGTTCTTCTCTCCTGCTTCCCAAATGGGCGAAACACAGCGGTTTTGCTCTGCTACAAGCTCTTGCATGACAAGTAGCCACAGGCCCGTAGCGATGGCTCGGACCAGTGGAAGACTCACGGGACAAAAGGAAAACCTTGCGTGTTTGTTACGGTAACGAAAGACTGAATACCATTACAGGAATCACAGTGATCATTTCCTATTTTAACCAGCAGAGAGAGCAACAGAATAGCCCTTAGCAGAGCAAGGGGAAGTGGTCCACCCAGTATCGCCAGGCAGAGAATCGGGGAGCTAATGCCAAGCTCTCCACTCCCAACCCCTGAGCTCTTCCCAGAAGGTGCCATGAAATTCCTCTATAAACTTAAAGTGCCTTGCAGATGGGAGGCATTACGTGATCAGAGCCTTTTGAAATTTCTCCTGACATCCTAAGGCCAAAGCCAGAAGGGAAAAAAGGGGGTGGGGTGGGGTGAGGAAAAATGGGAAAACAAAACCACTGGGCTTTCTACCAGAGCAGCTCAAGAGAGAGTGCAAGCAGACACACTGAGTGAGGCACAGACACGTCGGAGCAGGGAAATCTGTCCTGGGACTGAGGCTCAAGCAGGCGTGATGAGCAGATGGGAAGGAGAGTTAAGCTCAGAGGAAGAAAAGGGGGCTCACTGGTTTTAAAAGGACCAAGAGGAGGGCAGGGATTGGCCCGAGGCTCCACAGAGATGCATCCTGGCGTGAAGTATGATGGGTGCCTTTGGAGATGATTGCAATCCACCAAGTGCTGGAGTCTCCGCAGTGGGAGAAGTCGTGCTGTTGTGTCCCTACACAGTTTCTGTCTCTCTAGGGACAAACCTGGCGCCTCTCCTCTGAGGGTCTTCCCTGGTGCACACACCCATCCTGCTAAGCACAGACAGATAGGAAGCGCCTGGAAATTCAGTCACTGGCTGCCACTCCTGCACTCAGACCCGTTCGTCACTCAGCATTGCCCTACTGGCTTTCGGGGTTTCTCATGGTTTTGAGGTATTCACTCTGGTTATCTGTTTGAGGGTTTTGTTTTTTGTTTTTGTTTTTGTTTTTGTTTTTGTTTTTGCTGTTGTTGTGTTGTTAAATTATCTCCTTGTCCCTTTCCCCCACTTACTTGTCTCCTATATAAACTACTTACATGTCCTTGTTTCTAAATCACGTAAAACAGACCTTGCTGAGGAAGATCGTTAAGAACTTTATTGGAAAATGTAGGCTAGAGTCTGATGATTGGCAGCAGATTGGGGTCAGGAGACGTTGGCAACAGAAGACGGTTGAGGTTCATTGCCCAGGGTTAGAAACCATAAGGCAGGCAAAGTGAAAGAGACAGAGACACACCGTCCTCTAACAAGAAGAGCTGAAGCTCTGGGGGGTTTGCTTTGTTTGTTTTTGAGGCAGGGTGTCAGATAGCCTGGTTAGCTTTAAACACACCATGTGCCCAAAGCGAAGCTTGAATTCCTGACCCATCTGCCTCTAGCTCCCAAGTGCTGTCATTATAGGTATGTGCTAGCACAGGGCAGGGCACTCGGGGATCATTCAAACCTGCTGTGACAGAAAGTGCTGAATTCCCTGGGACAGGGAAATGTCACTGGCCACCATGACAGATGCCAGAGCATCAAATAGCATGAAACACACTACTTACTGGGCCATATCTGGTCTTAGACAGTATGTTACCTTCCCTCTCCATCAGATTAGTAATAGAAGGTCAAAGAGGAAAAATACCTTACCCCAGAATGATGACACCACCACTTACAGCCCTAGGACACAGAGTCTGCCACTCAAACTCTTCTACCATGCCACCCTACTTTAGAAAGTGGTCAAGTTAAAATTAAGGTTCTCAAGGTTAGCAGACCTCTGAGAGCTCTGAGAGCTGACCCCCCCACCTAGAGGTCAGTTTATGTGGTTCAAAGTCCATTTGTTTTCACATTGAAGAAAGCTTGAGGAAAAAGAAACTTCAAAGCCCCCCCCATGGTGACACACTTCCCCCAACAAGGCCAAACCTCCTAATAATGCCACTCCCTTTGGGGGCCATTTTCTTTCAAACCACCACATATACAATGTAACATTTATTATTATCACTCCACAAGATTCTATGTAATACATAATGTAAATAACAAAACAGCCTAGGTATAGACCAGAGTGGTTGGGCTCTTTAGTGTATGATTATTCTTTGTAGCCTGCTAAAACTCTCAGGAAATGTATCTAGGATGTTCAATAAGCACTCCATGTAAGAACATCAGTTAAAACTCACAGCAGCATTACAGAGTCATCATATACACTTTGAAAACAGATGGTGGGAATCTACCCAGCTTTTTTTTTTTTGGTCTTCCTTTGGTTCAGCACCTCTCGTTATGCTCTCTCCCCCCCCCCATGTTTTGGAATGGTAATGTATATCCCGTGCCATTGTGTGTTGGAAGGATGCGATCTGCCCTGTGGGTTTAATTTTTTTTTTTTTTTTTTTTTTGGTTTTACGAGACAGGGTTTCTCTGTATTCTTTTGGAGGCTGTCGGTCCAGGCTAGCCTCGAACTCACAAGATCCACCTGCCTCTGCCTCCCGAGTGCTGGGATTAAAGGCGTGCACCACCACCGCCCGGCTTGTGAGTTTAATTTTTACAGGGGATCGCAGTTAAGAGATTGCCATGCATTTCAGAAGAGACTTTGGACTTCACAGTCTATCACAGTCTCAACAACATCTAAAACTCCAAAGCCCCAAGACTGTGACAGACTATGGGGACTTTGAAAGTTGGATTGAATGCATTTTTTTTTTTGCATTGTGATATGGCTATCGATTTGCGGGGGGGCGGTCCAGGGATTAGAATGCGGTGGTTTGAAAAAAAAATGGCCTCCAAAGGGAGTGGCACTGATTAGGAAGGGTGACCTTTTGGAAGGAAGTGTGTCACTGTGGGGGTGGTGTCTGAAGTCTGTTTTTTTTCTCAAACTTCCCTCGGTGTGACGGTTAGTCAACTTTCTGCTGCTTGCAAGACATAGCACTCTCAGCCCCAGCACCATGTCTACCTGCATGCCACCATGTTCTCCCTCCTGATGATAACGGACTAAACCTCTCAACTGAGAGCCGCCACCCCAGTTCAATGTTTTCTTTATAACAGTGCAGTGGTCATGGTATCCCTTCACAGCAAGAAAAACCTAACTAAAACCGAATGTTTAGTTGATCTTTAAATTCAGAGAAAAAGAATATTTACCTCTGAGGAAAAAGCATCCATCTTCTCAATGACGTCCTAAGGCTCCCTTTAAAGTGAGGGTCACTTTTGTGAATTCCAGAAACAGAGACACAAGTCCATGAGCTCCCTTCTTCTCTGAAGTTACTGCAAATGCTTAGGGGGAACGGTGTACCGCTGAAGCACTTTTCTAACTCCTGATTCTCTCTGGCATGCTATGTGTACCTCTAGCTAAGGCTTGCTCTAGAGAAACGATAGGGTCTTAATAGGGCTATTTTTGAATAAGCCATTATGGGCAAAGACGCTCTAAAAATGAAGACTGTTTGAGTTCAAAACATTAGCTGTTAGCAAAGTGCAGTGGCATGTACAGCACCGTGAGGAAGAAGAATGATGAATTTCAGCCTGGCCTGGAATATATGATGGAGTCTGATGATGTCCTGGACTAACAGTGAGAATCTGCCTCCATTAACTGTTGAATGGGAGGAACTTGGAAAATATTTTCCTTCAGCCAAGTATGATTAAGGAGACTCGGGGAGCAGAAGAAAGGACATGTCTACATTCATTCTCCTTATCACTCTGGAGCCAGATCTTTAGTTTAGGAATATCCTTTATGAGACCTTCAAGGATGGCTCACTTTCGAGGTGAGGAAGGACAGTGTGCCACCTACAACCATCACAACCATTCTCCTGAGGTCCGTATCTTTCTGAAACTAAGAAACTAGTGCACTACTCACGTGAGCATTATCGTGTGTTCTGAGAAGGGTGAGTTCTCCTGCCTTGTTGATGCAACTCTGAAGAACAAAAGGAAGCATTGCCGTGTACAGAGCTAAAACATCATAGACTTGCCAGGATGAAATACAAGTGAAAGCATGTTTCAAGTTACCCTTTCCCTTGCCATGGGGCCCACTGAAGAGGATCTGAACACCAAACTGAATCCTTTCAACCCAGTGAAAACATGGCACTTCGGGCCCAGGAAGTTACCCATGCTTTTCAAATTGTACTAGAAGGTCTCTGGTTGCAGATCCAAAGCAACTAGATATTCTTCACAGAAATAAAAGCAAACAAACAAAAAAAACCCACAGTACAAAAAAAATCCAACAGCAGAAACATTCCCAAGCAGAAATAGCAAAGTTGGTGGTATCGTAATACTCAAATTATTCTAGAGTCCTGGCCACAAACCAATCTTGATACTCAGGCACCTACCTGAGACAGCCTCTTGAGCATATGGTACTGGGAAAACTGGAACTCTATAGTGGCATCTTGCCTTGCCAGTGAACTTGTAGCAATGGCCACACCCTTTGGGCGTGGTTTCAGGTGCAAGATATGACCCTTTAAGGTAGAGGAGATGCGGGCTCTTACTCTCTTGTGTCGCTTAGAGCATCAGAAGGGCAGAGATTGCATCTTCGGGAGCAGGAGGGTGGCAGCGGTTATTTACTCTTATCTGTGTAAGTTCTTCCCTAATAAAGAAGCTATTTATCATTTATCTTGGGTCTAGTGAACTCATTTAAACCCACCTTCATAACTCCATATGTAGATTAATGAAACTAGATCCCTCTCTCTCCCTAGAGAACATTGGTTCTCAATACAGCCTTCATATTGTGGTGACCCCCCCAACCATAAAATTATTTCATTGCTACTTCATAACTGTAATTTTTTCTACTGCTATGAATTGTAATGTAAATATCTGATATTCAGGATATCCAATACATGACCCCCGAAGGGATCATGACCCACAGGTTGAGAATTTCTGCTGTAGAAAAATCAACTCAAAAGACCTTAATGTAAGACCTGGAACTGAATATATAAAAGAAAACATAGTGTATGTGCATAATGGAGTTACAGTCATTCATAAAGAAAAATGAGATTATGTTGTTAGGGTGGGGGTCAGTAGAAAGGAAATCACCATGTTAAGTAAGCCAGACCCAGAAAGACAAATACCTCATGCTTCCACTCACATGAGGGAGTCTAGATCTTCATAGCTACAATAAAGCTATTTAAGGGAAGGAAGAGGACCAGGGAAAGAGGATATGGGGAATAAGGGAGGACTATGGGAGATACATACTAGCAAATACATGATACACAAGTATGAAAACAATGAAGCCATTATTTGTAGAGTAACTTAAAAGCTAAAAACAAAATCAAATTCACAGAGTTTCAGTGAAATCACACCATGGTTGATGTCTTTTTTTTCCTACATGATGTGTCCTACAGTCAGGCTGACCCACACAGAGGAATAGCCTAGAACAGCACGTCTTCAGGGACATAAGAAAGCCTATGCTATCCCTCTCTTGAAATAAACCTCTTAACATCTGCAAGGTGATCCCTAGTTACAGCAACTGTAGATGACATCATTTTCTCCCTCATGCTGCATAGTTTTGAAGTCTGGGGATAAGAATGGGGGAGGGGACACACCCCTGAGTGAGACCCTGGGGACTTCCAGCAGAGGGAGGGTTGATCAAGGTCAACTCAGTGCTGAGGTTGGTGAGTGAAACCTGGACATCGGGAGTCTTCCTGGCGTGCTCGAACTGTTCCATGTTGTCTTTTGATCCACGTGATGCTTCGAATGGTGAGACAGAGATGATCCCAATAAGCTCTATGACACAGAACATGGAGGCAGGCGGGCAGAATGAGCTGACCATGGTTACGCAGGCTGATAAACTGCACATTGTCAATCCAAGCATCCCGGCTCCAGAGTCTGAGCCCCCAGCAAGTGTAACCATTATTTTTGTATGTCACACTCTTGTCATTGCAATGGCCTAGCTTGTTTACTTTGTTTTGCTCACCACTGAAGTGGCTCTAAGCCTCTCTCTGATCCCCTATCTGTCTGAGGGGATGTGTTTGGTTTTAAAAGCACCAGAGCTACATTGCCCTATTGACTCCTATGCATCCTTACACCCCAGAGGGCTCCTCTGGGAACCTTCTCAGGAGAAGGCTAGGCACTGAGCGCCTCTCTGCAAATGGATCTCCCAGCAAAGAGATGAGAAGGTGAGGGACAGGCAGGGTGATGGACTTGAGCAGAAGCAGAAGGCCACTTATTTATAATAGATGCTCCGGAAGGCTGAGCTATTCCTGTCTGTTAAGTACTCAGCCCCAGACTTATAGCAAGATTTTTTTTGTCTCTGTCGATGAATAAGCAGCACCCTGGTTATCAGGGAATGAGGTAATGGCCTTTAGGTTAGAAGCCCATGAATAATACAAATGCTGGGATGGGCAGTGCCCCAATCCGGCACTCTCCACGTACAAACAGAAGACTGGGGATTCTGGGACATTCAAGGTAGCATTTTCACAAATATCACACATAAATAATGTAAGAGTCAATGTTTAAGAATAGGAAATACAAAATCCCAGGTGCCCCCGCCAGTTGCCTGTTCTGTGCACACAGGTCTCTCATGAATCTCTGTGGGCATGTGGTGGGCCATAGGAGGCTTTGAGGCTCCCTGTCCTGGTGATGTCTCTTTAAATTCTCTTAACTACCTGTTTTCTGGGGTCAGTGTTTTGAAGAGGGTCAAATAATAGAAAAATGGGTTTCAAAGTTTTTCCCCACCCTTAAGTTCCTTACTTTAATGAAAAGATGAAAACCCAAGCGTTCAGAGCTTAAGACGAAAAAGCCATTGCTGTGTTGCACATAAAATGTGCTTTAATCTTTTCTAGGCCCCCGCAAAAGTAGAGAACGGTCTAGTGGCATGAATAGCAGAGCCAATGAATTGCTGCACAAGTCACTTATTTTCACAGGGGTGGCATTTATTAAGCCTCTTGAGTTTAACCTCACTCACAAAAAACTATTTTCACATGTAGATGTAATTACGAAATTGAGAGACCTTTCAATTTCGCTAAGAACTCTCAAGTTTGAAATTAACGATAACCTCCCTTAGCCCCAGATCTGGCCGAGGTGTACAGCTGACTAATAAAATTGGAAGCAGGAGCTTGGCCTTCACGTTCGCCAGTTCAGTAAGTCAGATCTGCTGATAGGCGGAGATGGCCGGGCCAGGTCAGTTTCCTGAAGAGCCATTTAAGCCTAAGGTGACACACGTGTTTATACAATTCATTAAGCTCTTTGATATTCAAGATAAGGGAGTCAAAGGGGCATCATCGGTGGTGCCATGCCTGCCAAAACAGCAAGTGTAACGGAGGCTAGCTAATCCTGCACCAGAGATGCCCCCACACAATCGCGTCTCCCCAGCACTTGGCAAGAAAATATACCTGACTCAGGCCAGTGTGTGTGGTTATTTCTCCCAACCAACAGATTTCACAACTTTGTCCCTTTACATCCAACATGGCTGGAAAACAGGATCTTCCTGCAAAGTCTTCACAGAGAACACAGGTCACGGAGTCGGCAGCATCGTTTATAGAATTTGCCGGGCGAATCCCTTTGCCAAGTAAGCAGAGAAGGAAGAAGACGGCACTTCCTGAGGTAATTAGAGGAAAGAGGTGAAGGCAGATAGGGTGGTGAGAATTCTTTAAACTCTTTTTTTTTTTTTTTTGGCAAATAAAGCCAAGCTGAAGTGTTTCAAAGTGAAGTGTGACAGGGCTGTACAGTGCCCTCAGCAGACAGGGTGGGTCTGTCACCTGTTTTTGAGTTTCGTTAGACCTCTGTGAAGCAACCCTGAGATAGGTCATGGGGTGGTCAGCCGCTCATCTCTGCTGATGCCCCAACTGGGCCATCCAGCCACTCCGGGAAGGAGGGGGTGGGAAGGGTTTCTTTAAGGAATCTGGCTGTTTATAAAATAAATATAAAAATCTAATATCTGTTATCCACGAGTGATGTTGTGGCAGAGCTCCGGTGGCTGTATATTTGCTGAGCATCAGCCTCCTGTGAGTATAAAATGGCCCCGTAGTGAGGAGAGACACAATACGCTTCGCCAGAGGCTCGCCTGCAAGGTGTAACTGCTTGTCTACGGGCAAGTAATGACTTGCGTTTTCAGCTGCTTCTTGGTAAGAGCCTTGAGTAATTGGAATCAGTTATTCAAAACATCGCTAAATGTGATTTAAATGGCAAGGATTTAATAACAGAGAAAGAAGCCATTAAGGGGGTTCAAGCAGGGGAGAAGGGAATTCCGTTTTTTAGGGCAGAGGGAGAAAAATAAAGCAATTACTTGATGTAAAGGCCAGAAACAGGACTCCTGCTGTCAGGGAGAAATCAAATCTGTCAGCAATTAGTGAGGTCTTAGGAGGTAAAGAACTCTCCAGTGCTGAGCAGTGAGTAAGGGGTTAGCAATTATATTAACTGATAAAAGTGTTCTGGTTTCCAAACAGCGGGCTAACAAGCCTTCCCTTTTTTTTTTTTTCATAACTTGATGCAGATGTGATGGTCACACTTCAGGGTATTTTCCAAGACTTCTTCAGCAAAGTTCTGTAAGAAGGCCATCCCAAGCCTCTTTCTACCTTAAACCACCTTCTCGGCACCAGCTCCAGACGATGGGAAGTCGATTTGGAATAGCAAAGATTTCCTTCATTAAAAAAAAAAGTCAGCTCCCCCAAACACAGAATTAGAACCGGAGAGTCAAGTGGGAGATTTCTACCTGTGTCCATCTTCTAGGAGAGTGAACGGTTAAACAAAAACATCACACAGCACAAACCTGTCACTGAATAAGCAGTGAGAGCTTCGTTATTGTATATTCTCAGGAATCTAACACATCCGTGCAAATGCATTTATACATTTTCAGCCCTGAGATGATGCCTGGTTCCAGGAACTCTTTGGGATTGAGAGTTGCTGGATCAAAACCCAAAGTGAAGTCTTATTGGAAAGAAATATAATTACTGGGTCATAAACAGTTACGGGGCTTCAAATTGAAAATGTATTCAGTAAATGAATATTTGGAAGGGTGCCACTTGAAAGGAATCCTCTAGAATTAGACCTCTTTGACTCACTATGCAGGCGACCTGTTTGTGTTCTCTTCGGTGTGTATCTTGTTTTAAAGACATATGTCACTAGGCCTGGATAACAGGAAGAAATCGATCACTCAGAGTGTGGTGCGATCTGTCGATAGGAGACAATTAAGCGGGTCTTTTTCTCTTTGTATTTGCACTGCGAAATACAGTCCTGATATATAAAGGCATTGACAAATCCTACTTCTGCTTTTATACTGTAAGAGTCATTACGAGATCATTTGAATTTTTCTAACCAATGTATCTTGAAGGAAATTTCAGGCCAAGGAGGTCCTTTCCTGCCCCTCTTTTCCGGCAGATGGGGTCTGCAGGGCTCCTGCTGCTGAAATAACTTTGTGCCTTTAGAAGCTGAGGATCATGCTCATGAAAGGAACCCTAAGAACATTCAGAGAGAGAGAAAAAAAGAGAGACATGAAAATGGGTGTGTCCAGTTGAGGAGAAGAAGGGGATCAACAGAGGTGGGAGGGGGATAAGAGAGCATAACGAGGGGTGTTCCAGCACGATAACGTGATACGCATGTTTGTGCGAATATATTTTGCATGCGTGCATGAAACTGACAGAAAAAAAAACCGTTTTACGCTGCATCACTGGAAAAGCTAAACCAAGATCTTTAAGTGAAGACTACGAAAGTTTCAGTCTCGTGCAAAGAAATGTGGAGAAGCCAAAGCAGGGTTGGTACAGCAGTAAACACCTGTCTATAATTACCGTGCTGTGGTGCAGAGGCAGGGGGATTCTCAAGGTTCAGGGGCAGCCTGGTCCGTCTAGCAAGACTCTGCCACTGAGCAATTTAAGTAAGTGGCAAATGAAGTTCGAAGGGAGACTGTGTGCAATTCGTGACGTCAAGTTCAGCTGTGGCAATGGGATCCCTACTGGTGGTTGGGGCATGGAAGACTGTGTTAGCTGGAGATGGACGGTGTATGGAGGGAGACTCAGAAGCCTTTGGAAGTCACCCAAGAATAAAGCAGGTGTCCATATCCCTTGAGCATCCCCTGGCCTCCGATGCAACTTCCTGAGGAAGAGAAGTCAGGAGTACTTTTCTAGGGCGGTGGCTATCATGTGAGTACCAATGAAATCGAAGCCTGGAGCCCTGGGTCAGGGTGCAGAATTATTCTCCTTCAGAACTGGACAGCGCTGGGTCTCGGTATTTAATTAATTTGGCTGGGGCTGAAATTCTGAATGGGCCCAGGAGAGGACTTGGCATTGGCAGGGCAGGGGGAGGGTGTAGGGGGAAGGGAGGGGTCTGTTTCTTGGACCTATGCTGCTGTCACAAGTTCAGTGTTAGTGGGTGTCATACAGAGTCCATCTTATCATGAAATTGAAAGCCTAAGCAATCTCTACTGGGATCCTGTATGATATGCCTGTATGATATATTGATATGCCCAGCTGAATCACCTCAGCAGTCTTACATGGGAAAACTTGGTGAAGTACCTTTCTCTGGAGGATGGGGTTAGAGAGCCTTAAGGCTTTGGTGTGAAGCAGCTTTCTAAGTCACTTCCAGATCTGTGGAAGACATCCTTCCATAGCCAATTATAGTCTATGTTGGGCACTTAGCAGTTGGAACATTCCTTTGGTTAAAGGATGTGATTGAACTCTTTATTTGCAATTTTCATCTCTTCAAAGTACTAATTAGTGCACACCTTTAAGCCCAGCACTCGGGAGGCAGAGGCAGGCGGATCGCTGTGAGTTCGAGGCCAGCCTGGTCTACAGAGGGAGTTCCAGGACAGCCTCCAAAACAATACAGAGAAACCCTGTCTCAGAAAACAAAACAAAACAAAAAAAAGGTACTAATTAGCCTTCCAAATTGGCCAGCAAGTATGGATCAAGAGAAAAGTGTCTGGTGCTGCCAGGTTACATGGCTGGGCTGGTTCTGGCCAGGAGAGCAGGAGGCACCACCATGCCATATCTGGGCTACATGGTCTCCCTAACCTTGTCATTAGCTGTGTGATAAAGAGAACTCTGCTTCCTTGAGACAATTTCAACCTTCACATAACCGTGAAGTGTGCGTATTGAAACTGACTACACTTTGAACCGTCACTGCCAACACAGAGGCGAACATTCGAAAGTCATCCACACATATCAGGAGCTTCCCTGCAGTTTAAGAAGGGTGGGGTATCTTGATTCCACACAGGCACTTTGGAAACACTATTCGCCATTCTTACAAAAACAGTTCTGCCTGCGGCACAACTCTTAAGCACAATGTAGAACAGCCATGTGCAAGTTTGCTTATCTTCCCCTAAAACAAACACTGATCTGTATTTGTGAAAATGGCAAAAATCTATGAGATTAAACAAAGAGAGAATCAAGTATCATTGGTTTCAGCTTTTTTTTTTTAAATAAGAAACCTGAATTCTTAGCCCGTCTTCCTTCCTTGGGCTGTTTTTCTTTTAGTGTGACCCTTATTGTGTTTTTAATAGTAACATGTTCCTAGTCAGCCTGCTGACCCTCCTCTGACTACAGACCTGACTACCAGCTGAGCGGACCACCAGAGCAACGTCGTTTCTACAATTAAGAGGGAAACCTCTGAAAAATAAATGTGAACTCCCTGTTAAGACCACAAAACCTTGTTGAGAACTTGTTAGCAAGTAGAAGTGAAGTCTTTAATATAACCAGTGAGACAAGAGTTCACAATCTAACTAGTTCTGCAATTCAGGGAGCATCTGACCTGCCATCTTAAAAATGGCTCCATGTCCTCCTTGTTTCCTAGCTTCTCTGGTGGTGTGGATTGTAGGCTGGTAGTCCTTTGCTCTGTGTCTAATATCCATATATGAGTGAGTACATACCATGTTTGTTTTTCTGTGACTGGGTTACCTCTCTTGGGATGGTTTCTTCTCAGTCCATCCATTTGCTTTTGAACTTCAAGATTTCATTGCCCCCCCCTGCTGAGTAGTACTCCATTGCATGATGACGTGACAGACTTTAATGATCCCCCATGGAAGGCCTCACCCTCCCTGAGGAGTGGATGGGGGATGGGATGGGGTATCGGTGGGGGGCATGGTAGGATAGGAGGGAGAGGGAACTGGGATTGATATGTAAAATAAGATTGTTTCTAATTTGCATAAAATTTTATTTTAAAAAAATGACTTTGGGTTTCCCATACTATATGTGACTCATCTCTGTAATGTGGATTCTCTGAGTTTTTGTGAGATCTTTAAAATCAGAGTGTAATCACAGTTTCAGTTCTACTTTTCTTTTCCTGTGATAAAGCTCATAGAGAACTGAACAGGGACAAATGCATATTGTTCCAACCCAAGATCAGGCCAAGGTATTGACCACAACAGGAACCACAGGACATCTGGGTATGGCTTATTCCTAATAGCCTTTGAATGTATATTCAGAAATACTTCACCTCGTGTAAGCCTAGGAATGCTTCTGGCCAAAATATTGGAAACAAGCTTGTTTGCTCTGAAGGGTATTTTCAAAAGGAAACAAATACAAACTGGAGTCATTGGTTATTACAATGCAGAGCCATCAGAGACAGATGGGTGCTATGTTGGCTAGACATGGATGGAGCTTCACCAGGTTATCGTCTATAGAATTGGGTCATAGGTCCCTGGGACTGTTCAATTCTATGCCTTCTAGAGTGGGAGCAAAGATAGTTCTTCCTTAATGTGAATTCTGTGTGTAGTGTTGGCACTGCAAAGAACTAGGTCGGTTGTAAGGTAAAATGCCTGTAGGATAGAATTCAGTGCAGAAGCAGGCGGCAGCAACGTTCTTGGCAAGGTTTCCTTTCATTTAAGTGGAAATGCTCAGAGTTTGTTACATTCTTTCTCCTTTACAATAATGTGGAGGCTTTTATTGTGAAAATTCACTACCGGCCTGTTAATAAGACCAAGTTATCTTGATTTTTTTCTTTCTTCCAATTACAATATGGAGTTTCTGCTCGTCTTGACAAAAAAACAAAAACAAAGACAAAAACAAAACAAAACAAAAACCCTATGAATGTGTGTGCATGATGCCTGTTTGTATATGAGGGTGGGTTTGCATGGACTATGGCACATGTGCGGAGGCCAGAGGATAACCTTGCAGAGGGGAGGGGTCAGTCCTATCCTTCCATTTGTTGTTCCCTACGGTGTCTCCCAGGAGGAGTTCTGGGATTAAAGATGTAAGGCTTCCACATCTGTTTTCACATGGGTGCGTGGGAAGAGCTTTACTACATCACTGAGCCGTCTCCCCGGTCCCTTTAAAGTAAGGAGTGTATTTGAGCAGTTCTTCAAGAGAGTAGGGGTATGATCTGGAGACCTGCCTGGAGCAAGACTGCTTATTCTTTTTTTTTTTTTTTTTTTTTTTGCAGCTCACAGTCACACTGCCCTGCAGCCCACATGCTCACCACTTTCCGACCAACGGCCCAGTGGTGCCAGCACTACATTTAGAGACATTGTGATCTCTGCTACATTTTCAATGGCATGAGGATGGTTCAGGTAGAAACTGGAAACTGGAAAGCACAGATTGGTTCCCATTACATTTGCAGGCACACATTGCACTATACTATGGTTGTCCTAGTTACAAACTGGGGACTGGCGCTTGTCACATCAGCCTTACAAGTTTTCCCTGTTGAGTAGTGATTGAGACAATGGTATTAATAACGTAACACGAGCTGTGAGATGATTCTCACGTAACAGTTCAGACACTGCAATTGGCAACTTTATATCTCCTAAGAGAAGACATTTTGTAGCGGGATATCCACCCTGCCCACAACTGTAGCACTGACCACAGCCATTTGGGCGTGATCACGGTTACGGACATGATGTGGAGGGTAGGATTAGGTCTGGGGTTCCAGACCCCAACGTCAGCTCTCCTGCCTGGGTGAATCCTTGGAGCTAGCTGGACCTTGCGGTGGTCACCTGCTTCTTGTGTGAGTGCATTCTCCCCGAATAAGCTTCACTTAACCTGCACTGAGCCTAGTGAATCTTGATTTCCCATGCAATACATGCTATGAAGTCCTGCAGTCATTGTTCCACGGTAGTGGTGTTGGGATGTTGGTCTAAGAGTATGTGCATGTGTGTAAAGATACAAAGGGCATCATCGTGTGTGTTGAGGTCAATGTCAGGCATCTTCTGTTACTCTTCACCTTTTATTCTTTTGATATTCGTTTTATTCTTTTATTCTCATTAACCCTGGTGCTTTTCTATTTAGCTAGTGTGGTGACTAACCAATGAGTTTCGAGAATCCATGCTCCCCCACTCTAGAACTGGGGTTCAAACATGTACCAGCACACCAGGTCTTTTACATGAATTCAGGGGAGCTGAACTCAGGTCCTCAAGATTCTTTCTTAGATTACAGCCAAACAAAAGATCTGTTGTTTTTCAGTCCTAAGAGCCTCTCGAAGGTGTCATGATCATTCCACTCCCATTTTTTATCCTTATATTATTCAGGGTCCTCTAGAGCCACAGAATTTATGGAATGAATCTCTCTAGATAGATAGATAGATAGATAGATAGATAGATAGATAGATGATATAGATGATAGATATATTTTTACATATGTATAGATGTATATATATATATGATGTATGGGAATTTATTGGGATGACTTATAGGCTGCCGTTCAACAATGGCTAGATGTGAGTGGAAAGTCCAAGAATCTAGTAGCTGCTCAGTCCCATGAAGTCAGGTGTCTCAGCTAGTCTGCTGGAATCCCAAAGAAGGAATGGATGGGCAAGGCAAGCAGTCGAAGAACAAACTCTTCCTTCTTCCATTTGTCTTTACATAGGCTTCCAGCAGAAAGTGTGGCCCTTGTATCCTCCAGCCTCGAGGTCTGGATTAAAGGTATTTTGTCTTCTTGCCTCGATATCCAGGTCACCAGTGTGCCCTCCATTTCTGTGTTATAGTTCATTGCAGATACAGTCAAGTTGACAATCAGGAATAGTCATCACAATCCTTTTCTCCCCTTGCACTCCATATCAATTTCTTTAGTTGTTAACACAAAGAGTATATTTAGGGTTTTGTTTTGTTTTTGCCCAGCACATTTGCTACTTGTCTGCCAGCAAGCACCAATCCATAGTCTACAGTGGTAGGCTTTGTTCCTTTCTCATTGTTATTCCCCATACCAGTCACTTGAATCTTTGAACAGGGAAGCCCGCAGACTGGGCGCCAAGTCAGTTGTGGCTCTTGAGATCTGAAAGGCAGCCACTTGCAGCTTATTACAAACTGCCTCTCCACACTTCGGCCTTAGCCTTGGATGGTGCAAGCATCCAAACTTCATGCTGGCTGTGTAGTAAAGCCTGTTTTCTGTCTGGTTGCCCGGGTCTCTCTTTCTTTCCATTGTCTGTGGATGGAGTCAAGGAAGAAAGAATGCTTCACATGCTAAAAGGCAGAATCGCAAGCAATGGAAACCCTTCCCTCTCACGAGCACCTCCAGAGAACTTTTTAAAGCCTCCACGGAGGATAGTTGCTGTCTTTGGAAAAGCTATCTGTTCATATTCACCTTTTCCAAAAAGTGAGTTAACCTTCATGCGCAAATCGATGCTACAACTTTCCTCATTTATGCTTGTGATCCATGAGAACGTCTAAGAAAAAAAAAGGGTGAGTTTCTTCATTTGAAAGAACTTTAAAATAACTGACTGCTTTAAGGCTGCTATACTTAGCTGACTCAATTTATATATGAAAACAAACCTTTCCCTTCAGATTCCCTCCACTTCTCCCACCAGGACGTAAGTGAGCTATGCTGAAGCAGGAATGTTCTAAAATATGCCTTGGTGTTTATTGTTATTATTATTATTGTTGATAAAGAGAATCAACTAGCAGTTGGTTAATTTAGTTTATTAGGTATTGGCCTATTTAGGCTCCGTCAGCCCCCAAAGCCTTAGCTTTTTTAAGTGTGGCGTATCTGGAGAACATCTAAGGATCGTGTCTGTCAGTCACCAACATAGAGAAGCCACTTAGCTGCTTTAAGAGTGTAGGTATAAGCAGTGAGTTCAGAGAGGATGAAGGCAGTTAAGGTCTCCCAAGTGTGTGAAAGCATGTGTCCGTGGTGTGTGGAGTGTGTGTGTGTGTGTGTTTAATGTGTGTGTGTGTGTTGTTTTCCAAGGAGAGAAGCTAATCTCTTGGCTTAGATCCACCTTAGTATTAGCCTCAGTGCTTTCGCTCGCTCCCCTTTGCTCTAAATCATTATTGAGTTTATTACTTCTTTTTTTCTCTTGCTGGAGAAGATTAATAGCCTTCCCTGGGCAAAGGGAACTCTGCAGAGCACAGTGGCTCTATAAATAGCACCTGCTGATTCTCCAGTGCCCAGTATCTCCCCAACACATCTTGGTCTTTAAACAATTTGTTCAGAAGAAGAAAGCTAAGGGTCACTGTGCACTTTGGTGTTACTCAAAATGTGTTTTATGGATGGTGAATTTTTTCTCCAGGAAGGTTGGCCTGGCAGAGCCTTTAGAGAAACCAGCCTTCTCACCCCTCCTCAGGGAGGCATACCTCACTAACCAGACTTGAAGGCTATCACAGGGCTGACTGGACTCACTGAGCATGCCAGGTAAATGCTTTGCCTGTGAACTTGTTTCTCATTTCTTTTCTCAGTAGACTGCAGGCTCAGTTGAGCTGTTCCAATAGCCAGGAGAAGTGACCTCAATGAGTAATAAAACATGAAAAAGGAGAAATACTGGGAATTGTGGTGTCTTCATGTGGTTACAGAAAATAGGATGTTTTCTGGACAGCACAGAAGAGAGGGTCAATAACTGACTTTCAAAAGCCAAATTCAGTTTTCTGGGAGGTAGCCGGAGCAAGAACACACTGACCTACATGACCCACTGTGGGTGTTTAGCAGACCCATGTTGGATGAGTGGTTGATGGAGGGAGGAATGGGTGGCTGGGTGGATGGTATGTGGATGGATGGATGGATACATGGATAGACAGGTGACTGGATAGATTGATGTACACATAGATGATGAATGGATGGGTGGGTAGATGGGCGGATGAAAACGCCTCAGCTGTTTGATATAAGAAAGAATTTCCCAACAAATAACAGTAGGGGATATTTGGCTGGATAAGCGATTCTTTGTATAGGGACAACTTCACACTGAAGGGTATCTAGAAGCATCTTTGCCTGTTCCCCCAGGCACCAATAGCACTCCCTCAAGTATGACAACCAAACGTTCCCTACTAGACCGAATTTCACCTGGTTGGAAGCCATGGAGCTGAAGGACCTCCTGTTTTATTGTTTCAGAGATCTATTTGCAGATGACCTCAGTCAAAATGCACTGCTCTAAGTAAAAATAGACCATAATAATTTAATGCTGTCAGCCCCTAACACATCCTATTTCCTCATATGCTTTATTTGGGAGTAATTTTAGCCACGGATCCAGCGTGTGCTAGATTGGGAAGATTGCTATTGGGACATCAAGGAGCCCAGTGTCTTCGTTCTCCTCAGTCGCAGGACCAAGGTTGTCCACGCAGGTCCAAGGTTGAACAAAATGTTGGTTTCATTCTGTCATTATCTAAAAGTTGGGCTAATGTATTTGTTACCTTTTATGAGAGTTGTGACAAAACATCTAAGGAAACAGTGTGTACCTTGTTTTGAGAGGTATGGAAGATTGCTGTCAGCTCAATTTCCTACATGGTTCTTAGGTTCTGTGACTCTGGGCCAGGGATGAAGGACACTCACAACAGACAGAGAAGGTGGAAGGGGAAGTGTTTTGCTTCACAGATGACAAAAAAAAAAAAGAGCGAGGGGGAGAGGGGGAGGAGTGTAGATGCATGACCTACTTCCTCCAACTAGGCTCCGCCTCCTAAGTCCCCCTTCATAGAACTAACAGTCTGCTTTTCTCTGAGCTAATGCAGAGGTCCTTGCAGGGCTGACAGTGAACAACATGGGCAGATTCCTTTTGGGGGTAAAACAGAAGGATGTCAGAGCAGAAGGATCCGTGATTTAAAGTCTACTGTCAAGATGAGTCAGTTTCCAGTGTAAAGCGGTGCTAGTAATTCCAATTTTTATGTGTGTAACAGTAGGATGTCTATCTACCACCTCCTGTCATATGTATATTTATCATCTATCATCCATCTATTGTTTAACATCTACTATCCATGTATTATCTTTTCCACACCTATTATTTATCACCTACCTGTTGTCTATCTGTCTCTGTCACCTGTCTGTCCGTTCCTTTGTCTTTCCTCCATTCTGCACAAGTATGAAGTATGAAATGAATATGTGAATGAGACAACTGAGCAATGACAGGATCCATGTCTGTTAACAGATACAAGGGAAACAGGAAATAAAATGAATCCCAGCATAGTGATACAGCTAGATGGTTTTCTGTATTAGACACAAATTTCTACGCCACGCTTCTTTCGGTGAATCAGCTTTGCTACCAATCCTGTTTTCACAAATGAATGGCACTTACTGAGCACTTACTCATACAGATGCATAGTAGGTCTCATCCTTGATGGTGTTTTAACAATCACAGCAAACTTGTGGCTTCATCATTCTAATCCCAACTTCCTATGAGAGAACCAGGCCCTGGATGGAAGGAAAACTTCGTTCTCATGAACGAGCTTCAGAACAGGATGCAGACCCTTCTGTGTCTGCTTTCAAAGCTGTGCTTTGGGCTTTAGCTGTAGCTCTAATTTAGCATTAAAAAGATCTCCCGTCAGATTTCTAGCACCACAAACCAAAACACTGTGAGCTTTGCTTTGGTTTTCAGTTTTGTTCCGTTTTTGTTGTTGTTGTTGTTTTCTTGACTTTTTAGCCCATACTATGATTTAGGCATTAGTTGTCCATTTGACAGGACCTAAAAAGGCTTAGGAGGCAAGCCTCCCAAAGCCATTGTGAAGGATTATCTACATTAGGTTAGCCTCTGGGCATGCCTGTGGCAGATTATCTTGATTTTATTAATGGGGCAGGAAGACCTACCACTGTGGGTGACACCATGTCCTGGGCTGAGATCTTGGACTGTATAAAGTGTATAAAGTGAGCTGAACTTGCATGTATCACTCTGCATTCCTACTGTGAATGTGAGGTGACTAGCTTGTTTTAAGGCCCTGCTTGGCTTCTGTGCCACAGTGGACCATGCCCTAGAACTGTGGACCACAGCAAACCCTTTTCCCCTTAAGCTGCTTTTGTCAGAGTATCTTACCTCAGCAACAAGGAAAGAAACTGAAACACATACTATATTCCTTATCATGTTAAGTCACATTGTAGTCTTTCGTTCCAAAGTTTGACATGTGTAGATGAATGTTTCTGTCCTGCCTGGTGCTGCAGCCATTTAGCCCCAAATAAACACACAGAGACTTGTATTAATTATAAACTCTTTGGCCAATGGCTTCTTACTGCCTAGCTCTCTCTTTATTATTAACCCATAACTATTAATATATGTATTTTCATGTGGTCTTGGCTTAACAGAGACTGTCCGTACCTGTTACTCCTTTTGGCGGCTGCATGGTGTCTCTTCTGCAGCCTCTCACTGTGTACCTTTTCCAGAATTCTCCTTGTCTTCTATTGACCAGTCAGTATTTTATTCATCAACCAATAAGAGAAACATACATACAGAAGGACATCCCCCATCAGACATGATGCTGTGGCTTTTTTTGTGAAATATCTGGTGCTTCCTGCCTTGTTCCACTGCAAAACAAAAGCCAGGAGTGATGGCGCTAGACACCTACACTAAATCCTTAAATGGAACATCTGTGTACATTCAGAAACCACACTTATTTGGTCAAATAGTTCTTTGTCTCAAGTACAACTTTGAAATTAGCACTTGTAAGTCCCAGTAGAATTTTTTTGTTTTTTTGCACATGCCAACGTGTTTTAAAAGGAAGTTTTGCTGAAATAAACAAGTGCATTATAACTTCTGAAGAATAAATGTGGCCCAGGAGTCTTTAAGACCTGTGAATTTTGAGAACAATTGAACCCCAGAAGTAGCCAGCCAACTTTTTGTTTATGATTTGGTGGGGAAAAAATAGAATGATGAAACGGGCTTCCAAGAATTTTCCCAAATCTGGTCTTAAGTTCTTTGCCTTTTTCAGAGACACACCTACCGGTTCCGGACGGCCCTCCTTCTCTCACACAGTAATATAAAGGCAACACTGATGCTAGTCACAGTGTCTCTCATGTCAGTCATTGAGCAAGGCACTTGGTGCTGTTTTCAGAGTTGAGTCCCATAGCAACCTGCTGCAATAAAGATGCTTCCCGTTCAGCAGAAAACACAGATCCTTGGGATTTTAGCAAGGAAACAGGGTTCAAACTTCTGCAGGTATTTCTAGAGTCCTGTCACTCTTGTTATAGAAATAATAAGCTCCACTCCCCTGGGCAAAGCATTGAAAGGAACATGTTTGCCTACTCCAACGTGCCACAGAGTGGCATTTTTATTGTATTTCTCACTTATAAAACAAAAGGGACCATAATTGAAATGGCTTCAGGCTGACTTTGTCCCAAGTGGCTTCCCTCCCATAGGGTCACAATGTTGCCAACATAAACGTAAGGTACAAATTGTATTATTAAGCCCACTGAACACTAGCATACTATTTCTCCTGGGATTGTTGCATGCTATGGAACGAATTTATCTAGAAAGGATGATGGAAGTCACCCCTCTCGTTTCCTCTCTGCCACTGAATAAACGTCAGCAAATCTCCAGATCCTTGGGGCTCAGTCTTCTTTAGCAGTTTGTTCAGTGACTCATCATCTCCAGTACCCAGTAGCCTTTGGCTCTACAATAACAGACTGAAAAAACAAAAACAAACAAAACAAAACAAAAAATGACAGGACAAACTGGGCATTGGTGGTGCATGCCTTTAATCCCAGCACTCGGGAGGCAGAGGTGGGAGGATCTCTGTGAGTTTGAAGCCAGCCTGGTCTACAGAGTGAGTTCCAGGACAAGCTCCAAAGCAATACAGAGAAACCCTGTCTCAAAAAAAAAAAAAAAGAAAAAAGACCAACAGGACAAATCAAGCTTTTCCTTGTGTGTTGTGCTCCCCAAAAGTGTGCCCTAGTCTTTGGAATCCATGAACATTACCTTATATAGCAAAAGAGTGAATATCAATGTGTGTAGAAAAAGATAGGTGTGCTTATATTAAAGACTTTGTAAGCAATACTATATTCTGCAGTGTCTGGATCAACCGTAAATGCAGTCAAATATAAGGAAGGTAGAGGGAGATTTCAGGCAGAAGAGGGGCAGTAACAACTAGAGTGATACGGCCACAAGCCAAAGATTGTATGAAGCCACAATAAGCTCAGAGGTAAGGAACAGATTTTCCCCTTGGGGTCTTCAAGAGAAGCATAGCCCAGCCACCACCTGATACATTTCCATTGATTAGTCATGTCCTTATAACAGCCACAGGCACCGATATTTGCTCCTGTCCTAACAAGTGTGCAGGACATTGTTAGGGCAACACTGACTCAGCTTAGAGGTATCCCAGGGAAGCATCCCCAATTCAACACCCACCTAGATGTAGTTTTCAGAGACTGACATGAAGCATATTCTTAACTCTACAGATCTTAGACTCTTACATGAGTTCCAAATATTGAGATGATGGTTCCAAATAATAACAGAGAGGGAGGAGAGGGAGGGGGAAGACAGGGGTTAGACAGAACAAACAAAAAGTATAAAACAAAGAAAAGTGAAAACAGGCACCCTTCATGTAAGGATAAACAAGGACTTATCTGATGCCAAGCAAACACAATCTTGGCATAAAAGTATGACAAAGGGTAGTGGGATGTAAGCTTGAGCTCCGAATGGTTAGCAAAATCCAAGTAGCCTTATTCATCCTGGCAAGACTTCAGCATAAGAACAGAGTTTATTGGCCAATGAGGTTGACTCAGCAGGCAGAGTGCTTGCTGTACAAGTTTGAAGATCTGAGCTCAAATCCCCAGCATCTACATTAAAACAAAACGAAAAACCATGATGCCCATGTGCACCTACAGCCTCCCTAGCATGGGAGGAACTGGCCACCAGTCTAGCTCTAGGTTCAGTGAGAACCATGTCTCAAGGAAATAAGTTAAAGTGATAGAGAAGGATTTCTCTCATGCTATTCTGGCTTCCACACAGGAACACAGATGGCTACACACATGGACACACGCACAACACTCTCACACAGAGAAGAAGAAAAGAAGACCACAGAGTTTATCCATAACCTAGAAGGGAACCAACTTCTGTAGAAGGGGATCTTAGGAAGTTTATAATCCAACCCGTTAACTACCACTGAAGTTCCCTCACATTACAGCCAACTAAGCTAGCCCCATTCATTCATTCATTCATTCATTCATTCATCCATCCATCCATCCATTCACTCATGCACTCAGTATCTGAATGTTTTTAATATGCCAGGCTGTGATGATGATAAAAATCAGCCATTCATAGGGCTTTGTAGCAAGCTCGACTAAGAGGAGATGAATATCAAATGGTGTGTTCAGTGAGGGTGGAACCCCAGACTGGCATTAGAGAAATGATGTCTGAACTTACCTCACAGGGGTAAAAAGCACTTGCCCCGGGGCAGCTCATTTCCTTAGTGGTTCCCTTGCATGGAACCACATTGTGTGCTTCGTTAACTTTTACCCTAACTCTAAATGCTCTTTATAACCCAAGCCAAAGAATCTTGGGAGCTTTGATCTCCATGGGTGGAGAGGCACGGGGAATGTGTAAAGGTTGCATTTGGTGTGGGTTTGACTTACGATGGAGCCCCTGGAGAGGAAAGAACAGAGTAGTCTCATTTCTTGGATAATAAATCCCTCAATAAGAATTGTTTAGGATCCTTGTTGGATCGCTTTTCTCGTCATTGTGACCAAAATACCGGACAGGAAGCAACTTACGGAGCGAGGGATTTATTCTGGTTCACAGTTTGAGGATGCAGTCTGTCATGGCAGGGATGCCGTGGTGTTAGGAACTTGAGACTGCCGTTTACATCGTGTCTGATGAATGTTGACACTCAGCTTCATGTCTGCTTTATATTTTGGAGAGCCCTGCCCACATTCAGGGTGGGTTTCCTCCCATCAGGTAAGCCTTTATGAAAGTCCTTTCACAGAAACATAAACACCTTCTAACTGCTCCCAAGTCCCGTTAACAATGAAGATGAGCCAACACAAGAGCAGCAGCAAGGAAGTGAATATTACTACGTCTACTACGCGGATTCTTGGTCAAATGACCCAATTTCCCATTTTTGCGTGTCTGTGTGACCTGTTTCCAAGAGCAGAAGAAAGACAAGAGGCAGCCTAATCAGCAAGATGTACAGAATGTGAAATTTTCATGTCTTTGGCTAGCAAGGGTGGTACCAGGTAACCCTCTCCTGTGCCATAAGCCATCACTTGTTGATTCTGACATGTCCCTAGCGCCTCTCCCATGGATGGCTGCAACACGCTCCGATCTGCTCTCCGTGCCTCTCTGTTCATCCACGTGGTCCTTGAGCCCACTCTGCCTTCTGTGGTTGGTGAGGTTACAAAGCGCAACTTTCATCACAGTGTCCCTCCCACAGCCCTTCAGGCCCTTCCTGTTTCCTGAAAACACAATCAAAACCCTACTACACGGCTCATAAGGAATGTGAGCATTGGCCCCACTGGTCTGCATTTCCAAACCCATCCTCTTTGTTCTCTGTGCTGCCCAAGCACTGAGCTTTTATTTCGGCCCCATGAACACTGTGGGCTCTCTGCGTATGCCTAGGTCTTTCCACAGATTTTCTTCCTCATCTGAAAAGGCTTCATCTGCTAAGTCTATGCCTACCCACCAGCTCCCAAACAGATCTCTGTCTTAATTTGTTCTTCCTCTTAGCTTGCCCAACTCTGGGTTTTGATCTAAATAGCCCTTCCCCGTAGAAAGTGAGTGCTCCCCCAACTTCTCCGGCACCTTGCCCACTTAAACTATCCTGGGGTCCTTGCATTTGAGAGATCCCAACTCAACGTTTTTAGACCCCTAGTGACTAGCCCATAACAGAGTAATGTGTCCTTCTGCCCTCTCCTGAGAAACCGGAGACCTCAAGATAAACTTAAAAGATAACATTCCCTGATCTAGGAACTAGCTCACCACATTCCTGCTCAATGTTTAACTGTACAATGCCCAAAGAATGCTTGCTTGAGATAACCTATAACCTTCCTATTAAGACATAAGCTATCCTCATCCTTTATGTTTATGATGTTTACCTAACTCCCCCATTCTGTATGGTTTTTCCCTTTTAAAAACCTCCAACTGCAGCTACTAGGGGTCGAATTCCTCTGCCCCTGCGAGGGTTACGAGCTCAGCCCCAGTGCACTGGCTCTCCGAATAAACCTCGTGTGCTTGCATCAAGAACGGTCTCTCTTGAATTATTGGGGCATTGGCTTATCCCGAGACTTGAGTGAGAGTCTCCCCACTCTGGGGATCTTTCACATTCTCTTCTTCTGCACCTATGTACCCAAAACCTCTATATCTTCACTGAATCTTGCTTTTCCCAAATATGAACTCCTTACAAGTAAGGTTGGCTCTGAGTTTCATATGTACCTTCCACAAATTAAATACCAATGGAGTATGCCTATGTGCCTGTGGCATGTAGCCCAGGGAATAGGGAAGAGGGTGCTGGATCCCTTGGAGCTGGCATTATAGTGTTGTGCCCAAATTCTGAACCCCTCATCACCAAGAGACTCATTCCAATGTAAAAGCTAAGAGTCTTTTATTGTTTAACAGTTAACTCTTTTAACTTGGGCCCTTCATCCTTCCATCATGGTAGGTGGAGTGATATGGACCCAGAGAAACCCTGAGGCAGGGAATCTATTGGAGTGTGCAAGGGGAGTGTCCAGGGGTATGCAACAGTCTCAGGATTGATGTGCTTCTGGGCTTGGGTGACCTGTCCTGTGTCAACTGGATGTTATGGGCTATAGGCCCTCCTAGAGTGGTTGCTATGTTCTTTATGGCTCTATTATGTCTCTGGTACAGTAAAGCACCATAAAACACCCCCAGAGCCTGCCTGCTAACTTTTGATTGGTTCCTTGTCACGTGGAGGGTATATGACTTCCTAGTGACTAGGGCAGCTCCTGCAAGGTCAGAAGGCTAGAAACTAAGCAACATGTGCTGAGTCAAAGGCTATATCTTTTTGTTGTTGGTGGTTTTTTTTGTTGTTGCCTACCATGCAGCTAAAGCAGGGGGCTGGGTGAGGGTCTGGTTCCTTCATTAGGCAGTTGTGAACGGCGACTATGAGCTGCAGGTGTCAGTGCAGAGTTCATGAGTTAGACTTTTGGTGAGTATTTGGTAATAGGTTGGTTTAGGGTTGGTTTACAAGAGACAATAAAGCTCACACCCACTTATGCAAGGAATTAAACAATTTAGACACCCAAGACTGTATGTAGCTTCCAGCAAGTTGTCAATTAGGTTATTTAAATTAATTTTTTTATAGCAGCTAATTGGAGCCTGGAGTCTTTTGTCTCTAAACAGCTAATCCAAAACAACAAAATAAAATGATTAAGTATTCCTTAAACAATATGATTCAGACTTAAAATATAAGATTTAATTAAATTTGCATTGCTAGTCTTCGGGTAGAAATTAATTTCAAGTTCACTCAGAAGAAAATGAGCACACACACCTCAGTATTCTGACTGTGAGCATCAGCCATGCAGGTCACCAAGAGCTTGGGGCAAGAGCTAGGACACCCTTAGCTACTTCCAAAAGGGAAGGTGGAGGGATTCAATCTTTGACTTAGCTTTTGTTTCATTGTTTTCAGGTATCTGAGCTTTTCAGGAGTAAATAACCCAAGCTCTTTTCCAAGGTTGTTCAAAGCGTCTAGAGTTTGTAGATGATGAATGCTTTAGAGGAATACTACACTCACTTCTTACAAAGGTTAAATTCAGAATTCGAGGTTGTTTATGAACACAGGGGTCAAATAAGACCAAGCCCAAGAGAAACTAGCCAGAAATCTTCCTAAACTCTGCTTGTTTTGTGCGTGTGTGTGGAATCAAACTTACATTCTTACAAGATATCATTATTTTACCTGACATTTCAAATTTCTTGGCATAAAATTGCTCCTATTATCTTTAAGTCACTTTAAATATCTATCATAAATGACATCGTTTCTAAAATATTTTTCTTGTCATGCATGCTTTCTTTATTCCCTTGAACAATTTTGCTAGTGATTGACCTATTTCATTCATATTTTAAGGCATATATTTCATTAACAATCTTGATTCTTTTTCTTTTGTATGCATTTATTAATTCTGTTCTTGCTTTAAAAGGAACAGTCCCCCACCCCACAATTTCTGGCCTTTTAAAAAAAATAAGTGTATTTTTTTACTAGTTTAAGATACATTCCACATGTTTTGATATAATAAGTTTTGCTATTACTTCAGTTAAGGAGTTCTTCATTTCCATTGTGGTTTCTTCTTTAATCTTGGGTGATTTAAGTCTGGAATTTTCATTTTCTTCCTAATTTCTAAAGCCATCTTTTCACACTTGGCTTATGACAATTGCTTTCTTATCAAATAACTGTTTTCATATTGTTGATATTTTGGCTTTGAGTTTGGAGGAATCTGTATCTAATATACTATTATTTACCCTCTAGTAGAGTGGTTTTCATTTTGAAATTTCCCCTTTGGTCAATTTTCAGTCTCACTCGCTCATGATAAACTCCTGCTTTAGAATTTTAAAACTTCTTTAACCTCTTGAATAGTTGATAGATATTTCAGATTATTCTTATACCCAGTGTTTGGAGCCCATATTTTCTATGGTTATGCACCCCTCCCACCCTGCATGGTAATTAGATTCCTTGTTTTGTTTGTACTTTATTATAAGCTCCTCTTAAGCGATTGTTGCTTTTGCTCGTGTGTTCCATTCTTGGCCGCTACACTCAAGCTCACATAGTGTTTCCCTTTTGTTTCTGGAAAATTCACTCCTACCTGGTTATATGGAGTTGGTCCTCACACTGATGCATGAAATTGTCTTGGCCTACTGGCTGAAGATGACATTTTCCCACTAATGACCCTACCTAGACAAACAACACCTTCCTTACTGTGCCTGGAAGTTGGGTGTAACTTTTTTATTTCTTTGTCTCTCTTTCAATACAATAGCTACTCATTATTCTTGTTAGTGCGATATACTTAGTATCATTCTCTCCATGGAAGTGTGGAGACACTTGGCCTGTCAAGACACTGAGGCTGTCTCTATGAGTTCCTGGGCATCTCTTTTCATCCACTGCTGTAATTTCTTTTTCATTGCTTCTTCCTTTCCTTCCTTCCATTCTTTGCTTCTTTCTTTGTGAGTATGTGTGTGTGTGAGTGAGTGTGGTGTGTGTGTGTGCTCTGTGTGAACATATATCTGTGGGTTCTCCTATGTGCCTCAGAGACCAGAGGGATATGTCGGGTGTCCTGCTCTGTCACTCTCTGACTTATTTCCTTGAGACGAGCTATCACCAAATCTAAATTTTGTTGGCCTGTGGCCAACAAGCCCCTGGAATTCTTGTGTCTTTGCTCCTCACAGCATCCAGGTTGCAGGCATATGTGTGGCCATATCCAGCTACGTACATGAGTGCTGGGGACCGTGTTCTCATGCCTGCGCAGCAAGCGCACACTTCCTAGCCCCTTGCTGCTGTGATTTTGAGAATTTGGAAGGTAGGTGTTCTCTTTCACTGGTTTTTTGTCTCAATTGTGCATCTGTTTGTTTTGTTTTATTTTATCATATTTTAAATACATGTCCTTGAAGAAAGTGAGTTGTTTCTCTATGTCAACTGGGATATCCTAAAAATATTTCCTGTTATTAAATTGGTGTAGCTTAAATGAAAGAAAATTCTCATGGTCACCAATTATTCGCGGACAGAGTATTTACATATATCATTTGGTAGGAATGTAAATTATAGTATGATTTAGCTATACATATTTAGAAACCTTAGAAGAATATGCACACTTTCAGAACAGGTAATTTTATCTTGGAAGTTTATCCCTAATTATTCAACTAAATAGCTAAATGCCGGGGCAAAGATACAGCACCCATCACTTCAGTATTCCTGAAGGATGGTAAATTGTAGTAATGAAAAATACTTTTAAGTGCATCATATGTAGGATTTTAGATTATTGAAGTATTTAATATGCATTTTTTGCCAATCCAAACATACTTATGTCTCTTGGTTATTAAAATTCTTATTTAGAACAATTAAAATTCACTTATTTGCCTAATAATGCAAGACAGTTGCTGTATTCATGTATTAAAATTATTAAGACCTATCAATGTACCTTAATCAATATGTTAAAAGTGCATTTCTTATTAAAATAAATGATCATGATTATATAATGATCATGTGGTGAATATTTAAAACATTAACAGATAACCAAGAGAATAAGAAAGTAGGATCATAGACAACATGAAAAAGAGAATTGATGTAACATAGTCAAATTAAAGATAAAAAACATTTATGATTCTCTGGGACCATGTAACCATAACCTTTAGGTTTCTCATTTCTGTTGAGTAGAAATAATTTTCCCTACCAGCAAGAAAAATATGATTTCCAATTTATGAAAGTCAAAAGGCTCACAGGAATTTACATATTCTAGACTCTAACTGATAGTGAAAATAGTAAGTCCAATAAAGTTACATTTCCTAGAGAGCTGAAGCTTATCTGCCAGGACTCTGACAATAAATTGAAAAGGTACGGAGTCATTTGTGTTTATTTTGAGGCAGAGTCTCACACCATAGCCCAAGTTAATCTTGCATACCTGACAGTACTCCTATCTCACTCTACCCAGTGCTGGGATTACAGGAATGAGCCACCATGTCCAGCTTATGCTTTCAGTAGTGTGTGTGTGTGTGTGTGTGTGTGTGTGTGTGTGTGTGTGTGTGTGTGTGAGTATGGCTGAATAGTGATGTTTGAGAGATAAGAAGGGAAATCTCATTCAGTATGACTTAGTAGCGGGTGTTGTTTCAAACTTCTAGAGTCTGACACCAAGTAGTTGGTCTTAGGCACATTTAAAAACAACGAAAATCTAGTCAAAAGTTTCCTGGTGACAATCAACTCAATTCCATGCGTACAATAAAGCTTACAGCATGGCTGCATCAAGACTCTTTTAAAGTACACGTGGCATCTTCCATGAAGATGGGTTCTATAAATTGACTACATGTGACATTTTGAGGGTCTGGGGGAGGATACAGTGTGGTCTCAGTCATACAGATATCACAAAGGTCACCAGGTTATTAACCACCTCTTCCCCCAGCCCTCTAAGTAGAAAACAAGTTATACATCTTTCCTTCTGAAGAGAAACACTGCATGCTTAACATTCCTGGCTTCCCTAGTGATTTGTCCCTGTGCACAAGGACCCTATGCCTCCTATAGACGTGTGTGTGTGTGTGTGTGTGTGTGTGTGTGTGTGTGTGTGTGTGTGTTTTCAGAAGCAAGTGATTTCCTGCCATCACACCGTGTGGGCCCTGGGAGTTGAGCTACGGTCTCCAGGTGTGCAGCAAGCAATTTCACCTGCTGGGCCATCTCACCACCTATACCTAAACGTGTAGTCATTTAAAAACTTTATTCCAAATCTCAGGACCTCCCTTAGTGGCCTCAATTTGTTTCAGTGAATGCATTTAGATGTAAAGCTGTCCTTTGGGTTCCCAAAAGCTTAGGTTTGTTTTTGACCCCCCCTCACCTGCATCTAATAGAACTCTGAACTACACGTCTGCCGTCAGCAGGGCCTGAACCATCTATCCTTTCCTTTTCACATCCTCTGTTGTTGTCTTGGTTCACACTGTATTTTGAGCCTCACTTGCCTCATTGTAATACCTTCCTAGCTGGCCTCCAGTATAATCTTCTAAGTGTGGTTGACCTAGTGGCCAGCGTGACAGACCTGAAACTTTGATAAAAAAAATAGTATTCATTCACAATTCCATGCTTGTATGTCATGTACTTTGATCATGTTTACTCTTGTGTGTGGTTTGTGAGGTATGTGTGGTGTGTGTCTCCCTAGGCATTTAGTTAGGATTGCTTGCAAGAATATGAGTGGGGGTTACCCACCAAGCAGAGGCAACTTAGCGTTGGCTGAACCATCAAGGAATATGACTTCCCTCCCCCAGAAACCATTAACTGCACTTCAGACTTCCAGTGTCCGTCTTCCTCCATTATCTAAAACAAACTTCGAGCTCCATCCTATTATCCATGTCTCTTCACCATCTTTCAAACTTCATTTTTCACTCCTACTCTCCCAAACTCCCCTTGTCCCCAGCCCAGCAAGCTGCTCCTTATCATTCTTGCAAATGTTGATGGCCATCTTATCTTCCTCACTTTAGTCCTTTCTGTTCATTATAGTCTTCAGTTTGGAAAGCGCCTCCCCTGCCAACCGCCCGTCAAGCCTCAGCTCCAATAACCCCCCCCCCATCCTTAGAGCTACTATCTTGAGTTGCGTTCACTTTTCCCTTTTCCTTGTGGTCTTATCAGGAACTCACTGTGTATTGCCTTTATTAGGTGTGTTAGCTGCATCTCTGTCTCTCTTAATAAATTGCAGGCTACTTGATGGCTTACCTGTGGCTTGTTTTCACTGCCTACAGACCCTAGAATAGCACTGTGTCCTCACTGGATACTTGCGTGTGTTGGTTAAAGAGGGCTGTCTTCCGTAGAAGGGCTGGAATCTGGAGGGGTGAAAGAAACACTCAAGAGGGCACAAGGGGAGGAGATGGAGCTCTGGAGATCTCCTTTCCCCTCCTGTCATCAGAGAAAAAAGAAGGTTTTATAGACACAAAGAATGACCTCCCCAGAGCATATGGCCCCAAAGCCTGGGGAACGATGGAGTGTGACAGGACACAGTTGTCAATTTGTATTTTATGAGATGATTTATTTATTCAGTTGTATTGTGAATTTTTTTAAAAAATTCTCAAATGCAAAGGATGGTCAGACCAAAAAGATGTTGAGGGTTTTTTTTCAATCTAAACATTGTACAGAAGGTATTTTAACTAGTCAAATTAAAAGCAGATGTCTTAAATTAAAACACATAAATTACGTGAGCTTAAAAATTTCATACATCTGTGATGAAAATCTACCATTCAGGACTTAATAAGATAGATTTTTGAAAGCTTACATATTTGTGTGTTTAGTTAATTGATGACATTTAATTAAACTTCTCTTTAAAAGAACATTTAAATTTATATACCACAATAATAATCTCATAATTACATTATCTCCACTTGTGGATTTGCTAATACTTGTTTAACTTTGGGAAATTTAGGAGTTATAGAAAGGTGCACAGAAAAGAAACCACAAGCATCTGTAGTTGCAATAATGAAATTATTACTAATGCAAAAGGATATTTTCATTTGTTAAGAGAATTTTCTACTTTTCTAAAAGTAACATACATTTATTATAAGGAATTTGCATCATTTTGAGACGTACAAAAAGGAAAATGTTGTTTTCCTCCAAATGTCAATTGCTTCACAAACTCATATATTGTACTATTGAGGATTAAGTGACCCTTTGGGGTATCAGTTCCATAGACATGTGTATGCTGCTCAAGAGAATATGCATATTGTTATTATGGGGGAAATATAAATTCTGATTTAAGCTTAATGGATAACGGTTAGCTGGCACAATGGAAAATATGAAATACAGTTTTAAAAGTTTATGTGACTCTTTTTACTTTGAAGGAATAAAGTCTTTTTACAGGTAGAAGACAAACTCTATAGTTCAACCTGAGAAAGACTGTGTAATAGTCCATTGCTCTGACCAAATACCTGAGATATCGCAACATAAGGGAGATGGATTTATGCTGGCTCACAGTATGAAGGTGCAGACCATTATATTGGGTAAAGTATGGAAACAAGAACAGCTCTATCTATGTCAGCAGAAGCATAAGACTTTTAACTCTGGTTGCAGCAAACCAGAAACCAGAGGGATCGGGGCTAGAAGTCAGTCTGGTTTATAACCCTCAAGGCCCACCCTCAGAGACGCACCTCCCTCCCCAAGATGGGCTGCATCTTCTAAAATTTCTACAACCACCCAAGACAGCGTCATCAACTGGGAACTTAGTTTTCAGACAAATGAGCCTATGGGGAGGGGAGTGGATAGTTCCCACTCAAGCCATAACAGACAACCAGACTTAAATTTTAGCAATAACTAGTTCAATTTGGATAGACTGGTGTTAAGAACTGAGGAGACTACTGTTGTCATGCAGAAGTCCCTGGAAGCTTTGAAACATCCAGTAATAATAGATAAATAAATAAGCCACGTAAAGACCAGGCGGGCGAGAAGGCTCCTCATAAGAAAAAGCTTCTCTTAACAGAATGGTGTCAGGAGTGGGATTGGAATTTCCATGCAAAATAACAAAAGATTTAAAGGAAGTTTAGAAACAGAAGAACAGAGAGAAGCACAGATTTTTGGTAGCAGCATTTTTCTCAGGTGTGCTCTGTTTTGCTATCGACAAGCTGAGATTCACGTGGCTCGCTTACCAGAGTCTTCCTGACTCGGCATAAAAAGAAAAAAAAACCAACAAGGTTGTTTTAAGAGACTCTGCTAACGATTTAAAGGGGTGTACGTACAGCTGGAAGTGGCAGCTTTTGCTGGATGTCAGCATGGACTGAGGCGGTAAGCTGGAATCACGCTTACGCCCGCCATCTTGAAACGGCAGTTTAAAACAGCCGAGGTTTTACAGATAAGACACGTGGCCAGAAAAACATAAAGATTTACAGTAAAGTCAGACTTGGATGAAGAAAATCTCTAAAGGTTTACAGTGTGTTTAAAAATATACGTGAGACTGAGAGAGAAAATGAAACGACAAAGTGGTAAATAAATACAAAGGCCGACGTTGTGATGGCGCACGCCGGTAGGATTTACTCCAGAGGCAGAGGCAGGCAGATTTCAAAAGAGAAACCCTGTCTCAGAGAAAAATAAATTAAAATAAATAAAGTAATAATATATAAATAAATAAGCCACGTAAAGATGGAAAATACACAGAGAGTCTGGATACTGTACGCTATTATGTTTTTCAGTTTTTTCATTGCTAAGGAAGGAACGACTGATAAAGTACACTTACTTATAAATGCTGCTGAATTAATTCAACTTATATCTTTTGAAAATGCCTTGACTTCAAAATTTAAGTATAAGGATATGTTACTCGGAAAAGGAGTTTAGTTTATGTTTCTACAGAAAATGAAAAGCTGAAGATTCCTTCCAGGCTTCTGTGGTTTCACGAACCAAGACCCCCGGAAGCAGTGGACCAGGTGTTCCAACAACTGAAACAGCTAAGAGGATGGAGCTTTACAGACCCTAAAAATAAGGACTTATACAGGTTTCTGAGTTTTGTCATGATCCCCATGGTATGAACAGCGCCCCCTACCAGCAGGAAGCAGTTTGGAATGAGCGACGTCCCAATTCCCATCTTGTTTATAAATCTTTGTTTTCATTTAAATGGGATTGTTTATAATTGGCTATTGATCACAACCAATCTCCTTTTAATGGTAAAAAGGGGAATTATGGTATGGGTATTGTTTTTCATTTATTGATACAAATTCAAGGTCAATTTTGTGATGTGTATATTTCTCCTCTTGATTAAGTATTGTGCTTATACTGATCTTTTACAATGTAATGCATAATTGAATACAGATTATAGATAGTTACTTATAATAGTCAGAACTTATAGTTAGGTAAGTTAGGTTTTCTAGATATACAGAAATATATTTGACATAAACAGTCTTCAAACCTCTCAAAGACCTTCAGAAAATGGCATTTAAAATGGTTTAGGGTTTTTCTTGACAATGAGAAATGTCTGCTCCTGGCAACACCAATTACGTCTAAGAGGAAGATGGGCATCGAAGAAACTTGTTATGGAGTTTGCTTTCACCATGGCAAGATTAGCCATTTGGGCAAGAAACTGCTCTTGTCTGTACTGCTCAACTGTTGTTATATAATCTGGACATGCAGGACCCACAAAAAAGTGACTGCTGAACTCAGTCTTACAGGGTTCCTGCTTCATGAAGAGTCTACGAGACTTTCTGCAGGACACAGAGAAATGACTGACAGACTGCCAATGCAGATGGACAGTTTTGAAATTTCCTGCTTGGCTGAGAAATCTTCTGGATACATTGTGGCCTATGGGCTGAAGATGGATGCCCCAACGTTACAGTGGAACTTCGGGTGACTGTCCAGGCAGTAAAATGTCTCTATCAATCCTAGTATTTATATATTATCCTTCTGTGGTCTTTGATGGAGTTGAAGACAGATAGTTATAATTATAGTTTTCCTTAGTTATGATAAAAGATAAGCTACATATAGGACTTTGGACTCACAAGGATGGGATGGATGATATTTTCTTTAAATCTTGCTAAAATATTGTAACTATGTTCTTACTTGATAACTGTTTTGTCATATACAATTTGACTATGTTAAAATTAAGACCTTTCTTTTGTTTAAACAGAAAAGAGGAGATGTTGGGGAAGTCCTGTTATTTGCCTGTTATTTGTCAATAAAGTACTGTTGAGCCTATAGGAATCTAGATAGGTGGGGCTAGGAGTCCAGGAGGATTCTGGGAAGAAGAAACACAGGAGAGTCGACATGTAACCGCATGGGGTAGGAAGCCCGGAACTATTCTCCGGTAAGAGACATACTTAGATTAACAATTATGGGGTAATTACTTAAGTCAGAGCTAGCCAGTAAGAAACAAGCAAGGCCAACAGCTTCATAATTAATACAGCGTCTTGTGTGATTATTTGGGGACTAGAATGTGGCAGAGCCCAGGCGGCTGGCGGGGGATATACCAAAGTGGCTAGCAAAGGAAAAGCTTCTCTTTACAGCTCCTAAACATATTCTACTAAGATCGCAGACTTATTTGAAGCAACTTGGCCATCTCCTTACCAAGACTTCTATCTTCCTGGAATGGCCCAGCCAGGAGGTCGTTAGTGTGATTACTCACCTCACGTGTGTCTATTTTTCAGATGAAAAGATTATTGAGAACGTTTGGTGATTTGGATGAGAAATACCCCTTCATAGGCCCATGTATTTGAACACTTGGTCGCCAGTTGGTAGCAGAGGCATGGAGGTTTGCTGGGAAAGCAAATCACTCATCACTGGGGGGAGTGGGGGGCTTTCAGAGTTTGTAGGCTGGGCTCTCTTCCAGTTTGCTTTGTCTGCTTTCTGAATATGGTTGTCTCTCAGCTCCCCGCTCCAGCTCCCTGCTGCCATGCCTCCCTACCTTTATGGACTCTCCTTCTGGAAACTTAAACCCAAATAAAGTCTTTCTTCTTCAACTTGCCTTTGGTCATGGTGTTTTATCACAGCAATGGAAAGGTAGCTGGCATGTAAAGCATCTGAAGGCTTTATTCACTGGGACCAAACTCTCTGCTCACCAAGACGTTTTCTTCTAGGTTTCACCTAAGCGAAGACATCACAGCAAAGGCAGGAAAGCCTTCACCATACATGAGCAGATGAGACAGAGCACCTACTTGGTGTCCCTAGCTAGCTCCCACCATGGGTTCTGGACTTTGAATGAATCACGTTTCTGGCTTTACCAACATGTGCTTCTGACTCCAACACTAAATGCTTCTGTCTCCAAAGTGGGGCAGCAAAACAATGCCCTAGGGGGGAAAACAATCACTTGTTGAGGGACATCCAGAGCTAGGAGAGCTAGGCTTCCACTGCCGCCCCCACTCCAGCAGTCCTCCCTGAACCTGCCGTGACCTCCTCTGACCAAGCCTCTTCATCCAAAAGGCAGCTGAATGCATCTTGTGGCCAGATGTGCGCCCCCACACCCAGCGTTCCCGGGCTCGATTCATAAATCCCCTGCTACCTGTGCTGACGGACTCTTCACCGCTAACAAATGCCTCTCTGAACTGCTGCTCTCTGACCCAGTTCTGAGGCAGGGAGGTGACCGGCCATCTTTTCAATGACACAAGATCAATGAAGTGCCATCATCCCCAAACCAAAGAAGTTGACAGGCCTCCTGCCCAAGTCCTCTTTCTCTTTCCCAAGCAGCACCAGGCTGATGAAGTCAGCCTGGTTTACCACTAGATACAAGATGACACGAGAGGAGATGAGTTTCCATTCCCCATCCACATAGGACAAACACCACTGTGGGTTACCCAAGCCCTTTTCATTTTTGGCCAGGGTCGATATTTTTGTCTAGTGTTCCTTATCTATTGGTATATTTAAATAGTTCATGGTGCTGAGAAAAAGATGGAATGTAGTACATTAGCTACAGGGCCATCAGGATTAGCCATTAATATTTCAGATGTGTCTTTGCTATAACAAAAGTTTTCCATTCTGCAGTGTTTATTTTTCTGCATTCGTATTCTTTACTTCTCCTGTCTGGGGCCAGTAAGATACTCCCCCTCCACCTTGCTTCTAGAATATAATCCTCTCTACAACCCTGTGAAGTTGCTGTGGCTGGCACATTTTGCAGATAGGGAAAGCAGGGCTTATTGAAGTAAAAATAGAATATCACATAACCAGATCTCCAACCCAAGGTCATCCATGGCCAAGTCCCATGAAATTCTTACTGCATCTTTGGAAGGCATTTTGGTCAGGGCCATTCTTGCTTTGGTGAGAGAGCTGAGCCACAAAGACATCCTGATACCTATCTACAAATAGGTAATGACAGACTTGGACACTGAGTGCCCTCTGCTCTTGTCCACAACTCTTGCTATCCTCCATGCACCTCTGCACGACCTCCCTTCCATTCCTTTGTTCCATGCAGCAAGTCGTCTTTGACCCCATGGATTTCAATACAAGCCCGCAAATCTTGTACCCACAGTTTAACAATGCTGGATCATGAAAAGAAACTCTCTCCCTCCGTCTTCTATGTCCTCCAGGGCCGTAGCTTCAGTCTTTCCCTTACCTAGATGTTTTTGCCAAACAGAGAACAAGCGATTACTAACACTGAGCTATTGGATATAATAGTGAGGACTCTGTCTAATGGAAATGTAAGAAACTGTCAGGACAGTCGCCTGTTTTATTTCATTGTTTTTCTCATGAGCTGTATTCTCATGGTCCTTGTCCTGGAAAAGGGAGGCATACCTGCAAAATGTATTGTTCTCTCTAAAAATAGGTTCCATTTATCATCCACAACTCACATCACTTGGGAAGCAAAAGTTTTCTGCAGGTGTGTGTGATAGCTTGCCATGGTGGTGCACACATGCCCAGCAGAGGCAGACAGATCTCGGGAAGTCAGAGGCCATTTTGCTCGACATAGTTTCAAGTTAGCCAGGTCTACATTGTGAGACCTTGTGTCAGAAAAACAAGCAAGTCTCGATGTGAGGAGACCCCTTTTCCTACCAAGATTTCTTCTCCATAATCCCAGGGGAACCTAGTACCCAACATTGATTTAAAAAAAAAAAACAGTTGCCTCCCCCAATTCTATAGATTGTTTTTTTCAGTTTACAAAATTCCTTCAGGTCATTTTTATGTTTGTAATTTCCACTTTCTTTTTATAGCTCATAAAACTGAATCATAGAAAAATAAGAAAACTGTGTGCCCTGAGACTGCAAGCACCAGAGCCTACAACAGCATCTGGCCCTCACTGCTGCTTGTGATACCGTCATTTACATGTCACCAACGCCACAACCACCACGGTAGGCGCCACGTGGCTCTCACAGACGTTGGAAAGGACCAAAAGTGTTTAAGGACCACCCATATTTTCTAAGAGGCACCAAGAGATATTTGAAAAAGACTAGATGTGGTCTTCCGTTGGAACTGAGACGCCAAAGGGAACGGCTGCTTTCAATTTCTCAGCATCACGACTTTGGATGTCTCTTAAGACGCACCGTCGAACTGACACGTTGGAGTGAGGGGTCGTTTCTTTCTGACACAACAAGGGTGAAAGTGTCTGTAGTGACTTTTTATCTAAATGAACAAAAATCATAGTTTCATAAGAGACATAAAACCATGCCACCTAGCATGCTATCATAGCTGGAGACACGTTTAGATGCCCTGCTGTGTGCGGCCAACCCCCCACAGCTAGTGGTTTTCCGAACATTCGTGGACCAGAGTCTGTGAAGGAGAGAACCATACCTGCTCAAGGATTTCACCAGATGCCTATCATGCTCAGCTTCAGTTTACCTCAGCCTCTGTCTACATCCAGTGAGGCGAGGAGGAGAGGAACACACAGCTAAAGCGTCTTGCAAAGTCTATATTGCCTGTCCATCTGTCTTGTCCTCTCCTCTGTCAACATGGGCTCAGGACAAGACAGCCTTGTGCACACTGCCGTGAACCACACATTCCGAATCTTTATCCTGCTTTACGGTAATAACTTATTTAATTATTTTTTTAAGTCCAGGTTCATTTTCTGCCGTGTAAGCATTTATCTCCAAAACAAATAAAAAAAAAAACCGAACTGCAGTTCTGTCACCCTCAGGGTCTCTCTACCTCATGGCTCCATCCTGTGGAATGCGCCGAGTCTGTCTTTAACGGTCACATAAACTTGCCCTGAGTAGACTGACTTCTACTGTTAGAGATATCAAAGGTTCCCATGGCCAATTTGGCAGTCCACACCGGTGAGGCCAGGGAATCTAGTCATGTTTGTTCCTAGGGTTCACTGTCAAATTTTTCAAGAGAGAAAGGGGATATTGAAATGCAAATGGGCTCTGGCCGGCTGAGGGATCCACAGGCAGCTCCCAAGCAGTCTTCTCAGCCCCAAGGAGAAAAGGTGGTGAGGTTGCAGCTTGAAGCAGGAGTTTCTTTCTCTTCAGGTCAGGTGTTTTTTTGAAGTTGGCAGATGGCAATTACATTTGCATTTAATACCCTTCAGATTATTTCCTTTCTGTTGTGCTAAACACCTCTCTCAGTTGGGTCTAATTTGATGAGGTCATGCTGTCACCCTTGACCCCTTTGGATCTTAAATGAAACCATCTGACCAGAAAGGAGAGGAGAGAGAGCGAGCGAGCACTCCTCGCCTCATTCACAGACATTTGATATTTGCAGATGTATGAGCAGCTTCTTAACTACCCACTTGGCAGTTTAGCTCTTGATTAGAAGTGGAATTGGTGAATTGCCCAAGAGTCCAACATTTGAAGAGTAAATGGGCCCAATTAATCCTTTGTCACATTCTTGTCAAAATAAAAGCACTATGCCAAAGAAGGAAAAAACAACCGCCTGTACCTACACTGAGCAGTCTGGGATATTAGCAAACAATTAATTTGAGGAAACACCTAAATAGCATAGTGTACCAAACATGTACAGAGTACTCTACCAGTGAAGAGAGTCGCAATATAAAAGCAGATGAGGAGCTGGGGAGGTGGCACGGCCCATGAAAGTGTATGATTCACAGCACTTGGACCTGAGTCTGAGCCCCCAGAAAGCGTGCAAAAATTTGGGCATGGCTACACATGCCTGTAACCCCAGCGCTGAGAAGCAGAGGCACACAGATAAAATCTGGGAGTTCATTGGCCAGCTAGCCAAGCCAAAACAGCAAATGAGAGACACCGTGTCTAGGGAATAAGGCAGAGATTGATGGGAGAAGATCCTAAAGTTCTCCTCTGACCTTCATATGTGTGTGCATAGGTACACATGCCTACACACTCACATGCATGTACTACACAATACACTAAATATACATATATATATATACATATACACATATGCACGTAATATATATATAATAAGACTCTCTGGCCGGGCAGTGGTGGCTCACGCCTTTAATCCCAGCAGTAGGGAGGCAGAGGCAGGCAGATCTCTGTGAGTTCAAGCTAGTTCCAGGAATGTCTCCAAAGCCACAGAGAAACCCTGTCTCGAAAAACCAAAAAAAAAAAAAAAAGACTCTCTCTTGTCTTCTAGAAAATGCCATCCATCTCTGTAGGTCCTGGATGTCACATGTTGGCAGAAGGGAACCAATTCTACCTTTCTAGCTGAAACTCAAAACAAAAAACAAATAGAGAAAGCATATATACAAATAGATTTTCTCAAAAGGCTAACAGTTACATGTGAGTGTGTGTGGTCTATGTGTGTATGCTATTCAAACACACGTGTATACTGGTGCATGTGTATGAATGCAGGGATGAAAGCCAGAGAATGATTTCAGGTTTCCTATTCTATTGTTTCCTGCTTCTTTCTCTTGGGACAGGGTCTATTCCTGAATCTGGAGCTAGTTGATGGCCAGTAAGTCCCAGAGAACCTCCTGTCTCCTCTGTCCCATCACACTAGGGCTACAGGAACAGGAATGGCCAGACCCAAATACCTACATAAACACAAACATCATTAGCTTTTCCAGCATTTCAGGTCTCCTCCCAGGACAGAGATGGGTGGACCTAGAGGAATGGGGTCCAGGACACCTGAGTTCAGACTCCCTATCTCACTGGCCTTACCCATCAGGGCCTAAAGCAGTGGTTTCCAACCTTCCTAACACTGTGACCCTTTAATACAGTTGTGGAGACCCCTAACCATAAAATTATCTCATTTCTACGTCACAACTGTCATTTCCCTGCTCTTATGAATTGTAGTAGAAATACCTGTGTTTTCTGATGGCCTTAGGTGACTGATGTGAAACAGTTGCTCGATCAATATCGCCTTTTCAAAATAAAAAAAATTGCACATTAATCTTAGAATGAGTAAAGGAAAAGGAGTACATACAGCAGAGAAGGAAATCCCCATGAATACTGTAAGATACAAGCTCAGCCTTCCATTTTCTCCCAATTCTATTATGATGGCAGCAACACTGGATGTGTTATTCTGTGACTTGATTTCTGTTTAATGCCATTTAACATAACTCCTCATGCTTTGGCAAAAAATGTATTTAATAGTTGAATAATTATGCATTTTGCATACTATATTTAAGCACTGATCTTGCATTGTTACTGGCCATTTCCTTTGTGTTTTCATTCTTTTGGTTATAACAAATAATACCATGATGAACATCTTTTTTTCTTTCATTTTGGTTTTTTGAGACAGGGTTTCTCTTCATAGCTTTGGAGTCTCTCCTGGCACTCACTCTGTAGACCAGGCTGGCTGTGAACTCATGAAGATCCACCTGCCTCTGCCTCCCAAGTGCTGGGATTAAAGGTTCTCCCCACACCAGTGCACCCAGCTTCACCCAACCCTACTCACCACCCCCTCCCTTGATCTCCCTGCACCTGCTCCTTGCATCGAGTGGACCCCACCCGTCAAGAAGGATGTGAGTCCTGCCAGACCCCACCCTTGGCTCACCCCACACCGGATCGTCAGGCTTCAGGAAGGAGGAGATTTCTTCTATACCCCACTCTTGTCTCCCCCTCTGCCTACTGAGCTCTGCATGAGTGTGGAGAACACCAGGAGAAGCCAGGCCATGTAGAGTTGCAGACACTGAAGTCTTGGCCCACATACGACACAGGAAGACCAGTGGAGACAGAGAGACTCCACCTGCACCCACTAGAAGAGGCATGGGAAAACAACAGTATAAGAATACACTCGGCAATAGGAAGATCAATATGACTCCATCAGAATCTAGAGACCCCACACCAGTAAGACCTGAAAAGCACAACACAGATGAAGCAGAAGAGACAGACCTTAAAAATTATTTTATGAAGATGATAGAGACCCTCAAAGAAGAAATGAGAAAATGCCTTGAGGAAATAGAAAAAAAACAAACCAAAAAATTCAAGAAATAAGCAAATCTCTTAAAGAATCTAAAGAGAGTCAAGAAAAAAACAAACAAACAAATGAAGGAAACAACTCAAACAGTCCAAGCCTTGAAAACCAAATTAAAATAATAAAGAAAACACAGAATGAGGGGATGCTGGAAATAGAAAAGCTGGGTAAATGATCAGGAACTACAAATGTAAGTATAACCAATAGATTATAATGAGGTGTTGAAGACTCATTAGAGGATATACAGACATTGACCAAAGAAAATCTCAAGTCCAACAAATCCCTAACACAAAATATACAGGAAATATGGGACACTGTGAAGAGGCCAAACCTGAGAATAAGAGGTATAGAAGAAGGTGAAGAAATACAACTCAAAGGTACAGAAAACATAACAAAATCATAGAGGAAAACTTCCCTAACCTAAAGAAAGATATGCCTATGAAAGTACAAGAAGATTACAGAACACCAAATAGACTGGACCACTAAAAGAAGTCCCCTTGCCACATAATAATCAAAACATAAAACCTACAGAATAAAGAGAAAATATTAAGAGCAGCTAAGGAAAAAGGCCAAATAACATATAAAGGCAGACTTATCCGAATTACACCCAACTTCTCAATGGAAACTATGAAAACCAGGAGGTCCTGTATAGATGTCCTACAAATGATAAGGGAACAAGGAAGCCAGCTCAGACTACTGTACCCAGCAAAGCATTCAATAATCATAGATGGAGAAAACAAGATATTCCATGAAAAAACCATATTTAAACAATACATATCCACAAATATAGCCCTACAGAAAGTACTGGAAGGAAAACTTCAACCCAACAAAGATAACTGCACTCACAAAAACACAGGCAATAGATAATCCCACTATACCAAACACCAAAAGAAAAAAGGGGGGACATACACACACAATAATACCACCACCAATAAATACAAAACAAAGAATCAACAATCAATGGTCATTAATATCCCTCAATGTCAACGGTCTCAACCTGCCTAAAAAAGACACAGACTAACAGAATGGATACGAAGGCAGAACCAATCCTTCTACTGCATACAAGAAACACATCTCGGCTGGGTGTTGGTGGCGCACACCTTTAATCCCAGCACTGGGGAGGCAGAGGCAGGAGGATCTCTGTGAGTTCGACGCCATCCTAGTCTACAAGAGCTAGTTTCAGGACAGCCTCCAAAACAATACAGGAGAAATCCTGTCTCAAAAAACCAAAAAAAAAAAAAAAAAAAAAAGAAAAAAGAAAAAGAAAAAGAAAGAAAGAAAAGAAACACATCTCAACATCAAAGACAGACATTACCTCAGAGTTAAGGGTTGGGAAAAGATTTTCCAATCAAACAGATCCAAGAAACAAGCTGGTATAGCAATACTAATATCCAACAAATTAGACTTCAAACTAAAATCAATCAAAAGAGATTAAGAAGGACATTTCATATTCATCACAGAAAAAGTCCATCAAGATGAAGTCTCAATTCTGAACATCTATGCCTCAAATACGACGGCACCCACATTTGTAAAAGAAACATTACTAAAACTTAAATCACACATAAAATCTCACATTCTAGCAGTAGGAGACTTCAATACTCCACTCTCACCACTAGACAGGACCTCCAGACAGAAAATTAACAAAGAAACAAAGGAACTAACAGAAGTTATGAACCAATTGGGATTAACAGACATCTATAGAACATTCCATGCAAACACAAAAGAATATATCTTCTTCTCAACTCCACATGGAACCTTCTCTAAAAGGCCAAGTAACATACAAAGGCAAACCTATCAGAATCACACCTGACTTCTCCATGGAAACTCTGAAAGCCAGAAGGTCCTGAATAAATATTCTACCAACACTAAGAGACCACGGATGCCAGCCCAGACTGTTATACCCAGCAAAACTTTCAATCACTATAGATGGAGAAAACAAGACATTCCATGAAAAAACCAGATTTAAACAATACATATCCACTAACCCAGCCCTACAGAAAGCTCTAGAAGGAAAGCCTCAACCCAAGTGATTTAACTCCAACCAGAAAAACATAGGCAATAGATAATCCTACTTTACCAACAGCCAAAAGAAAAGAGGTGGAAATCCACATGTAATTCCACCACCACCAACTATTCCAAAACAAACAAGAATGAGCAATCAATGGTCATTAATATCCCTCAATATTAATGGTCTTAACTCAACCATAAAGAGACACAGGCTAACAGAATGAATTCAAAGACAGAACCCATCGTTCTGCTGCATACAAGAAACACACCTCAGCCTCAAAGACAGACATTACCTCATAGTTAAGGGTTGGGAAAAGATTTTCCAATAAATGGACCCAAGAAATAAGTGGGGGTAACAATCCTAATATCTAACAAATTAGATTTCAAAATGAAATCAATCAAAAGAGATGAAGGAGGGCACTTAATATTCATCACAGGAGAGATCCACCAAGATGAAGTTTCAATTTTGAACATCTATGCCCCAAAAACAAAAGCACCCACATTCATAAAAGAAACATTACTAAAACTCAAATCACATATAAAGTCCCACACAATTATTGTGGAAGACTTTAACACCCCACTCTCACCTCTAGATAGGACTACCAGACAGAAACTTAACAAAGAAGCAAAGTGGCTAGTAGAAGTTATGACACAATTTGGATTAACAGACATCTATAGAACAATCCATCCAAATAAAAAAGAATATACCTTCTTCTCAACGCCACATGGGACCTTCTCAAAAATTGACCACATACTTTGCAACATATCAAGTTTCAACAGGTACAAAAAAATTGGAATAACTCCATGCACCTTATGAGATCACCATGCGTTACAATTAGAATTCAACAACACAAATTGCAGAAACCCTACAAAATCATGGAAGTTGAATAATACACAATTGCACCATTCCCAGGTCAATGAAGAAATAAAAAAGAAATTAAAGACTTCCTAGAATTCAATGAGAATGACGACACAACATACCCAAACTTATGGGACACTTTGAAAGCAGTGCTATGAGGAAAGTTCATAGCACTAAGTGCCCTCATGAAGAAACTGGAGGATAGTTACACTAGAGAATTAACAGCACAATTGAAAGCTCTAGAACACAAATAAGCAAATTCATCCAGGAGGAGTAGATGACAGGAAATAATCAAATTGAGGGCTGAAATCAATAAAGCAGAGACTAGGAAAGCAATACAAAAAAATCAATGTAAAAAAGAGTTGGTTCTTTGAGAAAATCAACAAGATAGACAAACCTTTATCCAAACTTACCAAACAACAGAGCATGAACATGCAAATTAACAAAGTCAGAAATGAAAAGGGGGACATAACAATGGATACTGAGGAAATCCAGAGAATCATCAGGTCATACTTTGAAATCCTATACTCCACACAATTTGAAAATCTAAAGGAAATGGACAATATTCTGGATAGATATCACTTGCCAAAATTAAATCAAGAACAGATAAGCAATTTAAACAGACCTATAACCTCTAAGGAAATAGAAGCACTCATCAAAAGTCTCCAAACTAAAAACAGCCCAGGGACAGATGGCATCAGTGCAGAGTTCTACCAGAAATTCAAAGAACAGCTTATACCAATTCTTCTCAAAGTATTCCACACTATAGAAGCAGAAGAGTCTTTGCCAAACTCTTTCTACCAGGCTTCAATAACCTTGATACCCAAGCCACACAGACACAACTAAGAAAGGGAACTTCAGACCAATATCCCTCATGAATATTGATGCAAATAAAATAAAATACTGGCAAATCGGATCCAAGAACACATCAGAAAACTCATCCACCATGATCAAGTAAGCTTCATCCCAGGCATGCTGGGTTGGTTAAACATACAAAAATCCATCAATGTAATCCACCATATAAACAAGCTGAGAAACAAAAATCAAATGATCATCTCACTGGATGCTGAAAAAGCCTTTGACAAAATCCAACACCCCTTCATGATAAGGTCCTGGAGAGATCTGGGATAACAGGAACTTACCTCAACATAATAAAAGCTATAAACAGCAAATCAACAGCCAACATCAAACTAAATGGAGAGAAACTCAACGCAATTCCATTAAAATCAGGAACAAGACAAGGCTGTCCACTCTCTCCATACGTCTTCAATATTGTTCTTGAAGTTCTAAGTAGAGAAATGCGACAACAAAAGGAGATAAAGGGAATATAAATTGGAAAGAAAGAGGTCAAACTTTCACTATTTGCAGAAAGAAAGAGGTCAAACTTTCACTATTTGCAGATGATATGATAGTTTATATAAGTGACCCAAAAATCTCCACCAGGGAACTCCTGCAGCTGATAAATACTTTCAGCAAAGTGGCAAGATACAAGATCAACTCAGTAGCCCTTCTATATACAGACCAAAACAATGGCTGAGAAAGAAATCAAAGAAACATCGCCCTTTACAATAGCCACAAACCACATAAAATACCTTGGGGTAATGCTAACCTAACAAAGGAAAGACCTGTATAGCAAGAACTTTGAGTCTTTAAAGAAAGAAATCAAAGAAGACACCAAAAGGTGGAAAGATTGCCCATGTTCTTGGATAGGTAGGATCAACATAGTAAAAATGGCAATCTTACCTAAAGCAATACACAGATTAATGCAATCCCCATTAAAATTCCAGCACAATTCTTCACAGACCTTGAAAGAACAATAATCAATTTTGTATGGAAAAGCAAAAGACCCAGGATAGCAAAAACAGCCTTACTCAACAAAGCAACATCTGGAGGCATTGCCATCCCTGACTTCATGCACTGTTATAGAGCTGTAGTCCTGAAAACAGCTTGGTATTGGCAAAAAAATAATAATAAACAGGTAGACCAATGAAATCGAATTGAACACCCTGATATTAACCCATACATGTATGAACATCTGATTTTCGACAAAGAAGCTAAAAATATACAATGGAAAAAAGAAATCATCTTCAACAAATGGTGCTGGCATAACTGGATGCTAGCATGTAGAAGACTGCAGATAGATCCATATCTACCAGCATGCACAAAACTTAAGTCCAAATGGACCAACGACCTCAACATAAATCCAGCCACACTGAAACACTTAGAAGAGAAAGTGGGTGGTACCCTTGAACGAATTGGTACAGGAGACTGCTTCCTGAACATAACACCAATAGCACAGACAGTGAGATCAACAATTAATGCATGGGACCTCCTGAAACTGAAAAGCTTCTGTAAGGCAAAGGACACAGTCAACAAGACAAAAAGGCAGCTCACAGATATTCACTAACCCCACATCTGACAGAGGGCTGATCTCCAAAATTTACAAAGAACTCAAGAAACAAGTCTCCAAAACAGCAAAGGATCAAATCAAAAAGTGGGGGTAAAGAACTAAATAGAGAATTCTCACTAGAGGAGTCTAAAATGACTGAGAGGCACTTGAGAAAGTGCTCAACATCCTTAGGCATTTGGGAAATTCAAATCAAAACAACTCTGAGATACCATCTCACTCCTGTAAGAATGGCTAAAATCAAAAACATCAACGACAGTTTATGCTGGAGAGGTTGTAGAGAAAGAGGAACACTCCTCCACTGCTGGTGGGAATGCCAACTCATACAGTCACTTTGGAAATCAGTATGGAGATTCCTCAGAAAAATTGGAATAAGCCTACCACAAGACCCAGCAATTCCATTCTTGGGCATATATCCAAAATATGCACATTCATACAACAAGGACATCTGTTCCACTATGTTCATAGCAGCATTATTTGTAATAGCCAGAACCTGGAAGCAACCTAGATGCCCCTCAACTGAAGAGTGGATAGAGAAAATGGGGTACATTTACACAATGGAGTACTATTCAGCAGAAAAATGCAATGGAATCCTGAAATTTGCAGGCAAATGGATGGCACTAGAAGAAGCCATCCTGAGTGAGGTAACCCAGTCACAAAAAGACAAACATGGTATGTAGTCTCTCATATATGGATTTTAGACATAGATCTGGGGAGTGCCAGCCTACATCCCAAGGCCAGAGTGTCTGGGGGAACAGAATCCTCATCCAATGGATGATGGAAGCAGAGGCAGACTCCCACAGCTGAACACTGAGCTGAACTCAAGGAACCCAGTGACAGAGAGAGAGGACTGATGAGCAAAGGGGTTAAGACTGGGCTGGTTTAACTCCCCAAAACAGCTGACCTGACAAGGGTTAGCTCTTGAATCCCAGACTAATCAAGCATGGGACTGATCAAGACCCCCTGAATATGGGTGTCAGTGAGGAGGCCTAGGCAATCTATTGGGCCTTGGGTAGTAGATCAATATTTATCCCTGGCATACAAATGGACTTTGGGTGCCCATCCAACAATGAGAGATGCACTCTCACCCTGGACTCTTAGGAGAGTGTCTAGGACCTGCCCTGGATGAAATGACAGACTATGGACACCCCCATGGAGGGCCTCACCCTCCCTAGGGAAATTTGGGGAGTATTAGGAGGGTTGGTGGGAAGGCGTGGGAGGAGGGGAGGGAAAGAGAGAGGGACCTGGCTGGGATTGACATGTGAAGCAACCTTGTTTCTAATTTAAATTTAAAAATAAAAAATAAAAAAAAAGAAAACCTGTATTCCACAAAATTCAAAAATTTAAAGGAAGTGGACAATTTTCTGGATAGATATCACTTGCCAAAATTAAATCAAGGACAGATAAGCAATCTAAACAGTCCTAAAACCCCTAATGAAATAGAAGCAGTCATCAAAAGTCTCCCAACCAAAAAAAGCTCAGGCCCAGATGGCTTTCATGCAAAATTCTACGAGAAATTCAAAGAAGACCTAACTCCAATACAATAGAAGCAGGAAATTCATTGCCAAACTCTTTTTTACGAGGCTACAATTACTTTGGTATCCAACCAACACAAAGACACAACTAAGAAAGAGAACTACAGACCAATTTCCCTCATGAACATTGATGCAAAAATACTCAGTAAAATACTAGCAAATCAAATCCAAGAACACATCAGAAAACTCATCCACCATGAACATGTAGGCTTCATCCCAGGGATGTAGGGATGGTTCAACATACGAAAATCTATCAATGTAATTCATCATATAAACAAACTGCAAAGGAAAAACGACAAGATCCTCTCACTAAGTGCTGAAAAAGCCTTTGACAAAATCCCATACCCCTTTATGATAAAGGTCCTGGAGAGATCAGGGATAACAAGAACATATCTGAACATAATAAAAGCAATATACAGTAAACCAACAGCTAACATCAAACTAAATGGAGAGAAACTCAACTCAATTCCTCTAAAATCAGGAATATGACAAGGCTGCCCACTCTCTTCATATCTCTTCAATATTGTACTTGAAGTTCTAGCTAGAGCAATAAGAAAACAAAAAGAGATCAAGGGGATACACATTGGAAAAGAAGAAGTCAAACTTTCATTATTTGTAGATGATATGATAGTTTACATAAGTGACCCAAAAACTCTACACAGGAATTCCTACAGCTGATAAACACCTTCAATAAAGTTGTAGGATACAAGGTTAACTCAAAAAAATCAGTAGCCCTATTATATACAGATGATAAATGGGCTGAGAAAGAAATCAAAGAAACACCATCCTTTACAATAGTCCTAAACAACATTAAATATCTGGGGATAACACTACAACCAAATGAGTGAAAGACCTGTATAGCAAGAACTTTGAGTCTTTAAGGAAAGAAATTAAAGAAGACACCAGAAAATGAAAAGATCTCCCATGCTCTTGGATAGGTAGGATCAATATAATAAAAAACCAGCAATCTTGCCAAAAGCAATCTACAGATTCAATGCAATCCCAGCACAATTCTTTACAGACCTTGAAAGAACAATAATTAACTTAATATGGAAAACAAAAGACCCTGGATAGCCAAAACAACCTTGTACAAATAAAGGAACTACCGGAGGCATCATCACCATGCCTGACTTGCTCTATTACAGAGCTATAGTCCTGAAAACAGCTTGGTATTGGCACAAAAATAGACAGGAGGACCAATGGAATAGAATCAAAAACCCTGCTATCAACCAACAATCTACAAACACTTGATTTTTGACAAAGAAGCTAAAATTATACAATAGAAAAAAGAAAGAATCTTCAACAAATGGTAATGGCATAACTGAATATTGGCATGTAGAAGACTGTAGATAGATCCATATCTATCACCATGCACAAAACGTAAGTCCAAATGGATCGAAGACCTCAACATAAATCCAGCCACACTTAGCCTCTTAGAAAAGAAAGTGGGAGGTACTCTTGAATGAATTGGTACAGGAGACCACTTCCTAAACATAACACCAGTAGCAAGGACACTGAGATCGACAATTAATAAATGGGACCTCCTGAAACTGAGAAACTTCTGTAAGGCAAAGGACACAGTTAACAAGACAAAAAGGCAGCCCGCGGAATGGGAAAAGACATTTACTAACCCCATATCTGACTGAGGGCTGATCTCCAAAATTTACAAAAAACTCAAGAAACAAGTCTCCAAAACACCAAAGGATCCAATTAAAAAGTGGGTACAGAACTAAATAGAGAATTCTCAATAGATGCTCAACATCTTTAGTCATTAGGGAAATGCAAATCAAAACAACTATGAGATACTATCTCACTCCTGTCAGAATGGCTTCTATACTATAGAGGTTATGGAGAGAGGGGAACACTCCTTCACTGCTGGTGGTAATGCCAACTTGTGCAGCCACTTTGGAAATCAGTATGGAGATTATTCAGGAAAATGGAAATCAGTCTACCACAAGACCCAGCAATTCCACTCTTAGGCATATATCCAAAAGACGCACATTCATATAACAAGGACATCTCTTCCACTATGTTCATAGCAGCATTATTTGTAATAGCTAGAACTTGGAAGCAACCTAGATGCCCCTCAACTGAAGAGTGGATAGAGAAAATGGGGTACATTTACACAATGGAGTACTATTCAGTGGGAAAAAAAGGAGTCTTGAAATTTGCAGGCAAATGCATGTCACTAGAAGAAACCACCCTGAGTGAGGTAACCCAGTCACAAAAAGACAAAGATGGTATGTCCTCACTCATATATGGATTTTAGGCATGGATCAGGGGGTCGCCAGCCTACAATCCCACTGACAGAGAGCCTGGGAAACAGGAAACAGGAAGGACCCTAAGAGAGATGTGCATGGTACCCCAGAGAAGTGGAATAAACCAAGATCTCCTGAGCAGACTGGAAGCATGGGAGGAGGTGAGAGGGAGCCGGGGGAAAGGGGAGGGTGAGAAGAGGAGAGGAGAGGAGGACATGGATGAGCAGGAAGGATGAGTCAGGGGAATAATAGACGAGAGCAGGACAAGAGACACCATAATAGAGGCAGTCATTATATGTTTGAGGAGAGATCTGGCACTGGTGAGATTTCCAGAGATCTACAAGGATGACAACAACTGGCAAATGAAGCAATAATGGAGAGACTATCTTAAATGCCCATCCCTGATAATGAGTTTGACAACTACCTTATATGCCATCCTTGAACCTTCATCCAGTGACTGATGGAGGCAGAGGCAGACACCCACAGTTAAACATTGAACTGAACTCCTGGAACCCAGTGACAGAGAGGGAGGAATGATGAGCAAAGGGGTCAAGAGTGGGCTGGTGAAACCCACAGAAACTGCTGACCTGAACAAGGGGGAGCTCTCGGACCCCAGACTGATGGCTGGGAGGCCAGCATGGAACTGATCCAGACTCCCTGAACATGGGTGTGATTGAGGAGGCCTGGCTAATCCATGGGGCCTTGGCAGTTGATCAGTACTTATCCCTTGCATACAAATGGACTTCGGGTGCCCCTTCCACAATGAGGGATGCTTTCTCAGCCTGGACTTTTGGGGAAGTGCCTAGGCCCTGCCCTAAATGAAATGACAGTCTCTGGATATCCCCATGGAGGGCATCAGCCTCCCTGAGGAATGGAGTGGGGATAGGGTAGAGGAATGGGGGAGAAGGAGAGGGAAAGGGAGCTGAGATTGACAGATGAAGCAAGCTTGTTGATAATTTAAATAAAAAAGAAAATAAATAAAGGCTCATTTTACTATGATGAACATCTTTTGCATAAAATTTTACTTATATTTAGATTTATTTGCTTGTACATGATAAGCCACTTACAATGTGCATACTTATGCATTATAATCACATGTTCTAACCATAGGAGAGCCTCGTCTCAGAGTCCTGTCTCAGAATAGAGTTTTATACATGTCAATTCTGCTCCAAAGATCCAAATAAGTATCTCAAGCCCATGGAGCACATTGCCAGATTCCTCTCTGAAGAGCTGGCTGGGTTATTAATATTCCTGGTGGCAGCAGAGAAATCTCATTGCATTCCAGCCACAGAGGTTTGGGAAATTTTGTGGAAATAAACATAATGAAAACAATCCTTTACGTTTATTTTTGAGATTATAATAGAATTTTCCCTTTCCTTCCTCTAAACAACCCCCACAGCCCCTCCTTACTCTCTTTCAAATTAATGACCTTTTTGGAAAAGCATTCTTTTTTAATTCTTTGACAGCATTGGGGCCAGGACTGTAGCTCAGATGGTAGGCATTTACCTAGCACACAAGAGGCCCTGGGTTCGATCCCCAGTGCCACATAAATGAGACGAGTGATATACACCTATCAGTGTCAGAAGTTGAAAGTCATTGTCTTCTACTGCGTAGTGAGTCAGAGCCCACTCTGGGCTGTGTGAGACCCTGCATCAAGACGGCAAAATAAAACAAATTATTATCTCACTGGTACTTGACATGTGTCTGTTTGTTGGTGGGTTTCATTAGCTTTTCTCTTTTTTCCTGACATGAACTGTTTATTGCTACACAATTTTCCTCAGACCGATGTTTGTGATTTGTAACCATAAGACACTACTTAGCTTGTGGTTTCAGGGGTTAATTGCTAGCATGGGTGAGAGTCTCCAAAAAGGCCTTGAGTAAGAGCAGACCCCACAGATCACACTACTCCTGGGTCACAGAGTAGTCCTTGGTAAGAGGAAAGTGCCTGTTCTGCCTCCTCTCACAGAAAGGAAGGTTGCAATAATGGATCTCCGAAGTTCACTGGCAGCCACCCTATCCCAAATGGTGACCTTCGAGTTCAATAAGAGACCTTGTCTCAAGTGGGCAAGGTAGACAGTGATAAGTAGAACCCCATTGCTTTCTTCTGGCCTCCTTGAGTGGTATATACACAGTTCCTCACTCCACATACACATACAACACACACACACACCACAAAGAGAAACACACCACGCACAGACACACTACAGACACACACACAAATTATACATGCACTATACATACACCTACAACACACAGACACACTCACACATATTACACACACACTATAGACATGCATACAACACACACACACCTCCCACAGACACACAGACATTACATACATGCTATAAACATACAACGCACACACCACACAAAGAAGCACACACATTACACACACAGACACACACATTACACACACATGCAACATACACACTTGCAACACACACACAGACAACAGACAGACACACTCACACCACCCACAAAGAGACACACACATTATACACACAGTATGTAAACACATATACACAGTATGTAAACACATATACAACACGCACTTACCACACAGACACACACACAAACTATACACACACATACAACGAACACACAATACAAACACAGACAACACACAGGCACACTCACACCATACACAAAGAAACAGACACACGTATATTACACACAGAGAGACACATATGATGCACACACTATTTAAAAATATGTTGCTTTAAACAGCTAAAGATTAAACCTTAGATATAAACCTCTACATTGAATAACTTTTACTTCAATAACAGTAACAGAGCCCTAATTAGGATAAGGCCCTTTGCACATGTGTCACCTCTTCAAGTAGCTTAAAATACATTTCCTTTCACTCTTTTTCCAAATGAAACTGCAAGCTGAGTACATGCTATGGCCCCAGAATGGATTTAATCTTGGTTTTTGTTTTATTCAATTAATGTTGTGTCATAAGAATTTCTACTCCTACATTGTCACCATAAGCACAGGGTCACATTCTATTAAGCGACTCAGCCATGATTTATATTCATAATTGACATTGCTTCATGTTTTCTTCCCAGCGATAAATATCACCACAGTGAGTCCGTTTATTCATGTAGCATTTTCTTTATCGTGATTGTCTTGTCAAAATTATTTTAAACCAAAATGACTACAACTAAGACTTCTGGAGATGACGAGTTCTAGCTTCAAAGAGTAACTCTGTAACATCTAGTGCTTTAAAACTAATTTAGCAAAACAAAAATGTAATGTATGAGATAAATATTTAACAGACAAGCAAATAAGACAATTTGGTTATGGATAATTACAGTTTGAGAAGCGATAGAGAAACAAGTAAAACAACAGACAGGCAGAATGTGAAAGGACACATAGACAGCGTTAGATCATCATCCTCTTCAAAGCATTATCTCCTAGTTATGATATTTGCACCCCAACACAAGTGTGTGTTACTTGAGGGTCCTGTCTGGTTTGGGTCCTGGGATTACCCATGCCTGTAAACTTCATATGGTGATGGTGCAACTGGTTTACTGATCCACTCTAGCAGCAACTGGGTGTGGAGGCAAGATTTGGGCATCCCAGAAGATGTAGAGATAGGAGCTGAGAGTCACCAAGGACTTGATAATTACCAGGACACATGGGGCCCTCCCAGCTGTAAAGATTCTCCAATTATCTCAACCACAACGTGACTCTTTAAAGATGTTTTGAAATGTGCCCTTCCTTGGCTTTGAAGATGAAATGCCAGCTCTAAAAGTTTTTGACATATCCCATTTATATTGGCATGCGTTACAGTATATTTGGGATCACTGCTAAGAATTTCTTTAAGAGCAAATTAAGTAACCCAAACCCTAATATCTTCAGCTAATGTCAATTGTCTTGTCTTCATTATTCAAAAGCAAATGAGAAAAGTTGTCAAAGGCTGCTGCAATTGCTTATGTACAAATAGGAACTTTCCTTCTGGTTTGCAGCCAGAGCTCCCTGTTGGGAAGAGATTTTGGTTCTGCAGGCAAAGTCCACGTGAGAGGTGTGTCCTTCTCCTGATGAATGCTTATTCTTCCTGCACCTGGAAAAATCAACCCCAGACAAGAGAAAGAATTGACTACAGTAAGTATTTTTTTCTTTGACACCAGGGTCCATCAAAGAAAGGAGTAGGTATCACTGGGTCTTTTGGTAGGTGCCATTAAAATCAGCGAGCATCTTCTTTCACACCTCAAAATCATCATGGCCTAATGGACCCCAGAACTACCCTTTCTTTATTTCACTGTGACCAGAACTTTGACAGGTTTATTTGTCTCAAAGTCCTGGAGACTGGGAAACCCAAGAGCATGATGCTGCCAACATCTTGGTCCCTGATGAGAGCCCTCTTCTTCTGGTAGAGCCTGGCATCTCACAGCAAGATAAAGTGGACTGTTTTGGCTCAGGTCTCTCTCCCTTTCCTTACAAAGCCACTTACACCACCAGTTAGCGCATTGCCCTCTGTCTCAGAAGTAGGAAGTATGCTTTATCCACAGGAAAGCCAAGTTCAGAGACGCTAGCTTATCATCCAAGACAGACAACTCATAGCAAAAGTTGGCTACAGATTTTGTTTCAAGGTTTATGTTTCTTCTTGTTGGCTCCATGTGTCACATTTCTCTAAAAGCACAAAGTGCAATAACATTATTTTAATCTTCCTAACATACATATGAAGACAGAAATGAATACAGAAATCTGTTCCACAGAAAGAGCCTCCGGTGGGATTTTAAGGTATTTTTCAAAGTCCTGGCAGACATGACCCCCCTTTAAGCATGCCATCATCTCCCTGGGAGTTTTTTCTCCAAGGCTTTGAGTCCTCTAAGAGGATGAATGGTAGGTGTACACTAGAGATACTTTACCTGAAGCTTTAGATGTCCATGAATGCACTTCTTTGTCACCATTCCTAGGGATTGAAGATCCCCTGAGCCTGTAATCACAAAGTTTAAGCAACTTGACTTCCTCGTTGCTCCATTCACTTTTTCTAACCTGTTCAGATGCCAGCTTTTTATGAGAATAACTCTTGTCAATCAGTCTATTGAGTATGAGAGAGACTTGGCTGGGCACCAAAAGTATGACAGCAGAGGGAATGCTGTCCTTAAGGCACACGTGGAATAATGAGGATGCCAACAGGTAGGTGGTTCCTTTAAGATAGGTGGTGGCTTAGAGAATGGGCTACAAGGAAGCTAGAGGACAGCTGGCCCCACAGGGAGCCCTGGATTTAATAAAGTATGAGCAGTTGGTCATTCATTGTTACTTTCAGCTACATAGTATTTAAGTTCATTCATGTCCTTGGAAAACACCATCCATTTAGACAGAATACCGCTCAGGTCTGCTCCTACAAAAGTTCCAAGTGCCAGATTTCCCTGTTTGCAGCTTCCCCTGCACTTCAGGCAGACCACATGACTCATTTTCCATGATGAGATAGCAGAGACCCTCACTCTTCACCAAAATATGATACCAGGGAAACCTGGAGGCTTAGCAGCAGTAGCAACAGCATCTAATTTCCAGAGGTGGCCACGGCAGGGTTCCAGAGGGCCATTTAATGTTCGGCTACAGAGGTGATCACCTTGGGTTACAAACTGTGATGTCTGCCTTGTAACAGGCATGGTGCTCTATAGCAGCTGAGCTGTCTCACCATGTTTCAGAATATTATTTTAGGGTGTGTTACGTTTGTTTATGCTGTGGAACATTTGTTTAATGATGCAAAGATGGGCTGCGTTCTGTCATGCTGCATTTGTTTAACTCTGTGAAGCTGTGTTACTTTCCCTGTCTAAAACAGCTGATCTGTCTAATAAAGAGCTGAACGGTCGATAGCTTGACAAGAAAGAACAGGCAAGCAGAGAGAATAAAAGAGAAATCTGAGAGGAGGGAGGACAAGAAGAGGAGAAGAGGAGGACTTCAGGGGCCAGTCACCCAGCTACACAGCAAGCCACAGAATAAGAAGTACAGAAATAGAGAAAGATAAAAGCCCAGAGGCAAAAGATAGATGGGATAATTTAAGAAAAGCTGGCTAGAAACAAGCCAAGCTAAGGCCGGACATCCATAAATAAGGATAAGCCTCTGTGTGCATTTACTTGGGAGGTGAGTGGCGGGACCCAAAAGACCAAAGGAGCAAAGAGTTAAGAGTAAAACAAACAACAACATCACCACCTGAGGTTTTTTTTATTTTATTTTATTTATTTATTTATTTATTTATTTATTTATTTGTGACTTCTTGACCTTTAGGCCCATTATCTGGGACTCCCAAAGATTCTATGAGTTTGCCCGACGAACCTTCAGCATAGAAAACCCAGTGTCCATCGTTGTGCCTTGCCTCTGAGGACAGAACTGTGCAGTGATTGGCTGTGTCTGACACAGACCAGATGAGCATAGGTCAACACACCCCAAGTCCACATTCCATGGTCATGAGGAACCCGGTGACAGCTAACAGCCAGAATGTGGCCAGTGAGATCCAGAGTCTGTCGACCACAAGGTGAGGCCATCTGTTTACATGAAACAGTTTATTAAATGTTTTCTTTCATGAAGACTTGTTCTTTGTGGTGTGTGTGTGTGTGTGTGTTTGTGTGTGTGTGTGTGTGTGTGTGTGTGTGTGTGTGTGTGTACGCGCGCACACACACGCGCCTGTGGGTGTGTAGAGAGAGACCAGAGGTCAATGTCAGATGTCTTTTTTCCGTCACTCTTCACATTGCTTTATTTGAGACAGGGTTAGTCTCTCACTGAACCTGAAGTACACACATTTTTCTAGACTAGCTGGCCAGAGAGGACCTAGGGGTCCTCCTATCTCGTCCTGTCTCCACCTCCCTGCCCCCAAAGCTTTAGGATTGATTATAGGCGCATGCTACCTCATCCAGCTTTTTATGCCTACACTGAGGGGATCCAAACTCAAATTTCTAGCATGCCTACATGGCAAGCGCTTTGGTGACTGGCCACCATACCCCCAGTCCCTCTTCCCAGTCTTTTTGTTACAAATGATCTATTTATGATCTTCTCACTCGTGCTTTTTTTCTCAGTTAGAGAACCCATCTGACGCACATCTAACGTGTCATTTAGTAAAAGATGTAGGAAACACAAGACAGTCTGCATGCAGAAAACCTGCAAGATTCTCTTGAGAAGATCAGACACGTGTGCATGTCAAGATGAAAATTCCATCTCCCAAAATACTTGTCATGAGAGCAATACAACAAAAACAACTAATTATGTGACATCACCAGACGGGCAAAACTTGTACATTCTCTGACAGTGACCCAACTCAAAAATGAGCAGCTGAATGATTGACAGGGCTTGCTGGTAATTAAGGTATGCCATTGCCAACCCATTGTCGTTCATAAATAAACAGTCATAGACACTCACTAAGATTATTGCCACCACCCCCAGTCACAGACGCTATTCTATAAAAGGCTGAGTGATGATGCCCACATGGTTTAAGCCCCAAGGAGAAAGCCTGGGGTTTCCATTCCGATGCTCAACGGATGGTCTCACATTGACCCAGACCTTAATTATCAGCTGACTGAACACACTCTTTGCTTCACAGTGTCTCTATCCTGGTTTCCCTGTAAAGATTTAGAACAGGAAAGGTTGAGGAGCCAGGATAGATTAGAAACACTTTCACAGTGTACTTTTTTCAATTTTTTAAAATTACTTTTTATTTAAATTAAAACAATCTTATTTTACATACCAATCCCAGTTCCCTCTCCCTCCCACCATCTCCCCAACCCATCCCCCATCTCACCCCCATCCCACTCCCCATTCTACTCCCCATCCACTCCTCAGTGAGGCCTCCCATGGGGGATCATCAAAGTCTGTCATATCATTTGGGGCAGGATCTAGGCCCTCCCCCATGTATCCAGACTGAGAGAGTCTCCCTCCATAGGGAATGGGCTTCCAAAGCCCATTTTTTTTAAAGATTTATTTATTTATTACATATACAGTGTTTTGCCAGAAGAGAGCACCAGATTGAATTGTACATGGTTGTGAGCCACCATGTGGTTGCTGGGAATTGAACTCAGGACCTCTGGGAGAGCAGTCAGTGCTCTTAACCTCTGAGCCACCTCTCCAGCCCCCAAAGCCCATTTTTGCACTAGGGATAAATACTGGTTCCACTAGCCGGGCGTTGTTGGCGCACGCCTTTAATCCCAGCACTCGGGAGGCAGAGGCAGGCAGATCTCTGTGAGTTCAAGGCCAGCCTGGTCTACAAAGTGAGTTCCAGGACAGCCTCCAAAGCCACAGAGAAACCCTGTCTCGAAAAACCAAAAAAAAAAAAAAATGGTTCCACTGCTAGAGGCCACATAAACTGCCCAAGCCTCCCAAATGACATCCACATTCAGGGGGGCCTGGTTGGGTCCTATACTGGTTCCCCAACTCTCAGACTGGGGTCCATGAACTCCTACTTGCTCAGGTCAGCTGTTTCTGTGGGTTTCTCCATCTTGACTCTTTTGCCCATTCCTGGGAATTTCCCTAGTGCCAGATTTCTGGTCAAGCCCTTAACAACTCCCTCTATTAAGGTATCTCTTTTCCTTGCTCTCCTTCTCTGTTTTCACCCCAGCTCGACCTTCTCTTCCTCCCTACCCTTCTCTCCTCCTCGTTCTTCTACCAGAAGCTAAAGCAAGCGTGTCCCTGGATGGTGCCATTCACACACTTTATTCTTTTTTTGTTCCTAGCACCAAATTTAAAATAAACATCTACAAAAAAACACAAGTGGAAACAGGCGACACGAGCCTTCCACTCCAAGGTGCCAGCTGTTCAGGTTTGCACCCTCGTGGTCGGAGTGTTAATCTCCCCCGTGCAGAGACACCATTTGTCAGCATTTTCATTAGTTTTTAATTTTTTTTGGTCTAAGTCAGCTGAAATTCTCTGAGTGCAGATGTCTTGAGGTTTTCAGTCTCCATAGTCACCTCCCTTTTGAAGAGAGTGTCTTTCCAGACCCTATCGAGAGAAGAAATCTATAACCACCTGCCTGTGGTTATCCAAAATCTTTTTGAGCAGAGAGCAGAAAAGTTTAGGGATCCAGTCTCTGCAGGGTAGTTGGTATCTATCTTTATGATTAACTTTGGAGCGACTTAAATGAGTTTTAAAGGCCCTCATAAAAGAGCAAGGAAAAGTCACTGCGGGGAGGAGGAACATAGTATTTCTACTGCAGCTGCCAGTGTTCTTTACAATTCCTAATGAAGCCCTGATGGGGTATAAAATATCCCAACTTTTACAAATGACTCTGTCAGCCAGACAATATGCAATGCTTAAATTCCCACTAGGTTCATATTCATTTTCAATAGCGTTTTAGTGAAAGGAAGCATATAAATACTCCACTTGACTAGTACTTTGCTGGAAGAAGAAAATAATCTATGACTTATTTCTGTACCAAAGCAAACAGCCCCGTTTTCCTGAGTCTGGCTCTCACTCTTGAATTTGCAAAGGAAAGTCACAAGCTATTGCTGCTGATGCTGTTATTATTTTTAAACCAGCTGCTCTTTCTTCTTCTATCTCTCACCATCAAGCAGATGTGTGCCTTTTTTTGTAAATTCTTGCTTGTATGTCTGTGCATGCATGTCTGTACATGTGTGTGTGTGTGTGTGTGTGTGTGTGTGCGCGCGCGCGCGCGCACAGCATGTGTGTGGAGGCCAGATGTTGACACTGGCTATATTCCTCAGTCATTTCTCCACCCTCTCCTTTGATATAGCGTCTCTCACTGAGCCTTGAGCTCACCAAATCGGGCTACACTGGTCGTCCAGGAAGAACGTCTTGTCTCCACTTCCCCTGTGCTGAGACGGCAGGTGCACACAATGGTGCTTTGCTTCCATTTGGTTGTCGGGCTATCCAACACAGGTCCTTATGTTTATGTTGCAAGCACTTCAGCGTTCTCCCCATCTCTTCATCGACCAGGTTGTGGCTTTTTTAAATTAACAAAGTCAATGCATTCCTCTTGCCCAGTACATGACTTATTTTAAAGTTTTGAAAGATTTTTTTTTGTCAAACACCATTGACTGGCATCTATAACTTCCCTTCCAGTGATGATCAAGTTCAGGACCTCCGTATGCTGTAAGTAGTTTGCTTTGACAGTTAAGGTGTTTCACCACCAGTCATAAACAGTCACACTGGTATTTCCAAAGATTAAAAAAAAACTATATGAGGAGCCTACCATAGAACATAAGACACATATAGGACGGCATGCAGAGACACCGTGGTGTACAAGCTAGTCGGGGAGGGCTGTCTACTGATATAAAATGCACAAAGGTGAAATACTCTTAACACTCTCCGTTTTAAGACAACGGCCCTGTGTTGGGGGAAGAGACAACTGCCTTCCTACAAATGTGACTGGAAGACTGAAGTATGACCCACACGCTGGAACAGAGTTCCAGGCAACAGGACGTCTGTGCGGCCAAAGGACATTGAATCCCACTAAAGCTGTGTGACCTGTGATGTGTTCAACCTGCAGTACGATAAGAGAAGCCAATGGAATCCCCCTGCAGCAGAGCACTGCAGGGACCTTGTCCATGGACTGGAGGCCTCTGGCCCATGAAATGGGGAGAGTGCTCAGGTGAGATGTACTAGGATGTCACCTCCTGAGGTCTGAAATCCATCCTTGCTCAGTAATTACCGCTGTGGTGATAATTTTGGATGTGGCTGTACGTGGAGGCCTCCTTGAGAGACCCTGTTGCTGCCGTCAGGTCCTCTCAACTGTGGGTCTGTATTTCACTCAGCACTCTTCTGTTCTCAGGCCTGGGCTGAAGACCTGATGCAAAGACCGCCTCCTCCCAACCCTTAGAGAGGGAGCCGCCGGGTGACCTCACTCAGTAAGGACGAGGGAAGCAGGCACAGTAAATGAAGTCTGTGCCCGAAGTCAGGTGTTTGGTCATTAGCAGGAGATTCTCAACCCAGATCAGGCCCTCATGATGCTGCTCTCAACCTCCTCTGCTACACTGACGATGGTCTTTGTGCATCTGTGTCTTCCACGCTAAAACATTCCCTCCTTACAAAGCTCACGCACAACTCACAAGGCTCTGGGAGTTTTTAAAACTTACAAGATTCCCAAGGCCCTTCCCCTCGGATAAAGGAGAGAATTTCTGGAGAGACTGTTTTGATTGGCAAGCTGTACAGGGAGCCAGCCCTAGGGAGGCAACTTCAAGCGTCCTCACCCACTCTGAGGTGGGATTCTCAGTGAGGCCTCTGCCTTTCAGTCAGCCATGGTCCAGCAAGAAACTCTTCACCGGCGCTCCTCTAAGTAAAGTAAACTTAGCAGTCACTAAGCCACACTTGAGTGCAATCATTTTTTTTTTTGCTTTGTTGCTGGTCACTACTAGAATGAAAAGAATTTGTCACATTCCCCTCCCCACCACCAGGAGTTGGGGGCTACCTCAAAACAGTTTTAGCTACTTGGAGAAGTTCGTAAGTGAGGGATAGTTACTGTGACTCCTAGTGTTTGGTGAGCTTGAGGAAACCTCCAAAAGACTCATGAACTAGAGCATCTCATTCCACAACTGACCTATGTGGCTACTTGAAATGGGGCGTTGAATATTGCCGAGTCATTCAATGCAAGATTTGTACTGAGGCTTCTTCTAACTCCAGCCCACATTCAGGGAGGCAGACACATCAGTGATAAGGAGGACCGCTTCTCAAAGGCATGTCAACATTACCCAACTGATGCTCCACCTTGTCATCAGAATAGAGCATAAAGGACCTACTGGAACATCCCTTGGGCACCCCCATCAATCATCCAAATCTGAGGCATGCCTTTGACAAACCAAGCAGGGCAGCCACTCAGAGCTGAGCTGTTTGCTGAAAACGGATTGAAAGAGTCTGCAGGCTGATGAAAAAGAGATGTACGCCTTATGGCTGTCAGTTTGGAATCCCCCAGAAAGATTGATTTTTCTTGTGTTTATTAAGAAGACCAACATGAAATTTTACCCCAGCAGACACCAATGTTAATCATATTTGTAATGAGTATCTATGGGGGAAGAGGCACGGCATCAGTTCAGACCCACATTATACGTGGCTATCAGTACGTGAGTACAAACTCATCTCCATAGCTCTCAAATGATTTTCCTACTTCAAAATCTAGAGACAAACATTTAAAATTCAGCATGTGTGCGAATATGCACACACATTAGATGTATACACCCACCATCGTGTACATGTATGTGTGTCTATATGTCTGTATTTGGATTCTGCAGAGATTTTTAAATAATTTTCCTGCTAAAGAAGTTCATAAGCTATTGTTTCATAAGCCATTTTTATATTTTCCTACAATTACATTGTCAAGATTTTAAAAACTTAACAGTACCCTAATTGTTACCTACTTGTGAGAGGTGTTTATTCATTTATTATGCTACAGTGTATTTATCTGTGTGACTCACATATGTATATGTGTTCATTGTGTATGTGTGTGTGTTTGCGTGTGTTTGTGTGTGTGTGTGTGTTCGTGCGTGTGCACGTGTGTGGGTGGGTGGGTGTATACCTGTCAGTTCCTCCCCACCTTATTTTCTTTGAGGCAGGGTCTCTCACTGGATGAGAAGCTCAGCGATTAATTAGACTAGTTGGCCAGGGAATCCCAGGGATCATTCCATATACTCAGAATGGGATTTTTTTCTATTTCCACAACCTCTTGGCTTTGATGGAACAGATGGCAGGAGTCTGAGGTGAAAGATTTTGTATTGGCTTTCTTTCAGGTGGCCAGTATGGGGTCCAGATTCTGAATGTGTAGCCAGAACAAGTCCTCTGGGTTGTCTCTGCAACCTGGTATTGAAAAACCTACCACAACCAAGGAAAGAGTGGTGGTGCATGAATGACAGCAGTGGCATTAATTAAACCAAACGCTAACTTTTCCTCTGCTGCTCATATGCAGTGATAATTCACTTAGTGGAATTAGTTCTTTGTTACTCAGAGCAATGCTCTCAACTCATGGATGTTTTCTTGAGCCAGATTTTACGGTGTATGTCAGAAATATCTCTAAATCCTTATAAGTTGTGTTTGGTTCTGTGCAATGCATTTTTTAATGCCCATGGGGCTTATCCATAAAACTCTCAGAGATGGCTGAGTTTCTCCTTCCACTTCTGAATTTGAAGAACACATATCATTTTCCATGCTGGGCTATATCCAAAGCATTAACTACAGAATATAGAATTCATGTGAACATGAGCTCTCCTGGAAGACACGGAACTATGACCACTGGCTCCACCTTCTCCAAGGTAGCCTCACAACTTCTTCTGATGCCTCCAGCCCAGCTTTAGCACTCTGGTCCTTCATGGGAGCTAGTCTTTGTAGCTATGAAGCTCTTTCATTCTAGTCCTTGATTGAGGGAATGACTGTTCCCTGAAGTCATCCCTGGTTACCTGCTTTTCCCTCCTCTGACCCCTCTGTTACCTGTTTTGCCTGCTTGCTTAAAGAGCAAGCATCTCTGTTAGTTGGATCTCCTGTTCAATCTTTCCAGAAGAAATTATTTATCTATGTATCTGTCTGCCTGCCTGCCTGTCTGTCATCTGTCATCATCAGCTATTTATTTTGTTTCTTCTTAGGCAGACTCTGAGGAGCCCAAACCGAGTTGAAACTTATGTAGCCAAGTTTGACCTTGAACTCCTGAACCTCCAGCAACTAACTCCCAAGAGCTACAGTTACAAGTGCAAGCTACCTTGCCTCATTTATGCTATGGAATACAGTGCTTTATGCATGTTAAGCAAGCGCTCTATCAACTATACCCTAGCTCAAGCCCCACCAGCGTCTCTTGAAGGTCCACCTGTCTACCTGTGATTCAAATAGCCCAGACTCACATCTCCCTGCCAGGGCTAATGCAGACTGAGGGTTCCAGACACTGATCTTCTGTATGGGTCAGTCTAGGAACAAGACACTCCCACCCAGACACTAAAGTTCTTGCAACAATGTTGCCACCTGTGTCCCCCCCCCATGCTCATAGTACTCGCATTTTAGAAGTCACATTTTCTAGCCAATTTCTAAAAGAAACCACAAGCCAAGCAACTAATAATCTTAAAGTTAATTTACAATCTCCTTTACCCTCAAAAAACACAAAATGAACTACATATAAGAGAGATTGGAGTGTAATATTAAGAACACACTTTGGTAGAGGAGGAAACGATGGGTAAGTTTCTTATATAACTTAGATGTATAGCAAGTTTTCTAGCTGTGATACAAAATGAAGATGTTACAAGGGAAATATTCAATATAAAAGTTGTGTAAATGGCAGGATGTGGTGCCACAGTCCTGTAATTCCAGCACTTGGGATTCAGAAGCAGGAGGATTAGAGTTTGAGGTCAGCCTAGTTTGATACATGTGACTCTATCTCCAAAAATAAAAAGAGTTGTGGAAAAGAATGTAACTAACATAATCTTTAGCCTGAAATATGAAAGTTATGACTCACACCACAAGGAATTAATGCTCTTTGCTTTTTAAACAAAAAAGAAAGAAACTCAGGAAAATAAACAAAAGAGAGAAACAAAATTCACATACTCAAAATTATATATATATATATAAGATGCATATAGGCACAGAAAAAATGACCTTTATAGATTAAAAAGAGGCTTGCACTTGCAAGCCCAGAGCTAAGGAGGCAAGGACAGCATGGTTTATGTCAGTTCAAGACCAGCCTTGTCTACACAGTAAGTTCCAGATGTAAGACCCTATTTGAAAGTCTCCTAAGTGACACCTTACCTCATAAATAAATAAATAAATTCAAAAGCTGTTTCACTTCCCTTATTATATGAGGAATATAAAATAAAGCTGCCTATTTCTAATGAATCTGATAAGCAAAATGTAAAAAAAAAATTGATCACGCCCTTCAAAGTTGAAGGAAATGGAGTCCTCATACATCTCTCATGGCCAATGTCCGTTTACAGAATGCACTCGCCAGTGGCTCAGAATGCCAAGTTCAAGCCTCTTGCTATGAAAACACACGTCACATTAGATAAGCTAAAATGCATTCCTTGATTTTGAAATTCATTGAGATTGACCTTAATATCCATAAGAAATGGTTGTGTACAATGATGCAGCCACTCAGGGCAACAGTACAGAGTCATGAAAATTAAAGGAGGAACGTACACAGGAACTGGTGGGTGACAAAGTTGGTGTATATATTGTATGTGAAAAAAGTGAAAAGTCAGAAAACAAAACTATATATAAATACATATATGCAAGTGTTAGTTACACACCAGACAGATGGAGTAATCATTTTTCTCCCCCATATCCTGCAAAAAATACAAAAGGCATAGGCAGTGACTGATTAAAAATGACTGTTTATAAGAGCAGAATGATAAAAACTAGAAGGATAAAAGAAATAAGATTTCTATTTGGCATAGTTTTTAGTTTTGGGAAAGAGATTAAAATATATATGGAAACAAACTAACAAACTGTGCATAAAATTGATAATGTAACCATGCAAAAGGAATGAAGAATCTAAGTTTTCAGAATATCACCCCCCCAGCTGAAGAAGGCTAAGAACATAAAATAAAAGCAAGCAATTCAACAAGATGTAAAGTTGTCAATATTAGTATCAAGATATTATATTTCCAGGCTAAGTATAGAACTAAACATAGGATGTTTTGAAGAACAGGGGTCTTTCCTAAGATAATGCCATGGACAAGACAGAAACATATGATTTTAGATTGGAATCAGAGGCATCAGGTGTGGGTGCATTTGTGTCTGCCCCCAGGGAGCAAAAGTACACATGAGTGTTTGCATATGCACCGTGGGAGTGGAAGGCAGAGTTGGATGCAGCCAACTTCATGGGAAACAGGATCCAGGCAGGATGAGAAAACAAGTTACTCCCTCTCCTGAGGAAAGGGTGAACTGTCATTTGTGAAAATTAAACATGGAGAAACACCAAGTCACATACAGAAGAACATCCCCCATCAAAGTCACAGGAAATGAGACCCTGTTTCCAGAACCGTGTGGGAGGTTGCTCAGCCAAGAGAAAAAGAGAATGTGCTCCAGAGACTGAAGGAAATAACTTCACATTCCAGCACATTTGTTCCCCATTGTAACTCTGGATGACTGGGCCCCTCGGAGCCTGGTGTCCCTTGTTCATATGGAAAAATATTGGAAGCATTGGAAAGTTGCTGATGAGGACTATGGAGAAACATGTCTATGAGATATGGAGCATGGTGCAGGTGCCCAGTGGATAGCAGCTAACATGATGGCTACTGTGAATAAACCACCAAGTCTGCAAGCTAACTGCAGAGGGAGGTATCAGTACGTCATTTCTTGGAAATCTGCACTAAAACTGGAAAATGGATACTAAAACTGTCCTTTGAATTGGGTATTCTGTTTCTCAATATTTATCCAGTGGAAGGAGACAAAGTATGCACGGGAAGATAGGAATAATTCATTTCAGCATAGAACATACTTTAAAATCACAACCGCTGAAGTATAATTAAACTGCCATTTTGATAAACTGATATAGAATCCTCCTACCTTCTAAGTACTTATCCTTACACCCATCCGATAAGTGCAGTTCTCAGCCCTCATTGGAGAAGCGTCTTTCTGCAGAGTACTGAGGGTTTTGCGGAGAACTGCAAACAACAGGGAACTATGGAGTGCCCATCTCCAAACGGGTCATCCACAACACAGCCTCTTCCCTCAGGCTCAGGGAGTAGGGTGAAAGTGTCAGGAGAATGACTATAAGAAGTCAGAGATTCAACTGCAGTTTCTGTGGAAGAGTATAGGCTGTCAATAGTTTTTGAAGGATGGGCATGGGGTCAGCCACACACCCATGTGCCTATGGACAACATCAATTGAATCCAGCAGGTTACATGCTTAAATGACTGGAAGACAGGGGGCATGAATTTCAGAGGAGGAAGATCATGAGGAGTTGGTGGTGAGGGGTGGATGTGATCAAGGTGTTTTGTACTCACGTATGAAATTCTCAAAGAATAAGAAAAAAGTCTAAATAAGATTAAACTACCCACACATGCACACTACTAAACACAGAGACCTAGGTGGACATAAAAGGTATGCACAATGAAAGTGTATAATGAGCTTCCAAGTCTCTTTTATCAGAACCTAAAAGTTCGCTCAAGAAATCCTAATAGATGCATTAGGCGTTTGTAATGCTAGAATCAGATTCAGGGACTCACCCAGGCTATTCGAGTGTCCTTGCACTGAGGTGTCATCCTAGTACTCCAAATACAGACACACAGACTTGTATCTATTCCATCATTACTGTGGTGATTAAATGAACTCTTCAAGCTAGATCACACAGGCAAGCTGTAGACTCCATCTTCAATGCATGCTCCCTTCACTTCTGACTGGTGGCTGCCATTTTTTTTAATGAAAAATGTTCCTCCTGCCACTGACACCTCTGGGTTCTTTGGTGTCCTTCTGCTGTCTGTAACACTATGGACTCATGAATTCACTGTGCTGTGCCTAAACAAGAGTCACCATTCTTTCCGTTGCTCAATTTGTCTCAGCCCTGGGAACATCTCTAACTGGTTCCAGAATCTGGTTTTTTTTTGCCTGATCCCTGAGCCCCTTCCAGGGCTCTCTGTTTTGTTCCACATTGAGAGGCATCTACAAAGCCTTAGTTTGTTTCACTGGGGACTTGATATTTAGGAACTAAGATCCGGGTGCTGAGTACAGTTGCCACTGGACTGTCAGTCAGAATCTTTCCATAGCAACCCTGGAATGTGCCAACTGACTTTTCATCTCCAAGGGAAATTTATTCATGCATCAGGATAAAAAATATTAATGTAATGAGTCAGTGTTAGTCTTTTCTGACATCTCTGGAACTCTGCTCTGCTAAAGGATGTAAAGATGGAGAACTAGAAAATAATGGTGCTGATTTATGTGAAGCTATAAGGCCCTCACTCACCTAAGCCTTGATATTCCTTGTGTGGTGACATCTTCAGTTTGAGGGATTGGAGTGAAGATAGTCATCATTTTTCAAGACCCTTGGAGTCTTAATTGAGTTCCTCAATTAATAACATGAAGCAGAGGAAGATGAAGAGTACCTGGATTGTAATTGTTCAAGCATCACGGCACGGAAGGAACCAAATATCACCAACTCTGTTTTCATAGAGATGAGATGGAGAGAAATGTGTTCTGGGGTTGGAAATTATGTGGAGGTCAATTCTACCACCTCAAAGAGGTGCGGTCTTAGATAAATGCTGAACGTCCTTGAATTTCTCTTTCTCTGGTAAAACTGTAGAAGACTTGAAAATGGACAGGATTGTTAACTCCCTTCAGCTGGGCATTGTTTGGACCTGACTCTCTGGTGGTTTGCCACTGTCTGCAGCCCTCCAATACAAAGTTACCAACCCCAAAAGGAGAGTGGGAAAACTTGGTTTCAAACAGATCCTCTGGGACAGTGTATCAGTCAGGGACAGAAACAATAGTATGAGTCTATACTCTAAGTGGATATTCTTAAGATTTGGTTTACATGCTTGCTATGGGGTAGGTGGTCCAATAATGGCCCTGTGTGTACTGGAGTGGGAAAAAAGCCAGCAGCTGCTCACTCCATAAAGCTGGGTCCCTCACTTGTTCCAAGCTGGTGCTGGAGGCCTGTAGGATTCTTGGAGACAACTGGTATACTTGCTTCACACTGGAAAGCCAAAGAAGCTGCTGTGACAATACAGATGCACTCAGCAGCAAGAAGGAAGGTTGAGTAGACAGAAGCACCATTGCTTTTCCCTTGGACCTTTCTATGTCTGGGCTGTCATGACAAGGCAATGTCCACAGCGGTAGGGAGGGTACTTTTTTCCTCCACCCCCAGTTTATGCTTCCAGGAAATATCCTCACAGACATATCTCTTAGCTGACAAGATTAACATCACAGAGAGTATCTGGCTATTTGGCATCTCCACTCTCACTGTTTTTGAACAACTTCCAACTCTATAAATTGCAGGAAAGCAATAGGGATGCAGATAATTCTCACCTGTACAAACAGAAATGAACATCATCCTGGTAAAGACACAACTGATTGTGGTTGTAACTGGCCCCAAGACTTTAGAAAACCCCTAGGTCTTACCACATGGATTCTATAATGGAAGTGCCATCCAGGCCATTACATTCAGCACATAGACATCACCACCTGCCAGAATGAAAACAAATCCATCAAAGTCCATTGATGTGGAATGTCCTTCTGTATGCTGCAAATATGTGTTGTCTTTACTGACTGATAAATAAAGCTGATTTGGTCAATGGCCAGGCAGAATATAGCCAGACAGGGCATAAAATCCAAACAGAGATACAGAGAAAAAGAAGGCAGAGTCAGGGAGAGTCAGTGGTCTCTGAAGGAGTAAGATTCAAGAACATTACAGGTAAGCCATGGCCACGTGGTGATACACAGATTTTTTTAAAATGGGTTAATTTATAAGACAGAGCTAGGCAATAATAAGCCTGAGCCATTGGCCAAACAATTGTATTTAATATTAGCCTCTGAGTGATTATTTCATAAGGAGATATGGGAGAGTAACCACTTCAGGGTGACCAGCAAGACGAAGAAAAGCATTCAACTACAGTCCATAGTTCTGGGACAATCCCTAAATCTACCAGTCTTGCCTTTTGGTTTCTGTAGTTCCACTTCTGGCTAACTGAACTTGTTACCTGAAGTATGTCAACCCAGAACGTGGGTTTTGTGCTTAAAAGCTCACCCTGAGAAAGGCTTGGTGTTATGCTGGGATCCCAAACACCCACTGTAGTCACCATCAGGCTAATAAAGACTTTCAGTTGGCTTAAACTCATGTCCGAGTAGTCTTCTCTGGTGGATATCCCAAAACAATGGCAATACAGGTACTGACACGTTTGTATGCATCAATATGTACGTTTCTGCATTCTTTTTTTTATAAATATCTGCTCTAGTTTAGTTTATGCATCTATATGGGGGTAGATGCACATCAGTGCAGGTTTACAGAGAAGCCAGAAGAGGGAGTTAGACTCCCTAGAACTGGAGTTAACAGATTATTTTTGAGCCACTTGACTTGGTTGCTGAAAGCCTAGCTCAGATCCTCTGCAAGATTAGTACACATTCTTAATTACCGAGCCACCTCTTCAGCCCAGACATTTGTGCATTCCTGATCACTCTATCCACACCCAGTTCTAACTCAGTTAAGGGCTCTCGTGTGTCTACCCAATAGATGTTCTGAATAGACCTGAATAGGCCTCACATTTCACTGTCATTAAAAAATTGAATCAAAATCTCTGACAAGTGTGTGTTTGTGTAAAACTCGAGGTTTTATCCATACAGGAAAGCTACGATTTGGTTCCATGTCTATGGGAAAGGCAAAGCAGCTCTGTTACAAACATAAGGGCCCTTCCTTATTTTTTTTCCCCTAAGTCTCAGGAAATCTAGCACTAAAAATAGTCTCTTTTGTTGCTCCCTCCTTTCCCCCACAATTTCTTTCTCTCTTTCTCTTTTCTTTCTCTTTTAAAGTTCTACAAGCTTCCAGAAGTACCACACCTTTGTACCTATCCAGGGAAAACTTATCTCAGGAAAAAAAACTAAAAAAAAAAAATCTATGCACTACTTGAAATAAGCTTGACACTAGAGGCCTACGTCACCCCCTTCAGTGAGGACTGGAGTCACAGTTCAGCTATTGCCAGTGCTTGCTGCTGCCCTTCCAGAAGACTGGAGTCTGGCTCACAGCACCTACACAAGACAGTCACACTGCCTGCAACTCCAGCTCCGGGAGAGCCAACACACTCTTCCTGCTTTGCAAGCACCCCCAGGTACATGAACATACACACATGCACATAGGATGTTGCAAGAATACTAACAGTCTTTTTTTAAATGGGATTTTAGAGGCTGGGCAGATATCTCTACCAGTAAGGTACTTGTCTCACAATCACATAAGCAGGGTTTGATTCCTAAGCACCCATTATTTCCAGGAATATGCTTGTTGGGGAGGCAGAGGCAGGTGGATGCCTGGGTCTCGCTCATCAGCCAGCCTAGATGGATCAGTAAGCTCTGGGTCTCAGGGAGAGTCCCTGTCACACACACAAAAAAAAAAACAAGGTGGAAAGCTCCTAAAGAACAGCATTCAAGGGTGTCTTCTGCCCCCACATGAACATATGTGTACATACACAAGCCTACGTACAGGGACATAGACACACACCAACACACATGTACATAGACACACCTATCTACATGTACATAGACACGTGCACTTTTTGGAGGTAAAATTTCCAGGAAGAAGGCTTTCCACTCACCCAGACACTGCCCACAAAGGAGTCAACCTAGCCTATCTGAGCCAGCACAGGGTCTTAGTTTTCTCTGGCAACTGTTGGGATCGAGAGGGGATGATGACAAGTAATGGATGAGTCTAAAGGATCCATGAAGCCTAAATTAGAAGGGCTTAACAGAACAAAGTCCGTGCATCACATTTTTTAGAGATCACAGCCATTGACAGGAGAGCTGGAGATGAACGGATGGGGAGAGATTTAGCCTTCAGGAATTCCACGGCCTTTTGAAAACACTTGAAAATGTAATATTTTCTAAAGGATTTCTTAATCATTCCTGTCTTGTCCACCATGGGGAGAAGAATGTAATGTTTGCATTTTTTCTAGATTTCTGAATCTCTGCCATTTGGACTTATTTATCCGAGTCTCTGGAGATGCCCTGTGCTGTGAAGAGAACGCAAGCAGACCCATAGCAAATACAAATCGTATTCATTTGTCCTTCGGAGCACAAACTTCAACCGTAACTAAATACAGTATGCTGGCTCTCTCTGTGCTTTTTATGAACTTTTGAAGCAGGTTTTGTGATGAATAGATTTTACAGGATTATGCAGTTATACTCCACTTTTAAATATTTCAGAAAGAAATCATAAACATGACCTCATATGTTAATAAATCAATTATGGAATGCTTCTCTCTACATATGTTCAAAATATGACCCTATCCAAAACTTCTTCAACAAGCACTAGGAAATAACTTTAAAATCTTATTTAGGCAGCCCTGGTTCTCAAAATACTGGATAGAAATCTGCTGTTCCATATAAAGGAGGAGGAGGAAAATAGTTTCTTTGACCTAAGTTTATTTTGTTTCTCATATAGTAAATATTAAAGCCATGTTGAGGGTATGACATTTGCTCCATGTTAGGTCTCTTTTCTCTTTCCTTTCCTCATTCCAAGTTGAAGCTAAGAAATCAAAGCAAGAAGACAAGGAATTGACTTGCTAATGACAACCCAGTGGCTGGAAGGTTTTGGAAGAGGCACGCCTTAGCCCTGAGCTATTTGTTTTGAACATCACTGCTGATCTGGAAGATTACGAGTGATAGACAAAAGGACAGTCTCTGTGATGGGCCTGAATGTTTGACACTTATTTGATAAGGCTGCTTTCTGCCTTTGTGGCAACTAAATATTTAGAACCATTATTTATCCTCTTCTCAGTGGGGGTATTCAAAATGTCTGTAATACATCTCTCTGTGTGTAAGAAAAAATCAAAGATTACATCATTATCTAGATAAAATCTTTTTAGTGTGTGTGTGTGTGTAAGAGAGAGAGAGAGAGAGAGAGAGAGAGAGAGAGAGAGAGAGAGAGAGAGAGAGAGAGAGAGAGAGAGCCTCCTGAGCTGGAGTTGCAGGTTATTGTGAGTCACCCCATTGTGGGTTCTGGGAACAGGGTCCTCTGTGAGAGGAGCATACTCTTAACAGAGCCATCTCTCCAACTCTAGAAATGTGATTTTAAACACATTTTGGGGCTACAGAGATGGCTCAGCAGTTTAGGAGCCCTTACCTCTTGCAGAAGACAAGTGTTCATTTCCCAAAACCCACAGCGGATATTCCACAAAATCCTGTTACTCCAGTTCCAGGGGTTCGGATTTTGGCAGGTTTCTGCATCCATGGCACATACATACGCTCAAGCACACACACATACAATATAATTGTTTGTTTTTATAGTTTTCGTTTTTGTTTGTTTGTTGTGTGAGAGAGAGAGTTAGTGAATTCTAAGACAATGTAACCACATTGCTGTTTAATTATTATTTATTTGGGTTTTATCATCTCAAATAACATCATTGACTAACCCAACACAAAACTGCTTTTCAGGAAACTCATCGTGGAGAGTGTGAATGCTGCCCCTCTTCCCTGGTGGCAGAAAACGTGCTACTTTAAATTTTTGTACATGTATTTTTTTGTGTATACATAGATGTCAGAGGACAGCTTGTGAGAGTCAGTTCTCTCCCTCCCAACACGCAGGTCCCAAAGACTGAACTGAGGTGTCAAACTAGACAGGGAGCACCCTAACCCACTAAGTCATCTCTCCAGCCCAGCACCAAATTTCTCAAGCCAGCAATTTCAAATGTTTCAGGAAAGCTACTTAAAATAAATGACTATGTCTAGCTTCTAGGAGAGGAATCCAGCCATCAAGAGTAGGCAGAAAGAGTAGCACATACTGATGCTATTTTGTTTACAAATGCTGGAGTGGTGAGTGAATAAATGCCCTGTGGTGCCTATCTGATGCTAAGTTTGATATGTTTCTTGTGTCATCTGCAAACACTGACTCAAAAAAAAATGGGTCACAGAAGCAAATATGAAATCAACTATAAAACCTCCAGAGGAAATAACAAAAACACTTGTGGCCTTTGGTTAGGCCAGATCTTAGATATGATACCAAGACTATGACTAAGGGGAAGAAATGAACTTCACTGAAAGTGAAAATTTTCCCCTGTTTGGAAGGCACCACTGGGCTAGGGATGTAGCTCCGTGTGGGAACCCATCTTTGTGGGCCTTCAGTCGTATCGAGGAGGGGGAGTGTGGATTGAGAAAGGACAGGTGAAGACGCTAAGAAAAAGACAGAGACACAGGATGGAGTCAGGAGGACAATCCAGTGACTACTGAACACTCCAAGTTTGTTCTTCAGCATTCTTTACTTACTCTTCAACATTCTCTATTCTTCAACATTCTTAAGTGCCCCAACCAAAAGGGGGACTTTGCAGAAGACTTCTTTATCATGTATGAGGAAACGACCTTCTTCCTTAATCCTCCAAACATTTGGTTAACCATGCCTTAGACTTAATTTCTCATTATCAGGCCTTGAGGGTCAAGAGTAACCACAATAAGCCCAAGTCTGTTCTTATTTAGATAAGACATCCGCTATTAAGACAAAGACCTCCTGCAGTAGCAGAGCCTTAGACCTTTAGGTCTTTTGACCTACTAAGGACAGTTTCCTCTGACTTTGAGAAAAAATGAAGCAGAGCCATCTTTGTGGGCCCTAACAGCTCAGTTGGTGGAGTGCTTCTCTGTCATGTATGAAACCCTGGATTTGATCTCCAGCATTGCATGCAAATGGGTATGGTATGCATGTCTATATGCTCAGTACATGAGATGTTGGAGGTAGGAAAATCTTCTTGCTTTAAAAAAGAAGGGAGGAAGGGAGGGAGGGAGGTGAGGGAGGAAGGGAGGAAGGGAGGGGAGGTAATAAGAAAGGAATCACTAAATAATAAAAGCATCAATCATAGACTGGGAGACTTTGCATGTTGCATATGCCTTGTTGGAAGAGGTGTGTCATTGGGGGTGGGCTTTAAGATTCCAAAATATACTAAATATTTACACATGAGCCAGCAGTGCCCACTTCCAGATATTTACCAAGGGAAACAAAAGCATTTTTCCATAGAAGGACATACACATGAATATTTATAAAAGCCTTATTCATGATAGCCCAAACTACAAAACAACTCCAATGCCTATGAACAGGTCAGGGTAGATGTGGCATATCCTTATAAAGGAATGTTACTGTATAATAAAAAGGGATGAACTAATAATTTACCCAACTTTATGACTGAGTTGTCAAATATTATGCTGGGAGAAAGGGAACACACTGTGGATCCTTAGTCAGCTTGGGTTGTTATAACAGAATACCACAGATGGGGTGTTTTAAACAAAAAAAATTGTATTTCTCATTGTTCTGAGGATGGAAGGACAAAGACTGAGGCACTAAAAGGATGATTTGGTGCCTGGCAGGGCCCTTTCTGATTCCTTTTGTGTCCTTACATGGTGGGGGGGAGGTAAAGAGCTACCTGGAATCCCTTTTATGAGGGTGCTAAGTTGGGATGGGGGCTCTACCCTCAGGAGATAAACCACTGAAGTCCTATTTGCTACAGATTTTAATGGGTAAATTAAGAAAATGCAACTAATCTACTAGAAAGTACACCAGGGAATGGGAATTTGGGGAGTGGGTGGAAGGTATTGAAGAGTATATAAAGACATCCACATTGTTCTGTCTTAACTGTGGGTATATCCATATGCCCAGCTATCACACTGGACACTTTAAATGTATACAACATGTTTATCTTAGAGTTTCTATTGCTGTGAATGGACACCATGACCATGGCAACACTTATAAAGGAAAATCATTTAATTTGGGTGACTTGCATTTTCATAGGTTTCACCCATTATCATCATGGTGTGTGACATGGTGGCATGCAGGTTGACTTGGTGCTGGAGAAGGGGCTGAGAGTTACACATCTGTACCTGTAGACAACAGGAAGTGATCTGAGTGTCACACTGAGCAAAGCTTGAGCAACGTAGACCTCAAAGCCCACCCCCCACAGTGACACACTTCCTCCAGCAAGGCAACATCTACTCCAGTAAAACCATACACCCTAATAGTGCCACTCCCTGTGAGTTTGGGGGGAGAGGACAATTACATTCACACTACCACAGTGTTTTAGGTCAGTTATATCTTTACAAAGTTGCTAATAAAAAAAAAAGGAAAACATTGGCTGGGTTATAGCTCAGGGGAAGAGAGTTTTCTTAATTCAGATTAATTCAGATCCTGGGTTAAATCCCCCCTCCAGTTCCTCACAAACAAGTATGGAAGCAAAATAAAATAAGACAAATGTCACTTAGCAAAAAAAGACTGAGGAAAGTTCTCACCAACTTAATATATCACTGCTAGCAAGAAAAATTGCCTCATGCCATAGAATTGAATAAGTTAGACTTTTATTCTTCCACTCCAAGACCTAACACCTGCAGCTGCCACTATCACAGCTGTGGCCACCACAGTGGGAACCTACATGGTGCCTCCATTTACTCCACTCAATGAGAAATCCCTGTGGTCCCTTCTTTGCCTGAATCACCAGTTGAAAAGTCCAGGATGGTTTAATACAATTGCACTTCTAAAACATCTATAATGTGGAACCCAACACACACACACACACACACACACACACACACACACACACACACACACACCCTTGGGCCAGTCCATTCCAATCTCTCTCTCTGGACTATACTATCCTTTCCTAAATAAGCTCCTTCCTAGACTGTATCTCCCAGCTGAATTCCTTCGAGAAGACAAAAACAGAGGAGAATCCTCTCACTCCCAATATTCCACTCTATCACATGGTGGAAGCCATCTCCTTGTCACTGTGTATTCTCAACTCAGTCAGGGTTCAAGCAGGTACCATGACTTCCAGGATGAGGTGAAATGGGAGTTAATGGATAAGATATAATGGATAAGAGAATAAGATAGGGTAATCTGAGAGGGAGGGGGGAGCATGGAAGGGAGAGGAGGAGAGGAAGCAGATGGGATATGATGGGAGAGGATAAGACAGAATGGGGAAATGTAATGGCATCAGATGAGATGGGATGGTAAGGTTAGGCGAGAAGAATGGACGGGAGGCAGGGGATGGTACAGGAAGAGATGGGACAGAATGAAACAGGGTGGAAAAGATGAATGATGGATGGGAGGAAAATAGAGAAAATAAAATGAGTTGGGGTTTGATGGAATAGAAAGAACTCTGGCTAACTTTCCTCTTTTTCCTTTGCTCCTTTTTGAAGTGCCAAGAGTCTTATAAACCCCCTTCAGCCTAGAAGACTTGGCTACTTTAGTGAGCCCATGCTTAAGCTGGATAAAACCAAGTGTGATCTTCTCTGTCCTCAGATATATGAAGAGGTAATGTGAACGCCAAATTGTTTGTCAGAGCAGAAGAAACTCAAAACACATAGCTTCCATGGCTTCTTTTTTATTTTATTTTATTGATGATTGTGTGTGGCCATGGGTACACATGCAACAGCATGTCTAGAGGTCAGAGAACAACTTTGTGGAATAGATTTTTCTCCTCCCATGTTTCTCTGGGTTCTTGGAACTGAGCTCAAGTCACCCAGGGTTTTGTAGTAAGAGCCTTTACCCAGAGAGCCATCTCATCAGCCCCTCCTCTTGAATAAGGATTGCCATCTGGGCTGAGAGTCTGAACCTGGAGTTAGGAATGGATGTGGAACCTCCGTCCATGGATCAAATGCCGCCATTCTTGTCTACATGAGCTTGAACAACTGTCTTACCCCAGTGGAGGTCTGTTTTCTCTGCTACCCAGTTTCCATCTATCACTCTCCTGGTGAACATACCTGCTTCTGCTTATACCCAACCCACCCTTGCTCTCAACTCCTGGACCTCCAGCATCTCTATTCTTGACTCCAGAGGAAGTACTTGAAGTAAAACCGAGTGAGCCACTCAGGCTACCACATTCCCACAGACATGGTCATTGCTCTGAACTGGCCCACACAGTAAAGCCATTGACTCCATCAACACGCCTCTAGGTCCCCTCCTGCTTCTCCCATTCCAACCCCAGCCCCCGTGTCTCTAGATGTGGCTGTAATGTACAGTATCACCCAAGTCCCTGAGTCTCTAGATTAAGTTGGGGCTCTGTGGGGACCGAAGCATTTCTTCTGGGTTGGGGAAGGGGTGCTTTCTCTGTGTCGTGGGGGCAGTGCCTGTTTCACACTACTGATGCCCATGTGCTAATACCTAAGTGAATGATGAGTTAAGAGAGTATTTCGTCTTCCCAAATCCTAGCTCAGAGTTTGCCTTCAAGTGATTGGTTGATGAGTGAATAAGTATCTTTTCATCCTGATATCCCCCCTCTGTGCTCCACCAGCTCCCCACTTTCACAGATGCTGCCTTAGTCCTAAACGCATCAGTTGAGATGTCTACAAAGACATGGCCAGTGAAGCTAGCTCCCTTTACAACCTTACTGTACTTTAATATGCCCACTGGGCTTGCCTCTCCCTTTTCCCAATCATATCAAAAATGTTAATTTCCTCTAGTGTAATTCTGAAGCCTTCTGGGGCGAATAAAATACAGAATTCTAAGACAAAGAGTCCAAGCCTTTAGCTGAGAATAACCCCCATGAAGCATGTTTTCATTTGATTATTTGTTGACTAAAATCACAGCCTTGTCTATATACTGTCTGAAGAGCCCACAAAATGGGTTGTGACTAAAACCACTATTTGCTTTTGGCTGTACATGGCAAAATTTGATTTGCAGTGATAGGATTTCCAGTCTGATAGCACAACTGCAATTTCTCTAGTTATTTACCTTTAAATCTCAGTATTACACTTGCTACAGATGATATATGAAAGTAAAATATTTGCACAGCAGTGTGATTCAGTCCGGAGCAGACGTGGTTCTGCACCTAAGGGAGAGGCGGGGGGTTTAGACTCACATCATCTGGACCAACATTTTTGTAGGTAAGAAGCAAGCTTTAGTGTTGTGTGTATTCTGTGAGTGTGTCTGTGGTGAGGTCACTGCCCTGGTGGCAGCTACTGACAAATCCTGCGAGCCTGTGACATAATCAAAATCCCGGCTTTGGTTTGCTCGGGGTGAGAAGGCAGATAATGAGTTGGTTTTTCAATACAGTCTAAGTTCCTTGCAGTGTTTCAGGTTGACATAGGTACCAACGCCAACCTGAAGTCTCCCAGAGTCTTTGGAACCTTCTGGTAAATGGGGAATGTTGACAAATCTGCCTTCCTTTGCAAAGATGGCCAGGGTCCTTTCCAGAGCTACAAACTTAATCTCTCATCTCCCTCGCTCTCCTTTCTTTCCCCATACTCTCCCTGTCTCCCCCAACCTTTTCTCTTTCCCCATTCTATATTCTCTCCCCTGGCCCCTTCTTGGAGTAGGGCCCTGCCGTTCTGTGTGAAGGGTTTGAGATGTCTGTGTGCCCGGGGGAAGTCTCTGCCTATCAGATTGTGATAGTTTTAAACAGCTTGTTAAGGAAAACCAACTTTAATTTACTCTAAGAAAAGCTCATTTTGTTGCTAATTTAATTTGAGTAAAAGGCCTTATGTAGAACGTGCCCCAGGAATTTCTATAAGATCTATTTATCCAACCCAGGGGGATTATCTCACTCTTATAAGCTAATCCTCTTGAAAAGTATGTCTTCACGTGGAAGCATGTGATATTCTGTACGTTGTGGTGTTTGATGTGGAATAAATGAGGCACATTGCAGTCTCCGGTCACCTGCGACTCAGCCGTTGGAATGAGCTGTTAGAGAGTGGGGGCACACCTACCCAGATTTCTTCCCAGTGTCAGGAAGTCAAGCAATGAATTTAATGTGATTGCAAGGTTGACATATAGAAATTGGCTGCAATGAATTCAATCAATAAATATTTGAGTTGCTTCTGTGTACCAGGGAGAGATGTACATGCAAAGGTGAGGATACCAGAGCCTAAAGCAGCTCATGAAAACGTAAGAAGTCAGCCACAGAACAGTCAAAGAAAACAAAACGTAAATAGAAGCAGGCAGCGATTGGAGCTACAGAGAAATGTCAGGCTGGGGGGAAGCGCAAAGGGGGCCAAAGTAGAGTTGATATTTTAAGATGAGGGGTCCAGGATGGCCTCTCTGGAGACACAGCATTCTGTCAGACAATAGAATGGAGTGACAGGAAGTCGAGCGGGAAGAGACAAGCTTTCGAGGCAGAGAGTACTGCAAAGGTCCTGAGGAACGGGCAAGGAAGCCAGGAAGTACAGAGTCAGTACACACAGGAACATTTTGGTACTGGTGAGGACATGGGATTTGGGTCTAAGTGTTATGAAAAAGAAAGCCAGGAATACCTCTCAAATGAAAAAAAATGAGCTTACATTGAAAAAAGCCATGGGCTCAGCATGGAGAAAATGGTTGTTGCATAGGAAAAGGGATCACACAGGAGTAACTAGCTCAGCAAAGGGAAATGGCCTGACATGGGGAAAACTTACATCAGAGTTCTTTGTCTGATCTGCTGCAGCTTTAAGTTCAGAGCAAAACTGGGCAGAGTATGCAGTGTTCCTACATACTACTGCCCAAATGCATGACCTGCTCTGTGGACAGTCCCACCACAGAGGCACAGTTCTTATAGTCCATTAACCTACGCTGTCCTGTCATTGCTACCCAAGGCCCCATGTGCACACTGAGTTTCGTTCTTAGCGTTGACCTTGTGTGTGTTTGGGAAAATGCATAATGACATACACTTGTCAGTGTGGCATCACACAGGACAGATCACTGCCCTAAAATTCCCCCTGTGCTCTCCTATCCATGGCTCCATTACCCCGAACTGTTAGTAACTACTGATGGATTTTGCTTCAGCTTGTCTACCAAATAATCATATAGCTGGGATTACACGGTATGCACTATCTGAACAATGTCATTTTTTTGTTTGGTTGGCTTTGGTTTTGTTTTTGTTTTTTTGAGACAGCGTTTCTCTGTGTAGCCCCGACTGTCCTGCAACTCACTTGCAGACCAGGCTGACCTCAAACTCAAGAGCTCTGCCTGCCGTTGCCTCCTGAGTACTAGGATTAGTCTTATGCCAACATACCCAGCTTGAAAATGGCTTCGTTTGTGTGGCCATTACGCATTCAACGTTCCTACTGACCTCTCCAGGCTTTCTTTGTACTGATGATTAATATCATGTTATCTAGATGCACCTTGGTTTATTTTTTTCACCTGAGGTGTCCAAGTCAGCTCCAGATGTTATTTGACGTAGCCTAGATTCATCTGAAGGGGTCTCATTTCAAAGACTGCACATATAAGGTTATCCTGTGGCCAGGTCTATTAGGGATTTTTCTTGATAAATAGTTGATGTGGGAGAGCCTAGCTTTGTGGATAGCACCGTCCCTATGCAGGTGGTCTTGGGCTATATAAGGAAGCTAGCTAAGCATGAACCTTCAAGTAAGTCAGCAAGCAGCCCTTCCCCATAGTGTCTTCCTTGTTTATCTGACCTGACTTCCTTCAGTCTGTGTCTTGGAAACGTCAGTTAATGAACGATCCCCCCACACACCCCAAGTTGCTTTTGGCCACAGTCTTTTGTCACAGCAACAGAATGGAACGAGAACACCAGGCTGTGAGAGTTATTCCCATGTTTTGGCAGCCATGAATTCAGCTGCAGTCCATGTGGGTAAATATCAAGGAGCAGTGTCGCCAAATCACAGGGTGAGGGGTTGCATAGGTTCACAAGGAACTGCCGAACCCCTTCCCCATCAGGACTGTCCCCGTCAACCATGACTGACAGCTCTTGTCACATCACACTCTCACCAGCACATGATGTCGTCAGCATCTCCGGGACACTGCCTCTGTTGTCATTGGCTGTCTTATTCTTTATTCTTTTGGGGTGGTCCAACACCTAACTCCCAAATAGATCACACATGGATTCTTATCCTTTCTTGCAAACTCCTTTGCTTTGCTTGTTTCTACCCAGCTTTTCTTAAATTATCCCATCTACCTTTTGCCTCTGGGCTTTTTCCCCTTCTTACATCTTCTGACATCTTATCTCACTTTTACACTTACTCCATGACTGGCTGTGTAGCTGGGTGTCTGGCCCCTAGCATCCTCCTCTCCTCTCCTTGTTCTCCCGCTCCCCCCTCTCTCTGCTCCCAGATTTCTCCTCCTATTTATTCTCTCTGCCCACCACTCCCACCTATACTTTCTCCTGCCTTGCTATTGGCTGTTCAGCTCTTTACTAAACCAGCAGGTGTTTAGTTTAGGCAAAGAATCACAGTTTCACAGAGTTAAATAAATTCAGCATAAACAAAGGTAACATACCTTAAAGTACTTTTCTACAACAGCCTCAAAGTGATATATACCCACTAGGAATATTGTGTATATTTTTACAGCAACCTTTCAAGTCATAGTTTATCAGCACCATTGCAGGAGTAAGAAAACATCAGGGCTTATATCCCCATTCTTCCATTACACCCAACAGAAGACAAATTTTAAATTTTCATTTTTAAAACAACCAAATTTTACATACCAATCACAGTTCCCTCTCCCTTCCACCCTCTCTCTTCCCCTACCTCCTCCCCATCCCACTCCCCATTCACTCCTCAGAGAGGGTGAGGCCAGGCCTCCCATGGGGAATCATCAAAGTCTGTCACATCACCAAACCTCCCCCTCCCCCTTGTATCTAGGCTGAGCAAAGTATCCATAAGGAATGGGCTCCAAAAATCCAGTTCATGCACAAGAGATAAATACAGGCTCCACTGTCAGTGGCCTCACAGACTGCCCAAGCCCCCCAACTGTCACCCACATTCAGGGGGTGAAGTTCAGTCCTATGCAGGTTCCCCAGCTATCAGTCTGGAATCAGTGAGCTCCCACTTTCTCAGGTCAGGTGTTAGCACTCAAGAAACTACACACCAAAACACCAAATAATCCAATTAAAAATGGGGTACAGATCTAGATAAAGGATTCTCAACAGGGGAATCTCAAATGGCCAAAAGACACTTAAGGAACTGCTCAAAAACACTAATGAAAGATTATGCTGGAGAGGATGTGGAGTAAGGGGAACACTCCTCCATTGCTGATGGGAGTGCAGACTTGTACAGCCACCGTGGAAATCAGTATGGCAGTTTCTCAGAAAATTAGGAATTGATCTACCTCAAGCCAGCAATACCATTCTTGGGAATATACCTAAAGGATACACACACCACAAGGACATTTGTTCAACTATGTTCAAAGCAGCATCATTTGTAATAGCCATAACCTGGAAGCAACCTAGATAACCCTCAACTGAAGAATGGATAAAGAAAATGTGGTACATTTATACAATGGAGTAGTACTCAGCAGAAAAAAAACAATGGAATCTTGATATTTGCAGGAAATGGATGGAACTAGAAGAAACTATCCTGAGTTAGGTAACCCAGACCCAGAAAGACAAACATGGTATGTACTAACTCAAAAGTGGATATTGGACTTTTGCAAAGGATAACCAGCCTAGAGTCTACAAACCCAGAGAAGCCAGGAAACAAGAGGGCCCCTAATTAGAGGCATACATAGACCTCCATGAGAAGAGGAAATAGAGAAGCTCTCCTGAGTAAATTGGGATCCTGGGGGTGGGAGGTAGGGGAAAAATGTATTATAGCTTCATATAAATGGGAATATACTAGCTCATGAGGCTTTGTAGTCCAATATAGTCAAATGCTACACAGAGGGAACCTGGAAGATGATATAGTGAATGAAAGCATTTTTTGTAGAAGGGTAAGGGCCTGAGTTTGAATCCTTCACATCCATGTAAAAATCTGGGCATAAGCATAACTGTGTGAACACCTATAGCCATAGTACTGTGTGGGGAAACATGGAAGGATTATTACGGTTTGCTGGCTGTCAGCCTAGCTTCATGCTTATGGACTCTGTCTAAAGGGGATAATGTGAGCATGATAAAACAGGACACCCAGCATCATCTTCTGGCCTCCACATGTCAGGAAAGTATATCATCATCATATCACACACACACACACACACACACACTAGCTACATAGAGTAAGTGACATTTGGGGAATGAATGATGTATCCCCAACATAATTGTTTTCCCTTGATTTCTCAGGGTTGGCTTTGCTTTGGGGATCTGCAGAGTGCCAAGATATTTGCAGCAGCTCCAGGTTCCTTGTAGAATCAAATTATTGTCTCCAACTGGAAAGGCCTCCTTCTCATTGTTCAAACCAAAGACTGAAGGTACAATCTGATGGGGGAAATGTAGCTTCAGCTACTGCTGCATTTGGATACATGTTTGGGTGCTGCAAAACAGGTTTGATCTCTGTCATCATGGAAAAGAAATCTAAGGAACAAAGAATCATCCAGATAGAGTAATTAGTAACACACTAATTTTAAAAAAATTACGAAGCAAAAACACAGAATGCTTCAAGGCATACGACTGGCAAAATATGGTTCACAGACTCAGTATGGTCCAATATCTCTTTTTCTAATGAATCACATTCCATGCTCTTCATTTGCTTATTATCTATGGTTGCTTTCTGCTGCAGCTGCAGGGTTGTGTATTTGTTACAAAGACCACATAGCCAGGAAAATCAGTAACACTCTTGTTCGGATCCTTTATTTAAAAAACAAAAATGTTACTATTCGAGTACTGAGAACATCTAACCAAAGGAACCTCATCTCACAGATTTGGGGTGGGACAGAAGATTCATACTGGGGCGTCCCAGGTAAGTCTGTGGAAGGCTGAGGCAAAGTGGAAGGTCTGTGCAGCTCTAGAACGGAATATGTGTTCTGCATTAGTGGGAGGGCTCAGAAGAAATAAGGAGAGCTATTGGAAGCTTTGCACAGTGCAGGTGGAAGATGACAGAGCCCAGATTAAAGGGTAAAGAAAAATACGAGATAAATTGAGGTCTGGGGTTTGGTTGGGTGAAAGTTGAGTGAGAGGTGGGTGTGATGGGATGAAGAGCTAGGCGTGGGGGATAGCACCTGTGATCCCAAAACTAAGAAGGAGGGCCGAGTTTGGTACTAGCCTGAGACAATGATATGGCATTTCATAAAGCAAAATGAAACAAAAGGATGACGGAGATGCAAGAACAGAAGGCCAGGGTTAGGGCAGCCCCTCCATCAGCCCAACCTGAGTGTGTCATCGGGCCAGTCAGTAAGGTGAGTGAGCGCTCATTCAAGATTGTGCTACATTTTGGATCAGCATGAGGTGGAGGGTTGCAAACCACACTGAGCCTGAGCTTCCGTGGAAAGTTGAGCTCCACAGACCTGGAGCCAAGGGTCTCTGTACCCGTCAAGTGTCTGAGTATCTCTTTCTGTCATTCTTCCCCAATGACAGAAAGATGGCGTGAGAGTACGCTGCTCTTTGCTACACAGGGTGTCCTTGGCCCTGAACACAGACAGGCAGAACTAGCCCCACACTGAGATGTCCTTGAAAGGAAATAAGGCTCGCAATCTTTCATGAAGGCATCTGCCATTGAAAATAGTGTCTGACACATAAGGGAAATTTTAGGTTCCCCTCCAAATATGGTACTCTGTGACAGAAAAGGCACAGTGCAAAGCAAGAGGAGAGGAGACCTAGTGACACGTTCAAAAGTCCCGGTGGCTTCCTGTTCCCAAAGAAGTCAAGCATGCTGACCCATGTTAGCAGTGTCATAGCCCAAGACAACTCATTTCAGAAGTTGCAATAAGTGCAAAGATTGTCAACAGTCTGGAAGTCCTTAATCAGAACCTATGATTCCCTTCGTTGGGAATGACGCATTTTGAAGATGCCGCTTGGATTAGGACATCCCCTTAAGAATGGAGATTGCAGCAGACGACACACCTTTTGACCAATCAGTGTGCCACAGCATTCAGATGGCAAACAGGGGAAGTTCTCTCTTGGTCTGCTCTGCTGAGACCTTTCCCTTCACCAGCTTCTTAGTGCTGCTACCCCGAAGCATTGTCCCTCCCTGTTCACACTGCCCCACCCTGCTCTGGTGGCAGATAGGGGTGGTGGGATCCAGGAGGCTCTGGATCTCTTACTGTTGTCCCGTAAGTGAGGTGCATTAAGAGACCACCCTGGTCTTGGCCACCACTGAAGAATGCACCTACTCAAATGACTTTATACAAGAGGCCATAAGCAAGGTACTCCCCACTCGGCTTGATGATGTCCCCGGATACCATCATGCCTTAAGCCACTTAAGCCAAAGTGGTAATGAGGCGATGGCTCAGTCATTCAGTAAATGCTGACTACATGGTCATGAGGACCTAGGTTAAGATCTGCACTGTCCTCATTAAAAAAAAAGCCAGGAACCATGGCACATACCTGGAATCCAGCACTGGAAAGGCAAAGAAATGCATCCCTTGAGTTTGTGAGATTTTGAGTGGAGGAAAGGGGGTTTTCATAGGGTCTTAACAGAACCTAATTGTCTTCATAGAACCTACTCCCAGTAACTGATGGAAGCAGATGCAGTGTGACCCATAGCCAAGCACTTTGGGTCCAGCTCCTAGAGTTCAGTTGAAGAGAGGGAGAAGGGAATATATGAGCCAGGGGTGTCAAGATCATGATGTGAAAAACTACAGACAACTGACCCGAGCTAATGGTAGCTCCCAGACTATGGACTGACAGCTGGGGATCCTGCATGGGACTGAAGTAGGGCCTATAAATGTGGGTGACAGTTGTGTTACTTGATCTGTTGAGACGGGGCTGGCAGCATGGCCAGGACCTACCCTGGGTGCATGAACTAGCTTTTTGGAGCCCATTCCCTATGGGGGAATATCTTGCTCAGCCTTGAAACAAGGGGAGGGACCTGGTCCTGCCTCAACTTGGTATGCCAGACTTTGTTGACTCCACAAAGAAAGCCTTGCCCCATCTGAAGAGTGGATGAGGGGACAGGAAAAGGGGATAGAGGGGGAACTGGGGTTAGTATGTACAATGAAAAAAATAAATAAATAAATAAAGATACAAAAAAAGTAGAAGAACATGGGATTTGTCATGAAGGAGTGGGTTAAGTAGATGCCCAGTCTGAAAATTACTTGCCCTGTAAGCATGAGGAACTGGCTTTGGTCCCACAACCCTCATCAGAAACATTTACAGTCCCATCAGAGACAAGTGAATCTCTTGGCCTCATTGGCCAACCTGCCTAGCCTAGACTACAACACTAAGAGACCCTGTCTCAAGAACAAGGTGCATGGCTCCTGAGGAATTACATCTGAGGCTGACCTCTGGCCTCCACAAGCATGTGCACACACACACACACACACACACACACACACACACACACACACACACACACACGAGAGCCCACATACAAACTAGTATGCACACACACACACACAACTACACACACAAGCAGAACACGGGCGTCAGAGATCACTCTTTGGCAGTTAACCAGGACCACGGCCCATACCGTGGGTATAAAAGTCACTAAAGGGAACTTACTGGTAGGCTGCTGGGGGGTGGGAGAGGACACACATGACCCTGTGACTTAAGATTCAGGCTCTCTCCAGGTACTATGATCAGACTCAGGCAGTTGGGAGGACAGGATCACAGCGGTGCCTACTTAAAATAATTCTCAGCCAGTCAAAAGATATTAACAGAAGGTCCTCCCACAGGAAATGCTAAATAGCCCCACACTGGGTGCCAATTGAAGGCGGGGGTTAAATGAATCCACCAAACCCAAGACAAATGACAAATAGGTATTTATTAGGGAAGCACTTACACAAATAATAGTAAATAACCACCTCAGTCTTCCTGCTCCAGAAGATGCATGCAGTCTCTGCCCTTCAGATGCTCTCACCACAACCCAAGAGATCGAGCCATCCCCTTCTCTACCTTATTGGAGGGTCAAGTCTGAACACCTGAAACCAAGCCCATAGGATATGGCCACCACTGTGAGTTCACCGGCAAAGCAAGATGTCACTACAGTGTCTCTCTTCTAAAAAGTTCAAATTCCAAGGAACAAAGCTTGGAAGAAGCTAGTGGTCTGTGACTCAGGGAGAGCAGGGTTCTCCATGACAGCTCCAATGTCAGGTGTCATGAGAGGGGACAATATGGAGACACAGTGATTCTACTCCCATCTTATACAGCACTGGGTGACACCCTGGCCAGCTCTACCCTCTGGATGGAATTGTCACTCTTGGCTAATAGAAAATCCCCTGTGAGATGGCTCCATCCTGGGTATCAATGGACACATACCCTCTGTCACCCTCAGCTGGGTCATCATCCTCTACTGTGCCTACTCCCATTTCCAGAGCCCTGGGAGCTACGCCAATTAGAGCTAAAGCTCCCAGAACCCAAGCACAGTAAAGCCTAGACCATTAATTATTGTTTGCTTTATGAAATACACAAACCCTTTCAACAGCTTCAGAGCAAAACAGCAGAGCCAAAAGCACCATAATCCTGTCACTCCTGGACTTAGACTAGCTTTTCCTGAAGAGATGACAAGCTCAAGTGTGATGTGTTAGCTGTTATCCAACACTTCCCAAGAGCCTCCAGCTGGAGCCAGTTTTAAAACTGCCCATCAAAACCCTCATCTAGAAGCAGCAACCAGGATGGCCACCAACACAGCTTCTCCTTCAGATGCACTCTTCAGTAGATAACTGACAACTATGACACCCTATGACAGAGTTCACTGGCAAATCCACAAGCACCATTTCAATCCATTTCTACAGGTGAAAACGTGAATGTGTTGGCATTTCCCCCCTCTATGGAAACACACATATCCACATGATCACCTCCTTCAAATGTAGTAGATATTAGATCATGAAAACAGATAATTTCCAGCAAGACACTACTGAGACATCCTACATCTCCACAGAAAATGTCATCGCAAGTTGGTACTTGCCTACATGGGCCGAATAATTTTCTTTCTCATTGTACAAAGAGCCGTCAACACATGATCATGTTTTACTAAGAGAGCCTCCAAATAAATGTGCCTTTCCAGGCTCCACAGACTGTATAGTGTTGGTTCCAATCTAAACACACCTAACGTACTTTTCCCATGAGAGTCTGGAACAGTCCACGTCCTCTAGAGCGGCAGTTCTCGACCTCCGAATGCTGCAACCCTTTAATATAGATCCTCTTGTTGTGGTGACCCATAACCATACAATTATTTTACTGCTACTTCATAACTGTAATTTTGCTACTGTTATGGATTATCTGTGCTTTCTGATGATCTTAAGCAACCCCAGTAAAGGGGTCGTCTGACCCACAAAAGGGTTATGACCCACAGATTGAGAACTGCTGCTCTAGAGTTATCAATATTAAAAGGCCAGGAAGGAGGAGCCAGAGGACGTATAGACTTCAGAAGCAAGTGTCCCCTGATGACAGCATTTACCTAGTGATGGTGCCCCCCTCCCTGAAAGCAGATCTTGGGGTTTTTTCGGACCTGTCTTCCCAAACTAGAAACTCTCCAGTCTTCAGAGTCAAAAACTGTGTTGCGGACTCAGTGTAGGCTTCTAACCCTAGCAGTGGAGCCTTCCTTCTTCCCACCAATCCTTCCCATGCTCTTGAGGGTCTTCACCCCCACCTAGCTCCACCTGATGGGGGATGTCCTTCTGTATGCTGTGAATATATGTTTCTCTTATTGGTTGATGAATAAAGCTGTTTCAACCAGTGGACAGACAGGATGTAGCCAGGCAGGAAGTATAGGAGGGGCTGCCAGACAAGAAGTATGGAAAGAAGACGGTGGAGAGTAAGTTGCCAGGGAGCTGCCATATAGCTACTGGGAAGGTAGGACACCTGGGCATTCTCCAGCTACACGGAGATTAGTAGAAATGTGTTAATAATTAAGAGACAGCTAGCCAATAATAAGCCTGAGCCACAGGCCAAACAGTTTATAATTAATATAAGCCTCTGTGTGTTTATTTGGGACTCAATGGCTGTGGGACTGGGCAGGACGGAAACTTCCATCTACACCCAACTATCATTCCTGTGTCTGGGCAAACAGACACATCACCAGGACTCTAAGAAATGCTAGGTTCTATTTTAACATGACTCTTAGTTTTTTTCCTCTATACTTACTTGACCTTTGGTTTGTAAATGGTTGAGGTCCTAAAATACTTTTATTATTGAAGATTCTTGGGGAAAGATCCCAGGTCCTGGTGCATGCCAGACAATCAGAGTATTCTATTTTTGTTTTATATTTTATTTATATAAATTCTCCCAGTTATGCAAGCTTTGAAATTGAATTTATATGACTATATGTAGCTTTTCTAGAAATTAATATAATAATATAATTCCCACCGATTCAGTTTTAGATTGTTTCTTACAGATTCATGTTATAAATGTTATCATGATGACTATCTGTATGTGAGGTAGGAGTTTGTGTTTCTAGAATGTTCTTCCTTAGGATGTGGCAGACTTGCAGGACAAAGGATTGAGATCAATAGGAGACCATTTGCCAAGCATGCATGAGGCCTGGAGTCTCAGAAGAGACAGCACTCACCAAGCACATGCAAGGCCCCAGGCTCTCAGTAGGAGAGGGAGCACTCTCCAAGCACACACAAGGCCTGGGCTCCATTCCCAGAACAAGAAACAAAGCAAAGGGTGACTACAGCAACAGGAAGTAGTTCTCAAGTAAGTTTTCTGTCCTGGGTTGTATATCTACAATCCATATAGCCCAATGCCATTCAAAGAAGGATACAAACGTACAAGGAGTTGCAAGAAAAGTATACAAGAGGCCGTCATCTTATTTTATACCACCATCATATGCCTTGATAAACGTTGCTTCTTTTTCCATTAAAAACACTTTCTAAACTGTAAGACAATCTGATACCTCTGGCTCAGTGTGGTGGCACCAGCTATTCAAAGCTGAGACAAGAGGATCACGTGTGCCTAGAGGTTCAAGATCATCCCCGGCAGTCCAAGCAACACCGTGGGACCTAGTCACCTATCACAAAAATCAGCAACTTTATATTCATTTTTATTTCCTCATCTTTTGGCGAAATAAAACATTTCTTCTCTTTTTTTAAAAAATAATTATTATTTTCAAGAATGTCTTACAATGCATTTCGATCATATTCTCCTCTTCCCCTGCCCCATTCCTCCCAGATCCACCCATTTACTCATTTGAAACTTTGTATTTTTTGTTTGAAATTTCACTGTGTGTGACAGGAGCTATTTGGCTATTAAACTATTAACATTTTTCATATCAATTAAATGGATATCACGTGACTACCATAGAGTTATAAAACACAGGGTTACAGATCATGTTACCACATTTGTTTCAATTGGGGTTTTATTGCAATAAAGAGAGGTTGCAGGGAGTCAGTTACATTCAGACCACCAAGAGTTTATTCCAAATAACACTTCCCCAGGTTTTGCTTCATTTTTTTAGAAAAAAAACATCCTGTATAGGCTCCACAGGTTCCCAGTTGGTGGCACTGTTTGGGAAGGATATGAGGAGCCCTGCTGAAGGAAGTTCATCACTGAGGGTGACTTTTCAGAGTTTATACCACTGCCCAACTTCCACCTTCCTCTCTCCCTCCTGTGAGTGACTGAGGTGTGATCTCTCAGCTTCTGGCTCAGCCACCTGCTGCCATACCTTCCCCATCACCATGGACTCTCTTCCTGGAACCATAAGCCAAAATAAACTCTTCATTCTGTAAGCAGGCTTTTGGCAGAGCTGTTTTCTCAGAACATTAGGAAGGCAGCTAATACATGACATACAATACATTGTGCTCATTCAACAATTAGACACATTTGATCTACAGAGTCAACACAATCAAAATAATACAATGTTTCACCTCCCTAAAGCATTTCTCCAAGTTGTTCCTATATCATCCTCAGGGGACCTAAGGATTCTTGGCACTCTAGGGTACCAATTTGGAGATTTTATTTTAGTGGTATCACAGTTCAGTGCTTGGTTTTATTGTCTTTGTTGTAAGATGCCATCCTCCATGTCAAAATCTCCACCATCTTTAGGGTATCAGCAATTCTTACAAAAAAATCATCATAGCTGGGTTGGTTTTTTTGTTTGTTTGTTTGTTTGTTTTACTGTTGACAATCCCTCATAAGAGAAGGTAGGATCAGTCCCTGGATCCTTACCTGCAGTTCCAGCCACTCTTCCCAGCAATTTGGATGCAATCTTCCCTCAGTATCTAAGGGAAGAACTAGAACATACAGGTTTGGGGAGATGAGGGAAAGGGGCTCATCCATTCTGGGTATAAACTTCCCACTGTGGCTCCTTGGACACTCATGCCCACCCTGCCATGAAAGCAAGCCCAATAAACTCCTTGGTTCCCCATGATTAACTCAGTGGAATCATTTTGTTTGGGACCTTAGGAGAAAACAGCTAAATGTTGTTTCTGTCTCTCCAGGGGAAGGAATTTTACTGAACCCCAGATTCTTCAATCTTCCAAGATTCTTGGCTCTATACTGTCAATCTAAAGTCTAATAGACTACATCAAATATTCCCCAGGAGAGAGGAGATTCCATCCTTTCAGCTGGAACTACACTACTATAAGACTTAACTCTTCCTTCAGTTGAGTTACAAGAAAGCAAGGACCACTCCCTTCTGTCCTCTACGTTATCTGCTTCATAGTGACATGCCCACAGAGAGAGCATTTCAAAGATTTGTTGAATGAATGAATGAAGCTGCAAGTGTAGTTTACTCATAAGAGGGTGAAATGGGGGTCTTCCCGAATTGATCAATCATTCAGATGCTCTCAAAAATTTATCTTCGTTGACAACTTAAAGTAAGAAATTGTAACTCCCCGGTCATAGAAAGAAGGGCAGTTATACCCAGAGAAAGAAATCCTGTAAGTCTACCACCCTGCAGAACAAGAGCATTTCTCTAGAAAAAAGATACAACGTCAACCAGAGTCAGACTTGGGAAGAAATTTTGGAAATCAGTCATTTCACTCCTTTCTTTGACAAGCCAAGATGGAACAAGGACAAGACCTACCAAGGTCACTTGACCTGGTAAATCCTCATTCTCTAGCCTGTGTTCATTCCATCTACCCCTCATCCTCCAACCAGTTGGAAATATAACAAGTGTCTATACAAAAGAGTACCTCCCAACAAACCCATGCAACTGGGACTCAGAAGCATCACAAGTATGTTAGACACCAGGAATAGTGATCGTCATGATCGAGTCTCTATATAAAACCATGTGCAGGCAAAAACAAGCAACTTTAAAAATGACGGTAGTATACAAACACTATACATACACACACACATACACACACACACACACACACACACACACACACACACACACACATATATATATATATATATATATATATATATATATATTATACAGGGTTTTTTTTAACCTCAATATGTCCCACAGTTTCCATGACTCTGAAATTAGGTTTTCCAGATTCATTTCAACTGGGTATCCAAATTATCACCAACAAGTTAAAAAAATTAACCAAGTATGGTATTCACCAACATAATTTCCAGTGTTAAACTCATTCATCCTGGGATTATCTCTGCCAGTGAACAATTCTAATCAAAATGTTACTGTTTCTTCTTGATGGAATCCTAAACAACTATCCTATTTTAGATGTAAAGTCCCAGTGCTCAACAAGCCAATTACACCTATTTCTTCTTTCTGTAGCTTTGCTTTCCTACTCATCCCATTACCCATGTGTTATCTAAAACACTAGTCCACTAAAGACTATAACAAAAATTTCTCCATGCCGTTAATCTCGGAGCAAAATTTAGACATTTCTTCTTTGGGAGGGGTCATGTGGTGCAGAACACACACTGACCTAGAAGTTCTTGTTCCCAAACGTAAAACAAAAACAAAAGCAAACAAACAAAAAAAAACCAACTATGGCTGTGCTGTCATGAATGGTCATCTCTCTGAGCAGATATGTGCCTTATGTGCCTACCCACTTTCTCATCAGTTAGGCTCTGCCCCCAAAGATGACACATGGCTAGAAACTGACAAGCTAAGGATCTGACATTAGCCAAGGTTGATCAGTCTCCAGTCTCCTCACGTAAGTCTTAGGTTGGTCAAATCTCTCTCAAGGTGGCTCTGCCCATTGCTTTAATGTATGGAAGAACAGTTTTTGTTTCCAGCGTGTTCAGAGTGCCGAGTGAAATGCAGAGAGAAGGAAGGCAAACCCAGCCTTCTTCCCAGGCTCCAATAGAGTCAAGCTGCAGAATCAGTGAGATGACAGATGCTGGAGACAGATGCCCACAAATCCAGCCGAGAGTCAGGCTTAATGAACTAACACAGGAAGAGCAATTAGAGAATTCATTAATTATACTCTAGGTTCACTTTCATTGTTAACTCTAATCCTTTATTTGGCTAATGACTTCAGCTTTTCTTATAATTTGTGCCTATCAGTGAATGATAGCATCTCCAAATTTCCATAATTGTGTAAAATTCACACTATATGTGCAACTCTTTCTAGTTCTAAAATGGAATGTAAGGGTACCCGGGATACTTCAAGAGAACAAAAGATAGGGGTGGAGAATAAGACTATAACATGAAACAAGGAATGACATGAGTGTAAAATTTTAAACTACAAAGTCTTACAAACTTACTTTGGACTTCATAAGGTAGAAAATCCGAGATTTTTCACTCGCTAACAATGCACAGGTATTTGTTGTATCTTGCGGGTAATATTTGTCATAAACCCACTTGCAGTCAATAGTTTACCTTTTGTCTTTGTTTCCTTGCATAATAAAGTCTTATTTCCTATGTCTCCTAATAGTTTATTATAGAAACCAAGACATATATTGCTCCAGTAAATGGAGCACAAAGAAAACAACACATTTTAGGTGGAAGTCTCTACTTTTGGGTCAGTTTCCGAGAGAAGGGTAATGAGACGCTGCTCTGCTAACCCTTTAGGTGGTCGGCATCACTCTTGAAGTAATACATGTGTGTCATTTACGTACTCGACTTTCCTCACTCTCAGGCAAGCTCATTCTGACACCAGAGTCTCCTTTGCTAGGCACGGAAACTGTTTCAAGATGTCTGGAGAAGCGGCCACCTGCATGCATTCCCTTGAAAACCCTGAGTTCTCACACCACCAAGTCTTCCTGGGGAGAGTTCAAAAGGTGTTTGTCTGAATCATTCATGCTTTTGTTATCCTTGACCTCCAGCAATCTGGTGGATTTCAGGGGAGAGAGAAAGTCAAGCTTTTATCTAAATTTTTTTTTAGTTTATGTTCTTCAATGTTACAAAAAATGTATGGTGTTTGGGTTTGATTTTGTCTCTTAAAACAATATTCTGTGCCCATTGTGTTACAAATAAGCTAAATTCTAATAAATAGTATATGTGAAAAACTTCTGTTCACAGTTATTGTGAAAAGACCTATGCATGATTACACATAAAATATATTTTAATCCCTCATATGATGCATTTCCTTTTGTTTACACAAGCTAAAGTCATAAATAATACTGCTGAGTTCACTCTAAATTGCTTAAATTGTCTATTTCAGAAACCAATAGTAGTAGAATTTTACTTTTACTATTAGCAAGGAAACCTTGTCAATAAAATTCAGAAAACACATAACATATGAGAAGAAATAACCTACAACTGTATGGTTAGAAATGCAAACGCAGAAGAACATCAAACATGAACAGAAGGGGATAAGGTGTGCGTGCGCATGTACGTGTGTGCATGTGTGGGTGTGTGTGTGTGTGGGTGTGTGTGTAGAAAGAGAGAGAGACACACACACATACACACACACAGTCACACAGTGTAGGGGTTATTTCACCTTTGCAAGCTGGGAACCATTAAGTAATGGCTCTCTCCACTCCCCCAACAGCCTTTGGTCAAACGCATCCTAAACGTTAGGTCTATACTTCTTAGAAGAATGTGCTCCACTGCCCCTGGGAAACCCTGTTTCATTCCGTTGGTTTAGTTAGTTAATGATGGTGCATTTTTGACTCCAGCATCCCATTCCTTCTCATCAATCATGTCTTTCTAGACTGTCAGTTTTTGGAACCGCGATTACAAAGCTTCCTCACACGAGGAGCCTTAGAGAAAGACCAGACTGATACCAGATCTACTCCAGCATTCTTAGGAACTCCTGTCTCAACACTTTCAAATGGACAGGATGAGTTCTGTGAAAATGGATGCTGGTAACTGAAGTGTTAATGAGGAAAGTCTTATTCAGTGCTGGAATGGGGCATTGCAAGAGGATGGTTCTTTGTACAAAGCAAACCTGAGGAATACAAAGCACTGTCAACCATGAAAAATAAGATTTAATTTAGAGTCACAACACACAGGGTTCCCCCCCCCCGCTTTAAATTCTTTTTATTCAATCATATTTGTTATAAATATTCAATAGAAGTGCACTTTTTCTAGGACTGAAATGGTCTTTAATAAAGCAAGCCATGTGTGGCTCTGCAGTCAAGCATTTTCATGCTTGGTTAGCTGTCAGGATGTTCCTGTTTCTTTCCCCCAAAATTATTATTTGTGATTCTGCTTAGGTCTCTGAAAAGCATCTTATTCTCTGGGGACTCCAGGAATCATCTACATATCCCAGTTCCATCCACATCTAATGCACGAAGCATTTCAGATGTGCTTTAGGAGGAGGGCAGAGAGCTTAAGTGTGAAGGGAGCCAGCCATCCACATGTCATTGTAATTAATTCATCTGAGGGTGAATGCAGGCCTGGATGCTGGAGGGGCCAGATTCAGCAGCAGCTCAACCGATTACATTTGATTTTGATGTCTACCTAACGTTGGGGAAGTAAGTGGTTTTCCTACAAGAGACCTAAATTGTCTGATCCTTAAAATATGGAATGTGGATTTCACAAGGGATCACTAAGGTACTGCTAGTGGGCCAAATCTATTACACTTTTGTACATAAAGTTTTTTGGGGGGACACAATCACATCCACTATGACTACAAGTCCAAAATTCAGTAGTTGTGACAGAGATGATTAGTACACATCTTCTAAAATATGTACTATCTGCCCATGGATAGAATTAAGAATGGGAATGTAGAAAATATTTCTTTACTTGAGTGAAAACTCTTGAGTTCCTTTGGTTATAGAATTATTTTCTGTTATATTAATCTATTCAGTCCATCTGTCTTTAGTAAATTCTTTCTCCAAGGCAAAGTTCAAGAGATACAAAGAATACATGAACAGAACTTCTTGATAATTTCTTTTCCTTTTTTGGTAGGATTAAACAATATTAACAGCTCTTGAAAATAACCTAGGCAAAATATGGGGCAAACATCATATGATTTGATTATCATTGGTAAATTAAGAGAATCTCTTTTTTTCCTACTAAGAATGTTTAAGAAATTTTTAAAAAACATCATGAGAGACTTATTGCATTAAGACATCATTTTAACAGATTGTTTAGTTTTTGGTAATATAATTTGACATCTAAACATAAGCTGAGTGGGATCTCCCTCAAAACCTTTGATAATCTAGCTCATTGTCAAATGTTTGTTTTGCCTATCTGGCACTCATTAATTAATTCTTTTTAATATAGCTTGGATTTACTGATTTGGAAAAAGAGAATTATTCTTATTGATGTTGCTAAAATATCCAGGTGGCTTGAATTTCACCAACTAGATAGTTTAATCTAGCACATTTGTGTAGCCCTAATCAAATCTTTACTAACAGATGTGAGAAGCTCTGCACTGAAGCTAATGTTTGTGTCTCAATGATAATTAAATTAACTCAATAAGAAAAATAAATGGACAAATGATGATCAAAATCCCCCCTAAACATTTTTTCCTTATGGAAATCTCTGGGTGATTAAGAACTTCTCATTTAAAGGTGTATTTACTTTTCTCAGGAATTGGTTCTGTATAGAAATGCTTAGAATCTTAAACCATCAGAATGTTATTTTACCAACAGGACAAAATGTGTAACTAAGCCAAAATTCAAATTTAATACGTTTCTCTCGACATGGGCATGATAGAGCTTGGTTTTCATTTCTTTTGACTAATAGTACAGAAAGCTTTAGAACATTGTTGTCTCTACAAAAATCTTCTAATTTGTAGAAACTTTTTTGCATTGGATAGGTATGTCCACATTCCTGCTTAGGGTGATGTTGGGATGATGCCCTGACTCCATACACTGACCTTACTTGACTGTCATTAATCATCACTATCATTGAGCCTCTGGTGCCAGGCAACAGCCTCACCACAGGCCAAGTAACTCCTCGTTTAAAGGCAATTTGTACAGCGAGGGAATTTAGAATTCTCATATTCTCAGGACTGAAGGGTTTTCACAAAGCCAAAATGAGACATCTTATAGGAGTCAGGTTCATGGGAGGGAGGTAGCTAATGGGTGAGGGCAGGTGGCTGCCTGAGGAGACCCTGGTGATACCACCATGGGAGGCCAAGTCGCAGCTGCAGATCAGAGTCCACTGGCCAGTGCCTCTGTGAGAACATGGAGACAATGCCCCCCTCTGTTTCTGTTCCTGGTGCTCTGACCTTGCTTGAGGCAAAACGGTGTCAGCTACACTTGAAGGATGGTCAGTGTTGCGGGGCAGGACCGGCCAGCATGCTTGAAGCCCCCTCTCACCCAAACAAGGGCTTGCAGGCGTGGCCAGCTGTATTTGTGTATTCTGCTGTATTTATTTATTTGTCCGGCTGATCAACTCAGGGTCGAATTCCCAAGCTAGCTATGTCTCTTCATGAAAGAGAGGAGGGAAAGAAGGAGGTAGGGAGAGAGAGAGAGAGAGAGGAAAGAGATGTCTCCTGTGTAGAAAATGATTAGAAATGTGACTTAATAATCAGAAAACATGTAGTTCTGTTGCACTAAAAAGAAAATGTCTACTGCTGAATGCAAATAAGATATGCCCCTACTCCTGTTTTATCTTCTTATTTAACATATCCCCCAATTTAAAACATCTAAGATGATGTTGTGTTTATTTTTTTCTTTCCTAGAGGACACTTAGTGCTGGAACCAGGTGGTGGTAACACACGCCTTTAATCCCAGGACTGGGGAGGGAGAAGCAGGTAGATCTCTGAGTTCTAGGCCAGCCTGATCTACAGAGTAAGTTCCAGGACAGCCATGGCTAATCAGAGAAACCATGTCTTAAAGGAAAGGGAAGGGAAAAGGAAAGGAAAGAAAACAAAAGAAGTAGGAAAAAAGAAGCTAAGTTGAACTGAAACTAGGTTTTATCCAAATACTTCCCTAGTGGTTCCTTCCAATAAAGTCCATGATGATCCAGCCCCTTCCCTAAATATTGTATTGTCTCCAGGAATTCATGTAATGAGGACATTGGAAGTTCTTGCCCCTGTGACCAAAGGAGGAAACTGAGAGTGGCATCAAATGTGTGTGGCAGGGAGGATCTCTCCTGGATATTTGGAGTCTGGAGACAGAGGCTAACTCTCTAGTCTTGGAGAACAAGAAGACAACCAAGTCCCCGAGGTCAGAACAGATACAAGGACATGGGACTCATTGGACAGTGTTCTGACAGATCTAACTCAAAGAGGAGTATTCCATCCACTGAAGCAACTCGCTATTAATGGGGGAATGTCCTTACTGGATTATCCTTCACTGACAGAGCACATGGTTCCAAAGGGAACATTCTGGAAATTATTGAGCTGCATTTCTTGATGTTTCACAACTCAGAGTCCCTCCAGCTAGCTCCCATAGATCTGGATTGGGGCATAGTGTTGCTTCAATGAAAATCTTTATCATGGCATCAAGCAAGTCTTATACCAACCTTACTTGTAGGTTTAATGTTGGAATTGATTAACTAAAATCAATTCATTTACCTACAATTTGCTGGGTTCGACACCTGCTTATAAAAAATCTATATTAAGGCACAGTTAGTAGATTGTCGCATGCACAAGCCCTGGGTTTGATCCTCAGAACCACATAAACAGAGGGTGGTGGTACACACCTTTTGATCCTAAAACTTGGGGGTTGGAAGCAGGAGGATCAGAATTTCAAGGTCTTCCTTGGCAACATATCAGGTTCTAAGCCAGTTTGGATATGTAAAGATCATTATCAAAATACATACCTACAGATAGATTGATGAGATTGATGATAAATAGATGGTAGATAGATAGATAGATAGATAGATAGATAGATGGTAAATGATAGATCATAGATAATAGATGACAGATGATATATATATGATTGATAGACAGACAGACAGACAGATAGATGATAGAGATTTTACATTAAAGAACATTTTCATGAATAGAAAATACCAGTGGAGAATTTTGTGTCTCCATTTCTTCCCAAGAAGAATTTAAATCAGGAAATATTCCCCCAATTTCAGGCTTTTCCATGCTACTTCTATCGTTTTTTCCATCCATACCATGATTTACTTAACATATTTCTTCAAGTTAACTCACTTTTTAAAGCCGTCAGCACCTGTAAAGCTTGAAGCACAGTGTGGGGCACAGAGAAGCCTACAGTAAAATCTGCCTTTTGGGGTAATAGTGATAATCGGTATTTATAATTGTTAGGTGCATATCTATAGACACTTATGTATATATGCTCATTTAGTCCTTACAATAAACCTCTAATTTTGCAGATGAGAAACATAGAGCCTTAAAATGATTTAGTAATTTGCTGTAATTACAGAATGAGTGATTAGCTGGAATTCAATTCCAAATCTTCTGACTTTTCCATCCCCGGTGATCCTTGTTATACTAGCAAGGACATTATGGAGCCCAATGTCTGTTTGTCTTCCTACCCTGCAAGTACTTCCTACCCACTGTGTTCTATAACCATAGTGCTGGGGAAGTAGAGAATACACAAATTTACAATAAAATACTCAGGATGTACTGTGTGCTTGTCATATATTAAGCCCCAATGTATACTTTATACTCTCAGCTAAGAAGTGTGCATCATATATTTAACCATATACTATGTGCTTGATAATTTTAGGGGGTATTGAGAATGAATCTGGAGCTACACACATCAAGTTAAATACTCTACCACTGAATCGACAACCCTATGTGTGATTTCTTTTTAAAGATGTAAAGCTCTGACACCTTGGTTTGATTTTTGCTTCAATCGCTAATGAGCAGAACTACTCTCTAACTCTTATTAAATTGAGCTTATTTCCTTGTGAATTCAGGCAAACACGAAACCCCCCCTCTTTTATTTAAAGAAATCAGATAAGTTGCTGATTAGAGTGAGAGATTGCCATCCTCATTTATTTGTTTTTGGTGTTAATCGCCTTGGCTGGCGAGTGCATCTTAGTGGAAGAGGAGTTAAAAATACAGTCAGAGGGATTTTCTTTCCTCCATTCTTCCTGTGGCTCGTGACCTTTGCTTTTTTCAACTTCCTCAATTTAGATTCAGTAAATTGTCATAGAGTGCCACAGCACCTGCTTTGGTACTTGAGAAATTGACTTTTCCTGCAAATTACCCTGATCAGTGACCTTGTCTTGACTACCAAAGGGTCTGGAGCATGAGGGAGGCTGTATGTGTGGCCAAGCGCCAGCCCACAGTTGGTACTTTAGCTCTTTGAAGTTCACAGTTATCTGTTTCACATACAGACATCCTACAACAAATAACATTATAACCATCAAGCCAGAAAACTCAACCTACATTTGATCTTGCAAGGGATGGACTAGATCATAATTTAAGGCTGTCCAATTTAAGCTTTTCCTAAGGACTGACATTCGGTAGACAAGACTTTAGGTTGTGAGTGACAGTCTCTGCTCAATCTCAGTGTGAGCAGCTACACAAAACGATATTGGGGGTGGGTACTGCCAGCTCTTCATTGTTTGCGTCTTCTAAAGATGCTTCTTTGTGAAGAACATATTGTAGATCTCTGCCTCCTGTCCCAAGGGCACTGGGAAAGATCAAAGGCCATTTCTGGAAGCTCAGAGGTAAAATTATATTTTTTATCCTTTTAACTTTGATTGCTGGCAGCTTACCACATTTTTTTAAAGAAATTAATTGCTCTGTCCAGCCAACAGGTGTTAGCCCTCAAGTGGAGGCCAAGGGCTGGCTGCTGGGCAGGCAGCTTAAAAGTTCCATAACTCACTACAACCTTGAGTTCCCTCGCTTGGGCCCAGGAGAAAGTTCTGAAAGTACCGAGGGCCAGATGACATGGGAACTTGTGTTGCTGTCAAATATCAAAGAAAAACAGTTAGACTGTAAAAATGTAAACTTATAAAGCATGCACTTAATTTTGACAAGCTTTTAGTATCAAGTTACAGGCTTTAGCAATAAGGCAGCTTAGGCTAAAACTGACTGTAGGAAGCAGTCTGAAAGCTCTTTTAGAGTCAAACAGGGACACACAGCCCATGTTTTTGTTTTGTTTTTTTTCATTTTAATTCAAAGGAAGATTTTGATGCACAGTTTAGAGAGGCAAATTTACTATTTTAACTTGTTCTTAGAACTCCCAAGAACCAAAAACATTATTTTCCCCCCTCGTTTTTTAAGTTTCATAGGGGTTTCAAATACTGTTTCAAACACTGTCATGCTATAAATGAAAACACAAGTTCTTTTTCTTTTCTTAAGTAACTGAAAGAGCAGGGCTTAATAAAATATTTGACCTCATACTGAGTCAGCTCTGAACGTCTCTAAGAAGCCTGTTTCGCCAGCACATCTGTACTGTGTGCTTGGGCCCAGAGATCACAAACACTGTTAACACAAAGAATGTCCACCTGTCATTCCGTGACGAGTAAGCTGGCACTGAAGATTGACTAAATTCAGTCTCCCTGGGTGTGCGGTTACAGAGAGATGAGGTCTTAATGAATGAACACTGAGTGGCAATTTAGGTTAAGGATGGGCCGCTTGCCTTACAGTCACCTTTATTCATTCCACCAACTCACTCTTAATTTGAATATCTACTTATTTGAGGGTGGAGAATATAGACGCGCCGAGTAGTAGTGAGAGGCCTTCGGATTTGACAACAAGCACCCTCATCGTTCCAGCCTATCCACCAACACTTTTTACCCATCACAGATGGACAAGTGTGCCCACAGGAAACATGTGATATTATAACCTTTCTACCAGCTACATACCTCAGACCCCCAGCTCCCCGGTCAGCGGGAAGGAGAGAGACCCTGTGTGCAAAAATGAACAAAGAAAGGACACATACTGGTCAGTTAAGGATCTCGAGATGGCGTGGCATAAACCTGCTCAAAAAAAAAAAGCTGCTTGGGTAGCTTGGGGAAGATCATACCTCAAATCAAAAGACTGCTTCTGACTACCTAAAGTCCCTAGTTCTTGGCTCCAGGCTGGCTACTCAGCCTGGGAAATAACCAACCAATGTCCAGTTTGTACAAGCAAGACATCACCACAGTCCAGGCTTATCCCAAGGGCAACACGGCCAAGGCAAGCTTGGCGGATAGTTACATAAAAATTTTAACACCCCAAAGATTTCTAGGGTAGAGGATAAATACTGCTCAGTGGATGCTGAAGAAGGGTGACATGAAGAGCTTTTCTGAGCTCCTGTGTCAGCTGGAGGTGAGAGTTGCTACATATGAGGAGTCACTCAAGGGGATGAAGGCCTTATACAGAATTCCTTTTGATCACGTGACCACACACAACTTGAATGACATCTTCCTAGAAGTTGAATTAGACAAGAAGAGGTACGTATTCCTACTAGCCTCAAGAGCCGATTGAGAACTCGTAAATAGGGGAAGACATGCCGATCTTTACATTACAAGTTCTGGGTGTTCAAAAAAAATAATCACATAATTAGAAATATTCAGATTGCAGGGTCAGTTCTACTTCCTCTCTCTTCTTCACACCACCACTGTCCCAAAATGTTGGCTGAGCTGGCAAGGTGTTAGAATTTCAGTATGCTCCCTCACATGGGAAGAAAGTAAAGCTTAGCATTTGAATTGTACCCCACTAACATATGGTGGAGCCCACAGACAGTGGGAAGGGAAGTGATTTGTGACTACTCACCCGACGTGCGTTCTATTGTGTTGCCAAAAAATGATAGACTTAAATAAATTGCTCTTTTTGGAATTTATACTCGTGCCTTATTCTCATTTTTTGAAGAAAGAAAAGCCTCGTGTCTACATGGAAATTCCCATTTATTTATGTGGTTCGCAGCCTGCCCCTGCCTCCCCTGACTTCCTTACCCCAGCAGAGCCCAGAGCATTTTGGATATGGAAACTGCATGTTCTGGGAGAAAGCAAAGGGGGCGAGGCGAAGAGGGAGGAAACGTAATTAGTGTGGAATCCTCAGTGCCAGATTCTTCCCAGAAAAAAATTTTATGGCTTTTCTGAGGCAGCCAAGGAGTGGCTGGATCTACTTAGAGAAACTATTAAGCCTGGTGCAAATTAATTTTTTGTTGGTCTACATTTTCTGTTTTAATTTTGTCAATTGCAGTGCCTATTGTTGAGGAAAAAATTAGTACCTTAATGCTGTCTAAACATAAATCTCATCTTCAATCTGTTAACATTCAGCTGTGGTAAAAAAATAATAATAATAATTAGATGAAGTGTTTTTAAAGTATTATTTACAAACACATTTGCAAAAGAAATGAATGATTTAAGCAGGCATTTTAGTCAATGGATTTAAAAAGTCATTCGGATGAAATTAATCAAGAGCGTCTTGCCGTGCTTAGTTTTATGGTTTGTAGCGAAGGAGGGGAGAGCAGCCTGCTTCATCCCTGATACAGAGCAGTACCAGAGGATGCCCTGCTGAGAAAGAAGACACAAATTAGGACTGCACAAGATTTAGAACGCCTGCAGACCCCAGACACAGGCTGGAAATTGTCCAGGGGTCAGAGTGGACCAGACACAGAGTCACATATATAACCCCGCTTACAGATAAAGAAGTGTGGGGGCAGAGACATGTATGATACGAGGTTGTAAAACTCAGTGTTTGGCATGAAACATCTGAGGTGAGTGTACAACCTGGCTGTTGGGCAGCCGTGCTTCCACCAAATGAAACGAGGAAATGGCCGAGACACATCAAAGCAGGCCAGGATTTACAATGGGGTCGAAAGCCAACAAAAGACAACCACACAGCACTGCCCAGGCTGGCTTAAACTCCAACAGAGACCAAGAAATGCCTCCCCCTTGGAGGGATCTGAACTCCTAGGCCCCCATATGAGCTGGAACTTTGAGCACAAGCGACCACTCTTCACCCTGATGTCCACTGCTTGGCCCAACTATCTCCCAGCCATCCCACACATGTCTCATCTTGTTTCTAGCTCCATACAAACTACTGATCCTTCTTGCTCAAAGCCAGGCCTGCAGGGTAAACCATAGCCCACAGACCCCAGCATGTGCGCGGATTGTCCGGATGGTCCCTGAAGCCTCCTCTCCCTACGCTCCAAGCAGACCTTTCCATGCCTTTGGAAGTTCTTCATACAACTTTGTAACAACCTTCAGCATCTGTGTCCCGACCTCACCCAGCCAGCAGTGCACAGCTAGTTCTCACTGAGGAGACAACTTGTGAAAACACGGTGGACCTCAAGTTCTTAATCTGACTGTGTTCCTATGTAAGGAACAGGAATTACAGATTGGGCACACTAAATATTTATTTATAAACCATGGGGGTTTCATGGTTGTGGAAGGTGGGAAACCTGAGACCAAGGCCCAAGATTCAGTATCTGGTAAAGGCCAGGGAACTAGAAGACACTAATTATATATAATCCTAATCTCAAGACTAGAAGCTTCAAATCACAATCACCAACAAAATGCCCCACGTGATAGCATCACCTTGATGAGTTATCTTCAACACATGAGTTTTAGGAAGAACTAACTTTCGGCATACATCCTTTTGATGCCCTTTCCCCTACGCCATTATTCATTTTCTTTAATAGTAGTAAAATGAACAGGTGTTCCTCTAAAATTCTTGTGTTTCTGGAACCTCAGAATGGATCTTATTCAGAAAAAGGGTCTTTGGCTGGGGTCGTTGCTTAATGGTAGAGCACTTAATGCATAAGACCATGGGTTAAATCCCTATCATTGCGGGGGGGGCGCGAAAGGGAGTCTAAAAACAGGGTGTTTGCAGATAAAATTAAGACAAGGTCACACTAGATTAGACTATGCCCTAAATCCAATTATTTTGTCTTCATAAGAAGAGAAGAAAGGGTCAGGTGGTGGTTGGTGGTGACACATGCCTGTAATCCCAGAAGCAGAAGCAGGTGGATCTCTGAGTCCTGACAGCCTGGTCTACAGAGTAAGTTCCAGGATAGCCAGGGACAGGGCTACACAGAGAAAAGAAAAAAGAAAAAGAATAAGAAAAGAAGGAAGGGTCTGAAGAGATGACTCAATTGGTAAAGTACTTCCCATGCAGGCATGAGGACCTAAGTTTGATCCCCAGTATTCATGTGGAAAGGTTAACTATAATCCTAGGTTAGAGAGGCAGACTCAGGAGGATCCCTGGGGCTCATTGCCCGGCCAGTCAAGCTGAGTCAGCAAACTCCAAGTTTCTTGAGAGATTGTCTCAAAACATAAGGTGGAGAGTAATTGACCAATGTCCATCCCATCCACCCATTCCTACACACACTGTTCTAGTTGCATTTTGTTCTTGTAGTAGAACACTGGCCAAAACAAAGTTTCTGGGGGCGGGAACGTTTGGATTAGAGGTTATAGCCCATGGTCTATGAAGGCCGAGTCAGGAGCTCAAGGCAGGAGCTTGATGCAGAAACCACAGAAGAGCACTGCTAACCGGTTTTCCATCTAGCTCCCTCACAGGCTCACACTCAACTAGCTTTCTTTTAGAACCCAGGCTCATCTGCCCAGGGATGGCACTACCCACAGTGACTGGGCCAGCCTACATCAATTAGCAATCAAGAAAATGCCTCACAGACATGCCCACATGTCAATAACATCCAGGAAAATTATTCATTTTTCCTCTTCCCCAGATGCAGAGATCCACAGCCAAGCACTGGGCATAGCTCCCGGAGTCCAGCCAAAGAGAGAGAGAGAGAAGGGATTATTTGAGCAAGGGGGTCAAGATCATGATGGGGAAACCCACAGAGACAGCTGATCTGAACTAGTGGGAGCTCATGGACTCTGGACTGACAGCTGGGGAGCCTGCATGAGACTAGGTCTTCTGAATGTGGGTGTCAGTTGTGTGGCTTGGTCTGCTTGTGGGGGCCCTGGCAGTGGGACCAGGATCTATCCTGGGTGCATGAGCTGGCTTTTTTGGAGCTCATTCCCTATGGTGGGATGCCTTGCTCAGCCTTGATGCATCGGGAACAGCTTGGTCCTGCCTCAACTTGATGTGCCAGGCTTTGTTGACTCCCCATGGGAGGTCTTACCCTCTCTAAGGAGTGGATGGGAGATGGGAGGGAGTAGGAGGAGGGGGAGGTGGAACTGTGGATGGTATGTAAAATGAATTTAAAAAATTAAATAAAAAAGAAAAGGAAAAAAAAGATTTCCTCTTCCCCAGTGTGTCAAGATGACAACCAAAATACACACACACACACACACACACACACACACACACACACACACATTCACATTCACAAGAAAGGAAGTAGAAAGGGGGAGAGGAATGAGGAGACAGAGGCTCAGGGAAAGGACAATGCCACAATGGAGGCTGATATCAAAGTATGCAGTTACCTGCCAAGGAATAAAGAGTGCCAGGCAGGAAGGAATTCAACAAGCTAGAAAGGGACAAGCAAGGAGGCCTCTGATTCCACTCTGAGGAAAAACAGAGAGAAACTCCTTGTGTTAAGCCGCTGGCTTCTGGTACTTTGCTGGGGGAGTCCTGGGAAACTAATGCACTGACATTTTAACTTCATTTCATCCGATCATTGTCATGTGTCATCATCCCTGCCTTTACTTTTGCCAAAGAAATGGAAAACTGACGGGGGAAGTCCTTCGGTGTGTATGCTGTCTTGTTGGTTTATTAAGTGCAGCACTGTTGGCCAATAGGGAAGCAAGATTGGTGGGACTAGGAGTCGAGGAGGATCCTGGGAAACAGAGGCACAGTGAGTCACGATGTAGGACGCCAAAGGAGTAAGAGGTCCGGACCCTTTCTCCCGTAAGAGAAGATTGCGTGGAAATACTCAGATTAGCAGTTATGGGTTAATAATTAAGCCAGAGCTAGCCAATAAGAAAACAAAGCAAATGACCAACAGCGTCATAATTAATATAGCCTCCTGTGTGTTTTCTGGGGGCTGAGACAGCAGAGGGACCCAAGAGGCTGGCGGGAAGACTATATGTTACAGATAACAATTGGAATAAGTTAGAATCTACAAAGGCATCCAAAGAAACTGTCTGGAGAAGGTTTCTACACCGTGCAGGAAGATGGAGCTGGACATAGGGAGGACAGACTGCCTGAGGTAGCTGTGACCAGAGCATGGATGGATAATCACCCTTTTATTGTTATTATTAATTTTCCTAGTCCATCACAGTTTCCCTCCCCTCCTGTCCTCCCAGTCCGTCCTCAGAACCTACCCTCTTCTCCTACCCCATTCAATCTTCTTCCTTTCTCTTCAAAAGAAGGGTCGTCCTCCCATGTATTTCAGCCAGTCATGGCATATCAAGTTGCAGTAAGAGTAGGTACCTCTTCTTCCATTATGGCTGGACGAGGCAAGGGTCCCAAAAGCAGGTGACAGGGTAAGAGACAACTGCTGCTTCCACTGTTAGGAGTCCCACAAGAAGGCCAAGCTACACAACTGTAACATATATGCAGAGAGCCTTCGATCAATCCCAAGCAGACTCCCTAGCTGTCAGTTCAGTCACTGTGAACCCCTATGAGCCCAGGTTAGTTGACTTTGTGGGTTTTGTGGTGGTGTCTTTTGCTTCTATGGCTCCCATAATCTTTCTTTCCCATCTTCCACAGAACCTTTCAAGGTCTGCCTAACGTTTGGCTGTGCCACCCATATTCTTTAGAACAGCTAGAAGTCGGTTCTATGGAGGCCAGTGTGGTTGCTGAAGAAGGGAAGTGTTTGTATTTTCAAGACAAACAGATAACAGGTTCAAAATAGCTACAACCCAAAAGTTGTCATCATAGCAGACCCCTGACCCAGACGCATTCCTCTGTGAGCTGTGTGGTGATATATTACTTATGACTTATTAAACCTTACCTGAGTATTCAGAAAGCAAAATCATTCACAGCTATAGAGGTCATGCAATGGCGGTACACACCTTTAATCCCAGGACTCAGGATTAAGAGGTAAACGGATCTCTGTTAGTTCAAGGCCACTATGGCCTACACAAGAATGAGGAGTAATAGAACTCATGCCTTTGGTCATATGCCTTTAATCCCAGAATTAGGGAGGTACATAAGACAGGATCAAGCATTCATTCTACAACCACATTGAAGATAGGAAGACATTGAAGCTTCAGGATTCCCCAGCCATGCTGAGGAGAGGCAGCAGTTTGAGGTTTGGTGGAGTCAGGATTACCTTTCAGTCTGAGGCAGAGTAAGAGCTAATGACCAGCTGCTTTGCTTTTCTGATCTTCAGTTTGAAGCTTGAAGCTTGACCCCCAATATCTGTCTCTGAGTCTTTTATTATCGTGGAACAGAGCTGCCCTCCTGAGAACAGGTTTATGCAACGCTCATAGGTGCTTCAGCCTGGCTTAGCAGTTAGCCCATGCTGGACCATTGCTTCGTATATTAATAACTGGCCTTGTCTTCTCCTCCTTTGGGTCTCTGGGCATTTCCTGTACAGTAGGTCTTTCTCTTAACCTCTTCAGCACTTAGTATGGTTTTCCCTACAGAAAGACTTCCCAGAAAACTTGGTTTAATCACATGTTGGGGCAAAGAAGGAGAGGCATTCCTCTTTTTAAAAACAAGCAAACAAACGATACTCAGCATTTGAAATGAGAGAGATTTAGAATGATTGTCACGTGTCACCATCTGTGCCACCAGCTCTCTAAGATTTCCAAGTGTTCATACCCCAAACTGTAGAATTGGTAGATGTTGGTCCGTGTTTAGAAGAAACAAGTATGGGCCAGAAACTTGAACAGACTTGGGATGGATATTAGGAATAGAAGAACTGTACTCTGAAGGGACCTTAGAGAACATGCACCCCACCTGGACCTGGGAACTGATGTCCTAATTTTCCATCTAACAGAAGGGGCAGAGCAGGGAGTGACATCTCTTGAAGGGTCACTGGAGGGTGGAGTTGTGGGGTAGATCACACACCCCTGTCTGAAAACCAAACCAGCCTGCTCTGAGACCCTCAATCGCCTATAGCCTGCCCTGTATTGTGAGATTCAGTCTTCAGGGCAAGGGTCCATGGTTGTGAATGCTGCAACAAAACCAATCAAGCACTTTCTAACATTATTTAAACTTCTCAGTTGCCCCTCTACGGAATTCTCTCATCTTTTCCCTACACAGTTAGCAGGTAAGACACCAAAGGGTTCTCATAATGTTTACAAGACCATGATACAAAATTGAATAATGTTGAGCAAAAGTGGCATTTTAGCATTGTGAACTATTCCCTTCTCTGTGAGCAAAGGGGCAGCAGAGAGAAGAGTCTCAGGTCTGCACATGGTTTAGGCCACATCTGAGTATAATCCAGTGGAGGGACTCCGAAGATGCTTGGAGGATGTTGACTAATGACTTCAGGATTACATTAGGGAAATCCCAAGGGCTGACAAACTTTGGACTTGGCTAACTTTGGATGTTAGACATTTATTTATCCATATTAATTGTAAACAGCTCAAGAGGATTCAGACTAATTACTCCCCCTGGAGGCTTGTTGTTGAAACACGAAGGGCACGTTTCTTTCAAAATAAACGACCTGTCACCACTTGAAGCAGGTCTCTTCTTTGCAATCCATCTTAGGCTCCAGTGCCGGGCTCATGTTCCAAAAACACTTCCTCCCTCCTGTCACTCCTTTCCCAACTGACCACTGCAAGCCAAGTAGTCTCAGTCTCTCACACCCGCCCTCCTGGGCTTCCTTTCCCACATTCTAGAAACCAGTCCTTGGCAATGGTCACCTTTATGTGCACTGCCTCTCAACATAAGGTGAAGACCATCCTTGTGCCAGCGTACTCCTTGCTTTCCCCTTAGGAATCTCAGGGTCAGCCTAGTGCAAAATTCACAGATGCAACGGCTTGTGTGTACAACCTGCTTGGTAGTGTAGTATCCTCAGCCAGACCAGGAGTTCTTTGAGGGTGAAGATGGGTGTCCTTGCCATGAGAAGTAGCCATAGATAAAGTTGATGAGCATGAAATGGATAAGGAAATCTGGGTTTCCTTAGTTGGGAAAATGAGTTTTCTACGCTATTCCTGGATCTATTAATGAGCCGTTACTGAGTCCCTTAATTAACTCAGTGTTGCACTCTGCCAGCCTTCAATTCCTTACTCTCAACTACATTCTTTTCTAGCGTGAATTTGATTTATTGTGGTGTGGTTTTGAGGAAGGAACCGTAGGCCATGCACAGGCTAAGAAAGCATTCTGCCACTGAGTAAACTCATAACCCTTTGCTTATTTTAGTTAATACATGGTCTCCCTAAAATGCTCAACCTAGGCTCACACTCACTCTTGTAACCCAGGCTGGCATTGGATTGCAATCGTCTAGCCCCAGCCTCTTGAGTAACTAAGATTACAGGCATGTACCAAATGTCTCATAGCTTAATGTAATTATTACTTTGCCTATAGCCTCCTTTTTAGTAGATCCTATTTTTGAGTCTCTTAAATTAGTACACAACAATGAGAGAGCCCATTCCTAGTTCGTCTCTCTATGTCTTTTGCAGGCTAATGAGAGAGACTCAAACTCCAGGAATTTTCCCACCCTGTGAGATCATTTTGTACCTAAGAAAGATTCTGCTACAGTCTACTCCTGCCTTTAATTCAGGGTCAGAATCGTGCCATCAATGTTCTTGCATCCTAACATACTCCTCAGAAAGGCCCCCACGTCCTGGAGTGCCACATGTGCACAGGCAGGTGGAGAAAGCCGCTGTGGGGCTTGGCCTCAGTTGCACGGAAAAAATTCTGAAACTAAAAAGAGAGGCCATTTCTCCAGCTTGGGTCCAGATGAGGATTCAAAATATAACTCAAGACTTTCAAAGCATGATTCATGAGTTGGAGGAGTTATGGAGCCGTGTGTTTGAAAGGGGCAGAAAAACAGTAAATCCCAACCCTCTCGTTGATTCCAAACAAGTGTCCTCATGATTGCAACCTGGAAACATTAGAGCAGGTAAAACATTCTGGTTTAGGATGGTAGGGGAGAAAGCTTCTGTTAACATTGCATTTTATGTTTTTTTACAAAAGGGAGCTGCTCATTTCACAGTAAGAAAACAAATATTCCAGTTTTTAAGGGTAGATATTTGATAGAAGCTATGTTTTGTCCCAGTTTATACAGCACTGTTCTCCTTTCTGTAAAATTAGCATTACATTTGCCCTCCCTCCCTCACAAGGTTTCTAGAAGGATCCACCAGAATGAGGATGGGGATGTATACGCAAAAAAAAAAAAAAAGCATTGTTTCTGTCTAGCGGGGTTTGAAGTTCAAATGATGGAAAAGTTTTCCAAAGCAACTTGATGAACCATTACTGCCCATGTTTACATCTAAGCTTGCTTTGTTTTTGCTTTATGTCATTTTCTTCTGTGCGGCCCGTACCTTCAAATTTATGTTTAAAGAAAAGTCTTTACTTCTTGATAATTAAAGATCAGTGAAGATGCATGGTGAAGCAAAATTACTTCTCCCTAGCCCTCCTTCTAAATAAGGCTAAAACCCCTGGGACTTGTATGAGAAACTAGAGATCCCGCCAAAGTGAGAAAGGAGGCTAGATCAGGCAGAGAAGCACCCCCAAGAACAGCTCAACTGATGAGTCCTTGGCTTTCTTTCAGACTCCACATTCAAACAAGGTGATAGAAGAAGTGGCAAGCGGATAAAGCCAACCAGTACAGCCAAAACATGCCCAACAAGAAGCTTGCTCTTTCCGGGGGCAGGACCAGGAAAGGAGCAGTCAAGCAAGAAAGGAAACTCCTGGCGATCACCTAATACAGGTGTCCATCACAGAGAAGCAGCTAGGACCACGTGGGAGCCAAGGCCACATGAGAGCCGGCATGGATACCACGTGGGAGCCGGAACTGATGCTCACGGGCCATAAAGAGGAAACTCACACCCACCACGAGCTTGGAGGAGGTGAAGCATGTGATAACATGGTCGTGGAGCTGGACCTTGATCCCTGCTAGGTAGTAATGAGCTCCCATCACCACCAAACCCCTGCTTGTGTGGTATCAGTGGAAAAACTCTAGGAAGCTTTCATCCTACAGCTACAAAGGATTCCATGCCACTACTTGGGTGTCAGGCGGCAACTGAAAAACAAGGTTTGCAACCTGAGCTTGAGTGACAAGCAAGAGCTCTCATACCCACCCAGCACTAGCAAGCCGCCCTTCCCTCTATGTGGTATCAATAGAGAGCAAGAGGCAACTGGATGTTCACCCCTGACCGTCCATGATGAGGTAATGCCTCCTATCCTCCTTTTGCCCAGGCTGTGCAAAAGAAAATTAACCAGGTGAAAGGTGAGGTTCCGGGTGAGAGATAAGGATCTAGTTTTTTTCTACTCGTCGACGTCCAGGTTTCTCATCACCATCTGTTGAAGGTATCTTTTCTCCAGTATGTGTTTATTAGTGGCTGAGTCAAAGTCAGGTGGTTCTCTATTCTGTTCCATTGATCCTTGTGTCTATTTTTGTGCCAGTATCATGCTGTTTTTATTTCAGAAGCTCCACAGTATAACTTGAGAAGAGGTATGGGAATCCCTCCAACATCATTCTTTTTGCTCAGATGGTTTTGGCTATCTGGGATTTTTTGTGCTTCCAAGAGAACTTCAGGGTTTTTGTTTGTTTGTTTTTACTGTTTCTATGAAGAAGGTCATGGGGAATTCTTGCAGGGATTGCACTTAATCTGTAAATTACTTTTGGTAGGATTGTTATTTTCATAATGTTAGTTCTACCAATGCATGAGCATAGGGAGTCATTCCATCTTTAATGACTTCTTCCATCTATTTAGAGAGTTTAAACTTTTCATTGAAGAGGTCTTTAACCTCTTAAAGAGATATTTTTAAGACTACTGTGAGTGGAGTGTGTTTATGACCTTTTTCTCAGCAAGTTGTTATAGGTACATAGAAAGTCTACTGAGTTTCTTACATTAATTTTGTATCCTGCAACTTTTCTGGAAGTGTTAATCCGTTCTAAGACTGTTCCTGTAGAGATTCAAAGTCTCATAACATTGTATTCAAAATGTTCATATTCCAACTCAAATCACTCAAGATGCCAAGAATCAGGGTGACATCCAACTGAAGGAGAAAGACAGTTAACAGATGCCCATGCTGGGTGACAAAGACATTCAAATTATCTAAGATTCTTAAAGCAGCCATCACAAAAATGTTTTGATGAGCAATAGCAAACAACTTGAAACAATTAAAAATGTCTCATCCGGGCAACAGGAAATACGAGGAAATTTGTGTGACTGAATATGTAGAATAAATTAGAACTTTCTCTTAGAGAAACCCATACCCATGCACTTAGGTGTATCTTTCTGGACAATTCTTTCTCTATCAACTCTCATTCTTAAGCCTATATTAAAATATATATAGGTGATGTCATACACCTTATATATCCAAGCACTAGAAAAGCAGAGGCGGGGATCTTGAAGACATATATCAAGATCTGGAAGAGAGGAAAGACTCATTGGATATGAAGAATAGAATCTCTCTCTCTCTCTCTCTCTCTCTCACACACACACACACACACACACACACACACACACACACACACACACACAGGCTGGAGCTCAGCCCCAGATGATGTTCTTCAGGAGTCCCCTATCTTGTTACTGAGGTTTCTCATTGAGGTTTCCTCCTATTAGGCTAGGCAGGCTGTCCAGCCAGCCCCAGGGATCCATCTTTCTCTGCTTCTCTACTAGAATTACAAAGGTATGCCAATACCCTCCTAGCTTTCTTATATGCATTCTGGGATCAAACTTGGGTCTTCATGATGACTTTAAAGAATGAGTCATTTCCCCAGATCCCACAGTCAAACTTGTTGAAATTAATGACAAAGAAACCTGGCATGGCGGTGCAGGACTGTAATCCCAGCACTCAGGAAATCAAGACAGGATGGTTTCTGTGTCTCTAAAGTGATCCTGTGCTATATGGAGAATTCCAGGCCAGCCAGGGCTACATGGTTAATTAATTAATTAATTAATTAATTAGAAATTTAAAAGGAAATCTAGGTTTTGTTTTGTTTACTGATACTAGGGATGGAACCTAGGACGCCATGTATTTATTCTCAATGGGCATTCTTCCATTTAGCTCTGCTTCTCAGACCTCCTTTTAACTTTTGAGACTGAATCCTGCTAAGTTGCCCGGGCTGGCTTTGAATTCACTCTGCAACCCAGGCAGGCCTTGAACTTGAAATCTCTTGCCTCAGTCATCAGGCCCAGCTAGAAAAAAAGAATCTTGAAATCAATGAGCAAAAAAGGACACCACTCCTATAAAAAGAGGAAAAACCCTAAGGACAGCAAAGGAGAAGCCACCATGGAGTTCATAGTCCATGGCATGTCATTGTCATACTGGAAAAAAAATCCTCTGAGTATTAAAGGAAGTTGGTAAATTTTCAAATGAAGTAAAAGAAAAAAACATACCTAGCTAGCAGTGAAGAATGACAAAAGAAGAAAACTTCGAACACCAGAGAAAAAGAAGAAAATGTGGTGGGCAAAAAAATAGACAAACATACAATGCCTTCTCTTGTGTTCTTTAAGTTATGTTTAAAGCAGAAAAAAGAAAAAGAAACTAATGTTTCATTACTTGAAGAAGAATAAATAGACAAAAGGGAAAATAATATTTCCAGAGTTCATGGAAACTGGTTTAGGAAAACGAGCAAACAAAAAAAGCTGGTAACTATTCAATCACAATGCAATGCCCAAGACAATCAGGGAAATGCTATAGTAATGCTAAAGCACTAAGATAAATCAAGATGCAATTGCAAAAAATAAAAATAAAAATACTCAAGTGGAACACAAGAAGTGAATTTAAAGCAAATGAATAAGTAAAAATATACATCAAGCAAAAAAAGAACAAAATTAAATTAAAATTAAATAATATATTTAAGGCATAATATTGTAATGATCATTTAAATGTAAATGACCCAATACAGATGATAGACTTAAGACCTAATACAGCAATAGCCATTCAAGTGTAGATGATTCAGTACACAAACTAAAAGACAGAGATTGGCAGAGTAGATCAGAAACCAACACTTGAGTATACTCTGTCCACCAGAATCTCATCACAACTGTAAGATGGGCATGTTGAAAGCTAAAGGATGGGGAAAGACAGACACCAGCAGATATGAGAGAAAACCAAGACTTCAGAGTGAAGAAAATTACCAGTGGCAGGGAGGAGCATTATATAGTGATTTTAAAAAAAAGTCAGTTCACCAAAAGGATGTAGCCATCCTAAATATGTGTACACCAAACAACAAGCTGAAAAGAATTCATTAATAAGGAGGCTATTGAAAGGCAAAGTAGGTCCACTGCTACAGCGGGATATAAATACCTCTGTCGGTGTTTCATGTAACAACTAGGGAATCAATCAACAAGGACACAGAAGAAATCAACCACTAGGGTCTAATGCCTATAAGCATCTTACCAAGCATCAGGCAGAAACCATGAAACACGTACCAACACAGACCACATCTTGAGTCTTTTTTTTTAAAACACAAATACAAAGGATTGAAATCAAACAACAACAAAAAATGTTCTCTGACCATATATGGATTCAAACTAGAAAACAATAGCATAGATTAAAAATAAATCTTACTGTAAATGCTTGGAAAATACACAACACACTTTTAAATAATCTATGAGTCAAAGAGGATACCTTGGGAGAAGCCATCAAATACACAAACCGGGAAGAAATTAAAATTATATCAGGTTTGGGAGGCAAGGAAAAAGTAGTGTTGGTGAGGAAACCAGTTGTACTCAATGCCTATATTAGGAAAGTTGAAAATTTAATTCACAATCCCAGGTTCCATATGAAGAACTCATAGAAAGAGCATAATAAACCTAAAACAAATATAAATGTGAGTAAAAAAGTTAGTTAAGTTGAAACAGTAAAACAGAAATGTACAATGAAACAAAATATGTGTACATTGCCGGGCGGTGGTGGCGCATGCCTTTAATCCCAGCACTCAGGAGGTAGAGGCAGGGGGATCTCTGTGAGTTCGAGGCCAGCCTGATATACAGAGTGAGTTCCAGGACAGCCTCCAAAACAATACAGAGAAACCCTGTCTCGGAAAACCAAAAAAAAAAAAAAAGATAAATAACCCTAGCAAACATATAGCAAAACACAAATAAGAACAGAGAGGATATAAATTTATGGAAAATGGAGTATAAAGTATAACACAGACTCTTAAAATATCAAAAAGTAATAAGTTGGTATGCATAAATTTGACAGTTGGAATAAATGGACCATTGCTTAAAAAAGAACTGTCATAACTCAGTGTGAAATAAATACTCTGACAACTAAGGAAGTTGAGTCCATAGCTTGAAAATTCATAAAAAAGAAACCTGTAGGCCCAGAAGTTTAACCAAGGTTTCTACTCAGTATCTTAAGAATTAACAGGGTTTACACCAGTTTAAGGAATAGCTCACAACTGTTTGAGAACAGCTAGCATTACAATGCTGACAAAAATTGTACCAAAAAAAGGAGAAATATCCATAAATAAATGTTCTTTAGGAATAGGGATGTAAAAAGAATTCTCTTAACAAAATATTGGCAAATATAACTGAGTAAAATATAAAATGAATTCTATGCCATGATGAATGTTAGGTTCAGTATTTTAAAGTCAACCCATGTAACACACCATAACCACTGAAAATCACATGATCATATAATCATGATTTGTCACTTTTGACAAAATTTGGCACTCACTCATGATCCAAAAAATAAACTTAGAGAAATTTGGAATCAAAGGACTGTCTCAACTTGATGAAGAGAACCTGTCAAAAATCGGCAACTAACACTAAATTTAACAGTGAAAGGCTGAGGTCTGGATTACTGACTCTCCCTGCTCTTATCAGCAGAGTGCTAGAATTCCTACTCACTGTAATACCAGAAAAAAAGGAATGGAAGTACAGATTGGAAAAGAATACATAAATCCACCCCTACTTGTGGAGGACTGAAGTGTCTACAATTTAAAATGGAATCTTCTATGACTAGTAATTCACCAAGGCTTCAGGATAAAGAATGAATGAACAAACAAGATAGTATGTTAGAACAAAAAAACCAATCCAACTTAAAATTAATATTTATCTGTTGATTTGATGGTGTCCACCTCAAAACAAATAAAGCATGTGATCACAAACCTAACAAGGCACACACAAGACTTCTGTGTTGAACACAACATATAAAACAATTAAAAAATAAAAAAAGAGAAGGCAAGTTCTACATACAACATGGAAGACTCACCATAGAGAAATGACAGTAGTAGCAAAACTGACAACAGGTCTGACATAAATAAATGGGCCTGGAGTAGTTTGGAGATAGAATTCCTGCTGGCATGTGAGAGGTTCTGGATTCCAGATTATTAATAACAATAAAAATATTTCACACAAAACTATCAATGGGATTTTCTATAAAAAGTCAAGAATATTCTAAGCTTTTATATGAAAAAGCAAATGAACTACCACAGCTAAGACAAGCTAGGAAATAAAAAGTAGGCTGGGCTGTTCTACTTACTTCAAATTAGACTGAATTGCTGCAATAATTGAGACTATGTGGTATGCTCAAGGGATAAACTCACAAGTCAATGAAACAGAGTAGAAAAACCAATAGTCTTTCAAGAACACATCCAATTGATCTTTGACAAAGGTGTGAAATAAATTCAACCTATAAGCAACTTATAGCTTTTATATCAAATGATGCTGGAACAACTAGGTACCCGTGGAGGGAGGAGTAACTCACACCTTACCCAAAAGTTATCTCAAATGAGTTCACTAATTTAAATGTAAAAACTAAAGCTTCTAAGGAAAAAAGTAGAGCTTTTTCAAAATTTAGGGCTAGCCAGAGTTACTAAACTTCATACCAAATTCACAGGTCATAAAAGAAAACAAACAGATGTACTTTATCAAAATTTAAAACTCTCACGATCACTTATTGTGAAGTTGAGATTGCTTTCCATGAGTTTCTGGCCAATAAAGAAGTGGCATTAGACAGTTTCTAGCCCAGGTCTCAAGAAACCGCCAATTCCTGCTTCCCTTCCTTTGCCGCACTCGCTCTGAAGGAAGCTTACTCACTCCTGTGAGACCGCTGCTTCTGGGAGCCCAGACAAGCCACGTGGAAAACCTGTGTGCAGGAAAGGACACCTGGACAGAACCCCTGCCCCTCCCATCCTCTCACTCGACTGATACAGAAAAGAACCAGGGAACCAGAGTCCAACCATGAGCCAGAACCAAGATCTTGGTGGTGATTCTCCAGTGTGACATACAGGTCGCTTGTAGCTTTGTGAGCCATTCTGAGTGGATATGTGCCATCTGCCCATCCTCTACCAAAATTTTTTTAAAGATTTATTTTTTTATTACATATACACCAGATTAAATTATAGATGGTTATCAGCCACCATGTGGTTGCTGGGAATTGAACTCAAGACCTCTGGAAGAGCAGTCAGTGCTCTTAGCCTCTGAGCCATCTCTCCAGCCCCCCCTACAAAATTTTTCATGTACAAAATCAGGGACATTTAAAAAAGATGGGTGCTGTTTACCTCATTGATGTTGGAAACATTTGCTATGCGGCAGTAGACAACTACTTCTAAGTGGTATCAGTAGCGGAGACAGTGGTGTCTCCTAAGATGATTAAAATGCTAAACTTTGGAGTCTAGATGAACCTCTGCCTTATTACTACTAAGTGTATACTCTAAGCAAACCATGCCCCATCCACTGCAGAAGAATGTGAATGGCAGCCATATCTAAATTCTGATATTTTCTTCCCAACTTTCATGACTAGTTTTCTTTCTTAGAGTCTGGCAACAAACCAGACTTGAGATTTGAATTTTACCAACTAACTCATAAAGTTTCATAAATATTAAATAATGGATATGATTGTCCAGGACATGGCTCTTGTTGTATAACAACCTACAGGAAGTACTCAATAACTACTCATAAAGTAGACACTCTTACTGCATATTAAATGGGAATGTTCATTCATGATAGACAGTGAATTCTAGTTCAATGTTTCCTCAGGGTAGCTTTGAGGCCTTTCCTTTCCTTTTTTTTTTTTTTTTTTTTTTTGGAATAAGACATGACCTGTCTGCTGCATAATAACCTAGGTTGTAGTTCAGAAGAGAAAGGAGTTATTTGTGGGGAGAAAAAAGCCATGAAATGTAAACATCTAGGGTCCAGTTAATAATAATACATCCATGTTGGTTTCTGAATTTGATCAACTGCATCAGACTAATGTAGAAAGCTATGAGTCTTGCCCTTAATTAAGAGTTTCACTGCCAAGACTACAACACACCTCACTGTTATACACATTAAAACTAGTAAATCAAGCATTTACAATACATACCTTTTGTTTAGGTAGATTCTGTGATGCCTAATGTCAATTCCATTGTCAGCTTGATGATATCACTTGGAAGAGGGGTTTCTGGGCATGCCTGTCGGAGAGTATCTTGATTAGGTTAATTGAGATGGGATCCTGGTCTATATAGGAGAAGGCAAGTTAGGCACGTGTATCTATCATGCTCTGTTGTGGATGGTTTTTCCAGCCAGCCTGGTCCCACAGCCTCGTCAGCCCCAAATAGACACATGGACACTATTAATTATAAAGTTGTTGGCCGGTGGCTTGGGCTTCTTATTGGCTTGCTTTGTCTTAATTATTAACCCATAACTACTAGTCTGTGTATTTCTATATGGTCTTATCTTACCAGAGAACCCCTGACTAACGTACTCTCTTCCTGGGCTCACATAATGACTCCTCTCTGCCTACACTTCCCAGAATTCTCCTTGTCTCCTAGCCCCACCTATTTTCCTGCCTGACCAATCAATGTTTTATTCATCAACCAATAAGAGAAACATATACAAAATAACATCTCCCATAAATGCTCTGCTTCTTCATTGGATACAGTGAGGCCAGCTGCCTCATGCTCCTTGCAGCTGTGACTTCTCCATGATGGACTGTCCTCTTAAAACTGTAAGCCAAAATAAACACTCTCTCACACTTAGGTTGCTATTGTTAGGGTAGCTCAGCCAGGGTATTTCCATGTAAACTGACCTAAACACTGTGATCCTCCTGCCTCAGCTTCCTAAGCACTGGAACTACAGTCCTGAGCCACCAAATACCATCTTGAAAATATTTTTCTAACCAAGAAAAGATGGCTGATGGGAGTTTCTTTTTATTTTAAATAGGAAGATGGAACCTCTATCCTATATATTCCTTTTTAGATGTAGCTGTTTAATTGTCTACTGTTCTTTATCCTCAGTGGTATCCTGTAATATCAGCTAACACTATTCAGACACAAAGAAATTTCAAGAGTTGCAGGCCTCCATTTGAGATCATTCATTCATTCTACAAATGTTCACCTATGATGAGGAAGATTGAGTCTCTAAGGCACCAAGAGTGCACCAAGGCAGTATAGCCCCCTGACCACCCACCCAAACATGTAGCTCATAGATGCCAGCATCAACAAATGGATTCCATGACGGAATGTAAAACCTCACTTGTGGACAGTCCCCATTTGGGATATAGTTTGTACTCTGCTAAAGAACCCTTACCACATATCAGAAATCATCACTTCATGATGACTTGAACTACCATTTAAATCATTTAGTGCCACTTAGTCTAAAAAATATTTACTTGTAATTTTTGTACTTATATCATTTTTGTCTGTGATAAGTTTCTCCTATAGCCCTCCAAAGCCTCATTAAACATATTTCTACTGATGGTACACCATTCCTTAGAAGGCTTTTAATGGTGGAGCATTTTGGTGATTTCTTATTTCTTAGTCCCTAAGAAACACCATTATGTATAATAGCTTTCCTGAACTCTGAAGTTGTCCCTACATACCCATCAAGACTCAAATATAATTGCTAAACCAATGGATAAAGCTTGAGAAAAAAATGTGGGACAATCTTTGGCTCAACCCTGGTTATCTTGTGCTGGTAGTTGGAGAAGAACAGGGTTCCAGTGTAGAATGGAGTTGGGGAGAGTAGCATAAGTTCTACCTTTCCCAGTTATTAACATCTTAGCCCTGTCCTATTACTATTGTCTCAGTCTTATAGCAAGGAAGCAAGTCTTATAGACTTGAACCGTCCTCTCTGTTCAATGGACTTGAGTTTGTGTCTTCAGCATGGGGAGGAGGGTCTAAGGAACACAGGTCTACTGCAGCTCCTGGCTTTTCCATGTGCATCCTTTAAATACATGTGCATCAGGTTCTCCATTCAGGATCTGTGTTTCCAGTGGAAGGTCCCTGAAACGGTAATGGTGGTGAGTTCCCCCTCCATAGGATGCCCGGAGGGAGGCATTCAAGAATGCTACACTCTGAGGGGTCTCAGTTCATTTTCTGTTACTAATAACAAAGTACCACATGCAGGATAAATTATAAATAAGTTATAGGTTTGTTTTTGACTCACAGCTTAGAAGAAAGGTCACCAGTCACACCTGATGGTGGCCTTCTTGCTGGCAGAGGCTCAAGGTAGCATGTGACATCACATGATGGAAGACTAGGCAAACAATATCTGTCTCTTCTTATCTTTGTCCCGCTTAGAAAGTCACCAGAGGTCAAGTCTGGAACTCCACCCAGATGACTCCATCCTCATCACCTCCAAAAACACCCACTTCTCTGAGATGATTGTCTCCACCCTTGCAATACCTCTTAGTGGGGAGTTTGGGAAGGGGACAAATCATATGCACACACAGAGAGGCCTCTGCATGGCTCGTGGGACCAACAAACAGGAATGTATGACTGACTCCTCAGTGTAAAGCCATTTACTCCCTCAAGCTGTCCTCAAGCTTTTCAGGTGCCTGTACCAAGAATTATTATTACAATACAGGGTATATAAGCTGGGGCATATGTATGTGTGTGTATGTATATGTGTATATGTATATGCATATATATAATTATGCATGTACATATACATATGTATATATGTATATGTGTATATATATGTAATTGTGGTACAAAGTTATTTGCTAAATAAAGATATGAAGCATTAAAATAATTTTTCTAAACTAAAACTCCTTTTGTGGGCTGTGCACATGCATGAAAAAGCCAGAAATTATCAGTCTCTAGTGTCCCTCTTCAAGCTTTACACCTCTCTCTCTCTCTCTCTCTCTCTCTCTCTCTCTCTCTCTCTCTCTCTCTCTCAATTATCTCTGGCCTGGAACTCTCCAGGGAAGCTAAGCCAGTTGGTCAGCAGAGCCCAGGAATGTCCCTTTTACTGCCCCCAGATCGATGGGACAATAAACATGTACCATCCCAGTTGGCTTTCTGACATGAGTTCTAGGAGATCAAACTCAGGTAGCTATGCTTGCCCAACAACCTCTGGAACCATCTCCTTAGCTCTCAAACTCCTCTGAAGATGACCCCTGGAGCCTGGAAGATGAAGGTGGTAGCAGGGAGTCTATTGGACAGAATTTTGAGAACATTAAGTTTTCATATCAAGCCACCATGATGAAAAAAACACAGCCAAAGTGGGGAACAGGAGGTCAAAGTAAACTGCATATTTTTAAATGGGAACAGCACAGAAGCCTACTTCACACCCACAGTCCTTGGAAGAAAACCTCCATCCACAGCTACAAAAGCAACATACAAATATGCAGGGTATCTCTGCTGCTTCCCTTCCTCCCAGGAGCCAAAGAATTGTTCAGCTGACTCCAGGGACCTTTTTTCTAAGCCAGCTCAAAGCAAATGGGAATTCCATTCGGCTGAAAAAAAGGGGCTGAGCTCTGAGGATCTTCCAGGATGCAGTTGCTGAGGGGAAACACCCCAATGGAGATTTTGCTAACACCATGACTTGAAAAGGATCCAGTCAATGACAAAGCACTGTTGGCAACAGACTGTTTATAAATCGGTTGAAAATGGACTCCTCTTCCTCTGAGACACCCCCTGGCCACCTGGGTCAATAATTAGGGAATTGTTTGGACTGGAAGGCTCTTGGCCTAGGTCAGCAAGCCCATTCCCAGGCACAGAGGTGGGATCGGGTTCATTACTCTAAACAACCCATGATGAAGAGGGCCCTGCACTCTCAGGATGGCTTCGGGGCTGGAATGTCCATGTTCTTTGGCAGTCTGTCCTCTCGTTCTGCCTCTTCTGCACGGTCCCTCTTTTAATTTTTATTTTTTTTAGACTCCAAGCTCTGTGCAGTATGTTTTCCCTTCTGTAACTTAAGCCATGGACATAATTCCCTTCCATACAGTCTCCTTACCTATTGTAGAGCTGCTGGGGGTGGGGTACTCTCTTGTCTTCCTGAGACAGGACAAGGCCCTGCCTCTGAACAGCTCCAGCCTCCAAATCCTCTGTGACTGATTCTGTTAGTTTGGAGTTTTCTCCATCCCTTGGTCAAACGCCCTACCCTCACTCACTTCACCTTCAACAGATGAAAAAAAAACCTCACAAAAATATCTTCTGGGGGAAGCTACACAAATGGATAGCCAGTTTCCCCTCCTGGCTCGTCTCTGATGTGGGATGTCTAGGTGTCTGTGAGAAGTGTAGGCTGTGAGAAGAGACCAGATGGACTGACTTGCCTAAGAACACAATTTCTGTGAGGAGACCCAGGGGATTATCAGGGCAGCTTGACCACTGAGTGCCGATGAAAACACGAACGCAGAGCCAAGAAAACGGCTCAGTAAGTAAAATGTTTGCCTCGCAAGCGCAAGGACCTGATGATGCCTGTTTGTAAACCAGGTGCTGGGGATCCCTGTGGCTCACAGATCAGCCAATCAAGCTGAATTTGTGAGTTCCAAGCCGTGAAAAACCCTGTCTCAAAAAAATAAGAGAGTCCATGTCGATGTCTGGCATAAACACACACACACACACACACACACACACACACACACACACACACACACACGCACGCACACACACACACACACACACCACAAATCGAAGGCTTCATCTCCCCCTATAAAGTCCAAACCCCAAACATTCATTCCCCAAACATCTTGCGACAGCTCCTTCCCTACTTTCCAACTCTTTCCTCTGTTCCTCAGCTCCCCCACCCACCTACCCACAGATCCACAGCTGCTCTTGAGTAAACCCAAGGCTCCTTTTGAAGCTGTTTCCATCCAGGCAACTGGACCCGAAGCTGAGTGAGTCACTCCTGAGCCACCTCCTGGTTGGGCAGGATCCCGGCAGCTTGCTGAAGTCCTCAGAGCTGACCTGAGCCTCCTGGAATCTTACCAGGCATCAGCTCCAGAGTCAGGATGCTTGTTGGCCTGAGTTGGACTCTGCCTCTCCTCAAACGCACGCAGACCTGAAGAACAGCGCCTTGTTTCTAGAAAGTGTGAGGGTCCTGGTTGAGACACCCCGGAAGCATCCCTGAGCCATGACAGACTACTCTGAACCCCGGCTTCCTTTGGCCTTTGTTTCTCTCTAGAGGTCCATGGGCTCCTAGCATCAGCACTGCCTAATAAGCTTAGCTGAGACTGGGGAAGCATGTGGTCCATGCCGTGTGCAGCTCTTCTGTGCCTTTTACCATTGAGTCCTCTGCTCAGCATCCTTCAAGGCAGCCTCCCGGGCAGATGCAACCCTCTAATGAGAACCTGCAAACCTTCACAGGTCCGGTGTTACATAGTAGGTGTGGTGGGCCAGCAAAACCCACAGCCCTAACACTCCCCGCCGCCAAGAACAAGGAACAGCTGGTGCTTCTTTTCAAGAAGGTTCTGAAACCTTTAGAAGACAGAGTCTCCCTGAAGGAAGTTGATCATTAGGGGCGGAGCTTGAGGTTTGATAGTCCCGCCCTACTTCCTGTTTGTCTCCCGAGCACGGCCATCTTCCTGTCCCTCCTGCCAGTCAGTCCCAACTATCAAGGAGTGTATTCCTCTGAACCTATAAGTCAAAATAAACCCTTTCTCCTTTAAGGTGTTTTTGTCCGGTATTTTATCACAACAACTGACAAACAAGACAATGACTGAGAAACTCAACTGAGATACAGAGGTCACAGCTCCAGGTCTGCAGAAAGGCACGCAAAGCTAGAAACTCAAAAGAGAGCATGGGCTCCTCCCACTCTGGCGGCCAGGTCACCAATTTCCCTTTGAGCCTGTGAAAACTACAATGGTCCAGGAGGAGGTATGGGTCTCCTCCATGCAGGTTGAGTTGGTGTTCCATACACTCCTCTAGCTCCTCCCCAGGCCTAACCACAGGGGGTTACACCTGCCCCATACTGGTCACTCCTGACTCATTTTCTCACCACACCGTGATAGGCTTTGATAGACTTTGATTAGCTGTCAACTAGCCCCATCCTCCACCCCCACCCTCTCAACCCCCCACCCCGGTGCCTAACTTCAGGTGCCTACTCTAACCTGTAACAGAAGATATTAACCACCTCTCTCATCTCCTACGGAGAAATATCAAATCACCAAGGATCCTTCTCTAGGGTAGCAATTCAATACATGCCATTCTTATATTCGGAACATGAATGTTATATATTTATATATTTATATAATCTACGGCCTGTCTCTTTTCCAAGGACTGAAAGAGGCCTGCTATATTTAAAACACCCAACAGTTTTGAATCTTAACAAGGAAAAGGTGGGGAGATGGCTCAGTTAGTAAAGTAACTTGCTCTGCAAACATGAAGACCTGAGTTTTATCCCCAGAATCCATGTAAAAAACCCGGCATGGGCCAGGAGGATGGCTCTGTGGGTAACAGCACTCGAAGCCAAGCCTGACAACCTAAGTTCAGTCTCTGGAATGCACACAATGGATGAAGACATCCGATTCCCGTATGTTGTGTCCTGGCCTTTATGCCTACACCATGCATGACACGTGCTCCGCCACCCACCCAAATAATTGAATAAATGTCTGCAATCCCAACACTGAGAGGCAGAAACAGGAGTAGCCCTGGAGCTCACTAGCCAACCACCCTAGACAGTGATCTCAGAAGACAAGTACAAAGACTGACAAAAGGTTTACTTTTGGCCTCCACTCAAATACACACACATACACAAACAAAATTAACAAAACAAAATTAACATTTCATGGTGGTCTGAGGAGAAACTCTGAGGAGCAAGCTCTGTCCACTATAGCCAGCACCAGTGGTATAGCTAAGCCTCCCGCTGAGCCTGACTTCCCTGGTAAGTACAGAATGGGGATCTAGGACACAGGTCCTAAACACTTATTTATGTAATGTCTCCTCGGAGGTTTGGGACTGGACATCCTGGTTCGGTGATGAGCGGTATGAGATCAGTTCCTTGCACTGTCCCTTGGTGGATGATACTGAGGAGGATGATTCTGCAGCCATCGGTGGACTTCCAGAAATATTCTTCCCACAGTGAGGCCAGACATATCTATTTTATGTACAGACATAAAAGTCCAGTAGACAGCATGCAGGGCAGGTAAATGGAGGGGAAGGGTCTTACCTGCTAGAGACAGTACAGAAGCCCTTCCCAGGAAGTGTGTGTGTGTGTGTGTGTGTGTGTGTGTACGTGCATGTAACAAATTGTATCCAAGTGTTCTTTCTGCTATTAAAGCAAACATCTATTTCAGCTCCTGTGGCCACCGTTGCCCTCAGGAAGTGCCTAGCTGGCCCTGGGTAAAATCCACAGTCACGAGAACTGTGCTGTCCTCTCCCTTGCAGACATCCAAGACAAAGAGGACATACATCAGAGGAAGGCGAGAAGCCTTTTTGAAATTAGACAACGGCTGAGAGAGTGTATTTCCTTTATCTCTAGACCTGTATCCATTAACCTACACTCAGTTGAGAGTCGGGATGACAGCTGGGACGGGTGGGAACGGCTTCTCCAGGGGAGAAGCCGCATGGCACATATTTAATATGTTTTTTTTTAAGGTTGGTTTCCAAGGAACCAACGGCCTTACAGGAATTAAACTCTGATGGATTATGTCAAATGATGGAGTGCCACTAGCCGATTGTCCACACAGTCTGAAACCCACTCCACCTCCTTCCACAAAGTTTCTATTTTCAGTTGCTGTAAACTCCATCCCACCAAGCCCCAACCATTGGATTACACAGAGCAGCATGTTACACGGTAAACTTCAGGGTAGAAGGTATTTCATAAATATCTGGAGCCAGGCAACAGCTAGGGAAATGGCTTCTTTCTTCCAAAGGTGAGGATCAGAATCCCAGACGGTGACTTTTGTGGCTCCTGACTGGTTCCCTCACCTCCGCCTGACTCCTTGAGACTACTGTCCCCCAAAAGCAGCTCCTGGTTCCTTTCCCAGGAATCATTCACGTCTTTCAATAATGGCCATCCTTTTGGGGGGGTTCTTACATTACTCATTGCTATTCCCCCTCATCAGAGAAGGAGGAGAAAAAGGGAGGAAGGGAAGAAGGGAGGAAGGGAGGGAGAGAGAGAGAGATTCCTGCCCTCTGTTGCTTAAGCAACTGTCTACTATATCCCCAAGGAAAGCCCAAAGCTGCCAGCTCCCCTGGACTCAGGTCCCCAGCAAGCCCACCTCCCCCCACCCACTTCTCTCCCATCTGCTTATAATTTAATGCTGTGTGTTTTAATCATTTCATTAGGCATGTCCTTATTTTGAAATGCAACTAATTCTTCAGTTCAAACAAACAGCTAGTGATCTGAAAATGAGGGTATTCTTTACTCTGGACACCAGATTGGCTCAGAAGAAATATCACACCTATTCTGGGGATGAAGAAGGAGAGCAACTTCTCCTGATTTTGTGACCCCCGCCCCCGCCCCCCGACTCTCAGTGAACATAGTTCAGAGATTTCTGAGTCTCTTTCGGAAGTTTGAAATCGACTTGAAGATGTTTCCTTGTGGAGTTTTCACCCTGAATATTTGTATAAGGTCTGTTATTATTAATGCTTACCAGAAGATAAATTTAGGCTGGGTAGTAGTGGTACATGCCTTTAATCCCAGCACTCAGGAAGGCAGAGGTAGTCGGATCTCTGTGAGTTCAAGACCAGCTTGGTCTAAGGAGAAAGATCCAGGACAGTCAGAGCTGCACAGGGAAACCCTGTCTTTAAAGAAAAGTTTAGAAATAATGTAATAATGTCATAGTGTTTGTATTTGATGACAAAAACACAAAAGAGAAAATTACTTCCACTATAACTTTGTCCCTTTCAGTATTTTCTCTATAGAAGTTTACATTTATTAAGGCAGAGAATGCTATTCTTGGCTCAAAGAGAGAGAAATTATAAGTTGTGTCCTCAGATTTTTTTTGTTCCTGACATTCAGATTTGTTCTACATCAAGAAATGAGAAGCTGGCAAGATGGCTTGGTGAATAATCACACTTGCCATCAAACCTCATGATATGATTTTGAGCCCCAAGACTTACATGTTGGAGAGAGCTGACTCCTTCAAGTTGTCCTGTGACCTCCACATGTGTACAGTAGGGCTTGACCTCACAGACATTCAAAAAATAAGTAGAAAAATGTAAATGCAGCCACTGAAATACCAGGCTTAACATATCTATGGCATAACTGTACAATGTGAAACTGACGATGTCTCCCTTTGTTGATGCGTGTATTTGTTTCAGGTAACAAAATGTCCTTCTAGCATTTAACAAACATAAGTAGCATTCCTACAAAGTGGACACTTAGAAAATCCACGATTCCATTCTCTGACTTAATTCAGATTTAAATGCCACATTTGCTAATGGAGACATTGCAATCTGATACAGGATCTTCCGTGAAGGATTCCTCTATAGTCAACAGGCAAATCAAGATCATTTAGGTTTCATGTAAACACTGGGATGGTGGTAATAACCTATTAGAAAAGTTGTTCGGAAGGGATTATTTTCGGACTCTGGTAGGCTGTGAACAGACCTGACTATTTGCGTGAGGGTCTGACACAAATGGTTCTTATGCGCCATCTAGTGGCTACCGTCAAACTGTGCCATGTCGTGAGAGAAGCTTTCTAATCATGCTGCGAATTCCAGTCCCGGTCGCGCAGTCACTGGACACTTGCCCATCTTTCAGCCTTTAAATTGAGAAGAACCACTAAAGAAAGCACGCATGGTGTTTCCCAAAACCCCTGTGTCTGAAGCAACCAAGACGTGAGTGGTCAGAGAAATGGTTTCTTCCTGGATCCGTGTGAAGTCAGACTTCTCTGTAACAGGGGATACTCATTCCTGCAGAGCTGTAGCTACAAGCAAGGTAAGTCGGAGACTTTGTAACCCTTTCCCCCAAGCTGAGACCACTCCTGTCTGTGGAAACCATGGCCTGAGGGCGGCTTCTGTAACTCAGAGAACTTGCTGGGTTTCCTGACACGAGGGAAGCAATCCTCATTTGAGCCAGTGTCCTGTGCTGATTCCTGCCTCCGACGTCTTAATTCTTAACCACCGGCAGGAGGATGGTAGTGCTCCGCTGTGGCCCGTAATGCAGATTTTACAATAATCAATAATCAGACTTTTAACTTTCTAATTTGAGGCTATTCCGGTAAAATATTGATCTAGTCAGGAAGGAATGATAGAAAATAAAGATCTGCGTGCAGGTTTACTCATGTAAGCAATCCAAAATAGAGTGCACAGTTGGAGAGTTCTTCTTGTAGCAAGTATCAGCAAAAAAGTAATATCCAGACAGCTCCAAGTGATCCAAGACATTTAGCTCTGAATTTCACAAAAACTACTAACCGTAAGTGGGTGTGGTACAGTGGTGGAATAAGAGAAAATAGCTTAAATTAAGATAAATTGCTTAGGAACTCACAGAGAGGGGACACCTTACTTCACCCCAGTTTTTCCACGCTGGTGTGCATATTGCCTTTAAGAACGGGAAGCATTGCTTCCAAAGTTGTGTTAACCGCTCTCGAAGACCATCGGGTGCAAAGTGATTTACTTGCTAACTTCCGAAATTAAAAATCCTACTACAGCATGTCCCCTCCCTGTTAATGTCAAATCACCAAATTAGCAATGCAGGCTGTCTATTGGAAACACTGGCCCTGCAGGGTCACACATGTGTCTTCTGAACCCTGATCTTGATCCCAGGTTGGAGCTGACATTCTCCAACATCTCACACGTTGTTTCTCGTGCATTATCAAAGGGTTGCCTATTTCCATGGAAACACTGATCAACCTGAGATGTCTCTGGTGCTCATGTTTAGCAAAGGCTGTGTAGAGTAACAACTTGAAGAATCTGACTATGACACAAGTGAAGTCCTATAGCAAAAAAAAAAAAAAAAAAAACCTGGAGGGGCTGGAGGGACTTTATACACACTGTTTGAGACTTTTAAGATCCACTATCTGGAAACTAGAAGAGTTTAAAACAAAAACAAAACACTGGTTCATAGAAATAAATTTTAAAAACTGTGGGTTTGGGTTCTACTGGGGCATGCATGTTAAAGTGTCTACAAAGTTCAAAGATATCTGCTTTTCTCAATCTTAAATGTTCAATGTGACTGCGATTTCCCAAATATTGACTGCTGTTAAAACTGAAAGGGAAATTTTACTAGCTTTTTTGGCAGACCAAATGGGTGTGTGTACCAAGGAGAGGAAAGAGAACAAAACTTGCAAAATTCTAGTGTGTGCCCCATGCTATTTTCTAGGCTTCCTCATACGCTACATATGAAGTCCTATGTGTGCATGCCACAGCACAGCTCATGCAAACTCATTTTCCCACAAGCCAACAAGACGTCTTAAAACACAGATCTAAAATGAAAAATAAATAACACTAAAACCCTGTTCCGTCCTAAAAAGTAGGAACGGGCTAGTCTGCTAAAGCTGTCTTTGCTGGCCATGATGTTCACCCCAGGGCAGAGGAAATCACACAGTTCTTGCAAATGCTTTAAGGCTCCCCTCTGCCCACATTTAGAGGGATGTTGCTGGGATAACAGGAGACAATCTCAGGAAGGTTCTGTGCACAGGAGGACATAAAGGGAATGCATTGTTTCTCACAGTCTGGCTGGAAGGGTGTAGCACATGGTAAAATTAAGACCTCCTCCTTCATTGTGCGGCACAGTTGGGCTGTTTGATCTCTAAGTCCTCGGGTAATTGGAGTCTACACAGCATGTGGAATCTGGGCCTGAGCATCTCCCCTTCAAGCCCAAAGCCCTGCCTGGGGCACCATTCACTCCCCCCTCCTAGCTAGATTCTGCTTGTGTTTAGGGTTCTTCTTTGACATAGGCATTGTTTGCAAGCTGAGAAAAAACAAAGACATGGAGGGGACTAGAAATGGAAGATACACCATTTGTTATCAGGTGCACAGGGGTAAATAGAAACCAAACTTGGGAATGGCAGCCTTCCCGTGTGGGTGGAGTGCCCTCTCACATTCCACAAACCGCCCCCCCCCCGCAAAATGGTGGCAGGTTTCCGATCCAAACCCCCCACCCCACCCCCAACCCTCGGGTTCATTTTTCACACGGGATTTTCACTAGCTGCGTCTGTCCACATTGGATCGTGATGACTTCTTCCCACTCATGAGCTCTTGTGTGGAGATTCTTCTTAAAGCCTGTGCTGCTTTAAGATGGGAAATTATGAGACCCCAGAATGCCTGCCAGCACTTAGCTTACACTTTATCCATTCAACAAATAACCGAGGTTGTGCTGGGCGCTCCATGAAGTCGTAGTCCCTGCAATGAATCATAGGCATGCTTCTGTCCTCAACGGATAGACCCAGATTGCCCAGATTGCCCAGGACTGAGGCACCATAGATTAGAAACTTTCTGAGCCAGGCAAGGCTGCGGCAGTTTGCTCAAGCCACTATTTCCTTTCCTAGGTAACCCTGGGTGGATCCAGGTTGGAGATGCCCAATGCCTGTGCTATCTAGAGACCTGTTTCAAGAACCAGAGGGCAACATTATCAGCTATAAATACAGGGCCACAGAGGAGGACCGGCAAGGTGAGAGACTTCAACAGAAAGCTTTGTTAGCGCCTCCTTGACAAATCCTCTTTGGAGAAAATAACAGTAATTAGCAGTGAAAAGCCATCCATTTCTTGAACACTCACACCTCAGAAGCAAGTGGGGTCATCCCCCCTCCCACACTTTACAGATGAGAAAGTTGAATTGCAAAGAGTTTTGGGTGCTTGTTTCTTGTTGGCCCCCTGTGTAAGATGCTCTCCTTAACTTCTCTATGCACCAGTGATGAGTGACTCTGCCTGCCCTGAAGATAAAATTAACAAAACACAATCAACCGGCGGGGGTTTCTAACCATTCTGGTGGCTTAGAAGTTAAATCCCCAGAGGCCTTTGACTTAAGTTGAACTCTGTGGACTCAGACTCTGGGTAGGAGGAATTTCAGAAGCACTGGGGGGGGGGTTGTGCACACACCTGTATGTCTGTGTATCTGTGTGTGCGTGTATGTGTGTGTGTGTGAGTCTGCCTGTATCTGTGAGTGTGCATGCGCACACAATGTTGGGGAAAGGGGTGTTGCAGCAAGTAGGTTTTCTCCTTGCTAACTGTTACTGAGCAGTAACAGTTCTGACCTGCATACCTTGTGTCCACATTTCTTCTGCCAGTGAAAAACAATGGCTTCTCCCAAGTCCTTGGCAAGTCTGTGAGTACCCGTTTTCCCTCCTAGGTTTCTAGTCTGGATCAGATACACTACGAAGACTCCCTTGGGCCACAGCTCACTAGACAGAAACAGTAATAGTATGTGTTTGGTACTAACTGGGAGACCTAGCTCTGTGGCCTTGGATGAGTCACTTAAACTCTCTGTGCCTCCATTTCTTCATCTGTGAAGAAGGTTGGTAGAATCTCCTCGTGGCAATTACATCCTAAATAGCATTTCTCCCGTAATTAGTGGAATTCTGTACAGAAATCCCAGATGAGGGCAGGTACCAGAAAGCAGGTGAGCATTCCAATGGTCACTTCCCTTCAGACCCAACAGCTGAGTTGTTTTTCTAATCTCTGCGTCCTCTCAACTGTCTCTCCCATTTGGAGGGCGTCTTACGCTTTGGGCCTGTCTGTTAAGGCTCAGGTTTAGCCTAGAAACGGCCCACTAAATAGCACTCTCAGACTTCCCGGCAATTGCTAATTAAAGTGGCATTAACACTAATGGGCTGGTGAGCAGGACTCTTGTTTTCCATTTTTTTGGTTTCCAAAGGCTGAGCCCTGTGGCACCCACATCTTCATCCTGGGTCGCTCAGATCACCAGGCATCTGGGTGGGTCAGAGAGGTGCCAGTGAGGGCAGAGAAGAGAAGTGCCACAACTTCCAGACCTGGCAAACAATAGCAGCCGGGCAGAGGTGCCCTGGCCATCAGTCACAGGTGCTGATGATAGTTCACCTAATTACTTCATTATTTTTTGCCACTCCACAGACCAGTTTGTATTTACAATCCTGTGTACAGTTCTATTACTACCACTTATTGTGACGACTCCAGCAATTCCGAGGAGTCTCCAAGGGCTTGGACAAGTAGAATCTTGTTTTTCTTGATTTCCCCCGAGGGTGGGAGGTGGCAGGAGGGGGAGAGAGGAGGAGTTGGGAGGTAAAAGCATCCAGCCAGCATCGACCCACAATTGCTCAGATGAGTGATAAATGATGGGCGATTTCTGAAACACTAGAATTCTAAAACAAAACAAACAAATCCTAGCCTGCTCCCGCCGCCGTTCCAAGGCCAGCCGGCAGGATGGTGTAGAGGGAGGAGAGGACAGGACTGAGCTGTCTGGAATCCGCATCCACCTGTGCAAGAAAAACACTGGGACCCCAGCCCTGCAATTGGAAGCCAAGCTGGAGGCCATCCCTGGGGGCTTGTCACCCTAATTACTACCAGGTTGCAAATTAACAAAGTGAGTTTAGAAAAAAAAACATTGTGAATTTCAGTTACTCAGGCAGGCATTCCTAAATCTGCTAGAAGCCAAGGCTGCTGTTTTAGGGCTTGCTAAGATGTTGACTGTTTACAAATTATACTTTCCCTTTGAAAGAGCAGATACCTCTCTGGCTTCCTCCCCTCTTCAATGGCTGAGGTTGTTCCTGCCAGGATCAAGGCTGCTTGTTGCTAGCTGACCTAAGTGGTAGAATGCTCCATTTGAGGGGGGTTTCCTATGCCACCCTCGGTCACTGCCCACTCCCCTTTCCCTCCTGCATTTTAAATGGCCTTCAGCCTCAGACACCCCTAGAAGCAGTGTCCTTACACTGGCCCTGGATGCCCCAGGACTTTATATTTTCTCATTATCTGCAGGTACTGGAGGAATAGAGGTGGTAGTCTCCAGGCCTCCCTGTTTGCTGTCCTCCTTCCCTTCCCTGAGGCTTCCAGAGATGTGTTCATTCACAGGGCTATGAACCATAAGCCAGCAAAGATAAAAGGGACTGTCACTGGGGAGCAAAACAACCAGAGCCAAGCAAGCACACACACACACACACACACACACACACACACACACACACACACACACACACACACACCTCTGTGAGCCCTCTCTCAGAAGGCAGAAGCAGGAAAAGCATGAGTTGAGAGCTAGCCTGGTTTGCCTCAAAAGCCAAACAGAACAAAAAAAAAACAAAAACAAAAACAAAAAAACATGACCACATCTCAGAAATGTATCCCGAATTCCACCCCTGACCAAGACACTGACGGTGAGAAAGCCGCTCCGAAGTACCTCTGTGGCAGGAAACACGGAGGAGAAAGGCCAAGCCCCTGGCTTCCTGTATGCACAGAGCTTCATAACAGCTGCTTTTGTGTGAAAACCACATCTCTGTTGAAGTGCAATCCCTCCGTCCAGCGTCCAGGAAGCTAGAGCACCATGCATGTGCCTGACAGCTCCAAAGACGCTTTCAGAGCATGCGCTCTCGGCACAGTCTCGGCTTAGCCAGCAAGTCATTCAGCACCTTTGCTCAGAAGTGCAGGCCAGCGCTCAAGTACGAAGCAAATGGCCCCATGGTGACTTCCCATCCTATACCAACAACTCCTTCATGAAAGAAAAGACAGCTGAAACCCGCTGTCCACACACCTCCTACACACTCTGTGCAGAGAACCCCGAGCTGGGTTTCCACCCCCTCCAGCTTCTCCCAAGATTTTCATTTCCTTGTTGCAAATTAACATAATGAATGATTTGGGCCCATCCTGTTGATCAGCCTTTTAATGAGGTTCTGCTGGCTTTTTTTTTTTATTTTGACCTGGTATTTCCTGACCCAAGTTCCTTATTTCACTCGCATTTGAAATATGCCGCTACCTCCTTATTGTTTTGAAGTCTATCCTAATTGGCTTCACAGGGAGAGAGTCTGGTCCCCTTACCACACATACAGAGCCACAGCTAGTATTCATCATCCATCATGTGGATTGTCACCAAGACTCAGGTGAGAACAGGAACCTGGCTTTCAGCAAGCCCCTCCATGGGTGCCTGAAAGGCCTTTTCTTTTCAGGACCTCTATAGGCAATCGATGTGTGAGTTAAAAGCTCAACTTGCCCACCATTGCAACGCCACTGTTCACTTTTTTTTTTCCATTTGCCTACTTTCTCTTTACATTCAAGAGAGGTCACTCTGGATCTTTCTGTCATTGTCCTTGGGCTTCTGCTTGGATGCTGAAAAATAATTAAATGGGTTGATATTCATCCTGGGGGTGAAGGAATTGGGGAGTCAATATTATTGAAATTTGGAAATTAAAAAAAGGATTTTAATATGTCCCTTAAAATATTAGCCCTTAGCCTGCCATGGTGGCACAGGCCTGTAAATCCAGCTACTTGAGACCCTGATGCAAGAGAATCACCTGTTCAAGTACAGCCTGGGCAATTTAGTTAGATGTGCCCTAATAAAGTAAAAAATGGGTTGCGGATGTACATTCCCGGTTAAGTACTTGCCTGGAGTACTCAAGGTATTCAGTTTCCTGGATGGATGGATGGATGTTTTGATGGATGGATGTTTGGATGGATGATGGATGGATGTTTGGATGGATGGATGGATGGATGGATCAGCTGAAAAAACTTTAAGATAAAATAATTTCATAAGTATTTTTCTCATATTTATCATAGCATTTTCCCTTTGGTGTGGTGGCTTTCAGACTGACTTTTAAACCAGGTTGTCCTCTGTCTCTGACGTTCTCTCTACATCCCTCCTTCCTGCTCTCTATCTGAGAGAGTCCACATATTCTGTGAGGAATCCTTGAGGGACCCTGACTCTTTTTTTTTATATTTATTTAAGTTAGAAACAAGTTTGTTTCACATGTCAATCCCAGCTCCCTCTCACTCTCCTCCTCTCCATCCCATCCCACCAGGCCTCCCAGCCCCCCACCCAATCTCCACTCTGATCCCCAGGGAGGGTGAGGCCCTCTATGGTGGATCTCCAGAGTCTGTCATGTCATCCAGGGTAGGATCTCAGAGTCCAGGCTGAGAGAGCATCCCTCATTGTGGGATAGGCACTCAAAGTCTTTGTGTACGTCAGGGATAAATACTACTCATGGCCCCATAGATTACCCAGGCCTCCTCACTGACACCCACATTCAGGGGGTCTGGGTCAGTCCCAGGCTTTACACACAGCCATCAATCTGGGGTTCAAGAGCTCCCCCTTGTTCAGGTCAACTGTTTCTGTGGGTTAAACCAGCCCAGTCTTAACTCCTTTGCCCATCAGTTCTCCCTTTCTGACACTGGATTCCAGGTGTTCAGTTCAGTGTTTGTCTGTGGGTATCTGCCTCTACTTTCATCAGTAACTGAATGAAGGTTCTGTTTCCCAGACTATCTGGCAGTGGGATTGTATGCTGGCACTCCCCTGATTCATGTCTAAAATCCATAAATGAGTGAGTATATACCATGTTTCTCTTTTTGTGACTGGATTACCTCACTCAGGATGGTTTCTTCTAGTGCCATCCATTTGCCTGCAAATTTCAAGATTCCATTGTTTTTTTCCACTGAATAGTACTCCATTGTGACAATGTACCACATTTTCTCTATCCACTCTTCAGCTGAGAGGCATCTAGGTTGCTTCCAGGTTCTGGCTATTACAAATAATGCTGCTATGAACATAGTGAAACAAACATCCTTGTTATATAAATGTGCATCTTTTGGGTGTATGCCTAAGAGTGGAATTGTTGGGTCTTGTGGTAGACTGATTCCCATTTCCCTGAGGAATCTCCATACTGAGTTCCAAAGTGGCTGTACGAGTCAGCACTCCCACCAGCAGTGGAGGAGTGTTCCCCTTTCTCCACATCCTCTCCAGCATAAACTGTCACTGGAGTTTTTTATTTTAGCCATTCTGACAGGAGTAAAGATGGCATCTCGGAGTTGTTTTGATTTGTATTTCCCAGATGGCTAGGGATGTTGAGCATTTTCTTAAGTGCCTCTCAGCCATTTTAGACTCCTCTAGTGAGAATTCTCTATTTAGTTCTGTACCCCACTTTTTGATTGGATCCTTTGGTGTTTTGGAGACTTGCTTCTTGAGTTCTTTGTAAATTTTGGGGATCAGCCCTCTATCAGATGTGGCGTTAGTGAATATCTTTTCCCAATCTGTGGGTTGCCTTTTTGTCTTGCTGACTGTGTCCTTTGCCTTACAGAAGCTTCTCATGCTCAGGAGGTCCCATTTATTAATTGTCCATCTTAGTGTCTGTGCTACTGGAGTTATGTTCAGGAAGCAGCCTCCTGTACCAATTCATTCAAGGGTGCCACCCACTTTGTCTTCTTTTTTTTTTTTTTTTTTTTTTTTTTTGGTTTTACGAGACAGGGTTTCTGTATTGTTTTGGTGGCTGTCGGTCCAGCCCGGCCTCGAACTCACAGAGATCCACCTGCCTCTGCCTCCCGAGTGCTGGGATTAAAGGTATGCACCACCACCGCCTGGCCCCACTTTCTCTTCTGACAGGTTTAGTGTGGCTGGATTTATGTTGAGGTCTTTGATCCATTTGGATTTAAGTTTTGTGCATGGCGATAGACATGGATCTATCTGCAGTCTTCTACATGTCAGCCTCCAGTTATGCCAGCACCATTTGTTGAAGAAGCTTTCTTTTTTCCATTGTATAATTTTAGCTTCTTTGTCAAAGACCAGGTGTTCATGCGTGTATGGGTTAATGTTGGGGTATGCAATTCAATTCCATTGGTCTATCTGTCTATTTTTGTGCCAATACCAAACTGTTTTCAGGACTATAGCTCTGTTGTACAGCTTGAAGTCAGGGATGGTGATGCCTCCCAATGTTGTCTTGTTGAACAGGATTGTTTTGACTATCCTAGGGTTTTTTTGTTTTTCCATATAAAGTTGAGAATTGTTCTTTCAAGGTCTGTGAAGAATTGTTCTGTGATTAAGGTATGTATTCATATAAATGAATTTCACACAGTTTATTGCCACATCTGTAAGGGTAAGAACAACTGTGTTATTTGTTACTTTAGTGGCCTAAAGAGTTTCATTCCATCTCCTTAGCTGCAAATCACCCACTTAAAATAATGAAAGCTTAGCCTAAGTGTTTTCCCGCTGGGGGTGCCACCCTCCTACTTCAGAAGGCCTGGGGTGCCCAGAGCACTGTGCTCCACCTGCTGGGATGGGAGGAGTTAATTAAATTACCTTATATTTAGTGTTAATTTTGTCCCAGGCTTGTCAGGGAACAGACAGCAAGCCCAGGCCTGACTGGGAGTGCCAGCCTGGGCATAGGCTCCATCTCTGGGGCATTTCTATTGTCAGATTAATTAAATTGACATCTTGGTTGTGATTAGTTACAAATATGGTTCCAATATTTTTTCAACAGGTGTCAAATTGGGGGCTGTGGTCAGAATCACCCAATGTAAAACTATATCTAACGAGAGGACAGGAGCAGGAGTTTAGGGTGTATAAGGAGATTGGAGGATTGGAGACATCATTTTGGGTTACGATGCTGATTTGACACTCAGCATTGCTGGGTCCAACTTGCAGCTGGGAAATCTTTTGTTGATAGAAGGGAATACAGGGGATTCTTGCTGCGTTTGGAGAGAGCACTTGATTGCTGATTAAAATCTGCATCACTAATGCAAACCTGAACCTTTCAGGAAGCAGGCTGTGAGAAGTCCTAATTAGTGTGAAATTATATTTCCCAGAGATGTTGCAGTCCCGATCCACACAGACCTACAGCACTGTAATTCCCTAGGTAGGGCAAGTGTTCCTGTGAACCAGGCATTTGTGATTGCTTGGACTTGAACTTAGGCTCAAAAGTAATTTCCCCACCCTAACTAGCAACCCCTGGAAACCACTTTCATAATCGTCACTCAGATGAGAGACATTCACAGTCCTCCCCGCTCCCCCATGTCGTAGAATAGGTCAGTTACATGTAGGCCTGTGAATTCATCTACAGACCTCTGCATGTAAACCAGGCAAGTGTTTTTAACAGATCAACAGCTGTTGTCAGGACACAGCCACTGAGGGAGTGGGGCTTCTAAAGCTATCAAAGGAATTTCTGCCACTTGCGGAGGAGGGGGGGGAGTCACTGAACAAACCACACAATAGTGTCCATCTTAGACAAAAGGCAAGGAAGTCTCTGCCATTTGGGAACACCACACGAATTCACTCCCCTCACATACCATTCCTGTGTGAGTTACATGTGCCAATTGCCAGGTAAGAAACCTCCTGAACAAAGATCCTTCTTCGTCTGGATCCTCAAAAGCTTGTGCCAGGTCTCTAGGGAAGTGAAAATGAAATCACCACAAGACCAGGCAGAATCAACATAAAATATAAGAAGGTTTCCAACTCTTCTTATCTCAAAGATCAAACAGACCACAGTGGCATTAGAGCCATAACCTTGGTGTAGGAAAATCTCGGATAACTTACAGAGGCCCCAGGAAGCAGCCATATAGTTGAGAACCTGTAAGTCACACTGGAAACCTCAGGGCCAAATGGCTTTCACCATCAGCCTGAGAAGTCTTAAGCCGCATAGCCTGCCTGCTGCATGCTTGCAGCTGGTTCCGGCTTAGGCCTTGAGTGAATTCTGGAAGCTCTGGTTCCATGACTGCAACCCACACTGAGATGCCCTCCTCCCCTGGTTCTCAGCAGCTCTCTGATAAAGTGCCACAAGCCCAGGGCAGCTGGCATCAGGCCATAGCCAGGGGAGATCATGGTGAGAAATTACAGTTCCCTCTCCCCACATACACACCCTCACACGGATGTCTGAGCATCAGGATTGCCTATAAGGGAGCAATTATGCTGAAACACCTGGTTCTCCTGCAGTTTCCTGTACCTGCCACTGGCGCTTTGGACACACACACAATCATATGTTGGGTGGAGGATAGAACACCACCTGAAAAATGCTTCTCTTTGTCATATCAAGACAAGGGAGGGAATAGAGACACTGTAGCTAACATTTGGAAGAGCTATGCTGGGGCCCTAGTTTTCAGAAATGAAATGCCATTATATACAAAGACTGAAGGATGACAGGTGGCCCCATTAGGGAAGAATTCACAAAGCTTCATTTCTGATAATTACTTGGAGGCTGAAATATAATGATCCCATTTATTCCATCAGCAAGAGTTGTCACGGTCCTCCTTACAGGAAGAATGAGCCTCCGCCCTTTGCAGACTCAACGTGAACTTACCATTTACACATACTGTTTGGTATAGTTTCCACATGTTAATTGTTCAATAAGTTACTTCCCTAACAAAGATCCTTCTCCCTCCTGAGCATCGAAGCTGGCATCGAGTCTCCGAATACTATATGTGCAAATCAAAACTGTAGTCTGTTCCTTCAGGAGTGCTGGGCAAAATAACAAAGATCAAATAAATCTCTGATGGAAATGGCCATTGCTGAATGCATCTGAAGAGAAAAATCTTGAAGCAATAATATGTGATGCTTTCTGGCTAATGAATGGCATCCTCTCATATGAAACATAAAAATTTTTAGGTATACAACTCACATCTCCACCTCATAAATATGATATGCATATAAATATGCAGGTAAAGTATTACCCTTCTTTTCTATTTTCTTTTCTCTCTTTTTTTTATTTAAGTCCGACTATGTAGCCCACTTTAACCATCCTGGAACTAGGTGACCAGGCTGGCCTCAAACTCACAGAGATGCACCTGCCTCTGCCTCCTGGGGGCTACCTGGAATTAAGGACATGCACCACCACACTGGGCTAGCCTTCTAGTCTTAAATATTCAGAAGTCATATATTTATACCTGGTGTTTTACTTATCATTTAAATAACAGATTTGTGTGGGAGCTGGAGAAGCAGCTCAGTGGTTAAAATCAGATACTTCTCTTGCTAGAGGACCTGAGTTTGGTTCCCAGCACCCACATCAGACAGTTAACAGCCTCCTGTAACTCCAGTTTCAGAAGATCTAACTCCCTCTCCTGGACCCAGGGGGTACCTGAATTCACACACATATACATGCACACACATGTGCACACACACACACAGAAGCACACATATACATGTACTTAAAAATATCACACCAGTAATGTAATATTCCATTTTTACGTTGGCCTCCCCACTGCACTCAGTATTGTTAGGTGAGCAGGTGAATAAGTGAACAATGCCTGTGTGCTTCCCAGCACTGGTTTCTGTGCACAGTTTTGAGGAGCCTTTTGTGGGGAATCATGCCCACTCCTTACTTATAGTTCCTTCTGCCTCCTTTCTCATCGCAATCCATAGACACTGTCCAACAGCAGAATGTGTCTCCAAGAAGCACTGTTTGAAAAGTATTTAATGATATTCCCTGAAGTTACTTGGCCAAATACGACTGAATCTTTATAACCCAGAGAGAAAACAAAATTATTTACTCATTCAGTATTTATTAGTTTGGAAACAGGGACACAGTACCTAACACACAATTCGCCATTGTTTGCTCTATCCTGGTACCTGCTTTGCAAGCTCCTTTCCAAGGCTTGAAGAGGAGATGCACAGTCCCAAGCCGTTGTTGACTCTTTGTAGCACAATTCCTTATGTTTTAAGGAGCAATTAATTCTGATAATTGCTGTTGGTACACTATGGATTTTAAATGATTTATGAAAGAGTTTTCAGCTCTGCACAGGAGTCTCTGTGAGTGTGTTTTCCCATTGCTGCCATACTCTATGGAATGCCAAAAGCAAAGGACATCAGAAGGCAGGTAAAGGTGGGAACTTGGTATCCCAGGCTTGAGGGCAGCACATTAAGACCGCAGGTCATGCCATCCTCACTCATAACCCGAGGTTGTACTGCAGAGAGTGCACAAGGTTGGGGTGGAAATAAGACATCGGGTGGAATGTGAGACCACAGAGCCTGTGGCCAGAACCGCAAAGACTGCCCACTCTGACCCAAATACCATCCCTGTGGTCACCACTATGCCCTCCCTCGTCGGGCTTCTACTCTGAGTGGTTTAGAATATTTTCTTTCACAAGACAGAGACAGAAGTCACAGTGGTGCGCACCTGTAATCCCAGCTCTTGGGAGGTGGAGACAGGAAGATCAGGAGTTCAACGTGGCCATGCAGCAAGTTCAAAGCCAGCCTAAGATCCATGAAACCCTATCTGAAGTCACACACAAAAAAATGTTTTCTTAACATCAAAGGCTGGAAATGGAAAGTAAGCTTTGGACTTCTTTTCTGTTTATGATGTAAGGGCCTTTCCCAGACCACATTAATCACTATAGATGGTTGAAGAGTTGGGCCAGACGTGCTGATGCCTTTAGGTCTGTGTTACTTCTAAATCCCAGAGCACTGAAAGATGGGTATAGCTATCTCTGTCTTTAGATGAAGAAAACTGAGATTTAAAGCGTCTGAGCCATTTGGTAGTCATATCCCTAAGGAGGGGCAATTCCAGGGCAGCCCTCTCCACCTAGAGCAGTGTGTACTCCCTCTGCTGGACCACAAGGAAATAGCAGAGCTGCCCCCCCACATTCCCACCCCAGCCCAGTGCTTGATGGGCTCCAAGGAGGTGTGTCCATGCACCTCTGGTTTCTCACCCTGGGTTCCAAAGTGGCTTCATACTGACTGTGTATTCTTGAGGGGAGTTTGCTGAGCAAGCACCCCAAAGCAAGTAAGCCCTCTAGGCCTTCTGACTGGACTACAGACTTCGTCAGACCCTCTCTCGGGACATCTTGGAGCTTCCAGGAAACATTCCCACTCTGCCTTTGGCTGCCTAGGGTGCAGTGGAGGCTCCACAGGAGATCTCTCCCTCATTACTAGTGGGATGAAGAGCTGACAGCAGAGCTGAGCCCTGCTCAGCTTGTAGCAGAAAGACCCTGAATCATGGGGTGCAAAGGGCTCCCTGATGTTCCTCATGCACCCAGAGAGTGAAATACCATCACAACCCTCACCTAGATCCCGGAAAAAAAACAGAGCCAAGAGAGCTATTGTCAAAGACACACGTGCAAACAGGGCTATGTTTTCTTAGAGCTTGAAATCAAGAGTGGCTTCTCCCTCTCCAACAGGGTTGTATGGAAAAGATCTTGGAGACGCACAAAGGCCAAGGATCCAATGGGGTGGCCCATAATTTATTACTTATCTAAGAGCTGTCTGGGGCAGATTGAAGTCATTAACCAGATAGGCTTTGGTGGGAGGAACCTCCAAGGTGCCTGGCACTACAAGCCCAAAAGGAGCATCAGCATGAGCCAATCCTAAATCTCTGAAATAAAACGTCTAGGGTATGTTCCCTGCCATTCCCCCTTTCTCCCACCTCCCAGGAGCAACATGTGCCCTTTAAAAAAAATGACACTGGCCCTGATAAAAATCACATCCATTTACTGCAATATCTTTTCCATGGCCGTAAAAGAAAGGCCTTTATCATGCCCCGAATTAGATCTGTGATTTTTTTGAATGACATATATAATAATTAGACTGTGAAGATGTGCAGTTAATCCATTTAAAGGTGTAAAGAAGTCCATTTAATGAACATTATAGTCATGTTAGACTTGGAAACAGCCAACTCTTTTGTTGAATAAAAAGAAGTTCAATGAGATTAACTTCTCTGAGTTGGTTTTAAAGAATAATCAAACATGTCCTCCTCTGATAGTGTACTGCGTCTTCTTGCATGACTCCTGCATACCAATGTCTTCCATCCCGAAAGACTAAGAATAAGGCCGCCGGACCTCGCATCGAAGTGAAATAATTACAAATTAAAAAAGATCACTCCCACTTTCTAGACTCAATATAAAGTGATAAGAGGCTGAACTGCATGAGCTTGTAATTATTCACAGAAAATGTTAATCTTCTGGTACGGTGTTCTCGCTGGCTGCATTAAATGTATTCTGACAATTATCAAGTTTACAGTTTGACACACAGATATTTCTGCTGGGAGACTTCATTGACTGATCCTGGATGAAGTCCCGCTGCCCACATCTAGGTGGCTGTTGGACTGGTCTCAGCACAGTGGCCACTTGCTAGGAGTTAGAGTGGGTTAGAATCCAAGGGTCTCAGCTAGCCCCTGGTACTGTGTTTAAACAAACAAACAATAGATCAGGCTGTGGAACAGAAGTACCAGACGAGATTCAAATAGCTCCGCACTGAATAAAGGAGGTTAAACCCAACTTGCTAGGCCAGCTATGGCCTTTCTGCTGAGACTTCCTATTTTGTTCACACAGAGCTTTTCCACGTTGACCCCCCAAAGATGGGACTGGTCAGATGCAATCCAGTGTTCTCCATCAGATATCTTTGTTGTGGCCCAGAAATTTAAACTTGACCTTCTTTGTGCATACGCTTCCTCTCTTATGTGCAGCCCCAAGGAATTTTAAAGCAAGCATGTTATATATCTCAATTGTTGGCTTGCTTTTAGAAATAAAAACAAAGCAAACAACAACAAAACAAAACAAAAGGCACCAACTCAGAGATGAACAGGTTTAAGTGTGGTACGAGCCTCCAAGGTGCCTGGCTTAACCTGGCTAACCGGGGAGGGAGTGGCAGACCGCAGAGCACCCTGTCACCTCCTGGCAATCAGGGACAGAGATGGTTGACGATAGCAGTCATCTAAGCCAAACTGCTGACCAGCACTGCCTTAGGTCTTCTTCAGTACAGGAAGCAAAGCTGTAAGATCAAGAGGCAACAGTGTCCCAGCTAAGGCAGCATGATCTGTCTTGTGCAACAGAAAGCTTTTCCTTAAACCAGTCGTGACATTTGTAGATCTGGGGAGGGAAACCTCCAGCTCAGAGAGAAAAAAAAAGTGTATGAATAAATAAAAATGTGCCTTCCCAAGTCTACTCCTGGCCGGATGAATGAGCCTAACTCAGGAATAGAGCATGAAGATTCAATACTCAGCCACAGCCCTGAGGTTTGCTTCTGTTTTGCTCTGACCCATTCATAATCTCCAGAGACATTCTCAGAAGCTAAAATCAGTTGTTCCAAATGCTCACGATTAGATTCTTGCCCACTGAAGCTACAGCCGTGTCCCTTCAGATACCTTGGGATAGAGGTGGAAAGACAATCTTTCTTGTTCTTTTTTTTATTATTTAGGTTAGAAACAATCTTATTTCACATATCAATCCCAGCTCCCCCTCCCTCCCCTCCTCCCAGGCCCTTCCCACCAAGTCCCCCAGCCCCCCACCTAATCTCCACTCTGATCCCCAAGGAGGGTGAGTCACTCCATGGTGGATCTCAGTAACTGTCATTTCATCCAGGGCAGGGCCTAGGCCCTCCCCAAGAGTCCCGGCTGAGAGAGCCTCCCATATTGTGGCATGGGCACTCAAAGTCTATTTGTACATCAGGGATAAATACTACCCAAGTCCCCATAGATTACCTAGGCCTCCTCACTGACACCCACATTCAGGGGGTCTGGGTCAGTCCCATGCTTTCCACACAGCCATCAGTCTGGGGTCCAAGAGCTCCCCCTTGTTCAGGTCAACTGTTTCTGCTGGTTAAACAAGCCCATTCTTAACTCCTTTGCCCAACAGTTCTCTCTTTCTGACACCGGATTCCAGGAGTTCAGTTCAGTTCTTATTCTTTACTGTTATGACATTTCTCTCTCCAAAAGTTCTTTTCATTGTGCGTTTAGGACATATAAGCCTCGTAATAGGTGCACAAAATGTGCAGTACACACACAGACCGGAGGGGTAAAAGCAGAGGAAAGTTCAGATGCAACCCTAGGATCCACCATCTACTCACAAAAGTAAATAAATAGATAAAGCCCTTTATTTTATTTTTATACCTGTCAGGAATTTTTGTATAGAAATTGCCTTCAACACCTAGGTAGCCCTGGCAAGTTCATCACCAGGAAAGGTTGCTAGCAACTCATCAGGTTGAAACTATTCAATAATTGCTTTATACAACGTGAAATTTAAAATTACAGTTCCACCAAGAGTATCTACAAGATCTTTAAAAAAAAAAGAGGCACACATAGCAGAATGCATTCATATGCAGAAAAATGCATCAAAGTGGTTTTTATCTTAGCTCCTAAGCGCCAAGTCCTCCTTCCCCCTTCACTGAAAGGATCATTTAAATGTGAATACATTTTTAGGTTAGGTTATTAGATTTTGTTCAGATTGCACAAATAATTATCATACTTGGTTCAGATGAGAAACTGCTCTAGAAGTTTCTCAATACGGTAGAAAATCTGATGAAAAGGTAGTAAGGGCAGAGAAGAGGAAAAATCATTTGTCAAGATGTTGACCCAGACTTGCCCAAAGATAATCAGCATCACCTATAAATACATGCGTGAGGTTTTGCTGGAACACTTTTTTTTTTAAGAAGGAGAAAAGTTATTATCTTGGAAAGAACTAAGGAGTAGCCAGAATTCACTATCATGGTCCAGAATGGACTAATCACTTTACCCTCTTCCCTGAGTGAATTTATCCACCTAATTCCTCACCTAATTAGAGGGGAAATGCAGAGCTGTCCTGGTCAAGGAGGTAGGGATTAGGGTTAAGAAAACACTTGTGTTTGGAACCCCCTACCTCCCCTGGTCAGTGTGAAAGATTCTCAAAGAGTCTCCCAGCTTCGCTAATCCGTGACCCTCAGCAGGGAGAAGTGTTAACAATTTAGTTTAAAACTCACACTCTCACACACATGCATCAAAAAACGGCTTTTCCCCCTTTGATTTGTAGGTATTAGTTGTTTTTCCAGGCCCCATTAAGGACTCTTCATCCTGTCCAGAAAGAGGCATTAAGCTTTCTCGAGTTAAAGTTGTTCCCAGCTCCGTGTTATTCAAAGGCAATTTACACTAATTATTCGAGTCCACAGCATTACCCATATTAGCAGAATGAATCATCTCAGCAGGTAAAAAGTGGTTTTAAAATGTTAATTTATTACGAAGGTACAAAAAATTGTCCCTGGATTCAAGATTTTGGTTCTGTTTTATTTGTTTGTTTGTTTGTTCTGCCATTTTGAAAGATAGGGCTGTACCCTCCCTTTTACTTTTATGAACGGTTTTATAACTATTTGTCTTTTAAATTCACAGCTGTCAGCTAATGCCGGTGTGTCTTCCAGTCTTGTGATTAACATAAAATTTGTCTCTTAGCCTAGCTATTTTTTTAACCAAGGGAAACCAAATGAATCCCCTAGCCCGGGTAATGATGACGGGGACATGTAGGGATTTTTGTTTGGTGGTGGTGGTTGTTCTCATGTCTCAAAAATCTCTGCTCTAGGGTGTGGAACGTAATCGGAAGCCCCCTTTATCGGTCACTGCTTGCTCAAGTAGGTGCTCTGGTCTAAAATAAGCCACAGGATGGACCCAGCCAACAATTTCTGCAGCTCATTTGTGGTCCATCCCACAAGGTGTTGGGACGGGGGCGGGGGAGACGAGGAGACAGGGAGGGGGCTTCAATTTACATCCTTTGGAGAACCCTGAACCCAAAGAATTCCATCATCAGAGACTCTGGCTTGCCTTCGCGGCAATTGGGGAGAAGGAAGAGTGAAGGTGAAAGAAGTTAGACCCTTCCATGTTGAGAGATTGATCTCCCTGTCTCTCTCTCTCTCGCTCTAAAAAAAAAAAAAAATCCAACAGTTCAAATGAAGCACCAACAGCGACCCCTCCTGGCGACCCAAGAAGTTTACAGGGAACAAAACAGCGACTCCTCTTGGTGACCTCAACACTAACAGGGTACAAACAGCAGAGAATCGAAAAAACGAGTACTCCTTTCACTTCATTCTTTCATTCACAAGCATTCTTGCACAGATGCTGAGGCACAGCCTCTGCCTTCCAGACGCTCAAACAACAAAGGCAATAAATATGGAACACAAACAATAGAGATTAGCGGAGAGGTGATGGGGGAAGAGGAGAGTGGGGCCCACAGGGAGGTGAGGTCCCAGCTGACCAAAATAGTACAGAAAAGTATTCACAAAAGAAAAATTAAAAAAAAAAAACACAAAGCACGGGAAAAAGAGAGCCCAGGATTGAAAACAGGTGTAAAGGCCCCGAGGCACACAATAAGGTAATTTATGTAAAATTTCCCACCTGTCCACCATCCCACAGGAAAAAGAATGGGAGCGAGGCTGGAGACAACACAGAAAGGTGGCAAGGACTCTCGCTCATCTCTCCTGGAAGATATTACGAATCCCATGCCATCGAGATCTCTGAATTCTTTGATTACCTAGCTACACATAGACCTCAAAAACACATTTACCCATCCCCATCGTAAGTAGTTATTAACCTGTGTCTTGATTTCAAGCCATGTAGTGGTAGCCAGCACTACTGTCTGTGCTTCCCAACTTCTGGTTCTAGTTTTTCCCTCATGCCAGTGAGTGGGATCCTGGTGGTGTTAAATGCTCCCCCTCACCCCGCCCAGGTAGATGGGGCTTTGGAAGCCCAAGGACCACAGCAGATACCTTCATCTCTTCAAGGTGTGTATTCCTCCATCTTCTCATGCAACCAGGGGCTTGACCGTGCCTCCAGGGTCCTGATCCAGTGGGCAGAGCAAAAACAAATGATGTACAAAAGCAATCCCAGCCAATGGGACAGCACAGGATCTGCCTCATCCAAATATGGCCTCTGCCCACAGGGTCCACATCCCAGAATATCTCTTCCCTTCTCTCTTGAAGTGGATGCATTTGTGAATCATCACCAATTCTCCCTGAGAGTGACCATAGTAGATTCTAGAACCCAGAAAACAGCCAGATATGCAACAAATCCCCATGGGTTGAGTCAACATGTAAGTAGATTAATATACAATATTGCCAAAATGAATTCTAGTACAAATGAAAGTCATAATATAGCCAAAGTCTGATTAGTACTTTCCAATTGCCTAGTAAGAATCCCTTTCTTTATGAAGCTCCCCAACTAAAATGTTTATGTACACACACACACTCACTCACTCACTCACTCACACATCTCTTACTTTGCCCATGACCTTAACAATCCCAGAATGAGATTAGCAACCCATCTTAGACTTCTGAAAGATATATAATGGGTGGACTACTGCTAGAAACAAAGAGTGACTTCTTTCTTCTAAAACTTTGTCCTACACTAGAATTTGTACTGAGGTCATTGAAAGGATTGCAACCCTTTGGAATCTGTAAATGACTAACAGAATAGGATTCTGTATACTGCAACAATCCATCTGCACACACACACACACACAGAAAGAGAGAGAGACAGAGACAGAGACAGAGGGAGACAGAGAGAGACATAAAGACAGATAGAGAGAGACAAAGAGAGAGAGAGATAGAACATTCTTTGTTATTGAATGCCTTCTGCAAGATAAGCACTCACATGCAATATTTATGGTTACAATTGAAGGAATGAATTTTCACCTAGTATTATAATGTTGCTTACTGGCAAGTGGTAGGAGACAGAGAACTAAAGTCACCATACAAACTAACTGTGCTTCACATGGAAACCTAATCCTCTAGGATCAGTGCTCAATCCACACCAAGGGTTGGAAATGTCTTTTTAAATCAGACTGTCTAGTTCTACACAGAGAATGTGGTAAAGATCCGATTGGTGTAGAAACAGTACTATGTGGACTAGCTCTCTTTCAGCTTTAGGGGTGCTTTTCCTGTTGTGCAGAGTGCAAATGAGTAGGGTATCGATGAGAGAGAGGGTATGAGGGATGCTGAACACACTTATAGAACAAATTGCTTCCCATAGCCCCATGACACACCATCGCCTGCAAATAATGGATATTCAGTCACAAACCAATTGATTTAAATCCTGTTTCTTAAAGACCTTTCGAGTCCTACACCGGCTTTAATTACAGAACATCCATGGGTGTCAGAATAGTACATGCCCATAAAACATCTTTTCCAAGGTTCAAAGTGTTCCCTAGTTAATCTATCTGGCCCCCTCGCCACTCCCACCACTTAGTTTAAATTAATGAGGATAGACTCACTAATGAAAGCCAAGAATCCTCTCCATCTTGATGAGACAATATAGTCATTAGAAGCAACTCTTTTAAAAAAAACTGGATCACTGGGGAGGTGAGGGCAATGGCCCTGGACTCCGGGATGGACTGGGACTGCTGGAGGTGTTAAGGGCTCAGTAATGGTGTTCAGAAGAGACTGAAGCTAAGTTAGAATTGAGATTCCTCTTCTTCTTGTTCTAAAAAGCATAAATAATCAGCACTTCCCTTCTTCCTACCAAAAGAAACATTTAAAACAAAAAAACACGATGAAATTAAAGGCCTGAAAATCTCTTAAGGAGTCTTTCATGATCTCTGGATCAATACAAAAATAAAAACATCCTATAAGTAATAGTTGAAGCATGTGTACAAACAGTATGAAGGTTTGATGATAGAGGTTGTGTAGAGTCAGCATTTTATATATACAATGCACTTTTAAAGGTGGCTTCCTCAGTAGTTGGGTGGATTTCCTAGGAAACTGCATTAAATAGTTTTAGTTGAGGCTTTAAATGCCTTCAGATATTAACCACCGAGAAAGAGCACAGTTCAAAGACAATGGAGAAGCACTAGGCTGGGAGGCTTGGAGGCCCAGCCCTCTTTTGAGCCACTAACGAAGTAATAATCAAATTTTTGAGCCCTACCAGACCCTCTCCTGCCCCCACCCATGAGTCTCACAGAAAAATAAAGGCTTTATGAGCTTTGTCCTTGCCTTCTGTTAGCTGTAAAACTGTCCAACAACATCATAGAAGCATCATCACTGTCAGAGGATAGGTGTGTGCAAAAGTAAATCAATCACAAATCAACCATACAAAAGACTTTTTAAATTCCATGCTTATTTTTTTGTATGATGGGTGCATATGTGCACATACATTTGTGCAGGTACATTTGCTTATGCATGCATGTATGGAAACCAGAGATTGGCTTAGAGTTTCTTCATTTAAGCTTTCCATTTTCTGAGACAGTGTCTCACTGAATCTAAAATTCACCATTTTTTGTTATACTGGCTGGCCAGTGAGTCCCGCAGACCTCTGTTTCCAAACCCCCTGACAAATGCTCCACCATTCCTGGCTTTTTATATGGGTTCTAGGAATCCAAACTCAGGTCCTCATGCTTGTACAGCGAACACTTTATACTGAGCAATCTCTCCAGTCCTAGGATTTTTTAATATTTGAGTTGAACACAGTTTGATTTAAGATACACGCATGTACACATCACATGAACATACACATGGGCTTATAGCACATTTGTTTTATAAGGCCCAGGAGTTGTGTCTTTTTCCTTGCTGAATGAAGTGCAGTTTTGTAGATCCTGTTGTATTTGTATGTTCTGTGCAAGGCTGTGGGCTCAAGCCAGCCTCTAATCTAATTAATACAAGTCCAGCGGAATCAGAGGGTGCAAGAAGAAACTCAAGAAAATGAGACATTAGCTTGGATGCCTATCTCACTGTAAGTATTCATTTATCTGCATGCTAGTAAATGATTCCAGATATGCAAACAGATGTTTCTCTCATTAAATTGTATATGCAAATACTTCTGGTAGCAGTGACAATGTTGTCTCGGGGTTGAGAGATCATTGAGGGTAATTAAAGGTTAATCCAGTTTTCAGTTCATAGACTATACAACAGGAATAGTTGCAAGAAAAAAATTGTTATTTAACCTTCAATTCATTACCAACAGTGCATGGATTTTTCTGCTAAAATAACATAAACATATATGTGCTAATCTTTATCCCATACATGTTTGATCATCAGCAACTAGTAGCACAGACCTAGTTATTGCATTAAGTTGAATGGTATCATATAGAACATCAACTGGAAAGGCTGTGTCTCCTCAAAAAAAAGTGTTCAACACCCATCTAGGGCTGTCATCTCTGATTTCTAATAGGAAAAAATGTCTGGAATGATAGCAGTAACGTTCTGTGTCGAGGTTTCACACACTAAACGTGAAACAATGGGGCTTCCAATGTGTTGACCAAAATTACCCTGCTTTTGTCACTATGGGGTAAGTTGAAAATGTAAATGATTTGGCGCCCTTTTGAATGGAAAAGTTTAACTTTGGCTGGGTTACTTCCATTTTCCATTTCAAGGAGAGAGAGAGAAAAAAAAATCCAGCAATTAAGGTCAGAAAAGTTTCACACTGGCAGTTCTGCAAGACTTGCAAGGTCAGTAGAAACCGTGTGTGCAGGCAGAGCTGGTGCAGAGGAGGCTCCCTGCATCTCTGGAATTGCAAAGGAGGATTTATTCTCTGATCAACAGTTACAAAGAGCTTACCTTTGGTTTAGTGGGAACCCGGGTGCTCAAAGGGTAATCTCTTCTCTCCCCTTTACTTATTTAGTCCTTGATTCTACAACAAATGCACAGCTATTCATTCAGCATAAAGACCCACATGCAAAGCCATCACACAGAGTACCTGAGGTCTCCAGACTCCAGTAGATGAAAAGCATGCCTTCTGCCCCCAGCAAGTAGTGAGCCCTACCAGATGCCCATCAAAATGAAATCGAACGCTTCAGGGGCAGGCCGATCCCTAACTTGTAATCCTCATTATATGTTGAGGGCTTTTAGCTAAACCCAAATTTAATTTGAGTGCTATGCCACCAGTAAACCAAAGCTGCTTTCGTGGTCACAATTCTACATCAAGCCAGACTCAAGTCTTGGAAATTAGACTAAGGGTCTGCCCCAACCTCTCCTGTTTTCTCATAGGAAAAGTGCCAACTGCCAAGACAAAATAAAAAAAAATGCCTTGAGAAACTGTATATTTCCCAAGAAAAAATGGTCTACGGCTGGCTGCCTTGCCCAATGCACTCCTTTCACAAAATATTAACAGTGCTTATTGACAAACCAGAGTTAGGAGACAGCCATTGTGGTTTCAAAGGGGAGATGAAAACGTCTCACTATCCAGTTGTGAGGCTTTGTTTGTTTGCTTGCTTGCAGACATCAAACAATTTCACTTCTTTTTGACACTATGCATTTACTGATGAGTTTTCCCTTCTTATGTGCTTTTCTCTGTCTGTGGTGACCTGTTATTTCCTTTCCAGCCAGAAGCTGGGGCTTCTCAGCTTAAAAGAAGGAAGCCATCCATCGCGCCGCCATCTCTAGAAACAAGGGACCTCGCTGCAGCCTCTTCCAAAGTCTAGGAGTCTCTAAGCAGGAAGAGAAGGAACGCGCCCCTTTCCAGATCTGAAAGGGCCATGGCTAGACACAGCACTGCCTGCATTAGTAGTACATAATACGCTTGTGTTCCCTTGGGCATATATTAAAAGATCTGATCGCCTGCCCTCTCCAGGCTAATTTTGGATAACATTTGGAGATCTCCAGCCATACTCTCAGGAGACTCTTTGGAAATAACATGGCCCTGTGCTTCTCTATTTGTTAAGTAATTGAGATGTAATGGTGATTACTACATATTAAAAAGAAACCAAATTCCCCTAGCACAGAGCAGCCCCCGTAAGTGCTGCACTGCTCAGAACAGCAAAGGGATAGTATCAAGACTAGAACTGGGAAGCTAGACCTTGGTTAGCAATCTTCAGACAGGGACAACTTGGTTTTTTGCTGAATGGCAAGAGAAACATCTCCCTCCGGCCACAAAAGGAGGTAGGAGGCCCTTAGTTTTGAGTGATTCTGACCCTGTCCCCAGTGTTACAAAATACAAGGGCTGTTTGTGGTTGATTTAGTCCATGGATTGATATGAACCTTTCCGGCCCTTTGCCACTACCCAACACAAGTTAACCTGGTGTCTTAGTTAGGGTTTTTATTGCTGTGATGAGAGACACTGAGACCATGACAACCCTTTGGGGGTTGTTTTTGTTGTTGTTTGGTTTGGTTTGGTTTTACTTTTGAGACAGGGTTTCTCTGTGTAGCCCTGGCTGTCCTGGAGCTCACCTCTGCAGACCAGGCTGTCCTCAAACTCACAGATATTTGACTGCCTCTGCCTCCCGAGTGCTGGGATTAAAGCCACGAACCACCACTGCCCGGCTGACCATGGCAACTCTCATAAATGAAACATTTTATTTGGGGTGGCTCGCTTACAGTTTCAGAGATTCAGCCCATTATCATGTTGGGAAGCATGGCTGTGTGCAGGCAGATGTGGTACTAGAGTAGCAGCTGAGAGTCCTCCATCTTGGAGGCAACAGGAAGTTGACTGAGACACTGGGTGGTATCCTGAGCATAGGAAACCTCAAAGCCCCACCCCCGCAGTGACACACTTCCTCCAACAAGGTCACGCCTACTCCAACAAAGCCACACCTCCTAAGAGTGCCACTCCCTACGAGATTATGGGGGCCAGTTACATTAAAAAATACCACAGCTGACTTTGGCCTGGTGAGACGTGAAGTATCTAGGACATCTGGAGCCCATCCAAGAAAGATTATGAATATAAGCAATAAAGCTAGAACAGCCCAAAGGAAGGGGGGTCTGTCTCGGATATCACAAAGTGCCCCAAGAGAGTGTTCCTATGGGCCATTGTGACTTTACCACTTCACTGGGTTTCCCTATCTTCTGCAACCCTACAGCACAGCTGAGAGAACTAAAGACGATAACAAACCTGCAGCAATAAACTGCCGCATAGGCTGAAATGATGGCCATGACTGACGCAGATGACATCAGCCCAGACAGTGGAAAGCTTCCCCTGGAACCTCTCTCTAGAAGTTTCTAACACGTCCACTGCATTATCTCTGCAGAACGGGCAAGATTCTCCTCCCCTGAGAGATGAGCACCTCGTCATATTCCAGGTACAGCCCCCACAGATTTTTTTTCAGTCCTGCCGCAGTGCTGCACTGGCCTTAGAGTTACTGAGCTGCAGGAAGGGATTATCCACTAGAGCTAAGTCAGTTCTCTAAATGGCACCATAGAAGCTGGCCTCTCAGGCCTGTATCAAGCTGGACTCTGTGCAAACACCAGCAGTTCAGTCTCCATTGTGCACAAAAAAGCAGGTGTTCTCTGGGGTCCCACACACATCCCCTTTGCTGGTCTGATTGGGCACAACACCCCTCCAAGTCATGGTGTCCTCGTCTGCATAATGTCTGGTCCTCATGGCAAAATACTGATGACGCATGGATAAACCAAACAATCAGGGGAAACGCTCTGTCAAGTGTCTTAGTACACCGGAAATGGCTGGGGCAGCTGGGCTCCAAGCATAAGGGTTGCATCCTCCAGTCCAGCATCAGTAATTGGACCACTTGTGTCCATGTCAACACCACGATTCTTAACCCTAATGGCTTGTTAATTTAACTCATTAGAGGCTCTTAGCACTTGAAAGGGTGTTTAAAAATACAAACCAACAATTAGTCTTTGGGGAACCAAAGAATAAATGCAAACATAATGTATCACTTTTCCTGAATCAACAAACACCATTTTGATGTGCTAATGGCCCCTAGTGAAGGCAGTAATTTCCAACGAAAGCAAGCCAAGAGTCCAAATGCTGTCTCCATGAGGCCACAGTCTGCCCTATCCTGAGAATCAGCCAGGAATAAACATCAATCCAACAGCCTTCTCATACAAAAACATTAAAGTGAAGTCATTTGTACACTAGAAAATGTGCTGTCAAGAAACTAGCCTCACATGAAATGGAATCATTTGATGCATTGGCCAGGAACCTGGGAACAAGGATTTGAATTCAGCCTCTGACATTCCTCTATCCAGTGACCTAAGAAACTGACATCTGCACTAACAAGATGTAGGCACTCAGTGAGACAGGCAGCATCACTGTCTGCTCTGGAGGGTGGTGAGAAATCAGGTTCGGTGTGGGAGGCTTGTTAGTAAACATTCAGGGTGGGAAACCTTGTGACCTTGATGGGTTTGTCTTTGGGATGAGTGACTACAGAAAATGATCCATGGTGTACATCTGGAGAGATAAGTCATCCTGAAGAGGCAAAAGCCAGAGAAAGATGTGTAGAAAGTCTGTGTACACAACTGGTTTAAATTGTGGTGAAGTATATGTAATACACACAGTTTACCATCTTAACAATTTTCAGGTTTTTGCTTTTGGGTTGCCTTTAGTCCAATAACAATGTGCAGTCACTAGATCTACCTTGTCCTAGAAAGTTTCATCACCCTCAAAAGGAAATTCTTGACCCATTAAATAATTATTCTCCATTCCCCTCTCTGTATCCCCTAGAAACTGCCAATCTGATTCTACCTCTATGGGTTTGCCTATAGTGGACATCTCCTAAGAATGCATCATATAACCAATGCATGACCTTTGTTTTCTGTGTTCTATCACCTGGCATAACTTCCCAAGGTCCATCACATTCTAGCATATACAGAGTATCCATAGGTACCTTTAAACTACTCAGCTAATAAAACATAACCTACCATTGTCATGTACTAAGTACTTCTCTCTCTCTCTCTCTCTCTCTCTCTCTCTCTCTCTCTCTGTGTGTGTGTGTGTGTGTGTGTGTGTGTGTGTGTGTTCTCACATCTTTACCAGAAAATAACTAGTATTTTCATTTTATGGGCAAGGAGCTAAAATTCAGAAAGGTTTTATGATCTGTCTCAACACTGGATTTCCAGATTCCAGATTTTTCTCTGAATTGTATTTGATATTTGCATGGTTCAAGAGGAGTCTTGTAGAGTATCACCTGGGCCACTGCTTCAGGGAATCTTGCTTCACTGAACCATATTAGTCTGGAAGGAATCCACAGCCTTCCTTCTTCTATGGAAACAAAAGCAGAACCTCTTTTCCAAAGTAACGTGTCCTTAGGCTTAAATTTTGAAGTCAAGGCATTTTCAAATTTATAGGTGGGATTAATCCAGCAGCAATCAAACAATTCAAAGACAACACAATAACATACAGTATCCAGACTCTCTGTGTATTTTCCATCTTTATGTGGCATTTTTTAACTACTCTATTTCTTTTACTTTTTTGTTGTTGTTTGTTTTTTGAGACAGGATTTCTCTGTATATTTTTGCCTGTCCTGAAACTGTAGACCAGGCTAGTCTTGAAACCACAGAGATCTGCCTGCTTCTACCTCCCGAGTGCTGGAATTAAAGGCATGTACCACCACGCCCAGCTACTCTATTTCTTTTTTAATGACTTTAATCCTTTTTTTTTTCTCTCTCAGCCCTATGCATTTTTTAAAACACACTGTAAACCCTTTGGAGGCTTTTCTTCATCTGAATCCATCTTTCCTCTGTATCTCTCTTTTTCCCGACCACAAGAGTCTTATCTGCTAAACAGCAAGAGTAGGATTAAAGTGGAAGCTGACCCCATTCTATTCCTTGGCTTTCTGGGAGTCTAGCTTCATGGCAGAGTACTGATGGGAAGCCTTGCTTATTGCCACAACTCTGCAGAGTTTCTAGGTTAATGCCACTACCAAGAAGCATTCTGCGGGTTGCTGGAAAACACCACTTAATTATTTGGTAGCAGGGCCTCTTAAAAGAGCCACGCATGTTTTTTTGCCACTAATGCTGAGTCAGGAAGCCTCTCTTAAAAGAGCCATGAGCCTCTGGTTGCCTCTAGCAAACAGAGCCCATTCGAGAAAATACTGCTACCAAGAAGGTGTGCTTGACTTTGTTCTTTTGCCTTTAAAATCCCTTTTAAACTTTTGTTAGGTTTTATATGGAAATGCTTGCCCCACATTGAGGGCACCATTCTGTAGACAGAGTTTCTTTCCCTTCTGGTCCCATGGCCATTTAGCCCCAGATAAACACACAGAGACTTACTATTAACTGTAAACTGTTTGGCCGATGGCTTAGTGAGAGAGTAGAGAAGGAAGCCTAAAATATGTGCCTTGGAGAAAAGTATAAAAGCCTAATAGTCATGGGAATGGTAGGTGGTATGCAAAGGGACAGATCAGAATGTACCAGAATGCTTATGCACAAAGAGCAGCAACTTGGATCAGTAAGCAGCTAGCATGAAGTAGAGATCTGTAAGCATTTTCTTATGACAGTCGACTTGAGGCTGCCATACCATTCATCTCAGGCCACTGTCTTTTTTTTTTTTTTCCTTCTAGCCAATTGGAATGAATTTAAAAGATATTTCAGTGCCAATCACTGTGGAATTAAAAAGGAAGGGATGTAATGTAAATCCTGGTTCTGCCACCACATGCATGTAAAGAGACCTGGGGGGAATCACTGGCATTCATGCAGGCTTCTCCCTCCAAAATGGGCCCAGGGAAGGGATCTGTGACTCTGCGTAGTGTGGGTCTTCCAAGACTGTGGCAACCAGGCTTCTAGCAAGATCAGTTTGCTCACAAGTCTTACTGTATTCATTTCTTCTCTCTGGCAACATGACAACAAGGGTGAACAGGAACACAGGTCACTTTCCATATACTCTTCAAGCACTGGTTTCTCAGTTTTCAGGGTAACAAAATTGTGCATCTGTTAGACAGAATTCGTGATCCCCTGTGCTTTTGGAGAGACTGGGCACCACCACTGAACCAGTGTGGAAGCAGTTTAAAAAGAAAAAGCCTATCTTGGTGTTACTGTATGTAGTCTGATCCAAGTATAATGATTGGAAGGACTGACTTTTTTTCTAATTAAATATGGTAAGAGCCAATTTCTGACCTCCTAGACATTGTAGCTGGAAGATGAGAGAGACAGTGGTCACTTCACAAGATGAGCTGCTTCAGTGTGTTAGGAAGACTTTGGTGAGAAGGCACATTCAGCCGGCCTGATTATAGTTCATACCCAAGATGCGAGTCTAAGATCATAACTGATGGAAGTACGTTAACTGGTGGTAACTGAGGTCCTAATTACGTGGGCATCAAGTGGAAAACAAATATTTAGCTTGAAAGCATAGCCTGTGATTATCTTCCATTTCAGGTATTGATCTCAGAGTTGAAAAGTTGAAATTTCCAACTTTCTTTTTTATGTAAACATGTGTGTGCTGTGTGTGCCTATAGGCATGTTGGTGAGTATTTGTATGTGTGTGTGTGCGAGAGAGAGTGTATATGTGTATGTGTGTAAGTGTGTGTGTGTATGTGTGTCTATGTGTCTGTGAGTGTGTGTATGTGTGTCTGAGTGTGTGTATGTGTGTGAGTGTGTGCATGTGTGTATTTATGTGTGTGTCTGTCTATCTGTCTGTCTGTCTGTCTGTGTCCATTTATGTGGAGCCTAGCAGTCGATGAGAAAGAGTTTCTTATGTGAACCCAAAGCTAGCTTGGCATTTCAGCGAGTCTGACTGGCCAGCTTGAGCCAAGGATCTGCCTCCTAAGCATTGGGGGCTTTGTATCATGGCTGGGGCTCTAAATTCTGGTCCTCGTGTTCATGCAGAAAGTGCTTTACCCATGAGCCATTTCCCAAGCCTGCCATGCCCAACTTTTATTCTTATTTCCAGAAAAACTTCAGTCAAGAGAACCAGGGGAAAGCATTGGGGATTTGAACTGAAGTTGTCTGTGTTTGAATCCTGTCTCCAGTGTTTACTCATCTGGTGACTTAAACAAGTCACACAAATGCTCTGATCTCTCATTTTTTCACCTATAAAATGAAGATAACTAATATCTCCTGGGGTTGTTTTAGGGACTTAAATGGGGGATGTCCAAGTTCTGCCTGAAAAGCCTTGCTCACCCTGAGGTATTCCCGAGCTGCATTGAGGGCTAGCAGGCAGGCCAGAGATGGGGGGAGAGGAAGAATTCAGCAGCAAAGGTTTTTCAATTATCATAAAATACTTTTCACGGTTGTTCTCCAGAAATGACGTGAGTGTGTGTGTGTATGTATGTATACACATACATATACACACACACACACACGTGTGCATACACCCGTGCATGTGCATTCCAAAGTGCATGAAATTTACCAACTTAAATCTTTGCTAAAAACGCAACTTCTGAACGTCTAATTGCAGAATTTTGCAAAACAAAACAGATCTCTCACCTGCTTCTAGGCAAGTCCAAGGGGATTAATTTGCCACTCCTCAAAACAACTCTTTGGAGGGATCCCCCTCTTGGTTCTCTATTCTCACATTAATTAGAAGAAATGCCACATGCACTTGGAATAGGAGAAGTTAGGAGAAATAGACTTGCCACCCTCTGGGGATAGTACACAACTCAGCTGCCACCTGGTGTGGGATGGGGAGTGCTGGCCGAAGTGACCATGGTCACCAGCTCATCTCCCAACCTCCACAGGGACACTCAGACCTCACTGTTTGCCGCAGAAGTCCCATGGCTGGTATTTAGTCGGAAGGCTTCTGTTTAAGTCTAACCTTCAGGGACAAAGGCTTTTGAGAATAAAATGGAAACACACTGATTCCTTCTTTTCCAGCAATGATGGAGGAGGGCGAGGACTTTGGAAACAAACCGCCCGCCAACTCAGATGCCAGAATCTGAGACTATTGTTGAGATCAAACGTTGGATACTATTTGTACTTTTGATAATCTTTGGACTCAGTTTTTTTTCCAGATCTAAATCTTTCTCTGTATGTTTGTGTTGATCAGATTTGAGACCTGCTGGAGATGTTGGCATTCTCTTGTACCTCTTTCATTGTTGTTCAAGCAAAGTTTACATAGATCCAGGACATTTCTGTGTGAGTCAAATGCAAATGATTTTCCTTTAAAACATTTAAAGCAGTTGCTTCATTTTCAACTCCAAAAGGCTGGAGCTGGGGTGGCAGTTCGATGGTAAAGCATTTGTTTGGGAAAAAAATTTATCAAATAGAATCCAAATAATGCCCAATAGCCAACTGATAGAATGAGGGTTTTTGTTTTGTTTTGTTTTGTTTTGTTTTTTGGCTGGGCAGAGCTAATAAGCCACAAATTGGCCACAGTCATCATTTTAAGGTGGGTGAGACACTTCTTTACAGCCCACCTGACAGATGCCAGCAAGGACAGATGACACCAGGTAGCCCAGAGTCCTCAAGCTTTTCAGGAGCCTGTACCAAGAGACTCCAGGCCTGATTATTTATGGTAATTAATTACAGTTCAGACTTCCTCACACTGCCTCGGTAGAAGCAGCAAGTACTTCAACATTCTCTTCAGTCACTCGAACAAAGAAAAAAAAATCTGGAACAGAAACACCATTCTTCCTCTGCATTCAAAGGCCAGTCTCGGGGTGAGTTTGAGAAGAATAATCCAAGTTAGTAATCAAGCTAATAAGTAAGAAGTGCAGGCCAAGGAAGTCCTTCAACCAGCTAGGAGCTGGGGGGTGACCAGTTTTTTGTTCTGCAGGTAGTAAATATCAGGCCTTTATTTACATACAGTTGTTTTTTCCATCTTGAAAGACATTCAAGGCTAGTGTTTGCAGTCACTTTACATGGAAGGACACACATGTATATAAAGTTAAAAATAGATTTAACCCTAATTAAATCTATGCTGCCCAGAGAGAGTAGGAGACTGATGAAGGCTGTAAACATAAAATTTTTTTCTCTGAAATCCGAATTGCCCCAAGCTGGCATTCATCCCTAACCATGGGCTCAGAGAAATCCCGCATCTAGGAACCTCGGTGGGTTTAAGAACTTTAAACTCCCCGTTTCAAAAAAAAAAAAAGTGTTTCTCCTCTCGGTACAGGCAAGCACCCCCATTCAAACATTCAATTCTCCAACATTCCAATTTTAAGCTTGTAGCAGAGAAAATCTCTGGTAATGAGTTCCCTGCCAGTGACAGAGTTCGGCATCTAATTTGTCACCCCTTCCCGGCCCTGCCCAGTGAAATGGTTTACAAGTCTTGAGAGTCTGGGGGAAGGGGAGATCTAAAGGAATTCTCTGGAGAAGGAATGGAGTGCTATCATTGAGATCTTTATTTATGTGAAGAGAACGAGCTAAAACATTACCTCAGAACGCAAGATTACAACATCGGTGGGATGCAAAGTAAATCTATTCTTAGTGGTGACACACCAGAAACCCATAATCCTTTCTCAAAGCGCTTTTGTTATTTTAATGTCCAACAAATTATCCTTTTTTTTTTTTTTTAAGAAGAAAACCACTTAGATTTGAGAGGTTCCTTCGGCTCCAGTAAAAGTAATTTTAGCTAAAAAAAAAAAGTTTTAATTTTCTGTAACTGAGTCTTTACTGGGCTGGCTCGTAAGAGACTAAGGTAATTTCTGGCTTCAGTAGAACTGAGCCCAAAGTGAGCACCAGGATTGTCCTCGAGTTACTACAGTAATGGTAGTCCTAAAAAGTACTTAGGTGGGGCATTTGGGGTGGCTAATTTGAAGCTTTGGGCATTCTGGTTGTTTTTAAGTGGCTGTATATGGGTGAGTAAGTTGCCTTTTCGTGTCAGTCATATCTGGACTAATTGCCCTACTAATGACTTCAGGAAGCATTTGCTAAGAGATCCACAAAACTGCCCAAGCGGATTGGGATACCTATATCTATATAAAGTTTAGCCTCATGTTGCTTCTTTTTTATATGTATTTGTGTGTGGCATGTGCATGCATGTGTGCACGTCATGGAGCACATACATGCGGGTATGAATGTATGTGTATGTGGAGGCTGGAGGTTATTTGGCAGGTGTTTTCCTGAGGCAGGGTTTCTCAATTGATTGGACCTGTCTCTTTAATCGGCTTGCTCCAAACATCCCCTATTTGGCTTCTGAGCGCTGGTATTATAAAGGAGCCACTCAGCGGGTCCTAGGAACACAAATTCTAGTAACTGGATCTCCAGAATTCACTTGGGTAGCAAGCACTTCACCCACTGAGCCATCTCCTCAACTTCTAAGCCTGCTTTGCTGTAGAGGCTCCTTTTGTGGGACATTGTCTGGGGATCTGTGAGAACTGTCTCACCTGGGAAGGCCTCTAGGTGCCAAAACTGGCTTGTTTAAGAGACATAAAGATGACTAAGTCTGGGTCCTGGAAATGAAAGTATGCACAGAAAAACACAATGTGACAAATGCTAAAAGTGGAAGCTTTCCATGAAAACTCAGAGCTGACAAATATTTATTGTCAACTATGATCATTAAGAAAAGTTCTATTGTACTAATGAGCAAATGTTTGAGACGAGCTAAAGAAAAGCCATAGTAAATGATGTTGAATAATGATAGATAGATAAGATAGATGATTGATAGATAGATAGACAGACAGACAGATAGATAGATAGATAGCAGATTGATGGATGATAGAATAGATGGATAGATAGATATCTAGATAGAATAGATAGATGATAGATAACATGAAGATAGATGATAAATAGATGGATAGATGATAGATGGATAGACAGATGATAGATAGATTGATGGATGATAAAATAGATGATAAATGGATAGATAAAACAGATAGATGATAAAATAGATAATAGGCAGATAGATGATAGACAGATGATAAATAGATGGATAGATAGACAGACAGATAGATAGATGATAGATAGATTGATGGATGATAGATGGATAGATAAAACAGATAGATGATAGAATAGATAGATGAGTAGAATAGATAGATGATAGATGATGGATAGGTAAATGACAGCGTGTCAAAAGACCAGAAGTTCTATTCTAGAGATAGACTGGGATGTGTTTTAGAACAGGGGCTAAGGCAGGCCTTCTTGAGACTAAGAGTAGTTGAGCAGAGGCTAGAAGAATGGCAAGGAGTTACAGAAAGCAAAAGGAACAATGAAGGCAAAGTCTTTAATTCAAGAGAACATTATGGAAATGAGTTCATCATTACCATATTCTGGAAACCATCAAAACTCTATGTGTCTATGAAGCTTTTAAAGCTCTGGTGTAACTTTTGCACTGCCCCACCATGTTACCCCTGGTGTCCCTTGCACACATTGGTGACTCATGGTTGTCTCGCCTCTTTTGTCTGAGCCAAAATCGGAATAATTTTTGCACTATCCCAGAAACAGCCACTCCCCCTCATCTGTTTGTTGTACAGACACCAGATTGAAGAAAACAGATAATAGGACTTGCTGGATTTGGAAGCAAGTAGAACTGATGTTCTAGGGGATGGCGTGCACAGTGAGGGAACACATGGTTGAAAGAAACTTCGTCTTTTGCACACTGAATCCATTTGTGCTGGAGGCCACGTGGTGTCATAGCTGAATTCCTTCATGTGCACTGTGGGTGAGCAGATATCCCATCTAGGCATGAGGCAACGTGGAGAACTTTATTGGGTTGGTTTAAGCGCCCCCCCATGGTTCTCACTATTTACAGATGTCAGAGAAGAGAGTGGAAGAATGACGACAAGTTTGCATGTTTAGCTGAACATTCTCACCACAGCACTTCCAAATCCATGAACTCACTTGACTTATAGCAGTGACCCCCCTAAACTTCCCTGAGAATATACCACTAGCCCCAATTTAGAGAGAGCAAAAGAAGCCAAACATACAGTCTCCAGGAAAAGCAAACCCCAGTAGGTGCAGAGATCCAGATTCTTAGCTCAATATCTAAACCCCCTCACACATGGTCAAAGGCTCTGTTCATTATGGATGATACTAGCTAGGATAGCAGAGGCTTGACAGTGTCACAGAAATAGGCTGGCCAAGGACAAGACCTGGTGGTAAGCCATAGGTGAGATATAAGTTCAAAGAACCTGCCAAATGGTTTGGGGTACATGAAAACGTGCCTAGACATGGAGGTGAGCTGTGATGCTTGGGAACTTGGGACCCTGAGTCCTGACCTTGACATGGAGGTGCCAGCATCTGTAGTTTTTGTTTGTTTGTTTGTTTTACTCTTTGGGGGCCTGCCACCCAGCTCCCAACTAAATACATGGAGACTTATTCTTTATCATGAATGCCCGGCCTTAGCTTGGCTTGTTTCTAGCCAGCTTTTCTAACTTAAATTATCCTGTCTCTTCTTCTATGTATTGCCTCTGGGCTTTTTACCTTCTTTTATTCTATATATTTTTCTTGCTTTATTAGCTCTATGGCTGGCTGTGTGGCTTGCTGAGTGGCTGACTCCTGGCGTCTTCCTCTCCTTTGCCTTTTCTCCTCCTTTTCAATCTTGTCTTCCTATTTATAATCCCTGCATGCCAGCCCTGTCTATTTCTCTCTTCTGCCTAGCTACTGGTCAGTCAGCTCTTTGTTCGACCAACCAGGTGTTTCTAGGCAGGCAAAGTAACAGTTTTACAGAGATAAACAAATGCAGCATAAAAGAATGCAACACATATTGTCATCATTAAACAAATGCCCCACAGCATAAACAAATGTAACGCTTCTTAAACTAATATCTCACAACAGCCATCGAAGTCTGGAGCACAACAGTTCTCTCTAGCCTCAGTTTCCTCTGTAGTAAGAAGACAACTCTTGTTAAACTGACTTTCTCGGAGAATAGGAAGCAAGCAAAATTGAGAGGAACTCCCCAGTCTGTTCTCCTTCAAGCTCCACTGGAGGGACCTGGGGCTCTGAGACTTGAATGGGAAACAACAATCTGCAACAAAAAGGAATAATACTGTTTCTAATGAAGGTTTTTTTTAAGGTTTCCCTTGCTATTTTTAGCAACAGGCTTTTTTCGTGTCAAGATTCCTTTGAAAAAATAGACTTAAGTAAGTAGAGTCAATGGTTGAAAAGGAAAGGTTAAAATTATGAAAGGTGACTCAGGAGGGACACTTGGGAAACACTAGGTCAGTAGACCTCAGGGGATTTACATCAGTGCAGAGTGGTGGTTTGGACATGGGCTCCAAATCTCCACCCCTGGATCTATACTTGCACATCTGTAGAGACTCGGAGAGGTTAGCCACTCAGTGCATCAGTTTCCTGTCTATAAGATGAAACTGATAGACACTTATCTCAAAAGATTGCCCTTAGGATAAACCTAACTCTATACAATTCTGTGCAACCTGTATCTGACCTTCAAGGAGTCTCTGACCAGACCATAGTTAGAGGCTTTGGGAATGAGAGAAACAGTGTCCATGGTCATAAGCATTCACTCACCAGAACAAACTTGCTTGAACACACTACTTCCTGTGTCTGAGCACACGCCCGCAGTGTTCCTTCATCTCCCCTCCCCCTCCCCCGCCCCCTTTCTCTTCTCATTGGAAAGTGACTGCGTGGGGTAAAGGAGTAAGGCCATCTGGCCCATTCCCTCTACACACAGAATTGGAAAAAGGTGCCCAGGTGTCACCTGTCTTCTCATCGTTTATCTAAAGGCCTGCAGGAGTCAGCTGTGAGCCACATGTTCAATCATCTCCCGAGCCAAAAAAAAAAAAAGGGGGTGGAGGATGGGGCTGGGAATCCAGAGCAGCAAAAATGGCAGCTCTCCCACTCCCCATTCTTCCAGACTCCCCACACCCACATCCTGCTCTGAGTCACACTTTATGTTTCTCCATGACAAACCCTGGTGCTTTTCCTCCTGACGGTTGGCATGCTGCCTTTCCTGAGCCAACAAAGGTCCCGGAAGGAGGTGGATTGACCCTGCATGGGGCCACACGCAGAACTTCAATTATGTCCGCTCCAACCCAGCTGGACTTCAGGGGCCACAGCAGCAAGCACAACCCAGAAATCCAGTCGCTTTCTTCTGGTGCCACGTGAAGTTCTTCTGGAATCAAACATGCGGGTGCGGGCCTTCCGAGCAGGGTGTATTTTCACTTACAGTCTTCTGCCCAACACTCGGCAAGCAAGCAAAGGTAGGTAGTGAGACATTCCTGCCTGTCCACACTCCCTAGTGGCAGAGAACAAGAGCCTATCAAAGGATGGGTTTGGGAAGTTTACTTAAAGGGAAAAGTAAATGGTATTCTTCTCCGGGGAAGTGTGAACCCACCCCACCCCGGCACCACGGAGAAAGCAGAGTGGTGGGTGGCATCTATGGGACGGTGGGAAGCCATCCTGGGGGCATTCCTGGGAACAGTGGGAAGCAGGAAGGCTGCCACCACTGGAGAAGGGAACTACAAGCCCCATGCACATTGCGATCTCTAGCACGGCACAGGCTTCCGGATTCTGGAACACACTATTCTTAGCAGCAGATGAACCATCTCTACTACTGCACTAGTTCCTTTTTATCTTTGATAATTTCCTTTCGTACTCCCACAAGCAACTGTACGATGGCCATGGGAGCAGAATTTATTACGACTTAACGACAGAACAATACAGTACTGATGAGTATGGCTTGTAAAGATGGGCTAACCGAACTGCAGTGATGGGTTCCTCCCGCTAAGTGAATCATGACATATGCTTCGCCGTCACTTAAACTCCTAGCACCTCAGTTTTCTCATCTATAAAATGGGGACAACAGTACCCACCTCCACAGAGTGGCTGGAAAGTTTGAGTGAATGAGTACATGTGAGTACTTTCCATAGTAGCTACCAGGTAGCAAACACAGGAAAAATGTTAGCGGCCATTGTTTGCTGGAAAACTTCTATTAGACAAGTATCTCATACCTTGAATGATAGAGTCAGTCTCCAGAATGGCCCCAATGGTCACAGTTTCCTCAACAATGAATAGTGATGACTGACCAATATAGGTCACCAAGGGATTAATAGAGCATGACATCTGTGAACAACAATAGAAAAAAAAATTCTAGACTAAGACTGCAGGAGAGGGAAACAAGACTCTGAGGTTTCCTCATTGCCTGTGCAGGAATTTCAACAGCACTGCTTAGAGTTTGGTTTTAAATTAATGTATTAACTCCCACCACCACCACCCCCCAAAAAATAAAGCACAGTCCAAACCAAAGTGATGATTCCCTTGGGGATTTTATTGAAGTATTGGTCACATTGTCTTGCCTTTTGCTTTTTGGATGTGCTTTTGAAGCCAGCCTATGAGTTAGGCAGCACCGTGACTGCCATGAGAACTATTCTACACCACCCCTCCAACATACTGAGCACATACTCGTGAAGCACTCTTAGGAGCCCTGTCCTTAGCTTGGGGCTGGGGAGCAGCAGGCAAAAAAAAAAAAAAAAAAAAAAAAAAAAAAGGCGTATGGGCTGGTGTTGTAGAATAATCTTATTGTACACTGCGAAGATGTCTCACTCTGATTGGTTTAATAGGAAGTTGAATGGTCAATAGCTAGGCAGGATTTCCAGGCACAGAGGATGCTGGGAAGAAGAGGAAGTGCCAGCCGGATATAGAGCACAAGCAGGATGGGCAGTATGGAGATGAGGTAATAAAGCCATGAGGCAGAAAGCAAATGAATAGAAATGGGTTAAGTTATAAGAGCTAGCTATCAGCCCAGTTTTTATAAGTATCCATATCATGATTTGGGAGCCGGCTGGTGGGACAGGGAAAGACTTGCTGGAATTTGAGGTCTACGAATTACCACAAATAGGTCAAGGTTTTTTGAGGGGAGGTATGGGATAATGTGGCTACATAGGAGAGGGCTACCCAGCACCAGGACATAGGGACATGGAGGGCATCTGGAAATATATAAGATTTACACACACACACAACCCTGGATCTCTGGCTAAGAGGGGTGCAAAATAGGATATCCAGTAGGCAACATAATAATGACCTGAGCAAGAGAAATGAGGCTTGGACTGATGACAATGATCCAGGCATTAAAATCCAGATTAGATGGATTAGGGAGAGCTCCCTAGGCAGGAAGGCTTCCCAGGGAAGAGTCATCCTGGCCCTGTAGGTAGGTTTCAGCCTATGTTTGGAAGCCAGGCTTTCTCTCCATGGGGTTCATAGGCAGGTGATGGGGGGAAGTCCTTTTGTGTATGTCTGTCTTATTGGTTGATAAATAAAGCACTGTTGACCAATAGGGGAGCAAGATAGGTGGGACTAGGAGTTGAGGAGGATTCTGGGAAATGTAATCAACAGTAGAGAGTTGCTATGTGATCCTGGGAAGAGAGAACACATGAGTCTGGCATCCTAGGTAAGATAAGACCTTATAGAAATATACATATTAGTAGTTATGGGGTTAATACTGAAGACAGAACTAGCCAATGAGAAGCCCCAGACATTGGCCAACAGCATTGTAACTAATAGAGTCTCTGTGTGTTATTTGGGGTTAATGCAACTCTGGGACCAGGCTGGCAAGAAGAATGCTTGTTACAGGCAGGATCATGATTCAGAAGGCTGCTGGTCTATCTCTATGGTCTACACATCCAGACTGTGTAGCTAATATTGTATATCAGCCTGTTTGATCTGGAATCAACCAAGACACATGCCTCTAGATAGGTGTGCAAAATCTTTTCCAAGAAAGGTTAATTAGAAGAGGAAGACCCTCTTCTAGAGTGGGTGACACCTTCTGGTGGCAGCACAGATACAAAGATGTTCTGGGGAAAAACAGGCTTCCTAGCCTACCTACCTTCAATTATTGCTGATGAGTGTGTCTATACTGTTGTTGCTGCCACTGCTGCTGTAAACTTTAGCTGATGTCAGAATATAGCTTTTGCTGCTCCAATGTGGACTGAAAATCAGTGTTTCTCCAGGAATCCTCCAGGCCTTCAGCACCAGACTGGGACTAGAGAGGATCTAGCCTCATAAACTGAAATTATGGGTTTCTCAGTCTTTCTAGTGTACAGATAGGTGTTGTTGGACTACCCACTTCCTATCTAATAAACTCCTTTTCATACCCTAACCTATTCATTCTATCAGTTCTGTTCTTATAGAGAACCCTAATACACCAGGAATATGGCTAGGCACTCCCCACCCATTCCCACTGGAAACCCTGGGTGGCCAAGAGCTTTGTGACTAGTGGACAGAGCCTTTCTTAGAGGCTCACATAGACAGCAAGTCACCAGCCACAAACCCTGGAGGCTCTATACTCCAGATACTCAGAGAGTGCTAACAAGGATGAGAGCAACCAGCAGAAACTCAATGATAGTCTTCCAAGGTATCGGTACCCCACTGCAATACTTGGATCCAAACACAGTCATGAACCTAGGAAGTCTTGGTGGAGAAAGCTTTTCCCTTAGCAGGCACAGAGCCAAATCAGATTTGTTCAGCTTCCAGGGACCTTCAAACCCTTGAAGGACCTTTCTCTTGCTTCTTGGCTAGAAATTTCCTTTTGAAGAGCTTGTGCCTCAGAGACGAGCAGAACAGAGGGGAAGAAATTCTGTCAGCCCTATTTAGGTGCAAACAACCACAGCCACTGCCACCTTTTTGGGGGGGGGTGGTGAGCCTAGTCTCAGGAGACACACAACTGAGGTGACAGCAGATGGAAAAAAAACCTGGCTTGATATGGGAAGAGAGTAGATATGCTTTGATGAACTAATTCTAGAAAATGTACCAAAATCTTAATACATACACAGGACAAAAAAAACAGTCCATGATCAAAATAGGATAATCCTTAATAGAGTTATTTTTCTACAATCAGAGTTGTGGTTGTTCCATTAGATCTCACTCTGGAAATTCTATTTTTAAAGTTAGGTAGTCCAACAACAGCTATCTGCACATCGTGAGGGGGAGAGGAGATAGCTCAGTCAGGAGAGTGCTTCATCTGCAAGCATGAAGATCTGAGTTTGATCTCCAAAACACAAGCCCCTGCTTCAGCAAGGTGGAAAATAAGAACTGACTCCCATAAGCTGCCCTCTTGCTGTGGCACAAAGGTACCTACCAAATTCACACCCGTATGTTGTATGAAATGTGTCTTACTCTTTCGGCTTTTGCGGGGGCCTGCCACCCAGCTCCCGAGTAAGTCACACACGTGGAGGCTTATTCTTAGTTATGAGTGTCCGACCTTAGCTTGGCTTGTTTCTAGCCAGCTTTGCTTAACTATAATTAACCCACATACCTTTTCCCACCGGGCTTTTTCCTTTCTCACTTCTGTATGTCTCACTTTCCTTTCTTATTCCGTGGCTGGCTGGGTGACTGGGTGGCTGATTCCTGATGCCCTCCTCTCCTTGTTACCTTCCTCCTTTCTCCTTCTATTTACTCTCTCTGCCTGCCAGCCCTGCCTATGCTTGCTCCTGCCTTGCTGTTGGCTGTTCAGCTGTTTATTAAGGCCACCAGGTGTTTTAGACAGGGACAGCAACACAGTGTCACAGGGTTAAACAAAAGTCACACACCTTAAACACACACACACACACACACACAAATAAATGAATATATAAATGAGTAAACAAACAAATACCAAGTGGAAGAAGGCAAAGACAAGCAGATCCTTCCAGTTTGCTGGCCATCCCAACAAGCCTACTTGGCAAGTTCCAGACAAGTGAGGGACCCTGTCTTAAGAAACAAGGTAGTATAAGTAATATAGTGGGCATGTATACATGTATCCCCTCACACACACACAAATAATAAAGACATTAGTCATGTCAATAGTATGCTAGGATACCGCCCCTTCTGGTGACCTTAAATCTTTCTGGATTAACATCACATTTAGGAAATCCCTGACTCCCAAGGTTAGTCTCTCACACTGCTTCAACTTGCATGCTTCTGGCCTGACCCCCCATTGCAAAGATAGATCTATACCATATGAAGCCTAGGCATCCTTGTCCATAGTAGTGACACTTCTCTGACTAGGGATGCTTCTTCAAGTGAGGAATCAGATCTCTGACCCCTCAAACGGACTGCCCCATGTTGTGTCTCATCTGCTTAGGTGTGCAAACTCAAGTCACTACTTGAGAAATCCACCTAATGAAGAAGGATTGAAGACTCTGGAACTCTCAGGGAGATAGTACATTGAATTTATTGCAAAAAGGTCACAGAGGGAAAAGCTTTGGGGGGCTGCCTCCCTCTACTACACGCCCCATCTTTAAAACAAGACCTTTTCATAGAGTATCCAAAAGCTTTCGAAAATGCAATCAAAGCTGTCTCAACCTCAGGAAGCTTGGTTTACTTCATACAGAATGAAGTCTAAAGTCCTGATGTAACTGTTCAAAGAATACATCAAGGATCTGCAGCCTTTATGTTCCTGGTTCTCCTGTCTAGTAGGAGACCAAACCATCATTGTCACAAGATGGCCATAGCAATGTCTACATTTGGCTCAAACACTCAAGAGAAGAAAGATGAAAGGCAAAAGCCTTCTTCATTTCTCAACATTTCATTCTGGGAATATTTTAGACATGTATTAAAATCAAAATTGTTTGGAAGGAAACAGTAGTATTCCTGACATCTAGACTCAGCTGTTATCATTTTCCTACTTGCTTTATTAAATATCCATTGTTGTCCATCCCTCTTGCCATCTGTCAATCCATTTTATTAACTTCAGAGACATTTCAAAAGAAACTGAAGACCTCCTAATATCCCAACACTCTCATGACATTTGTCCTGACGAGCATTTTTATATCTCACTGGCCAGAAATGTATCCAGTCGTCACAGGCTGGGAGATTCTATCTTAGTTGTCTTGCCATTATAAAATAAGAGCCGAGGAAGAAAGAAAGAAATGGCACTATATCATCATAACATTCTGTCAACATGACTCCGAATCTTCCAGAAGCGAGATCTATACACAGGGAGCAACGCCTTACAAATCTAGGTCTTACTCGTAATTTTATCATCAAAGACCTGAAAAATGTGCCCAGAGCTGAAAAGACAACTTCCCATACCCTTCCTGATGGGGGAAGTCCTTCTGTGTATATGTTTGTCCAATTGGTTGAAAAATAAAGCACTGTTGGCCAATAGGGAAATGAGAGATAGGTAGGACTAGGAGTTGAGGAGGATACTGGGAAATGTAGTCAAGAGGAGAGGGTTGCCATGTGATCCAGGGAGGAGAGGATGCAAGCCTGGTGTTCTCAGTAAGATAAGATATATATCAGTAATATATTGCTTAGTAATTAAGTCAAAGCTAGCCATTAAGATACCATAGCAAATGGCCAACAGCTTTATAATTAATATAGTGTCTCATGTGTTATTTGGTGGCAGAGACAGCAGCAGGACCCAGGCAGCTGGCGGTTAAGAGTACTCGCTACATGTGGCACACTTCCTAATATCATTGTCTTAAGAACATCATCAGAAGAGGAGAGCCACAGCTGCAAATGTGTGCACAGCAAAACACTGAGTTATAGGTATGCTTCCAGAAACCCGGATGCCCAAATCTAAGCTATAGGCCAAGAATTTATAATTGATAATAAGTTCTCTAGATGGTTCGATGTTCTGTGTCTCATCTCAGTGGCACAGGCTAAAATGCATTCTTCTGTGTAAGTGCCACACACAGAACGGTGAATGCACCCACACGTTAATTTGGAAGCAGAAAGGGGACAACCCACCTCTGAAGCACCAAGTCTACCACAGGTACAACACGAAATATGGAAGCAAAAGTGACACATGGCCAAGCTGAGGTTCAAGGAAGAAATGGCGTCTCTTCCACGTCAGTCACGCTTGCAGGGCATTTGATGTACATTGATGGGGGATGGCCTTTCTGGGATAATAGGGTGCTCATAACAGCTTGTTGTGATCTGAATCTTTATGTCACCAAAGGCCATGCTAAAGGCTTGAACTCCGTAGGACAATGTTATCATGAGGAGGCAGAAACTTCAGGACGCGGAATCTCCTTGGAGGAAACAGGTGATTACGGCCACATCTTTGGAAGATGCATTTAGAACTTCTTCTCCTTCACCTCCCTCTTCTAGCTATGACCATCTTCGCTCTGCCTCATCAGAGGTCCAAAGTGATGACTCACTTGAGCCTGGACCAAATTTTCCAAAACTATAAGCCCAAATACACCTTGCCTCCTTTTAGCTTTTAATTTTCAGGGTATCTGTTACTGAACAGAGATGACTAGCACAGCGTTAGTCTTAAACAGTATAAAACTGGAAACAACTAGACATCCTTCAAAAGAACAATGCATAAACAATGTGGTATAAGAACACAAGGGATACTGGGAACAGTACCTAGGAGATATGATGAAATGGAAACTACCAGTTCATGCAACCAAATGGATAAATCTCAAAGTCGGGGTGAGTGGGAAAAAAAAAGATAGAAACAGCTCTTTCTTCTCCCCATTCCGCTGCAAAGTCGGTTATTGCCTCCTGTGAGACCTCACTTGATTTCAGCCTCCCTCCCCAGCATCCTTTGGTTGCCCCCTGTGGTTTCCCAGCTCAGTTCTCCTCAATAATGTTCATATGGGCCTTCCCTTCCTTCATCCCAGTTGGCTCTATCCTATCAATCTTGACCTCCTCCGCTGGGCCTTATCCCGAAGGGAGTTCACTGTGGATTGTTTTGTGAGCTCCTAGAGGCCTGACGGCTCTAGACCCCCTTACTTCTACCCGCGTCGTCTTTGAGTTGTCTAGCTTTGCTTTGGACACTTGGAGGTTTTCACTGGTCCATCAGATGCCTTACTGCTTTTTCCCAGCATGGATGCTGACAATGTTCAGGTGCTGAAATTGGTGGTTTCCCCCAACCGCTCGAATGCTTTGGCTAGCAAGTGGTTTCATCATCTTCGTGCCTTTAATGTGGTTTGTTGGGACCTGAAAACTACGTTGTCATCACAGTCGGCTTGTGGTTTTCATGGTTTAATGGGTAACACTGAGAGCAAGTAGGGTAAGCAAATCACAGATACAGATAGAAACCACAGAATAAATACAATAAACAACGTTTCTGGTTCTCTGAGTATGGCAGCAAATGCAAAACAGTAGTCCCCTAAAAAGTTGTGGTGCATTGTCTTCAACCTAGTAGCTGACTGCGGCAAAAATTTCAAAAATGAGAACTTTCATACATACCTGTATGTTTGAGTTTCTTTTTAGATTATTTTTCATTTTTTTTAGATTATAATTACATCATTCCCCCTTCCCCTTTGTTCTCTTTTAAATTCATGGCTTTTAAAAATAGAACATCCAGTCTTAGTGGCCCCATGAATTCTATGCTAATCCCTGTTCCTTTCATTTGTTTTATCTGCTTAGTCCCTTTAGAGCAGTGGTTTTCAGCCTCTCTACTGCTATCAAACCCTTTAATATGATTCCTTATGTTGTAGTGACTCCCAACCATAGTTATTTTTGTTGATACTTTATAATTTTGCCACTGTTATGAATCATAAATATCTGATAAGCAGAATATCTGATAGGTGTTCCCAAAGGGGGTCATGACCCACAGGTTGAGAGCCACTGCCTTAGAGTATGGAAACACCACCTCCCAATCCAGAGCGATAGCCACCAAGCATGTATTACATAAAGCTCAGAGACTATGAATGACACAAAAATTCTGAGCAGTTTTAGCCATCATTTTTAATTACTCAATTAACATTACCAAACAGAGGGATGTAGACCTGGAGATAGCCTATCCTTTGTCCTTTTAAGAAAATGATGGTTATAAATATAAATGAATGATGATGATGATCATAGGGGCAATTTTCCACTCAGCTGTATTCATGACCTAAAGGGTGCTGGAGATGGAGGAGTAATGCCTTTTTTACAAAGATAGCGAGTCTGCCTTCTAGGAAGGAAAGAGAGGCATTTTGGTTGTACAGAAGGCTAGGGTGCTGTTCCTGGGGCCCAATTTCTCAAGCTGATTCATCTCTTTCAAGATGCATTATCCTAACAGATAGAAAAGCTCCAACAACAAGAAGGAAAGGAAAGCTGTGGCTCATTCACATTGTTAGATGACAGATGTACAGAGAGGCACCAGGCAATGTCACAGGTAATGTCTTCAGAGGTTGATGACATGGCAAAGCTAACAACCATGGAGACCAGAGACATATGGATCTGTATGCTAGGCCACTACTGAGCAATCTTGGGATTTCCGAGCCTCAATGCCATGTATCCTTTAGAGATGTAATACAGAAGGGTTGGGATTGTTAACTCAACATAGGTCCCTCCTCCCTCTCACCACAAACCCTTTGCCTCTTCTCCTGGCTCACACCACTTCATGTTCTAGAGTTGAATTCCATTCTCATTTCCACAGTAAAGTCCCAGACCATTCCCAGTTACGTCACATCACCATTGCAATCCCTTCCAGAAGCACAAACACCTTTATAACATTTATCCCTGGTATATTTGTTAAATCTTCGTGGGTGATCCTTTGGTGAAATCATTCTTGTGCACTAAACTGCAAGCTGCCAAAGGAAAATGGCTGCAAGAAGGAAGGCTGTCCTTTGACAGTTTGGTGCCTAGAAAACTGGTATATAGGAATAAGGGTGTGTTGAATGAGCAGATCCCTAAAAATTGCTTCTGATTTTTCTGGACCAAGACACCAAAATCCTCTGTTTCTGATTTTTCTACTTCTCCTGATCATTCCACATCAGCCAACCAATCATCCTTGGCAGCTAGTCACCCACGGAACTTCAAATGCACATCTTCTGCAGATGCCTCTACAGATGTCACGCCTGCTAACTGGAGAGCTAGTAACCTGGACTGGTTGCATGGGAATCATGGTAATTCTAACCACATGTGATTCTGTTGTGGCTGTCATCATTTTGCTGGGCAGGGTCTTTCAGTGTTATGCCTCACTGACACAGCAGGAGATGACAAGGACCGTAAGTTTTATGCAGATGTGTGACTTGCACAGACCTTCTTTTTCCTTATTCCCAGAAGGCCTAGTTGGCCCAGTTCAGGGATTGGATGATAGTACAAACCCTAGTCCAACTTTGGCCCTTGGCTTTGCCATTTATATGAGTTAGTTAGTCTCGAAAAGTTCCACAACTTTCTTGTATATAAGTTTGTTTATGTGTAAAATAAGGATAATTTTAGCTACTCTATGATTTCACAGACTTTTAAGATTAAGGAAGATAATGCATATGAAAAGCTTAACACTGTGTTGGTCACATTAAATGAAGAAGGAGAAGAGGAGGAGGAGGAACAAGAAGAAAGAGGAGAAGGAGGAGGAGAAAGAGGAAGAGGAAATGGAAGAGAAGAAGAAGAAGAAGAAGAAGAAGAAGAAGAAGAAGAAGAAGAAGAAGAAGAAGAAGAAGAAGAAGAAGAAGAAGAAGAAGAAGAAGAAACAGCAGCAGCAGCTGATCCTCCTTTGCAGGCATTAACATATTGACTCACCATTGTATGAAAGGCATCAATTACTCCACAGGGCAAGGTTCCTTTCTGCTAAAGAGCCCTTCCAGAATGGCATGTACTCCACTCTTCCCATTCAGATGGTATTTTGGGAAGAGACATCTGAAAGGGTAACCTAAATACTAATCAGATACAGAAACAGCAATGATCAGGTAATAACTGATTGCCGTCTATGTCTGTCACTAAATTCCCAGACAGTCCTGACAAAATATTAAAATTCTTGATTACAGGTGAAGAATGCAAAAAAAAAAAAAACTTTCCCAAGGTCCCAGAAGTAGGAAAATCAGAATCAGAACACAGTTGTCTACACACCCTTCTCAGGTCACAGTCACCTAATGTGTATTGCAACAACCAAGGAGCTAACGTCATGTGTATGGCAATATATTTTTTAGCATCCGGCCAATAGAGTCAACCACTGACTTGCCTAGAATCCCTTCCAAGAAAGGTCCCATAAGCAAAAGTGGTGAACCCGCTGATACTTAAAAAGCATAGGTTATAAGCAAGGTATACAACGGACTAGGAGGATCTCTTTCCTAATCCTGATTGTATGTACACTTTTTCTGGTCACCCCGCTTCTCCCCTATATAAGTGGCTCATGTCTTTCTGAAACCAGGATGCAAACAGGCTCCTAAATATCAACGCTCCTTTTCCTAACCAGAACTTTTGCTCTTTATGCGCCAGAAAGCATTCCTTATACAGACAGGTATCATTTCTACATTCTTCTCAGATCTGCAAATGCTATGGTTTTAGGTGTCTACAGGGCTGAGTGAGCCAGAATGCCGTGTCACCCACTGTTTACCACTCTGTACTGAAGGAGACACTGCTGTCTGAGGAGCAGGGCAAAGTAGAGAGTAGAGATTATTCAAGCTGGATCTCAGGCTTGAGTCTTAAAGTATCAGAGACTGTAATCACCACTCCCCCCCTCACCATGTGTGTGTGTGTGCGTGTGTGCGTGTGTGTGTGTGCGTGTGTGTGTGTATTTTCTTTTACCAACACGAGGACGGGTGATAAAATGTTTTAAGATTTCAGTCAACTGTCACTACCTATTGCCAACTATCCCACTCAAGAGTGATCCAACCTTTACAAAACCTTCACATTTTTCATCATTAGTTTCACTGGTAATTCTGCTGCATTACCTTTCCTGTTTAAAAAGTAAATTAAAACAATCTAAGAAGGCAGATAATGTTTAATGGAAAAGGGCAGCGATGGGCTAATGGTTGCTAAGCAACCACTAGACATTGTTTGCTGCCTCACTCTAAAGAAGCCACAATGGTGGCTGTAATCCTTCTGCAGCCCCCTGGACAGCATACAATGCATGACAATTCCCTCTGGGCCCAAATAATTCCATCTTTGTCTTGTGAATGCTTCCTTTTTCAACCCCAAATGGAGAAAACTCACTGCTTAATTCCCGAATACTCCAGTGTTTACATCTTTCCAGAACCCTGACTAAACTTACCCCATCTTCTTTTTGGGTGGCACTACTTGAGGGTCTGCATCCTTCTCCCCAACCCTTTGGTTTCCTCTTCCTGTTGATCAATGACCAATCCTGGTTAAGTATTTTTGGAGGTCAAACAAAGTCTTTGATGTGGTTGTTTGCCTTATCTTCCTTCCTTAGAGGAAAGTCTTGAATGCTCAGTTCCTTAAGGGTAAAAGAAAATCATAATTCTTTGACAAGTGGATTTTCTTACTATTAGAGAGTGAGGAAAGAAAAAATGTAGAGAAAAGTACACTGGGAATTGTCAGGCAGGACTGTAAACATAGACAATAAGAAAGAACTTTTTTTTTTTTGCTTTTTATTGCTTCTTTGTGAATTTTACTTCATGTACCCCAATCCCATACATCTCCCCATCCCTCCATATCTGTTCTCTGCCCTTGCAACCTCCCCACCAAAAGAAAACAAAAAAATTAAAAAACCATATATAATAAAAAAAATCTCCAACAGAGATGCACTCTCACCCTGAACTCTTGGGGTTGGGTCTAGGCCCTGCCCTGGATTAAATGACAGACTATGGATACCCCCATGGAGGGCCTCACCCTCCCTGGGGAAAGGAGGGGATGTTGGGGGAGTTGGGGTGAGGGCATGGGAGGAAGAGAGAGAAACGGAAAGGGACCTGGAATTGACATGTGAAGCAACCTTGTTTCTAATTTAAATTTAAAAATAAATAATAATAATAAAAAATCTCACCACGGTAGTTGCAGTGTGTCTGTGTGTCTCATAGTATACTCCTTTGTTCCAACAGCTTTACTTGCAAATGCTCATTGCAGTTAGTCACTGGTCTGAATCAAGGCCTCTAGCTTCTGCTACACTATCAATACTGGCTCCAGAGCCTCACCAGCACTCCTCTTAGATATACTGTTGTTGCCCTTTGTCATGGAGATCCTGCAAATTTGGTTCCACAGGACCAGCCCCTTCACAAACTCCAGCAGTTCTCAGATGGAATAGATTTTGGGGTAGGCCAACTCAACACCCTGGACCTGGAACTGGGTGGTTTGAGTTGGTTCGTCAGACTGCTTTCCTGCACCCATGCCACAAGGGCCAGCTCTCCTGCCCAGGTAAAGGGCAGGACTGGCTCTCCTGTTTGCAACAGCTGACTGGCAAACTAGGGACCAGCTTTCCCATGCTCAAGGCTCACACCATCGGGGCCAGCTCTCCTGTAACTATGCCACAAGGGCCAGCTCTCCAACACTGCCATGTTGAGGAGCAGGGACAGATCAACAGTACCAAAGCTAGCAAAGGGGCAGGGCCAAGCTACTTTACTCTCAATCTGGATGGGGGGGAGTGGAAAGATGGGGGGAATGTAACAATTCTTATAACATTTACATTAGTCTTGATGATGATAATGAGCTTCAAAATGCCCAAACTACTTTACCTCTGCTGTTCTTAAGGCCTAATGTGACTGGAAGTGGGTGTTACATGCCCTCAAATGAAATACAATTTCAAGTCGAGGATGGCTTGCTGAGCAGAGACAAGTACAAAGAAGCCACAGTGTATCTAGACAACCCAGGTGTGCTTAAACAAGTGTTTCCACAGATGTGGGAAACTGAGAAGGTATGCGAGGACTAATTGTGCAAATTAGTGTTTATGTCCACACATACATCTCTCTGCAGCTTAAAAATCAGCAACACAGAGATGACAAAACAATATTCTGAATGATCTCTGCTTCCAGGAGGCTATACAAAGGACAATTTAGTGCAGAAATATCTCAAGATAGGTAAAATTAAAGAATCTGTCTGTTCCTTGGTTCATTAATTCTACCAGTGAATATTTACCACATAGGAGACTGTCATAGAAAATTTACTTTAACTAGGCAAAGATGTGCTACATTTGTTTATGCTGCAGACTATTACTTTAACTGTGTAAAGGTGTGTCACATTTTAATTATGTAAAGATGTGTTGCATTTGGTTCACCTTGCCTGCCTAAGGCACCTGATTCATTTAATAAAAAGCTGAATGGCCAATAGCAAGGCAGGAGAGGGATAGGAGGAGCTGTCAGGCAGAGAGAATTAGTAGGAGGAGAAATCTAGACTTGGGAGAAAGAAGAGGAAGAAAAAGAAGAGAACAAGGAAAGAGAGGATGATGGGGTAAGTCCTTCTGTGTATATGTTTGTCCTATTGGTTGATAAATAAAGCACTGTTGGCCAATAGGGAAGAAAGATAGGTGGGACTAGGAGTCAAGGAGGATTCTGGGAAATGTAATTAAGAATAAGGAGTCACCATGTGATCCCAAGAGGAGAGGATGCAAGTCTGGCGTTCTCGGTAAGATAAGACCTTATAAAAATATATGTTAATGTTTATGGGTTAATAATTAAGTCAGAGTTAGCCACTAATAAACCAAAACAAATGGCCAACAACTTAACAATTAATATGTTATTTGGGGTTGACACGGCTCTGGGACCAGGTTGGTGGGAAGAATCCCGTAACAAGGGGGGGACATACCTGGGGCAAAAAGCCAGGCAGTCACCATCCAGACAGGAGAAGCAGTGAAAGTAATATATACAGAAGAAAAGCAAAAAGCCCTGAGGCAAAAGGTAAAGAGAAACATGCTAGTAGATTAAGTTAAAAGAGCTAGCCAGAAAAGAGCCTACATTAGGCTGAGCATTTATAACAAGAAGTCTCCCTGTCATGACTTGAGAGCTGATTGGTAGCCCAGAGATGGGAAAGATCATGTGGATGTAGCATAAAAAGTAAAAGACCTGTTAGACTATGGGTTATAGCCTCGGGCAAGAACTTGCACAGAGCATATCTTGCATACTGTATTTGTGCATATTTATAAAATCTGCATAAGCCATATAAACTTAATTTATACAATCATATTAAATACCATATAAACTAAGAGCTGACTCTAAAGGTAGTCCTTTTCTTAGTTCATCATAGAGACTTAGCACTGTGGAAGTCTTTGTGGCAAAGTCTGAGGTGTGGGTCAGATAGTTCCAAAGAAACAGCATCTACCTGGAATGTAGGAGAGTCATGAAGGCCTTACTAATCCTGAAGATCCAAGAAGTTCATGCGTGTGCTGGCCATGTCTTAAAAGGAATGAAGAATCCAAACTGGTAATAGAGTGCTTATCCATGCCTGGTCCTGTGCTGAATTCTGCATGCTATTCTCAACAACTCTACAGTGTTAGCTCAGGGCACCACACAGGTCTGTAGCTAGTTAGTGCCCAGAACCTGAGGTCATACTCCAAATAAAATATCCCAAAGTCTGAGCTTTTCTAACATCGTATTTTCATGTGTACCATATTTTAAAGACAGGGTCTCATGTGTCCCAAGCAGATAGTTTTGAACTCATTATGAAACAAAGGATAAACTTGGTTTTCAAATCCTCTTGCCTTTACCTCACGAATATGGGTTGTATATCCACAGTCCACCATGCCTACCTAATGTGGTTGCAGGGATTGAACCTAAGGCTCCAAACGTGCTAGGCTAGTACTCTGCTAATTGAGTTATAGACCCCAACCTCTTTCAATGTCAATTTTATTCATGAAATCTACCTCTTCTTCATTTGGGAATTCTTTGAAAATAGAAATCACCATATTCACTGTTGTTTCTTTAAGAAAATCTGCAGACTGGAGTAAAAACTAGTAATGCTACCAAATATTTGAATATTTTTTTCCCCAAGAATCAGGAAGGATCTTGAATCTTATCCCACTTTTTAAGTTACCAAGTTAGCCTGTTCATGGGTGCCAACAAGACACCAGACTCCTGAGTAAGACAGAAGCAACAAAGATGTTTATGAGAGCCATAGTGTTGATAGTCTTGGCAGTTCTCCCAATTGCTAGTGAGTCTAAGAGAGTGGGAAGGTATCTGTACCCTGTGGTTCCATTGAAGGACAGCAACCTTTGAGTTTAGGTAATAAATGAAAGGGAAGTATACATGGCTGACTGATCATTGGTCTAGACTGACTAAATTACCTGTCTCCCTGGTTGCCCATCCTCGCAGAGACAGAACAAAGGAGTATGGTGTGTTAGGTGCCCAAGTGCATCTTAGCTGCAATGTGCTAGTTCGGGAAGTACTTGTACGTTTTTCAAGTTTAGTAGTAGCTCATTTGGGTGTCACTCCCACCCCCCTTTTTTTTTCAGAAGAACCTAACACAGAAAAAGATCACTGATGTGTGGGTTGCATGCCCTTAAGTGGCAGAGCTGGGATCTGAATATAGTTGTCCTGTGGACCAGAACTGCTTCACTATTGACAACATTTGCATGCCAGCAACATGGACTTCTTTTTGTCTATAGTTCTTTGGTACATTCTCATCCTTGCATGTGCATCAGAATCCCAAATACATCGGCTGATACTGGCTTTGCTGGCCAGGATTGCTTGGGTACCACTGTGGTCCTGTAGAGTTTATGTTTTCACAACTAGAACAGAAGCTCTATGAAGCCTGTAATTGTTTTGTTCAGTATGGTTTTCATCACGTATTTACTGAATCAAGAAAATGGACAAGGGTATTCTTCCAAAGCCTGTTATCTGACCTCAGCTTTGCAATATCCTCTAGTGGCACCCTGCACTCTGGCAGTGAGAACCTTAGGTAGTGTGTGTTGTGTCCTTCTCCTGTGTTCCCCACCCCCACGCCCCCACCTCATGGGTGGAGAAGTAAAGGGACTGAGCAAGGATCTTGCAGGTGGCTTCCGATTTCAAGAATGGTTTCAGCCACTTCTGGTAATGTGTTAATTTTATTCCAAGGTGCACAGGTTCATCTGAGGACTTTAAAGCTATTTGTCATTGGGAACAGAACTTTTTTATGCATGTGGACTTTAGATTTTCTTTTCCTGTTTAGGAGCACTGTTGGGAAACAAGTGTCAAGTGAGGATTCCAATCGAATCTTTGACATGAATGGTGCCTTCCTTTGCTTTCTTCTTCTCCTTCTTCTATTTACAATCTTTAAGCGTTTTAGTGAGTGGAGCCAGACTTCATATTTGCACTACACAGTACATTTCTTTCCCTGTGGCTTTTGGCAGAATGTGCAAGTTTGCCTGTTTTGTCAATCTTTCCTATTCTAGCGTCTTCATATGGCCAAAAAAAAAAAAAGCCTGTTTTTGTTAGGATACACTAGTCACCAGATTGTATACATGCACCTGTGTGGAAGCCAGAAGACAGCTTCTGGTGCTGTTCCTTGTGCCATCTGCCTTTTGTGTTTTTAGATAGGCCTGGAGTTTGCCAACCAGACTACCCCAAAAAGGGACCCTGGCATTTTCGTTTTAATATGTGATTCTGTGACAGGTGGGTGCTGATAACACCAAGGACCACACACATTATGAAGCAGGTTATTTAGGACACTGTTCTGGAGGCCGAGAACACAACAGTGATGCTTGCTCAGCATCTGGTGATGGCTTCTTTACTACATTGCAGTGAAATACAGCACATCTGCTAGCTTGGTCTCTCTTCTTATGAGGCCACAAATGACAACAGTCAGAACCAACTCTCATTTGCTTCTCAAAATACCATACACAGTTAGGGATTAAGTTAGGGGGCACACAGAACACCATAACAGGGCACAACCCAAAGGCCTGGCCTAGATTCTATTCTGGCCCCTTCATGCTAGTTGTATTGTCTTAGAGCTCTTAATCCTCCTAGCACCCCAACTTTCTCATCTGCAGAACAAATGTTTGCTTAGAAGGATAGTGCAAGAGCTCTGTATGCAAAGAGTGAAGAGTTACGGGTTGCTAATCTGCCACTTCTATAGTGTTTGTGGAGATTCTCCAAGCTAAAGAGAAATGGCAATAAATTGTTTGATTTGGTGGGTCTAACCTAGATTGGGGTCAGAGGATGTGAGCACCATGGGAAATGCCAAGCAAAGTCCAGAGGACTAAGGGGATTTGAAACCTAGTTTCATGTATTTTGAGTTAGTCACGCTTTAGTTTCAGAATCAGCAGGTTTCCATCTAGCCCAGCGTATCTGTTCCTCACTTAATCTTAGACACCAAGTAGACTGGGCATTATCTAAACCCTTTTGATTTCAAGATTGTGTTGTGCATTCTTCCCGCCAGCTGCCTGGGTCCCGTTGCCGCTTTAGCCCCCAAATAACACACGAGACACTATATTAACTATGAAGCTGTTGGCCGTTTGCTATGGTTTCTCATTGGCTAGTTCTGACTTAATTACTGATCCATAATCACCAACACATATTTTTATAAGGACTCACCTTTCCTGATGCATCCTTTCCTCCTGGGAGATCACATGGTGACAACTCTCTTCAATACATTTCCCAGAATCCTCCTAGTCCCATCTATCTTGCTTCCCTATTGGTCAACAGTGCTTTATTCATCAACGTATACACAGAAGGACTTCCCCATCACAAGATCATCATTGCATGTTGCTTTGTCTAAATAGATCTCCTGTACACAGATGTTGTCCTGCTATAAACAAACATCCAGGATGGCTTGTCCAGATGCTTGCTGCACACATGAGCATTCCCCTCTTCAGGGTGGCTACCTTCAGACTTGCCAGATAGCTATCCCAGTGTGTACACTCCCCAGTGCTGTCCTGCGTGTCAAGCTCACCAGCTCTAATTCTAGAGAACTGTCCTTCACCGGGGAAGACCTCTAGACCAGAAGCTGGCTTTCCTAAGTCACTGACCATGACTCCAGTGTGAAGTGACAAATGCAGGATTCATGTGGAGCTCCGCCCCTCCACACCAGCACTGATCTGCTCAGCCACTTCCATCTTGTCAGCTCAGTTTGTTCTCTTTAGACTTTTCAAGGACATGCCTGTCTATATCACTTTCAGAAGAGACTTGTAGTTCCACTTTGAGGAAACGCACTGAAGGCACCATCGACTTCCACCCCAGCTTAAGGTTTCTGGTGACCATGACCCTATGCCACATCTGATGCAAACAGCCACCTCTTCACTTCTACAGATGATGACATGTCACCTTTTAGGAACTTCACCTCAACCTTCTTCTGCAGCAGCCTTCTTTTCTGACCCCCCACCCCCACCATCCCTTTAGCTGTCCACTTGACATTCCTCGTGCGTTCCCTAGGAACCTTGACGTGGCAAGTCTAAATTGGGACTGATGTCCCTCTGAGATCATTTAAAGTCAGAAGCCTGCCATCCTTCTGCCTCCCTTGTCACTCGCCCATCAGGATGCCTAGAAAAACCGCATTCCAACCACGTATGCATCCCAACAGCAGGGAGCTGGTTCAGGCCAACCCTGCAGCCCTGGCTTTGCTTACTCTCCTCTTGTGGCTCCTCAAGTGTGTCTCCAGCTCCTGCCTGGCGGGGTCCTCACACTGCCTGTGCCTAGCTCACTGATGTCCCTTCAGCACTTGCCCTGCCCTGCCACCACACTCTACGTTGTTACAAGTGGCTATTGTGACTCAGCTCTGTCAACATATCCAAGTGAAGACGACTCTGTCAAACCACAGGCAGCAGCCGGTTTCGCAGTATCAGCAAAGCTTACCCTCACCACGGCAAGGTCACGTGTGTCTGAGGCAGTGCGGCAGACTCTGCTAGCTACTTACTAAAGTTATTTCCTCTCCTTCCTGCAAACAGTAGTCTGTATTTCCCAGCCTCCCTTGCTGTAAGTGTCGTACAGTAATGAAATTGTAGCCAGGGAAGAGTGAGCAGGATTAGCTGGATTTATTTTCAAGCCAGGTCTGTAACTATGGATGATTCAGGAGGTGACAGTTAGATTTGCTATGCAAAGGTGGAAGGAAAGTTGCTGGCAGACTTATCTTTCAAAGGACTGCATGGGGCAGAGGTTTCTGGTAGCAGAATCAGACTTTGTGCCTCAGGTGAACAAGAAATCGATTCCTACTGTACCTGAGTTACTGTATTTTGGATAATACATCCATGACAATACCTAACAGGAGGATCTATCAGTCATTAAAGCTAGACAGCAACTACAGCCACTTGCCCAGCGAGGAATGGGGACATGTGATAGATAACCAGGAACTACAATCTGAAGGCCTGGGTCACTTAAATTACCACATAGGACTATTTGTCTGTGTTCAGCAAAGCCACTGAGTCACTAATAACTATGTAAATGCTGTTGTTTAAAATTTAGTCTATAGTATTTTCTATTAGATTGCATTTGTACCAGAATCACTTCAGAGCTAAAAGAGAGGAGGTGTTCAAGAAATGTTTCTCAGATATTACCAGGGTAAGAATCCAAAGGAACTCAAAGCTTCATTGTTTCACCACTCCCTGTGACATTCATAATTACTTCTAGCATCATCCACCTTACAAATAAATACAATTCTTTTTCTGGGCAGCCATAATTGTATGCTATCCATCAAATAATAAAACCTCGAGAGCTGAGATGTTTAGCCTGGAGATAAAGTGATATATTAACTTCTTGATCAAATGCCAGAGCTTACAGATGAAAATGAAACAGACATCAATAATTACAGCTTGTACTGTAGTTGGTTTCTAAAGCTCCAGGTTCAATGAACAAGTAATAACTGGACAGACACACCCTGAGGAATGAGAGGTGGGAAAGGATTACCTCATTCCAGACCTGTAACTGAGCAAGCCCCTCACGGCAATTTAACAAGAGGTGGCCCACAAACTCAGGAGGTGGCAGGCAACAATTTGCTAAGACATAGGGAGAAACCTGGCAAAGGAGCATTTAGGAGTGGGAGCACTGCCCCCCAAACTTTCCTTTCATTCCTGAATATTATCACCCTAATAAGTCTGATCTGAATGCAAAAAGACATAAACACCCAATGCTTGAAAATGCCATCTCACTTGGAAAATTTTATTGCTTTTTTTCCTTGAATTTAAAAAGGGATTACTAATACCAATAAAACGTAATTATGTCTCAGTTAATTCTTAATTTTACAAGCAGATCTCAAAACATAAGGCATTTTGTGGCATTTCATAAACTGTCCCACCAGAGTCAGTAGCTGGGTTCCAAAGAACAGATTCGCCAAAGCCAGCAGGGAAGAAGCTACACAGGGGGCACTGCTACAGCTCAAGACGACCCGGCAACAGCAATACCCACCTGCACAGCATTTACCAGTGAGCAGAAGGTAGAGATGGCAAAGAGGCAACATACTTCATTCCGACCCCCAGAGCAAAGGGCAGTGACTAAGCTTCTTGATGGCTACCACAACCTGCCACGCTGCCTTGTTCTTCACTGAGGTCAAGGGTCCCTTCCCTAGTCAGTCTGCTGATTACTGCCACAATGCAAACATGTATGTGAGCAAAATTTCCTTTCGAGGTGGGCGGTATGGAGAAGAAATACAACAATGCAGACTAGAGAATGCAGCTCTGTGTATTTATCAAAACGTGGAAAATGGTTATATTTACTTTAGTATTTTGTAAGGTCAAAAGCATATATGCTCAAGGCTCAGGGAACTTTATAGAAAAGGGAGGTCAAACAGAGAAAGAGCCAGAAGATGGGGAACAGTGCTATAACATGCTATCTTCTAGACTTGAAGGCCAGTGCACATATGAACCCATGAGGCCTGCACACGATCAAGCCAGTCAACATTTCAACATAGACGGGAAGGAATTCATTAGGCCCCACCCCTAGCTGAAGGGCTTTTGGCAGGTGAGGCTGCTGAATGAGGACACTTCTTTGGGGTAGTGATTATTTGTAGGTTACCCATGCTTTGGTGGAAGGAACCAAACTCATATGTGTTTACACAGCACTAATAAGACTCAGTAGGTTATCATCATCATCATCATCATCACATTTATGTATTTGAAGGTAAGGGGGACATGCTGGAGAATGGGAGGTGAGAGTTGGGGTAGATATGATCAAGGTATGTTGTATATACATATGAAACTGTCAAAGAACAAAAATAATCTTTAAATCACAAAAAGGTACACATACACATTAATAAAATGACTCAATATATCACTGTGCTTGCTAGCATAAAGTTAATGAGTCTGAAAACTAAAGACATGTTCTGATTAATTCATAATAAAAGTATATCAAGTGACCCTAGGAGATGGCTCAGTGTTGCAAGTTAGAGGCCTGGAGTTCAGAACCCAAGAATGCACGTAAAAGTTGGGCAGTCACAGTAGCCTTCTATAATCCTAGCACCCAGGGAGTAGAGATAGGTCCTCAGTCAAGCTGACTAACTGACTCACACTCACACACACACACATACAGAATGGGGAAAAGCACATAAAATGTGCTGCCCTGAGTTTATAAAGACCCAACTCTACAGCATACTTTCAGGCCTGATACCAGGTTAGAAGGCACTGATGCCATGAACACTAATTTACATTGTTTTCTGGAAAAAGATGTTCATGTGTACATTTTGTCTAAATATTGCTATTTATTTTATCAAAGTCAGAGCTAAGACTCTACTAGAGTGTAAATTTTAAGCCAATGAATAAACAGCTGGCTTTAAAAAAATATTAAATTGACATGCAAAGTGTTTTTACAACCACGCCAGAGACTAAAAATAAAGCCAACTTCTGCCAACACACAAAAAAACTTGAATTGTATCAAGAGGTTCTGAATTTGATGACCACATTCAAAATGGCACTGGACATATCATTTTATTTTCCCAAACTTTATTACTGTTTTAAAAAACAAAAACAAAAAATCCCACACACAACTGCCATCTGATTGAAACATCAGCCTTATATGATGTATTTCGTTATTAAGATATAGATTTCCAAACGTATAGCATTAATCTTTCCCTAACTAAGTGAATGTAGACATTTTGAAAGTAATGCATTCATGTTTTAAGCATTTTAATTTCTTGGGCTAGGGAGATGACTCAGGGGTAACAGTACTTGCTGCACAGCAGGAGAACCTGCGCTTGGTCCTGCAAAGCTCATATAAGAAGCAGGGCATGGTCATCTGCAGGTCCACCACCCCAGTGCTGCAGGGTACATAGGCAAGAACAAGGCTTGATGGGCTCCAGCCTCACTCAAGGTTCAACGAGGCCCCAGCTCAAATGAGGTGAAAAGTTCTGAAGATCACTCAGGTGTGCACCAGCACGCACAGGCACACAGACACAGACACACAGAGACAGACAGACAGACACACACACACAGATAGACACACACAGAGACAGACAGACACACAGAGACAGACAGACAGACAGACACACACACACAAAGACAGACACACACAGAGACAGACAGACAGACAGAGACAGACACACAGAGAGAGAGAGACAGACACACACAGACACACACAGAGACAGACAGACAGACAGACACACACAGATAGACACACACAGAGACAGACAGACACACAGAGACAGACAGACAGACACACATACACAAAGACAGACACACACAGAGACAGACAGACAGACACACATACAGAGAGAGACAGACAGACAGACACACACACAGAGACACAGACAGACAGACACACACAGAGACAGAGAGACAAGACAGACAGACAGACACACAGACACACGGACTCAACTTTCTCAATGGTTGTTAATAACCTAAGTTACTAGAGGACTTCAAAGATGGCTTAGACAAAAGGTGTAAGCGGTATCAGATTTTAAGTGTGAGGTTTACAGCTGTTACCAAAGTTCCAGTGACATTTTATTTCTGTCCAAGGCCTGCCCCTCCTTTATCTGCCTACCCAAAATTACAGTGTTCGAGATTTATGGTCAGTTGCAAAAAAAATCAGAGCTTAACTGCTGATTTATAGTCTTGGCTGAGGTATTTAACTGTCATCAGAACTAATTATAGCAAGCTTGAGATTGCACATTCAAACTCTCCTTTTGGTGAGAGAAACAGAACAGCTCTGCTGAAATCAGAGACACCCCGAGGGCTCCTAAACAAGAATGCACTACCAGCTCTACTTCGCAAAATCAGTGCAGTAAAAGCTCAAAAGTACTCCTCTTTAGTAAGTTGTTCTGGCCTCAAGTACTTAGACAATAAATCATGTTACATTAATTCCATACCAATGGCCTCAAACACACTAATCTCACTCAACGGTAACTGACAATCACATTACTAATCTAATTCAAGCACTCTGGAGGTAGTAAATGAACAAGTTGAAGCTTCAGGAACCACAGTTATTAACTGGCCCAAAAAGAACCCTTACTTCAAATGTGGCCACGACTACACCCCTTGGGCAACACTGATATTCTAGGAATCATGCTACCGTTTTATTGCTCTAATGGATAAAGTTATCTAAGTTAAATTACAGATCCCAAATAAAACTAATACCAAATAAGAGACCAGCAGATACAAGCAAAAGCACTGTCTGATAGACATAAGAACGGGGGCAGGGGTGAGGGGGGTGGGGTGGGGTGGGAGGTGCTCAGTTAGAGCACTGGCTGCTATTGCAGAGGATCCGGGCACCCACGTGGTATCTCACACAACTACCTACAACTCTAGTTCCAGGGGCTATGACACCTCTTTTTGCCCTTCATAGGTTATCAGGCATGCACATGAGACACACATGCAGGCAAAACACCCATACACATATATGGAAATCAATGTATCTTAAAAAACAGAACAAATGGCCCAGAGAGGTAAACTGCTGGCCCAGGTGTAGGTGAGGGGGACTTTGCTGATCAGACTGAACGAGAGGCTCCATAGTCTGACCCTAATGGAAAGCAAGATGCCAAGTCCTGAGAAGGAAAATCTCTAACAAAAATCATTAGACCTAAGTGAATGTAAGGAAACAGAAAATTAAGGTGGAGGCCCAAGGACAACACATGTTCTGAGGCCTTACATACAAAACTATCCATTCTAGGAACTTTCTCAAAGATAATCCATCTCATGTATAGTGGGTGGAGAAAATAGCTCTATACTGTTAAGCATACATTCACTCATTAGGAGTCTGAAGTAGGTTACTGTAAGTAAACAGTACTCAGGAACATTTTAAAGTTATGAAGACAAGTCAGTGGTTATCCAATCTCTTAAATCTTGCTTTTTTGTACACTGGTTTTTCCCAATTAAATGGAAATAAGATTGGACATTTGAACTCTTTTTTGTTTGTTTGTTTGGTTTGTTTGTTTTTGAGACAGGGTTTCTTTGTATAGCCTTGGCTGTCCTGGGACTTACTCTGTAGACCAGGCTGGCTGAGAACTCACAGAGATCCACCTACCTCTGCCTCCAAGTATTGGGATTAAAGGTGTGCACCACTACCACCTGGCAACACTTGAACGACATTTGGCAACAAATTATTCACTTATTCTTTATATAAAGCAAATTTACATATCACCATAAGTTAATAAAACTGTTACTGCTAAATCTAAAAATAATGTAATTATAATCATGACTCATTTTCCACAGTATCCACATGTAGTCTTGCCAGTTATCAAATGACTTTTGAAAGCCTCTTCCCACTAGGACTGTAAAACACATACTTAAGGACAATGACTTCCCAGGTATTAACTCTCTTTTTAGCCTCATTAATTCATTCTATTTAAGCAGTAGTGGGGGAAGAGGTAAAAACAAATGAGCTGTTAGACAATCCAAAGTTATGATATCCCGAGTTACAACTATCTGTTAGCACAATCATAATTTAAAGAATGACATGGTTGAGAAATATTTAGAAAGATGTTTTCTAGGCAAAGCTGAACTTAAATCATTCTCCAGATACATCATGTCCACTTTTTACTGTAATTACTTCCATTGACATTACACAAAATTAACCAATTCCTTTAACTAGGTGACAACAAAACATTAATTCTACTGCCTCCAAAAAGAATCAATAATTATTTTTATAGCATTAAAGTAATTTAAAGTCATTTGTAAAGTTAGCAACAATTGAGAATTTTTCTATTTATGACTAATCCATTATAAACAAAAGCCAATATGAAAAACACAATTCTAGAAAAAGTGCAGCCATACTAAGACTAGATAAGGGAATATAAGGACCTCACAGGCTATGCTAGACCAAACAGATGAAACACAAACTTGATTTTAAACTGCAGGCTTATACAAATAAAACCCTATCCTTTTTTCTTATACAAATGCTTAAAATTTCTCACATAAATATAAAAATGTTAATTTCCTTCACAGACTTCTTAGAAAAAAAGATTGAAAAGAGTTTATAATCAGTTCCCAAGTCTTAGGCTTATCTTTTTCCAGCCCTAGCAATTTTTTGACATTTTTTAACCTAGGCAGGAAACTCTTTTTGGTAAATGAAGCATGATAGTCTATCAATAAACGTCCTGAAGAACTCTGTAAGGCTACATATATCCCATGTTGCTTTTAGTTTCCCATCTCTTCTTTGCTTCAAACCTAAAACAAAGAGCATAAAAATCTCAATTCATTTCTAAAACAAAATATTCTACTAAAATAACATGCTTAGTAAGTGACCAACATGCTATAAATTCACAAACACCAGAGGCTGAGGAAATGCCTCTATATTTATAACCTCATAACCATTCCACTGAGACATAAAACATTAGATAAGTGGCCTACATATTGGATTCAATGGACAAGCATACTTTCTGCAATTCCTACCAAGTAAATAGAATCATGATTCTTTTTCCCCCGATTTTTAAACATTATTATTATTGTATATGTCTGAGTGTTTTGCCTGCACGTATGTCTGCTTCTGTGGTGGTCCCCACAGAAACCAGAAGAGGGCATCGAATCCCCTGGAATCACATAGTTGTGAGCCACCATGTGTGTGCTTGGAATAGAGTCCCAGTCTCTCTTCCATGCCAGGACAGAGGTCTTAAGTGAACTTACCCCCACGCCAGTTTCTTCTTCTTTCGAGCAGCTTGTGAGTTTTCAGCCTCCCTTTTGGCTTTAACAAACTTGTGGCAGGCAATTGCTTGGGCAATTTTTACACCGAGCTAAGAATTATGAAAAAAAAAAAAGGGAAAAAATATGTGAAAAGAAATATTCCAGCTAATATAAGAATTATAATAGTACAAAAAACTGGGAGCACATGGTTCAGGAACTGTGCCTAAAAAATAAAGAAACCCTTGAACAAAGCATAGCAAATACACAGATATGGCCTGTATTTCCCTCCACTACTCAAAGATCCTCTGCTCAAATGGCACCATCTCCTGGATGGGAACCCTTCCCAAACTCAGATCCCTCTGAGGCCCACAAAGGTAGTAATGAGGCCCTTCAAGCTATCTCAGCGATTCTATAGGCTGAACAGGAATTTGCCCTGATAAGGCTGCAAACAGACTGACAGAGACATCAACTTTCTTTGCTCTGGGCTAGAATTATAGCAACTCAGTATGGTCACACCAGCTATCTCATGCTGATCAGAAGTTCTGATTGGCAGTCACAGATGGGATTAATGAGACATGGGGAAGCTAATCACTGCTTCATAAATGCACTCTGCATGATGGGCAACAGCTTTTAAGTCTCTGAGAGAGAAAAGAGTGTAAGAGGAGTCAGAAAGTAAAGAAGCTGGACTCCAGGACTTAGCTGTTCCCTGGGCAGCAGCCCTGCTCATGCTTCCCTGGCTGCTAACTGCTGGCCCCACAAGATTCATTTAACACAACCCCCAATCCAGGTGTCTTCTCTAGCTCAGCCTATATATTTTTTTTGCTTCTGCACTTCTCAGGCTTGCCAGGTTGCAAAGTATTTCCCAGGAAGCATCTCCAGTGCAGCAATGCGGGCGCGTAAGTTTCAGGAGGTCCTCAATGTAAACTATCCATCCATGTGTATGACTCACACATCAAGAACTGAGGTGAAGCCTGGTGGTAGGGTGGGAAACACCTGGAATCCCAGCAAAGGGATGCTGCCCAGTGAAGCAAAGCTGTGCTGTGATAATGAACACCATGCCACTCAGGGCTGCATAGCTAGACTCTCTCAAAAACAAAGCAAGCTTTAAATCAACAAAGGCTTTCCATCTTTCTGATGTTTCTTGGCGTTTCTATTTCTTCATTCAACTAAATGCACATTAGAAGACAGACAGACTGGTAGAGAGGAAGCCATTCAATTTAGCCTATCAAAATCTGAGGATTAGAGACTTGCTTGGCTGGCAGCCTAGGAAGGCAATGGTTGGAAGAGCTCATGCGCAAGAAGTCAACTTAGGAAGACGAAGCCTGTAATGCTTGACACATCTCTCAGCTGATCTTGGGCGGCACTTCCTCTAGGGCAAAAGAGACAAGCCCTCACAAATTTGAGAAAAACAGACCTGGTTTCTCAATTCAGGAAAAGAAACCCCCCCTCCTCTTCTCTCTCCCCTATCCCTCCTTCCCTCCCTCACTCCCTCTCCATCCCTCTCTCTCTCTCTCTTCCCCCCTCCAGAAGAAAGGGAACAATCAAACCAAGGTGCTGACATGGTTAACAGCAGCAAAGCCACTGAAAGGACCGAGCAGGACCAAAACCCACTTGATAAAGCAACCTCAGTGTCTCCTCAAAATCCAGACCAGTGCCAGCTGCGCAGCGGTACAAGAGCATGTCCTCCAGAGCCTTTATGGAGGCACAGAAGCTTGCTTCTGCCAGCCACTGGAGATGTAGCATTAAGCCATACTGGACATCCCTTCACACAATGGGTGAGAGAGAAGTATGGCTGCCTCCATGCTGGCTCTGTTCCATTAACTCTCTTCTTTCCTAACTCTTTATCCCAGAAAAGGTCACCTAAGCTAACCTCTCTACCCCCTACCCCAAGGCTAAGAATTAGGCAGGGAGATGCTATGTTACTGTGAGGACCTGAGTTCAAATACCTGGAAACCCTACCCCCCCACCCCACCCCCAATAAATTCAGGCATGGTAGCAAATGCTTCGGTTTTAGTTCCTATGAGGAATATGGGAAGCAGAAGCAGGAGAATCCCCAGGAGCTGGCAGGGCCGGTGAAGATTTAAGATTATATTCTCTCTACACCCAACCCATAGTACACATGAAGGTACGTGCACACACACACACACACACACACACACACACACACACACACAGCACACAAAGACTAATCAATGGACTGGACATCACTGCAATTAAGAACAGGAAACTCAAGAGAAAGTGCTGGGGCATCATTTCTCATTAAGATAGAATTCCCATTCACTGAAAACATGTGTACTTGTCATACATGAAGAAAGATTACATTAGATCCTGCTGCTCAGGTTAGTGCAGTGACAAATATCAATCACTTGTTTCACTTTAACCGGGAGGACAGGCAGGACCATGTCAGAACTAAGAGGGTCTCATACTGGCTGGTAAAGTAACACAGACATTGCTTCTGATCAGAGTTAATCACATAGCTCCAGCTATATGCCAGGGATTGGGAAGTGTGAGGTAAAACTGGACACATGGGGAGCACCAAGTGAGCCCAAGATGCTGATTCACGTGGATGACTTAATCTCTTTCCTGCCCCATTCCCCAAATATCTGTATTTCTCTGTTAATTTCATTCTGATGCATTAAAAATCAAATAAAAGAATGATGTATGATACAGTTTATGAATTTCCCCAGTTCACAGTCCTATGTACCTCTCAGCTACTTTTTATTTAAACTCAGCCTCTACCTTGGGTAAGAAACAATGTGAACACATTTGCTATATACCATCTCCATGAGTGAAAGATGTATTTTTAACTTACTGAAGTTCCTCATCTGAGTTCCCCAGAAACAGGATAGACAAGGCAACCAGCACCTTGGTGCTCCAAAGGACTGACTCTCCACCCAACCACAGCCTAAGAGAAATGCTTCCAATGCTCCTGCAAAGCTAAAACTAAAACCAAATCCAGAACCACCAGCACCATGGCAAAGTTACAGAGACCACTATCAAGACACAGTATAATCTTTTAAGAATTCTTTTCTCAGCACAGTGGGTGCCATCACTTTGTGAACTATGTTAATAAACTACCAGGTTCACAGGAGCACTTTCAGACAATGCTCCTATGAGGGTGTACATATCTACCTACTTTAGACCATGGGCCAGGTTAGACAGAACACAGAACGTTCAACTAATAAACATTAAAACAAGGCTGTTCTATGTAGCGCATGTGTGTGTGTGTGTGTGTGTGTGTGTGTGTGTGTGTGTGTGTGTGTGTGTTAAGAAAATACTTATTTGGAACGATGATGAAAATTCATAGGCGTCTTTGACCTTTGAATACTTAAATGAATGTGTTTCACTCATTTCTGTGGAGGAAGAAATGGAACAAGGATATCTGGAAATACAAGAGGATAATAAGGCCTTCAATGAAAAGAAGGTTGCGAAGAAATGTATTTTTTCAGTCAAGATGACAAACCTGAGTTTCAGAATATAAAAGAATATTGTGCTGTATTTCTCTATGACAAACAAATAAAACAGGCAGAGAAGAATCACCCTTTCACATCTATAAAGAAAAAAAATGCATCTTCCTACCCAATGTAAACACCCTAAAAGCTTGGTCAATGGCTTTTATATTAAGTAAGAAAAATTAAAAAAAAAAAAAACAAACCAGTTTGGGGTCATCAGATAACTATAGTAACACAATGTAAGAAGACTTTTTTAATGAATAAAAATACATACAGAATTTCTTGTATGTGTAGCCAGAGTATCAGCATTTTCCATATAGAACATCCAATATTTTGCTGCATTTTAATTAAGGTGTCTAAACATTATCACAAAGAACTGCAAATTGGTCAGAGCATGCGGTAAGGAAAATTAAGCTCTAAAGGCTTTTTATCACCATATTTCAGGAACCAAGGGTGTAAAATGTTCTAATTTGGGATATATTAAAAGCCATAAAAGGTCTTTCAAAAAGATTAATGGTACTTTGCTTGGATTTAAGATAAGGGCTTTAGCTGGTTGGAAAAGCAGGGCCCTGGCTGGACCCTTGAGGCATTCATCTTTACAGCCACTTGGAAGATTTGTAAAAGCGCCTGCACAACCTCAAGCAAATGCACCACGACATTTTTTTAATTCCTTTCAATTTTACAGGTTCAGTGCGTGTAAATCATATTGGGTCGTAAAACAGATATAATGGCACATCTTTATAAACAGTGCAGATTAAAAAACTTCAAAATGAAGTTAGTGCCTCTTGCAAATGTTGTCATAAAGTTTCCTGATAATCATTTGCAGCATCTGATTCCTACAGCTTAATCTAGCACAATTACAAACTGCTTATCCATTTTATAAAATATTTTAGTCATCTCAAAATTACTAGCTTGTAACAGAGTTATGAAGTTTGCCTCCCTTTTGAACACTTTCAAGGCACTTATTTAAAAATACCAATTATCATACTTTAACTTTTTATAGAATAATAGGTCTCTATGAAAAATATTTATGCCATTCTCTTTTGTTCTTTAATTAAATGAAAACAGATGTTTTCTGAAGTAAAGCGGAACCATTACTGGAGTACTTAAAGTGTTAAGGTCTTTAATTTTTATATCAGTTTGGTCGACAATTCCTGATTGTCTTTACTCAAGCTCAACATTAATGTCAAGCAAGTTACCTAGGAGACGAAAGAGATCAAAGAGACAAAAAACCCTCCAATGTCTGATTAATCAAGCCTGCAAACAGCTTATTTCTTTTAGCCTGCATGCAAGTATGAAAATGAGATTCTGGGAGCCGAACATTGTGCAGATTTGTTCATTCTTATCAGAACAAAGCCAGCGGCAGCTTATTTCATGGATCATTGGCACTGTCATCAGCGCTACACAGAACGGTGACAGCTCCTCATTTTGAAGCTTGAACAAAATTAGCAAAAAGTCGGCACAAATTAGCCTCTCATCTTTTTAGTAATATGACATTATTCATTTACTTTTTATCCAATTTTTAATTTTTTCCTTGTCAGCTATCCCTTTCTAGTGTCTCTCGCATGCCATCGTAAAATGCCTTCTGAAAACAACCAAAGACACAGTCAAAGTTGAAATAACATACAAAGTTCAAGAGCAAAGAACAAGCATTTCCAATAGCTAGTTCTGCTGTGTTTTAAAATTAAGTTTCAAACTTTGCAATAATTGATTTTTAAAAACAACTCAGGATGCCAGTGTATTTCAAGAAAGGATGTAACAAGGCTAATAAGTTTCACACAAACCCCAGCTTAAGGTGGTATCTGCCGTAGTCAATGTTGCAATAGTCTTTCTTTCCATGGTTACACCTGGGATGCCAGTGTTCCGACAACAGTCCAAGCTATGACGCAGCTCGATCAGTAGAATTTTGAACAAAATTCTTTTCTTTGTATCTCTGGCATCTTGTTTCAATGTCAACTTGAAGTGCTTGCATACACAGGCTGACATGTTTGCCTATGATTGTACATTACATTAGTGTCTAGAAGTACCACCAGATACATACTTATACATACATACCTATAACTCCTGCCAGTTTATTTTAAAGCGCAGCCAACAAATCCTGATTCAAAACACATTAGAAAGAGAGATGCATATATACACATATACATATGCATACAATATGATCATACACTCAACTTTGATTTAATAGTGAAATAGTTTATATAACACCTGCTTTAATAACTTCAAATTATACATACATTACAACATTCCAAAAGCAGAAGGAAAAGATGTTACACTGTTGAAATTACTCCTGGATATTGACATTTATATTCAAACAACTTATTCTATTCATAAAGGGGAAAAAGGCATTAAAAAATTAACCGTAAGCTGTTAGATGCTTTACACAGCCCCCATAAGAAAGACAGTTTTCTGAAAGAACTGTAGTACTGTTTTCAGCAATTTCTTTATCTCTGTTCTTCTAAGTAAGAAAGCCTATTAACAAGCTTTGAACTTAAAATCACATTTACAATAATGTGCCATCAACAGTTTTATAAGCTAATTAGAAAAAGATTAATTAATGACTGGCTGCTAATAAAATGGCAATCATGAAGAAAGAAACCAAGGGTGCTAAGCTTCAACTACCACCAATTAAGAGCTAATTACAAACAAATTATATATGTGTTTTGCTGTGGGCTTTAATTTACTAAAATGGTTTTAATTAAAAGAGAAAACATGCTGATTAATTGAACTGCAGAAAAAAATCTACAGTATAAACTGTGCTTTGTCTGTCTCTTTAATTAGACTTGTAACATCTGAAATCTTTTTTAAGGTTAGTTAAAAGCACAGATAAACATAATTAAGACAGCGCATAAGGAATGCCATTCGAGGTGAGCACCCAGCCAGACCCCACAGGTTAAAAGAAAGCATCACAATGTAATGAGATTAGAATGAGCACACCTGAAAACCACAGAGAGATGCCCTCCGCTAAACACCAATTTTACTCTTCTGAGGTCAACATGCTTTGACTTCGAAGCTGCAGGGTTTTTTATGGGAAGAAAATATCTTTAAACCAGGTGTAAAGGAATTCATCCAGGCCTTCTCCCACAGGGTCAGACAAGCTTAATCCATGCACTGTGCTAAGTTCATCTACACGTAACTAACAACTGAATCACTTGTTAGAGTTAAGCAGAATAAGGCTTAAAAAAAAAATAAAAAAACTACCACGTTAAAGCCCCCACAGCCAGCTATGTGCAGACAACAAGAGGATAACGGAGAAATGTCTGAATTAAACAGCACTGGGAGAGACCAAAGCTAATGAAAGGGAGTCCTGGATGACCCTCAGCAGACACGTATGGCCCCAAGGAGAGGGCTTGCATCTCCTCTAGCAGCTGGTAGAGCTGCCTAGCAGCAACAGCCCACGCCTGAGAGGGCTTGTCCTCCCCAGTGCCCTATCCTCCTTCCTACTGCCAATACACCAGTGACATATACCAAAAAGAAAATGGTACTAACTGTACCAACTACTCTAAAGGGAAGTAAGTCAAGCAAGAAAACATCAGGACTGGAAGGCAGAACAGTATTAAATGCATTTTGTCAGAGCCTGCAGATATCCACAAAAAATGACTAAGTAAAACCTACCATCTGCTTTTAGAGAAAACTCATGGTTGACAGCATTTATCAAACACACCACTAAGTGCAACATCTCCTCTCCATTAAATACTGGTTAGAATAAAGATATGACATTTACTTTCAATATGAATATGTATTATATATACTTTACATATTACTTAGAGTGTGTACATATATATAAAAATATGTACTGTATTTTTACCATTTTACCCACTCTTCAGATGTCAGAAATCACAATATTTATAACTACAGAAAGAATCTGCCCTTCTTCAGCAGGGCTAGATGATCCAGCAACGAGTTTTCACTGTGGCTAACTGAAATATACTTACTGCTCAGCACTGTATCTGAGCAGTTTTAACCTGAAAGCTTGGTTTCAGGATATTTCTTCCCAAAAACGTACTCATGAAAACAGAAAGAGAGCCACTCTGCCCTGACACTAGACGGGTGGGAACTGAAGTATACCTGAGGAATTTATGTAGTTAGAGGAGGGGTAATTCATTTGAGGGTGGGAACACACTGTTTTGTGGCCAAGTGAACTTGGTTTTTATCTCCACAAGCTAACGGAAAGAGGCTTAGAGAAAAATCCTTTTTACTAAATGTGATAGTTGTTCCAACTGCTGCCCACTAAATTAAATTCAGGCATTAGCACTGAATTTCAAAGTATTTGTTTCTACAGGTCTCTTTAGACTGAAGTGGGCCTTATGATGAAGAGAATGAATCAGAAACGACAGCAGCTGAGGACGAGGGTTAAAGAGGAGCAGATCAGCTCAGCCCGACACGCCCTACACAAGAGTCAACGCATCAGTCTAGGTCTACATGTCTATTTCTCCTTAGAAACTGCTGAAGCACTGAACAGGCAGGAGGGGCAGGAGGGGCGGGAGGGGCAGTCTGAAGCAGCACAGCAACCCAAAAACACAGCAGTTTCAGCTTAGACACAGACCTTAAGTCACCCCCTTCCCCCAAACCAGAGTCCACACAAACTTAGTCATCACAAATTGGAGGGACACGTTTCTGGGAAATCATGTGGTTGCTGCCACACAATGAGAGCACACCAACAGCCTAATTTTGGCGTACACTCTTTGACGGCTGTTTTCAAGGTCTATTCACAGACGTGTTCTACTTTTAACTTCCTTTTTCTCAAAATTGATGCTGCCCTACTCGCTTCACAGGCTTTTAAATGTTAAACATCAAAATGAGCTTCACCTATGGCTGGAAAGGGTTTTAAGAACTCTGGGGTCTGTGCCTCTGAGCAAAGGCTTTATCAGCAGGTCCCAGTCACTGCTCCTTGAGAAAAGCAAACGGTGCCGTTATTAAAAACCAATCTACCTGAGTTTCAAAAGGACACCTACCATGCATATATATACTCTATTCATAAAAGGTTTCTGCCCCAAACTCATACTTCTCTAAAATCCCATCTCATCGTCACAGAATATGAGAATCTAAAGTTTGCACCATTCCCTGCCAAAGCTCTTCCTGACTGGACATTCTTCACAGGTGCTCAAAGGGTAGGCACAGCACGGGCTGCCTTTCTGAGTCTGTGTCAGAACAGCAAACATGACCCAGCTGTCCTTTCAATTATCCAAGATATAAACAACTGGTTTTTCTTTTAATCAGAACTCCTTAAACTCACAATAAATCATTTGAATTTACCATAACACAGCTTTACATATGTATCAAAGTAAAGGGACAATTGAGAAAAATGTTATTTTCACATGTGCTAAAAACAGTATTTCTAAAGCAATCTCATTTGTCATAGAGTATTATAGGAAAGGACAGATCTTGAAATAAAACTCCTAGTCAGTATTATAAAATTCCAACTTCTAAAACAGCAAGATGAGAAGACATCAAACTACAATATCAGTGTCCTCAAAGAAATCCCTATTTCTAAAACACTGGAGGTATTTTTAGGTAGTCAAACATGTATACAGCAAGGTAGCTCCCAGGGTGAGGGTGGAATTAATACAGCAAGGCTGGAACAGAACACACATGGGGTGCCTTCCCAACCCGTCACACCATTTGGGAAATTATCCAGGTTCATGAGATTGGATATGGATTCAGAAAACAATTTACAATCCTCACACGTAAACTAAACTAAATTTTAATCTTCCTTTGCCATGTAAGGAAAGTACTGTCAAGTGGAACTGGAGGGATGGCTCCAAGTTAACACTTGCTGCTCGTGCAGAGGCCTAGACTTCAGTTCCCAAAACCACATCAGGCAGCTCACAAGTACATTGAATTCCAGCTCCAGGAGATCTGATGCCTCTTCTGGTTTACTTGGGCACCTACACTCATATGTGTGTTACACACACACACACACACACACACACACACACACACACACTATTTATTTAAGTCAAACGTTGCTTTAAAGATCTAAACTCATTTGGCAACCACAGTAATAGCTTCCCTACACAAGAAAAGAACCAGCAACAGACGCTGAAATAGGTCAAAGTACAACTAACAAGGAGAGATGTGCTAGTAAGCATTTATTCATCACAGGGGGGAAGACTAACTGCACAGTGGAGAAGCTCAGCGGTATCACCCCATCAAAGTAAAACTATCAAAAAGTGGCACACACAGAGAGATAGCACATGCCTCTGGAGAGCCTGAGATCATGAGGAAACACTAGACAAAACAAAACTGAACAGTGAGTACTAGCTGGCTTCTCCTCAAAAAACAAGGTCTTGAAAACGAGGACAGAACAGCTACTCTAGATCCAAGGAACACTGCAACAGAGTGCTGAGCTAGAGAACAGGAAATACCTTTGTTAGTGTGAAAATGAATGGAATAAATGCAAAGTTAAATAGTGTGTGGACTAATGATAAAAAAAAAGTTTTACAAATTTTGCAACTTACTTTAAAAAAATTAAATTCCTTTGTGTATGTATGTGCACACCCACATCATTTCTCCCTGTCTATCATTTGGTACCAGGGATCTAACTCAGGTCCCTGACTGAGGCAACCTGTAGACCCTTTTTTTATTTCAAACTTGTTTATATGTGTTTGTGGTATGGATACGGGAGCATTCAGTGTGGGAAGACAACTGTGTAAAGCTGGTTTTCTCCTCCCACCTTCACATGGATCCCTGTGACCAAGCTCTGGCTGCTACTCTTGTGCAGTAAGCACCATTACACACCACATCATCTCCCTGGCCTCAAACTGCACAACTTCCTCAACAGCAAATGAAATAATTAACCCTGCTAAAAGGAACCCAGAACCTGTAATGCAACAGATGCTTCTCTGCAAACTTCCCCTGGTTTCAGGTGGAATAAACTATGCTCTGCCTTATCCTTTCTCCCAGCAAGGTAAACAGACAACTGACTGACAGATGGAGGGGTTCTGCTGTGGCAACTGCCTTTGTAGTAGGAAGAGGTCACGGGACACAATGCTTGGATCCTCCAAAGGAAGGATGCATGAAAAGGCAAGAGAGTTTGAGTCCTATAATCTTTAAGAGTGCAAGGAAGACAGACACAACATTTCTAAAAATCATCAAGCAATCACACACTAGTCTTGCTGGTTTTTCTTAAGTGTTGTCTTGGGCTTCACAACAACTATACAACAAGTCCTGACCAGCATCCCAAACTAATATGAAGCAGCCCTGAAACCTTCCAAGCCATTCAAGAGACAGCTGGTGAACAAGTAGCACAGGGTGAGGTACTTCCTCAGTAGACATACAGGTAAGCACCAGCCCCCTGAAAGGCCTCACGGCGGATCCACACTGGGCTGCCATCAGCTTCTACACCCACAACTTGGGAAGGGTGCAACTCACCGATTGGCTACTAGTGCCCCGTGTGCTTTCCAGTCCTCAAAAGCCTCCCTAGATCCTATTCTTCCCCACACCCACCCTGATGTCCTCCTGAATCTGAATCCTTACAGCCAAACCTGAGGTCCTGTCCACAAGCACTGCTCCTCCCCACCATGCCCTCTTGTTTCCATGGCCAACCTGTCGAAATCTGCAGATGACATTCACTAATTGGTATAATCTTGTTATCTCAGCAATTAACTATACTTTTAAGAAACTAACAGCACACCTATGGCTGAGTTCCAAGGATGCCCCCCACACACATGCACACAAGTTTGCTGAGTGAAAGCACAGACCGGGACTCATAGGGGTCTTACTCAATAGAAGCCTAGATAACCAACAACTAACAGGAAATACCTTCAAGTTGATTTTATTAAATGAACTTTATATTTCCCCTTCAAAATTGTGATGAAATACTATTTGTTATATCCACACAAGAGCTACATTTAATCAAAATATGACCCCCCATTTAAAAAAAATAAGCAACTGTCAAACTGTAAGTATAAGGAACATCAGAAGATGGTAAGAGTAGAATGCCTTAAAAGAAAAAAGCAAACAAGTATATTTCATAGTTCGGCTACAAGGAAAACCTGACAAAGCTTTGATGGCTGTGCTGAGTCATAGCATCCTCACAAATTAAAAACATACCAAATGCCTGACATGCATTTATTTTTTCTTAAATAATGCAGCAATTCTATTTACACAAAGGGAGGTCAAACAGGGATTCAAACAGATGCTAGTATACTCATGTTCATAGTAGCATGGTTTGTAATAGTCAAACAGTGGGAGCGCTGTCTACCAGCAATTAAATGTACAAACAATGACACAAATACCCCAAATGAGACAGGTATCAGTCTTGAAATACAAGAAAATTGGACATACATTACAACACAATAATCTCTAAAGACGTTATGCCAAACAAACTACACCAGACACAAAAGCATAAACATATGATTTACATGAAGCACCTACAGAAACTGAGTGCAGAGGTAAAGTGGTAATGTCAAAGTAGGGTGAAGAGAAACCTGCAGAGTAAGTTAAAGTTGTAGAGTTTTGGTTTTGCAAAAAAATTCTGGAGATGGGTAATGGGAGACTCTGCATAGCAGTGTGAGTGTGTCTGATGCAACTCAGTGACACACTCAACGTGATTACAAGCATAAATTCTACTGACTTTACCACGATAGAACAATTCATAAAATGTCAGAGTTCGCTTTGTTTGAAATAGTGTCTCACTCTGTAACCCATGCTGGCTTTGAAGTCACAGTAATCTTCTTGCCTCAGCTTCCTAAGTGCTTGGATGAACCACCACACCCAGATTAAACTATCAACATTTTTTGTTTTTTCAATGCCACATAATTGTCATCATGCTATTTCTAGCCAATGTCCTTAATACCCGTGGCTCTGTACTTTCTTTTATATTAGCTACTAATATACATGTATAAAAATTATACATTGCAATATTTAATGTGACCAATTACTTTTAAAGACTTAAAAGAAAAAAGACATTTCTGAAATTCTTAAATCTCTTATATGATTTTGGAATCACCAGTCTTCAGTCTTTCTTTTGAATCTTTTTACTCCATACATAAAAATCCAAAAGATATTTTAAGGCCTGCAGACAAAAATTCACACACAAAAAACCCCACAATGGCCACAAATGTTGGGGATTTTTAGACAATTGATATGGAAGAATGCAACAGTATTTCCATAGAATACTTTATGGAAATAGAACTTTCTAACTTCAGATTGGGGGGAAGAAAAGCAAACAAAACAAAAGCCTGCAAATGAGTTAGAACACTAGAAAGGGCCAGGATTTTCATAAATGAACTATGATGGGTTTTATGTGACTTAACACCAAGGAGTGTTAAAGGATAAGAAGATAGGGAATCAGGTACTAAAAATTAAAACTAGGATACGGATTTTCAAGTTTTTTAGTCTACAAAGAGAAAGGAACCATAGAACAGGAAAACATACGAGGTATGAGTGATAGGTCTACAGGACCCCCCCACCTCCAAAGGTGTGAATCTTTGTGACCTTCTACAGTTGGAAATGTATCTATTAGTTTTATACTATACACTATGGGAGAATTAGGTGAAAACCCATAGGACTGAGCAGTATCTACAGAATCTACAATAAAAGGCTATAAACAAGGGCTAAGGAAAGGCTGAAGGGTGTGACTGTCTAACACACAGCTGCCCTCAGTGAGGATCAACTGAGCAAGACAGAAATGGAAAAATGAAGGCACCCTTCTAATCACACTTGAAAAACAATACCACCCTCAAACAAAATAAAGCGAAAAAACCTGCTGAAGTCAGGTAAAACTGGGGTCAAATATCAATTATGCATAATTTTCAGCTTAAGTTTTAGACCAGAATAGATTTAAAGCACCAGAGTCAGCACAAAACCTATCTTTTCAAAATAAACAGTAGAAAGGGAGAGAAGAATAAGGGCAAGAAGAAAATCAGAATCAGTCTGACTTACCTCTCGAGTAGCTAGCTGGTTGCTGAGCTCTTCGGCCTTTTCAACATCCCATTCCTCCACAGCCTGGTCTATCCTCTTTTCAAGGCCTGACTAGAAAGAAAGAAAGAAAAAAAAAAAAACAAAGACAATTATGGACAGGAAAGAAAGTCAATCACTTGCTAACTAAGACTATGTCACAGCACTATAGCAAATGCAACATCATTCAGCCCTCTCAATAACCCTATAAAAGCTTGCATCGATCCCCGATTATCAATAAGACATTTCTGAAACTTTCAGTGGCTAATAAAGTTTCTCAAATTTCACAAGTTAACAGTAAAAAGGAGATGCAAATTAAGATGGGGGGGGGTGTTGGGGAAGTCCTGTGCATTTGTCAATAAAGCACTGTCTGGCCAATAGGGAATCTAGATAGGTGGGACTAGGAGTCCAGGAGAACTCTGGGAAGGAGAAACACAGGAGTCGAGATGTAACGCCATGGGGTAGGAAGCCCGGAAACTTCTCAGGTAAGAGACATACTTAGATTAGCAATTATGGGGTAATTACTTAAGTCAGAGCTAGCCAGTAAGAAACAAACAAGGCCAACAGCTTCATAATTAATATAGCCTCCTGTGTGTTTATTTGGGACTGATGCGGCTCTAGAACCAGGCTGGCGGGAAGGCTCCTCTCAAGGAAAAAGCTTCCCTTTATGGGGGGGGGGGGTAAACCAAAGATTGCTATTCCCTAATAACAGCAATAGTAATTAATTACAGAAATGGTTTAAAATTATGGAGTACTCACCACATGGTAGAACCTAGGGGCTTATGATACTAAAGCTATCACTTGCATCCTTCTAAAAGCTCCACGAAATGGTAGCTTATTTGTAAGAGGTAGAAATAGCCATAATTTAAGCAACTTGGCTGACATTAGTCTATGAGCTGTAAACCCACCCCACATTCAGGTTTGTAAAAAGTCTGAATTCTCATCTATAGCCCACTACCACAGCTTAACACTTTCACTAATGAGCCTTTTGCCATCTTCAATGGGCTTTTATGCTGACTATATAGAGAAGAAAGCAACAAATAATTCTTGTATCCTCCTATGGAAATACTTTAATTTACTAAAACTACTTCAAGAAATCAAAATTATAACTGTCATGAATCACCAAACTAGATAGGGCTCATCATGCACTTATCAAAGGACACCCTGACATAAACAAGGTCTAGCTGTGAAAAGTTACTACAGAACATCAGAGCTTTAAGTGGTCTAATAGGACAATTTTATTTCTAGTGACTGTCTCCTATTCCTTTATTTCAACACAATGAATCTTGGACCTCATACAAACTTCCTCCTTCTTACATAGGAGCAAAATGCTAAAAAAAAATCTCTTCCACCAACTTCATCATAGCAGTCAACAGAGGAAGATTTTGTTCCTGAACTGTTGTTAAAATGAAGACTCTTATTAACTACAAGATAATCCACCAAAAACCAAGCAAACAAAAACTTGAAGCAGAGGCCACTGGGCACTTCACTTGATGTCTGGCATAAGAAGACTCCTTTATCACAATCCCATCTCAGAACTGGGGTAGTCAACTCAATTCCCATAATAGCTGGAGACCTTCATTCAACTATCTGCCCTATGACCCTAGGATATAAGACTCTAAAGCTCGTTTTCTACTCTTGTCGTGTGTGCCTATAGAAATGGAAGATTCTTTCCCAACCATTTTCGTTTTCAGGAAGCTCTAACTCTTCTACTCCAAGCCTGTGTCCTCCAACTGAGGTCTACGGACCGGCTCTTACATGCCAATAGGGCAAATCTACTAAAGAAATGTTTTAATTTACTAAATTTACTTCAAGAAATCAAAATTTTAAATGTTATGGAATTACCAAACTAGGTAGGGCTCATCAAACACTTTTCAAAAATGTATTATTCGGGTTGATGGAAAACTAAGGTTCTTGTGCCCGAATGCAGATCAACTACCTAGCTATCAGGTTTATCTAGATAACTCTTTCATAGTCTCATCTTTAGCAGTGCTATACTTCCTAATCTCTGGCCACAAGTGCCATCTTATTAATGTTCCTAGTGCCTCTGACATACTTCCCTTAAAAAAACCAAAACAACAACAACAACAAAAAAACCCTTCCCCATCTTTTCAGGCTCACATCAGGTATCACCCTACTCTGTTACCTTCTGACCATGGCACCTGTCCGGTGTCCCACACCAAACTGCTCTCCTGTCGGCGTCACTGAACTTCATGCCCCCTTCAGCACTTGTTCTCCTAACCCTGTCTTTCTCCTCTCTTAAGGTCTATGCAAACTCTGTGTAAAGTCACTGGCCTGGAGCATCCCCAAATCCCACCCGTTCTTTCCACACAGGAGGCGCTCACTCAGCCTGTACACCACACTGAAAGCTGCAGTGCAGTGATTTACGTCTGCATTAATACTGAAGGAACCCACCTACACTGACAGCCCCGGATAAGAATTCCACAATAGTAACACTGAGGCAATGATGTCCTTCCAGTCAAAAAGGGATAGCATATGGTCATGCTTATTCATACAAATTTATATGCAATAAATAAAAAATGTATTTCTTGGGGATAGACCAATGGCTCAGCAGTTAAAACACTGCTGAACTTCCAGTGGACCCAAGTTCAGATCCCAGTACCAACATCGAGCGGCTCACAACCACCTGGAACTCTAGTTCCAGAGGATTTGGTGCTTCTTCTGGCTTCTGTATTTCTTCAGGGCTCAAGGGTATTTTTATCTTGAGCTCCCCGAGTGTAGTATAATTAGAAGTTTATAGATTCTCCATTTTGAAATTCATGTCTAATCTATAATGGAAATGAAGCTATTTATTTACAAACTGCTAACACAATAGCCTTTACTCCCTTTGCAGAACAAAGATTTTCTCAAATGCCTCTGAGACAGATGAAGTAAATATTAACATCAAATTTAATTTCTTATATCACAACGTCTGAGGTAGCCAGATACCTCAATTCAGTATTTACCCAAGCAATCACCTAGACAGCTCCACTCTTTTCACCTTAGTAACCTGCCCACTAATCCTCTCTTAAGACATGAATATTATGTACACAGTAGCTATGCTCCCTTCGAATTTCCTAGGCTTCTTGAGATTTTAAAGATCTGGGTGCTGCCTTCCTGTATACAATGCCCAGAGTAATCCATAGATTCTCAGACCTGGGTAAGTCCACATATTAAACCATTCTACTGAATTGACTTGTTACTATCCCTCTGACACATAGAGCTATCTAGCTCAGCACTGAATGTCACAAAGGGTTGGGAAAACTCCCCTATCCCAGAAACTCTTATGGGCTGCTCACCTTAAATAAAGACGAAGTTTCACTTTAAAATTAAATGAGAATGGGGAACATCTCTTAGCAAGTAGTACTGCCTCAAATACAGGAAACCCTGGGTTTGATCTCTAGCACTGCATTAAATCTGGCATAGTGGTGACACATGCTTGTAATCCCAGCATTTGGTAGGTGTATACAGGATGATCAGAAGTTCAAAGTCCTTGAAGGTCATGGTGTTGCATGCCTTTAATCCCAGCAAAGGGAGGCAGAGGTGGGCAGATCTCTGTGAGTTCAAGGCCAGCCTGGTCTACACTGTGAGTCTGTTTTCTTCGTCCATACAATGCTGTTGTCTTTTTCTTCCCTTCACTTTTTCAGTTTTGTTTTGATACACAGTCTCACACTGTACCCTAGGCTGGCTGGGAACTTACGGCACTCATCATGCCTCAACCTCTAGAACAGAGAGTTTACAGGCAAATCTATGCAAGATGCCTAGCTCTGAATTTTTTATTCTATTTTGTATTTATTAAGAACATATTAGCAGTCTAAATGCATTCAAAATTCTTATAAATACTCCCATCACCATAAGAAGATAAGTTCACAGCATTCTGCCAAAAACGCTACTGAAAAAGTCAAATGAAGTAGAACTTTCATTCAGGAACTAAGTAATCTATGGAGGGTATCCAAATTTCTACGGCTGCAGTTCTTTCATTGAAATCAAGTAAATATAAAGCCATGCTATCTACAAAGTGATGATTAGGGTCAAGAAAATACATGTAAACTATCAGCCAGTATTTAGAACACAGTAAACACCTAGTAGTGTTTAATTGTTCTCATCTCTAGTATCAGGTGACTTTCAGGTAAGGTTACAGACTTCACCTTCTCCAAGTATCAAGAATTCAACTCTGGGCAAGTAAATTGCCTCATCAAACAAGACTTATTCTTATTTTTTTATTTTTATTTTTATTTTTTTTGGTTTTTTGAGACAGGGTTTCTCTGTGGCTTTGGAGGCTGTCCTGGAACTAGCTCTTGTAGATCAGGCTGGTCTCGAACTCACAAAGATCCACCTGCCTCTGCCCCCACCTCCCTAGTGCTGGGATTAAAGGTGTGCGCCACCACCACCACCACCACCACCTGGTATCAAACAAGATTTAAACAAGATTTAAGTATTCAAGCTTTTCAAGAAGGTCCCAAAGTAGTTTCTGATTTACACGGGATTTTACCAGAAGAGCAGCAGGAGCTGCAGACCATGGCTGACAGCTACAGTACCTTGGTGTACTCTTCACACTTTTTTACTTGAATGAGAATTAAGGGTAAAATATATCTCAGAGGACAGGTATGTAAAGGAATGACAATTTAGCCACAAGTGGAAATTTTAGCTAAGGGCACTACATAACAGGTTCCCATAAGACGACAACTGACCTGTAGTCAATAAAGCTGTCCTGCAGATGTCAAGCCAAGCAGGTGTGTCGGATGGGGACTCAACCCACATGTGTACCTGAAAGCTCTTTATGTGACCAAAGTTCTTTACGTCCAACAGCATCACAATATATTTCTACACAAATCTCAAGGCTAAATGTTTATTTGAATAATATATTCAATCTTTAAAGAACAATAAAAATAAACTACTGATTGAAATTTGCCCAATTATGACTGAATTTAAATATCCAGAAGCAAAATGGGACAATTTCTCCATAAAGAACAGGAAGGAAAAACATTTCAATACAAACATAAGATATATATTATACAAGTCATATGTGATGATTTTATTATTTTATATATAAATCATACAAAAATTAAGTAAGTTAAAAACTAAACTCATCTATTACTTTAGAAAAAGTCAGATTGAGGACCAAATGACTTGAGTTTAAGGTCTTATATCTTTCCTGCTGTTTGCTTTTTAAGGCAAATACACTAAGCTGTTTCTGCATCTATCAGGAGATTAACACTGGCCCTCCCTACAGAGATGGCCATGGGGAAATCACAAGAAAACATTGTAACTAATATCAGGAGAACTTCGGGTACCCCAGTTCTTCCCAAAACTCTGCACCTCCCTCCCAATGCACTCAAGGCAGCCAGGTTTTGATGTGATCTGTATACTGGAGTTCCACATAAAGATCTAGATGGAAAAAATACTCTACCACAACAATAGAGCAAGTTTGAAAGCGCTATTCTATGCAACAGCAGTTGAACAACTTAGTAAACAACTTTAAACAAACATTAAAGACAGTAATTCTAAAAGAATAATAAAAGTACCTGTAGTTTTCATACTAAAAGTATTCATTTGACATACCCAGGACTATTACTTCGATAATGACTGTTTGACTGCTACCTAATAAAACTGAGTCAACCATAGGATATTTGAGACATTTATAGTGAAATTAATGAGCAAAATTTATTCTACAGAAATTCCCACACAGATGTAAAATAATTGCTGATTAAAAAATTATTAATAAGCTCCATTAACTGTTGCCAGAAATACAATTATAGCTATATTTAACAGAAAGAACACCTTAAAACAGTGCTGGATATTAGGAAGACTATATTTTAAAGAAACCCCATAAGCCTCTCTGTATTGTCTGGCAGGCAGGTGACAGCAGTGTTATGATAACGCATTCTGGGCTGAGCAACAGTTTCAGCTTGGCAGGACTCCAAAGGTGGGTGTATGATAGACATGAGATTAAGAAGTTTTGTTTTGCTTTACTGTTCTTGAGGGTTGAGTGAAAACAAAATAAAAAGACTTTCTGATATTGAAATAGATCAGGCCTCTACTCCAGAGAATAAAACGCTAGACTGGAAATCCATATTTGTTTACACTGTACCACGTGTCTGCATGGTAATACCAGATTCCTAACTATCTGTTGAACTTACAGTTATTCATTGCTTTCATTATGGTGTCTCCAATGTGGACATTTTGTTTTTGCTTTTTAAGTTTATTTACTTTGCTGGACTCACAGTAAAGACCTTGGCAGAAACATCATGTAAAAACCATGATCCCAACCTAGACAGTGAGTGCAGAATTACTGGCATGCAATTGCACTCAACTCCCAAGAGAAGCTGAAATAATTCAGCTTTACTAAAGCCTTCCTTTCCTTTCATGCTTGCATTTACTTGTAGGATAGTAACTGCTGGCAAAATATAGGCCTGGCCATCAACAGTTTCCTTGATTAGAAGACCCATAGCTTTTTTCACCAGGTGTCATTTATGCAGAGGAATAGCTGCAGGAAAAGAACCCAAACTTACAAAATGGATGCGCATACGATCGCAGTCAGACTCATAGCAATTCCTCTTAAACAGAGTTCGTACTTTCAACTGTTTTGACTTTTCTAGAAAGGATGTAGTGCACACTGAGATAAGCTGCTAGGTCCTTAGATGGAGTTCTTCAAATGATACTATGAAGAATCCTTGTAACTCCACAAGAGCTAGTCGTGTCTAGCCAATATTCAGACTATACAACTTCAAACAATAGGGTAACAACAGGATTCTAGTAGGTTGTAAAAAAATTATTCTCTAAATCTCTGCATTTTAGAATGTTTACAAAGTTGATTTCATGGCTTCAATGTCTCTTATCAATTAGATACTCTGAAGCCAATACTGTTATGAGAAAAGATAATAAATATTGCAAATAACTGAAAATCAAAGGCCATTTAATTCACAGGTTAAAAAAAAAAAGAGTTGAACAAATACTTAATCATTCATGCCCAGTAGTTCTCAAACTTCCTAGTGCTACAACCCTTTAATACAGTTCTTAATATTGTGGTGCCCCCCCTGCATAAAATTATTTTCATTGCTACTCCATGACTGCAATTGTGCTACTGTTATGAATTGTAATGTAAATAATACAGTTTTAGGCAACCCCTGTGAAAGGGTCATTCCACTCCCAGGTTAAGAACCACTGATCTAGTCGGTGGCTAGGACTCCATAACGGGTCTACCAGAGATAGCCCATGGCTCAGGGCAGTCAACAAGGTCTTCCTCCCTGCTTCAGGGCAGACTTGGCAATCAAGAGCCTAAGTCAAAGTCACATGACCTGTTCCCGGCACACATGAATCACAAGGGTGAAGATCATCACAAAAACATGTTTGGAAATGCACTACCTTCCACAGTGAGTTGAGGGAACATCAGCATGGTATCTTAAGACTCAGAATTTACTTGCAACTCTACCAATGTGCTTTGTAGGAAATGTATTACTTCTGTATCTGTTCAGTAGTAGGTGCAGAAAATGATCCCAGGCCAAGTATCCGGTTTTATAGGAGTCATTCTGGAATTAATAGTTCTTTGTACAACTGGAGAGAAGAAGCCACATGAGTGTGCTGTGACTATAATCCCAGTCACAGGCTGAAGGACTGAGATAAGGAGTTCAATACTAGCCTGGGCAATAAATATAACCAGGCCTCATATCAAACACAACAAAACTCTAAAACACATCACATACAAAATTCTCTTGAGAAAGGCCCTTAGTTTACATCTCCACAGTAAGATATCACCAACGAATTACAGATTTAGTGAGAGGTTTTTCACAAAAATACCAACCCATCAGAAACTGGCAAAGGTCTTTGGGTATACTGGGTAGTCCTCAGCGGTGACCCATGTAGAGGTATCTCTAAAGCAAGCACAGGATACACAGGTTCACAGGCTCCACTAGCCTCCCCCTAGGCCTCTAACCCTACCATGGGAACACAGGAGTCTCTCACTCGTAGGCTCTACCAACACCACTCCCCTCCCCACCATAAATATGTGCGTTATTCCTTAAAGATCTTTTCTAATTTCTAAAGAGTAACAACTACAACTATATACCTCATGATCAGATACTGCTCTGAGCCCCCACCTCAAATTAGAGCAAGTATTTACTTTTTTTTCTTGTGTTCTGATTAACACTCATGCCCCAAACTGAATTCTGAATAGCTTCTACTTTCAATCTTTTCTCTTTCTAACTTTTCTCAACTTTCTAACTCGCTAGAGGAAAAACCTGAGAAACGATGCGAAGGCAAAGACTACCAATTCTACTTTCACATCAAACCCTCACAGCAGCCCACTCCTCCATCTTCATCACCACTGTCAGTATTGTGTGCATCTTCATCACCACTGTCAGTATCGTGTGCACACTCCGCGGTTTTCTCATTTACTTTCACATCATCATCTATCCTCCACTAACAGTCAGGGGACCTTTAAATCACAAATTACATCAAGGCACTCGCTTAAAAGCCAAGTGCGCCCAAATGAAGTCCATTTGGCTCTCTGAAGTCCACTGGCTCTGAAGCCCCACCCAGTTTTGACAGTTCTGTAGGATTATCTTGAGTCTTGGGCTAGCTACCCTGTTCCTCATAGACTCCACTCCAGCCAGTCTAACCTTCTCACTAAAAAACGAACAGGTCTCACATTAACCCCTGCTGTGGGATGATCCTTCTGTATGCTGTGAATATGTATTCCTCTCATTGGTTAATAATAAAAACTGCCTGACAATAGCCCAGCAGGATAAGGTTGAACAATTAAACTAAGAACTCACATGAGGAGGGGCAGAGTCGACAGACATGCCAGCCAGTGGCCAAACAAGCAGGATGTGTTGAAAATGAGGTAAAAGGGCCGGGCGGGGCAGTGGTGGCGCATGCCTTTAATTCCAGCACTCGGGAGGCAGAGGCAGGCGGATCTCTGTGAGTTCGAGGCCAGGCTGGACTGAAAGCCTCCAAAACAATACAGAGAAACCCTGTCTCATAAAAACAAGGAAGAAAAAAAAAAAAGAAAGAAAGAAAAGAAAATGAGGTAAAAGGTCTTGAGCCACAAGGCAAAACATAGAAATATGGGTTAATTTAAATGTAAGAGTTAGCTATTAGTGAGCCTGAGCTATTGGTAGAGCATTATTAATTAATAAAAGTCTCTGAATGATTCTTTGGAAGCTGCTACAGGACAGGGCTGAACAGAGAAACTTCGGTTTACAAACTCCTCCTGTAGGGTCTTCACCTGTGACTCAGTGAGAGGGCCTCTTTCACCACCCAAGGCAAAAAGAGTGAGGCCCTCACAATAGTACTTTCACAACTTAGACTTCTGATTGAGTTTTAAACTTAGTATCTTCTTTATAAAGCATCTTTTTGGAACATAGCAAGATGTTTTGTTCTAATATGAAGCAGTATCTTAGGTAAGGTTAATCACAAATATGTCCTGCTAGCCAATATATAATGGAATAGTACAAAAATAATAAGATGGTTCTTACCTTCTCAACTTTTTTCTGCTTAACAGGGGGTTCAAATCTATCATTGGCTCCAAAATACTGAGTAAGCTCCTTCCACTGGGTGTCACTTGAGGACTGCTCACTGTGAGAAGACAAATTAAGTCTGTGTACACAAACTACGGCTCTATTTACTTTGACTGTTTGTAAGTGCCCGCAATAACTATACTTCAATGACTACTTCTCATGTCTGATCATTATCAAGATAAGTAGTGCAGCAATCTACAAAGTTCCACAACACTGCTGAATAGTAACCATTTTAAATTCCACCTACCTGTGAGATTCTTTTTCATTTTTCAGTTTGCCTAAAAGGAATTTAGAATACTTAATTATTCAGTCATTATTCCAAAATCAAGTTTTAAGAAATTTGGTTGGGGGAGGAGGGAGGGAGAGGGAGCTGGGATTGACATGTGAAACAAGCTTGTTTCTAACTTAAATTTAAAAAAAAAAAAAGGAAAAGAGAGAAAAAAGAAATTAACTCAGTCAATTTAGAGTCAGTACAACTAACAATCTAAATTTAAAATAAACACCTTTTCTGCAGCGTTTTCTTTTTTTCTGTTTGAATCTTGATGCTGAATTTTTCTGCTCAGAATGTTTTTTATGCAATTCTTGAAATTTCTATGTAAAAAAAGAGAAGGCAAGTGTGTGTGTGTGCTGGAGACAACCATACATTCTAACAACGAACAGATGTATTGAGTAAAATCCTTGTGCTATACCATTTCTAAAGTCACCAACCAAATAATTCTGCTCCTAAGATACTCCAGTTGTCACAGCTCTCAGCTGACTGCGATATTCATTGGTTATGATACAAGGTGTTTGATAGCAGAGAATGAAGTTCAGTGACTCACAGTTAAATGGGGAAAAAAGAAATAAACTAATTTAATATGTTAGGCAAAGTAGAACAGATAAATTTGTTGTTCTTCTATTTATGTAAAACTAGAATCAAAGTGTCCAAATGGCTAAAAGAACAGTGAACAGTATTATGAGCCGCTTCTGCTATCTGTTTTATACCAACATATTCTGCCCACCACACAGACACAGAGAACACGTGCACATATACACAAGCACACTTTCCTAACAACACAGAGAAAACCTACGTTCCACATGTTCAGGGGAATTCCAGAAGGACACTTTTCATATGCATCTGCATCAGCCTCTGTTTCAGTTTCTGGCTTGCCTGCTGGGAAATCTGACATTTTTGGGTTCCTACTGCTGTCAGTCTCTCCATCTTCCTGTAAATTAAGTTCTGGATTCTCTAGTGTAGCTTCATCTTCAGAATCTGATTCAACATCGCTTTCATTTAACCCAGGAGGTAACAGACCACTCCACATCTTTTCTTCTAGAAGGAGAAAGGGAAAGATGAATTCAAACTCAAATAGTAACCACAAAAACTATTTCAAAACCAGGAGACCAATATGTTTACCAATGATCTAGGAACAGCCAATTTATACTTTCTAATCTAAAATGAGCTGAACCGTCCATATAAAATAGCTAAAATCAGTTGTGTTAAGTTGAAAAAAAAAGCTTAAAAGTAACTTAACAGTTTAAGCATGTTAACAACAAATACCTCCAGAAAAAACTGAATACTAGTTTTCTAAAGTATGAATTATTCTGCCTAAGTGAAACTTAGCAAAGCACTCACGGCTCAAGAATGCCAAACACTCAACAATACACTCTGTAGGAATTTTTAAATTTTATCTCGACAGGGCCGTACTCTGGAACCCAGGCTGGCCCTGAACTCCTGAAGACCCTCCTGCTTCCGCCTCCTGAGCGCTGCGAGTGTATGCAAGAAACGTCACAGCCAGCTTAGGGCTTAAAATATCGTGCTTCACGTTGTACCTATTAAGGGACGAAATAAAGGTGGGTGGAAGCATCGTCCAGACGAAGCACACATAACTTTCAATGGGCTGACTCTCCAAGGAGCAGGGTAGCAGCTAAGGAAAAACTGTAAGTTGTATACATGTTTTAAAGGGTACAGAAGTATGGGCAACAAGATGGCTCAGCAAGTAAAGGCATTTGCTGAGTCCCATCCACACATGGTAGGTGAAAGACAACTTTTGGCCTCCACCTCTGTGTATGCAAGCACACCCATACACAAAGTAGGTAAGTGTAGGAACACTAACAGTAAACAACAGGTTTGGTAGGTGAAGAAGATACCCTAGTTTTACATTTTACAGTTTGCTAAAACAAACCAGAAGAAATAGAATTCTAAAATGTAACAAGCACACATACTTCTTGAATAACAATACTATATATATTTGAGAAACAAGAAATTCAGTACAGGATTCTACACTATTTGTATAGTCCACTGGTATAATCATTACGTTTCATGAAAATGACTTTCAGAATTAGTGTAATCATTTCCAAGATTACAAAAATTTCATTTGATTTTGACAGTGTGGACTACCTTTTTCATACAACTGAATTCAAAACAGTTACAGCTCTCAACAGAACAGAAAGATGTCTTGCTGAGTGTCCTGCCCTATTTCGCAATTAAGCCAGCAAGAAAACCAACCCCATTCTCTTCAGGTCACAGGTATTAAGGATCTTTCATTGCTCTGAATTACATATTTCTGCTTTCTCTTAAGGACTGCCTCTCAGACTTAAAGAAACAGGTTTATTTTTGTGGGGGTTTTTTTTTTTTTTTTTTTTGGTTTTTATGAGACAGGGTTTCTCTGTATTGTTTTGGAGGCTGTCGGTCCAGCCCGGCCTCGAACTCACAGAGATCCGCCTGCCTCTACCTCCCGAGTGCTGGGATTAAAGGCGTGCGCCACCACCGCCCGGCTATTTTTGTGTTTTTAAGCCAGGTTCAGCAGAACTTGATTTTCTGAAACATTCTTTTGGCTTGTTAAAAGGACCCCTCTAGTCTCCTGACTCCAGTTCCAGATTCCAGTTCCACTAGAAGCATAAGGAAATCACTTAACAACTCTGACTCTCAGTTTCTTTATCTGTAGCACAGGAGACTCACACTGGCTAGTCTGAGGATGAAGTGAGATACTCAAGAGTGTCCAGGAGGTTCTAGGGGTTCAATAAATGTTTGAATGTTTGGTGCTGAAAACCTGTTTTTCTTTTAAACAAACTTGAACTGTGCATCAAAAAACAAACGCTCAGTGGTTCTTGCTATTATTTCTTGGTCATGGAATGCATTTTTATCACCCCTAATATGGATAGGAGGGCCCGTAAAAAACCTTTGAAGTTTCTGATATTTGTGGTGCTTCATTTATCAACAGATACAAATCATGTTCCTCCACAATCTAGCATGTCTATAAATAACCTGGTATTTGGCCTCTGAAGAGGGCAATAAAACAAGAGGCAGACCATTAATGGAACTCAAATATTAATGCTCCTTATTTATACAGGACTTCTCTAATCATTGTGTGTAATTTTCTATCCAGAATTTATGTTCAACTCAAAGTGAATCCTCAAGTTATATGAACCTGCATCTACCCCTAAACCTGGTCTGTAGGTTTTCAAAGTTAGGATAAAGAAAACTCTTAAGATGCTCGGTAAAATATACCAGCAGGGATAGCAGAGTAGTAAAGTAAATTCTCCAAAACATCCTTAGGCTCATTATGCATTTGAGGACACTAAAACTGTAACACACTTGAGACATTTTTAAAGCATGCTTAGGCCTACTATACAAAGCATGCCCATGGCATTTTTCACTGCATGCTAGATATTCTCTAAGAGCTTGAGAACAAAAGTACACAAAAACAGGACAGCATCGGTAGCCTCACAGAGCAATGTTTACACCAGGGCAAGATGTCATTCAGCCTGGACAGTCAATAGCATGTGCCACCTATGAGCAGACCTCTGCTTTAGTGTGTCTGGAATTTTCACAATCTACACTCTGGGCTTCCAAATGTGCACTCCCATAGAGAGAAGTCTCAGTTACCCTACGCAAGTTATGCTTTTCCTTATCAGTCTTCAGGCAGCTATCCAATTTTCATGGCTTTCTGAACTTTTTTCAAAATTACTTTTATCTACTGCTGATATGGTATCCAAAACTGTCCTCATTTCAGCATTTTTCTAGCTTGATAGTTTCTTAAATGTACCTGAAGAAGAAAAGTTAAAAGAACCTCCAAATTCATAATACAAAATTCAAATAAGGTATGTTTTTTAGTTCAGTCCTTAATCTTTAGCCACACACGTCAGTCTCCTGTGATATTGGAGGGTGGCACAAAAGAAAAAGGAAACATAAGAACAGATGTAAGGGAGATTCGGGTCTCTGCTGATAAACTCAGGTAACTACTGGCAATAAGTCTGCAAGACCAAGCTGCCCACTGAAGCAGCAGCTCAACTGCAAGCCAGTCAATACAGAGAGGCTGGTGGTGATGCCTTCCGTGAGCTTCTGTGTGAGGCACTGGCTTCCTATTCCTATCAATATGTGTCACGCATAGTTTTCCAACTGGCCTTCTGTTACTTCTGTCTGCACTTCTCTGAAGGGAGATTATTTCTTTGAAGTGTCTCTTTCATTCCTTTCAGGATGTTCGTCTATTTTAAGGGAGGAAAAACCCTAAATTAGTCTCTTAACTGAGAAAATTCACTCAGCCAGTCTCAAAAGATGTGGAATAATAACAGACAAACAGTCAATTCTTCGACGTAGTAGATTATAGCCAGGCACATAGCACAGCCAATGAGTTAATCTGTAGGCTTTCAGTTTTTAGCCTGTAACCCAATAATACTTAATTTAATCATAACTGCAAGGAAGATGTAGATGAGCCATAATCCCCCTTTTCTCTAAAGTTTCAAATATCACCTCCATTTCATGCGGTCATCACCACTGCAGTTATGATTTAGCCCACCCTACAAACTATTTTGTGTACAACATGAGATACATCTTCTAGTTCTGAACAGACACCATTGCCATGAACTGAATGTGCTAAATAAAGAGGGTTTCACCCTCAAAAAACAACCATTGCCATGGTGAGCACAAACCGGCAGAAAACAATGCATTGACAACAGAGTAGTTCAGCAGATGGTACTCTATGGTTTTTTCAGTTTTATAATGTAAGTCCCTAAGCTAACCTCAGTATTTTATTTTAAATCAAATTATAATCCCCCATAGCATATCATCTTGATAAGAAAACTTAAAACCAGTGAAACATTATCCTTCGCTTGTTACCAGAGATGTTTATACACCCCGTTTTCATAAATAAAAAAAAATTTAAGGTTTAATGAATATCATCTCATCTCTCAAAATACAGAAAATATAGATGTCAAATCTCAATAGTAAAAGTTGTAGCTTGTGACAGGCTTGGAATTCAGATGACTTCCAGCCCTGAGAGGGCATTGGGTCTCCATCCTTACTAAGCTTTATTCAAAGTGTCACACCAGCTACCACTGAGATGTCTTACGTCTGTAAAATGTTTATAATCTTAATGTTGTCAAGTGTGCCAAACGCCCCAGAACTGCCTCACTCTTTGATGTAATACCCTGTTCTCCCCTAAGCATGCAGTCTTGATTCAAGTCCAGGAAAGGCAGTTTCTCTCCTCTACCTCACAATCCAGTCAAGATTACCAGCTTCTAGAGGCTCTGCACCCAGGCTACTGAAAAAAGGACAGGAAACCCAGTCGCAACAAAAGACACAAAAGCGGTAGGAGAAAAACAAAGCAGGCCATGTCACACATGGCACACAAACCAAGAGGCAGGCATTAATCCTCATCACAACACTCATTAGAAATTAACATCAACCCTTTCACAACTGGCCTAAATCATTGTGATCCACTTATTTTACAAAGGCAGAGCCTGGTGGCTTTCAATGATGTTCTTTTTAGAGGGCAAAGTTGGTGATGCATTCTTGAAGACAATGATTTGGGAGAAGAGCCAAAACAATGATTCTAGGCTGTAATTATAAGATTGCTAAAATAACGCACTGATTTTTTTAAATACAGCTTTTACATATGAAAAACCAGGCAAGATATTACGCTAACTAACATACTGAAAGTCACACGTAAAAGTCTGAGAAATGTATTTTCTGGACCGCCCAACTGCTTAAAAGCAATGCCCACATGATTAAAAAGCCTGAGCCTCTCAATGGATAAGCATTTCCTGTCTCTAATATGACAGAACGTAAACTGCATTTTCACCAAATGACTATACTTTGTATTCATTTTAAATCACAGACATCTAAATTTAATCTTATTTTAAGAGCAATTATAACCGCCATCTAACCTGTAAGACCACAAGAAAGCACTTATTTAGTTCATGAGCTTAAAAACTATCAACATCGATGCAAATGTCTCAATTTACTGTTAGGAAATGGGTTCCTCTTTCTCAAAACTGCACAGAAAACACACGGGGATCTCAGGCCCGAGTTCGGTTCTGTTTCACATGAACTATTTACTTAGCGGGATTTCTTTTTGCTTGTTTGTTTCTTTTCTTTGCAAGAGAGGGTGAGCTTGAATCAAGACAACGTGTGTTTACAGCCAAGGCCCGGAAACTACGTTTTCCCCCACCACCCCAGAGTCCCCCTACCTCGTGTGCAAAGATTCACAAAATTACGCGCGGGTGCAGATACTTACAGGGTTCAAGACTGCGACCCGGGGTGGCTCGGAAAAAAGGTCCACCTTCTCCGAAAGCTGACAACCTGGAACTCGGCGGCTCTGAGGGCCGCGCCACCTCCGGATCTCAAAGCCGCGTCAGGATCCCCGCCGGGACGCCCAAGTCGCCGTCCCCGATGCGGCAGCACACTGGGAACCTGCCCGGCCCCTCCTCGCGCGGCCCGGGTCGGCGCCGAGCGGGGTCTGCCACAGCCGAGTTTTCCCAGCCCGCTTCCGCGACCCCGCGGAGGAGCCGTGAAGCCCGGCCGCCCAGACTCCTCCGCTGCCCTCCCTGCCCCCGGAACCCAAGCCCGACCGGCCGCCGCGAAGCCGGACGCCAACTCGAGCTGCGCGAAGCCGAACTTACCGGCCGGGAAGCGGCGGCTCAGCAGCCATCTTAGCACCCCGTCAACATCGCACCTCCTCATTGGCTCAAGCGGCTCAGCCAATCGGCTACGGCCGTTCTGGTTCTGAGGTCGCCAAGGCAACAGCCTGGCTTGCTCATCTATCCCCCCCAGGAGGAGGCTGTGTTTGTTTGTTTGTTTGTTTGTTTGTTTGTTTGTTTGTTTTCCCTCCATTTCCTCACTTTCTCCTTTGACCCAGCAGGTTTTGGTTTCGGCTCTGGTTTTTTTGTTGTTATTGTTTTGTTTTGTTTTGTTTTGTTTTTTAGCTTTGGTCTTTCTAGCTCTTTGCCTGTGCTGGTGCTTCTGGCTGAGGAAAATACTGACTTCGACACTTACTGAATTGTTGTAGAAGCCCTCTTCAGGGAATGTTTTCATTCATCAATCCCATTTCCTTTCTTGGATTCCTTGATCTCTTTTTTCCCCCTTTTTTTTTCTTTCTTTCTTTCTGCATATATTTGAGTGTCCACTGCGACCCAGGCCTCATGCAATTCTCAGTCTGATTCCTGTTCTCTAGGCACTCACCATCTGGTTGATGGAAATCCAGCTGAAGCACCCCTGGTCAGAAGTTTGTTTACTAGGTTGGGGAACATTGTAAAGGTCCTGATGAGAAACTTGGTGGTGTGCAAATGACAAAAAGATCGGAAAATATCACCACGTGAAGACAATAAAACCAGGCAGAGAGACCGAGATGAGTATAGGACTACTTCAGAAGTGATTACGTTTTCTGAAGTATTAAGTATATGTTCCTATTTTCTGTGGTAGTTATATGAGAAAATACAGGGCTGGGAGGTAGCTCAATCAGTGAAAAACTTGCCGAGCAAGTGGGAGGACCTGAGTTCATTCCATCCCCAGAATCCATATCTTAAATAACCTGGGGTAGTGACCCGTGCATGTAATCCCAGCACTGAGGAGGCAAATAGGCAGACTCTTGGGGCTCCTTGGCCAACCAGACTAGGCTACTTGGCAAGCTCCAGGCCAGTGAGCACAAAAGACAGGTGAATATCCCTGAGGAACTATGCTTGGGAGTTGTCTTCTGGAGTCTATACATGTGTCCTGGGACATGTTTGTTTGCACATGTATACACGAGATACAAAACATTTTAAACAAGCTAAAAAAAAGTAGGGCAAATTAAATTTTGAAGAATTTATTTTAAACAGCTGTGTCGTGTGGAGTAGGGCTATGATCCAGTCAAGTTCAGAGTTCCACCAGTGAGCAAGCAATCTCTGCAGATTTAAAAACGGAAAAGAAACTGATATAATAGCATGGTTGGTCATATCTGGGCATTTAATTTAGATCAACATGGTCTGATCAGCTGTCACAATGACTGACTAAAAGTCAGCTACTATGATTTGACTAAGACTCAGCAACATGTTGCAGGAATACTAATATACTCGTGAATTAGGCTGAAATACAAGGTATTTAGCTATTCAAATCAAAGAGCTAGTTAGCTGTGGGCCAAACAGTGTACACATTGCTTAACCCAAAATAATTTTCACTTGTTTTTTATTTGGTTTGATTTTTCCAGACAGGGTTTCTCTGTAGCTTTGGAACCTGTCCTGGAACTCGCTCTGTAGACCAGCCTAGCCTCAAACTCACAGAGATCCACCTACCTCTGCCTCCCAAGTGCTGGGATTAAAGGCGTCAGTCACCACTGCCCAGCAATTTTCACTTATTAACATTATCAACACAAGCCTTTTAAAAATATTCTGATGCACAAAATTTTTGTTTGTATTTAATAATAAGAAATTCATATAGCATTGAGAGGTAGTTAATCCTATTGCTTAAATAGTCATGCAACCTCCAATATTTCCTGGAAGATAGTGCAAGATTATGAGGTGGTAATGTGTCCTAATTTGATAAGTTTAAAAGACTGAGTTTCCACCTCAAGCATCCTGTGATTTAGAGAAATGCAAAGCTGAATAACTCAAGGATTCACATGAAACTCTCCAGTGACAAGACTGGGATTTCCTTTGACTCACATCCTTAAAATGTAAAGGAAATATATAAAACTGGTTTTGTGTGCTGATATATTATTTGTATTTATTGAAGCTTGCCTGAGGATTCAGAAAGCAAAGTCAGTAACAAGTCATGGAAGTCAGGCACACACCTTTAATCCTAGCAGCTAGAAGCTAGGAGGTGGTGGTACACACCTTTAATCCCAGGACTCAAGGTTAAGAGGTAGCCAGATCTTTCTTCAAGGCCACCCAGGGATACACGAGATTGAATCCATCTAAAAGAGTAACAGATCACATGCCTTTAATCCCAGAGCTAGATGGGTATAAAAGATAGAAGAGGGGTCTTCATTATTGAGTAGGAAGCATTGGTTCTCTAGCCACACTTGAAGATAGGAGAGATTCATTCTCCAGCCACCTTGAGGATAGGAAGACATTGAAGTTTTAGGATTCTCCAGTCACACTGAGGAGAGGCAGCAGGATCAGCCCATTCAGCCTGAGGTGGTAGTAAGAGCTAGTGGCCCACTACTTTGCTTTTTGAACTTCAGCTTGAAGTTTGAACCCCAGTACACAGTCTCTGGGTCCTTTCATTTTTTTGTGATACCGTTTTGTAATTGTCAGCATTGAGAGGCTTAATTGTGCTATTCTGTTGTTAGCATAACAAAATACTATAGACTGAGTATCTTAAATAATGCATTTTTCCTGCTCTAGATATTGTAAAGTCTGCTTGCATGGTGTCTTCTCTTGGCTTGTAGGCAGCTACTATCTATGTGTTCTTTGGAACACAGTTTAGGAGAGCTCTCTGGAGTTTTCATAAGAACACTAATGGTATAGGTCAGGGACCCATCCTTTTGATCTTATTTTACTTAACTTACTTTGCTAGAGGCCCCATATACAGATATAGCTGTGTTGTGGCTTAAGGCTTTGACATGAATTTGGGGAAAGCACACAACTGTCTAACCCATAACAATTGCTAAAGGCAGAAATATGGCCAGAACAGTGAGAGGACAGGGAGAAAAGTCATAGCATGGGGTGGAAAGAAATTATGATGCATGTTTAAGTATCTGAATTACTTCTACACATATTCCATTCACGAATGTTCATTATTTACTGCATATTACTGTACATTGGGTAGAAATTGATAAAAATTTCCAAAGATTTATGACCATTAGTTTATATACATTTTACATGTACATAATTACATTATATTTCCCCAATATTAACATGAAATTCTTAAATATATACTTATGACACTAATGAAGTCTGATAATAACTCAGAGTTGTGTTCTGCTTCAAATGGTAAGACTGTCAACTTCTGATCTTATGTTTTGCAAGTTTTCTAAGGAAAATGTCAGTTATTTGATTTATCTTAATCAATAAATTTATCTTCACTCCAGAAAGTTCCCATCCTGGAAGCCTGCCAAGCCATGTGTTTTGTGAATGAAATACTTGTATTTTTGAGATTTCAGTGAAACATAGGATTGTTGAATACTTTTTAGTAAATCATAGTGAAATATACCATACAGCTAGTGAGTTGTGCTGGAATTGGATTGCATCTGGCACTAATTTCGAGCATGTAAGTTTCATTTAAATTCTTCATATCTTCAAAAAGACAGAGCTCTTTTTCTTTGCTAAGGAACACTAAGGTTTATGAACAGTTCTCCCTCATATTTAATATTCTTAGTGTAGAGATTACAAGTCACACCCATGATATACAAGATTAATTGTGGAATTCTTTTTTGGTGGCTGCTAAATCTCTGATTGATGGAAATGTTCTCCAAATATAATGAAGTCCCCCAACTATTTCTCATTTGGATAAAGTGAATACAACTTTGTTGAACATGTAATAAATGTACTTCTTGCTGAAACTGAGAAAGAATAATTAACTTCCTTCTATACAATGTACTTCTCTTTCAAAATTACAAAAATATGGCCTAGCGACTTAGGTGAAGAAATTGAAACCAGGGATTTCTGAATTTCATAATTGGGTTGCTATCCATCATGATTGGGAATTTATAATTTATATGAACTTTATTTTACATTTTCAGAGTAAAACATATATAAACAATGTTAAATCTTTCAAAAATATACCTAACTAACAACACTATGACATCAAGCAAGAATTTACATTTGAGGAAAGAAATTTTCCATAATATAGGGAATTGCTGAAGAGGAGCAGCTTTTCCTTAGTGTCCATGTCTAGTACTCTCAAACTCTTCAGGTCTGATGGGGAAAGACAGCATAAGAGAGATATTTAAGGAGTATTTGTGCACATTTATATTTTGCCTCTAGTGTCTTAGGCAATCCTATGAGGTAGATATGGGTGCATCACCTTTATAGGTAGGAGTTGAAACAGCTTGTCTAATGCCACGCACCCAGGATGCGCAGAACCAGGACAAGGCACACAAAGCTAACAGACAAATACAATGGGCTCACTGGACACTGAGTCACTGCTTCCCCCCAGTGTTGCATATTGCCTCATGGGGGGGGGTCCTTAATAATCTTAATAATCCCAGGGCAGAACAGTCAAAGGGTAGACATCTGTGATAACCAGTGAAATGGCATAACCAGTGGGGTCTCATGAAAAGAGAGGCTTTGGTGTCCTTTCTCTCTCCTTCCCTATCACCATATAGTGAGTGATCTTTACTGTGTGTCTGGTGCCATCTCCGTCTAGGGGTGAGGATACAGAAGTATGTGAACGGGCTCTTTAAGCTTGGCAGGGGTGAAAATGTAAGTAAATTAGATAAAGAGGAATGGGGCACGCGGCTGAGGAACATCAAGCAAACAAGTATTGAGTACTAGGAACAGCATGATTTGGCAAAACCATAAGAATTTGGCTTAGAACTAGGATGGTGATACTCATCTGTTAGCCTAGAACCTGGAAGGTGGAGGAAGAAACATTGCACGTTCAAGATCATCTTGGGATAAATAGCTGAGACCCTATCTCAAAAAAATATTCTTGGGTCAGACTTGGAGCAACTCCTCAGACAAATGCTGATGCTCTAGTTGATCCAACGGAAGAATTTATAGGATTCTGATGAAGAAAACAACATAATGATTTAGGTCCCCAGGGAAGATGAATGTTAAACATCTGGAAGGTTGACTTGGAGCTATGTAAAGCAACATGCATAGCTAGAAGATCACTATAGAAGAAAGACTAGCATCCAGACAAGTCAATGGGAATAAAGGGTAAGGGGCAATTTTGAACATCGATTAGTTTTTTCCCATCCATTTTTATTGCCTTCCATTCTTCTTTGCATTTCGTTGTAACCGAGCACTTCTTCCTTCTATTCATGCTGTTTCAGGTTTATGAATTCAGCCTGGCCACAGGGGCTACCTCCCTCACTGTAAGTGCCTATAAAATATCATTAATTAAATGTGACTTTCAAACACCTTCCACCATCGGTTGTTCACAAGATCTGAGCTGCTGTCTACCTTCTGTACCATATGACAGCCTGCATGGCTTGGTGTCTTGACCTGACTAAAGGTAATGGGGGACGAGGGAAATGACAAAAAGTAAAGACATAACACATAGAGAAACAGAAACGCTGGGGTCAGGTAGTCTATGTGCACTCTCATGGAGTGGTAGCAGCTACCTCAGCACTTTTATTTTCTATAGCACAAAGGGGAAGACCCAGTTAGTCTCAGAAGGGGGGAAAAATCTCTGTAGACAATATCTTAGGCTGTAAACATCCAGGAGGAGCAAGTTGAAGTTGCTAGTTTTGCACATAATGGTCAATCATAAACACTTGTACTTGCACACACTGAGCAGTTATTCATAGATACTTGTACTGGGAAGTTTAAGACCATGGATAATCATGGTCTTAAACTTAGTTTTTGATATGACTGTGCCCATGTTAAATAATACCCATTCACTCAAGACTTCACCCACTCTTCATAACTTTACTTAGGGTTTCACTGGCTCCCCACAGTACCATATCCCTGGTTTGTTCTAAACAACAATAAAACTATGTAATATGGCCAATGACCATGCAAGTGGTCTCCTAGTATAGTACTTTTGGGGATTGAACCAATATATTTTCCATTTGCTATAGAAAGACAAAAAGTTCTAAAAATTAATCTCTGAGTTTTCTTGCATCTTTACAGCTCACAATGACTTTCAGCTAATTGCTTCCTCACAGGAAGGGATCAGTTAGGAACAGATACACCATCTGGAAACCTCGGTCTATCAGGTAACTCTAGTGTCTCTTCTCCATCATCTTTTTTTAATGATTCATAAAAATACTACTACCTGGTATCCCAACTATATTTGACAATCATGGTGGTAAGAGGAAGTACCTGTAAAGAAGAAGTTGTAAATTTAAAATGGAAAACAAAAACACTTTTGTGTGACCAGAAGATCCCTTCAGGAACCTTTTCAATGTGTCCACAATTGAAAGCAGCAGGGGAAGGGAAGTCAACGGAAAGGGAGGGGAGAGGAGGGGGAGAGGAGGGGAAAGAAGGGGAGAGGAGGGGAGGGAAATCACAGCTTGCTCAGGGTTTTTAGCTGTCTTTTCTGTATAGTGATGTGGCATTGTTTTCTAACACCTACAATCAGGTCACCCAGAACACTGTCTCTACTGAAGAAATCATATTTGCTAAATTGAGCATCTCCTGAATGATCTGCCTCAAATGTCCTCGCTCTTACTGTGCTCTGTCTTAGAAAGTTCAAATTGTTTCTATGCTAGTTTCTTGTCATAAGCAAATATCTGATATAATTTATAAAAAGTTTTGGGGGAGGTGGGTAAAGATTTTTTCCTTGGATCATAGTTTCAGGGGTCTCAGGTCACGTGTTGATCCTACTGTGCTGTGCTATGGTAAGGCAGTATGGCATGGCATTAGCTCTCATCAAGGCCTAGGAAGCAAAAGAAAAGGGTATGGTCAGAGTCTCATTAATCTCTTAGTGGGCATACTTCCAGCAACTCACAGACCTCCTTCAAGCCTCTTTCATCACCCAGAAGCACAACCCCAGGTAAACACAGGATGCTGAGGTGGAGTCTTCAATATCCAAATGACAGCACTTGCTGTCTTCATGTTTTAAGTAAGCTACTTAGCACTTAAATCCAATTCTAAAAGTGCTATTGCCCTACGCTCTTGAGTTACTGATATGTTCTCAGCCTACATGACCAGATCTGATGCCACACAGACCTTTGCCATCTTGTCTGCTCAGCCCTGAGCCTTGGCCACCTCTAGAAATATGTCTTACTTTTCTTTCTATGCTCATCCTCAGGTGCTTTCCGAAACTGCATTCCAATGCACACTATTGGGTTTTATCTATGCCCTTTGGTAATCACTTTATGGTCAGTCTAGGGTTTACAGTATTTTTCCATAACTTCTCACATACTACGCAGAGGGTGTGTTTAACAGTTCACGTACAATTTAGAAACCTTGGAACTGCACAAGTCTCTATAATGCTTTGGACCCATCCTAGAAGTTGTCCTACATATTATATCTATATAATGTGTGGATTTCATGATGAAGTCGCTTCTTTTTCTTTAATTCTTGTATGTTTTTCACAGGAGTAAGGACTAAAAATAATCTTTTACATTTACTTATATGTATTTTATTTACAACCATCTATGCTCATCCCACAGATGAATGTTTATATCTGCTTTCATTTCTCTTTATTCTAAAGAATTTCCTCCAGCTTATCACATAATAGTAAATCTGCGGACACCAGATTTTCTTGATTTTTCTATTATCTGAAAATATTTTTTATTTTACTCTCCAGATTCTTTGTAGTAAAGAACTCCTACCCTCCAGTTCCTATAAACAGCTGAAATATTTTATAGTTTTGACATCTCCTAAATGGATTATTGGGTCTGGTTATTTTATTCAGCTTAACATTGGGGAAGGATCATCAAAGTTGCCACATGCATCAGAAGTTTGTACCTTTTGTTGCTATGTAGCATTCCATGAGTAGTGATCACAAAGCTTGTCTACTCACCAGTTGAAGGCTATTTGGAATGTTTGTGAATTTTAGCAATAAAGTGTAAAATGCTAAGAAACACTGCATAGATTGCGTGTGGAAAAAGGTTTCAGTTTCTCTTGGGTTAATATCCCTTTGTAGGTGGTTGTTGAGCTGTACAGTAAAGCTTAACTATTTAAGGAACTGTCAAGCGGTTTGCTAAATATATTCCCACCATTCTCCTGTGCATCCCCATGATTTCACTGTGCATCCCCATGATTTCACTGTGCATTCCCATGATTCCACTGTGCATTCCCATGATTCCACTGTGCATTCCCATCAGCAATCAACAATGTACAAGAGCTCCTGTTACTTTATGGTTTGGGGACAGGCAGAAACAGTCTGACACGTATACAGAGATATGTAGCTATAGCTAAGCATGACATTAAATTTAATATCCCTAGTGTTTTATGGCTTCTATGGTTTGGGATTTTTGTTTCCTCACACTGGATTTCAAAGAGTGGATTTTCGTTTTATGAATTTCAATTTACTGATTTTTTTCTTTTGTGGTGTTAGGTTTTGTGTGTGTGTGTGTTTAAAAGTTTTTAAATTATTCAAGTTCACAAGGACATTTTCTCTGTTTTATTTATAGAATTTTTATGTCTATGATCTATTTGTGTCAGTTCTAAATATGGTGCCAATCAGAAGTCAAGGCTCATTTTTGGGCACCCAGATGTCCAGTTGTCTCAGAGAGATTTCTTTAACCTTCTCTTCTAAATCACTGTGTACATTTATTGAAACTCAAGCTAATAATGTAAATGTGAATATATATTCTAGACCCTGAATTCTCTTATATTGGTCTATCTCTCCTCCAATAGTACACCATCTTGGTTACAGCAGTATTACAATACATTTAAGCAAGGTAGTATAAGCTTTACAACCATTTGTAATTGTTGTTTCAAAATAGTTTTGATTATCTTTGCTTGCTTTTTTTAATACAAATTTGAGTTTTTTAAGTTCTACAAAAATAAAACTACAGTGGAGAATTTGATCAGATATACGTTAAATCTATAGATTAGTTTGGGAAGGACTGATATAACGTTGTTGAACTGGTACTTCCTATTTAGTTTTTCTGTATTCTTTATATTTCTGAACCGAGGTTTCTTATCTTTTCATTGTTTTGTTTTCCTTTCCACCCTAAAACACAATTATTTAAAAATTCTCATTTTTAATTCAAACATTGGATAATCTTAGGATTACTATTCATTGATTTTTATGTTGAAAATGGTTTGTTCCAGCAAAATGGCTCAGCAGGAAAAGGTACTTATTGTCATGCCTGATAACCCAAGTTCATTCCCTGGAACCCACATGTTAGAAAAAGAGAATAACTCTTATAGTTGTTCTCTGACCTCCATATGTATACCATGGTGTATGTGCACATACAAATGTAAAAAATTTAAAGAGAGAAAAAAAGAAATCATCATGTTCTCCTATATCTCTGTATAATAGTCATGCTAGTTTTTCCATCAATACAAGACAGATACACCTTAAAAGAAGAAATTTTTACTTTTTACTTTGAAACCTCTGAAATTATAAGCAAAGTAAAAGAGACAGTCTATTGTTGAGGCTGGAGTACACCAATTCAGCTAGACTGACAATTCAGTAGCCATAGAAATCCTCCTCTGATTACCCAGTACTGGGATTAGAGGCATGTACTGTGCCACATCCATTTTTATATGGGTACTCAGGATACAAACTCAGGTCCTCAAGCTTGGGTGACACTCTACTGAGAGACCTAGCTCCCCACCCTCTTTCTCATGGAATCTCTTTTATAAAAGATTGATTTTTCTCTCAGATTGTTTATATGGTGGATTACTTCCATGAATACTGTTGAAGCGAGGGAGGAAGGATTGTCAAGGTCAAGGTCAACACAAGGGAACCCACTGAAACAACCTGGATTCATAGGAGCTCAAAGACACTGGAATGATAGTTAAAGAGCCTGAATGACATCGACCTAGACCCTCTACATGTGTGACAATTGTATAGCTTGGTCTACTTGTAGAACTCCTAGCGGTGGGAACAGGCTCAGTCCCTGACAGTTTGGCAGGCTTTTGGAAACTTATTCCTCATACTGGATTGCCTTACCAAGCCTTAATATGAGAAGAGAATCTTAGTCCTACTTTAACTTGATATGCCATGCTTTGTTGACATCCATGAGAGGTCTGTCCCTTTATGAACAGAAAGAGAAGAGGAGTGGATTGAGGGAGGCAGAGAGGAGGTGGGGAGGGAGAATGGGAGGAGAAGAGGGAGGGAATATTTTGTTTGGGATGTAAAGTAAATAAATAAATTTAATTAATAAAAATGATTTATTTTTATTTTGTGTTTTACCTACACATATATGTGTATATATGTATATATATACACTAAGATATATAACATATTTACTAATAATTGCTATTATATAATACTAAATATATTACTATATAAAAATGGGTTTTTGAGACAGTTTCTCTGTGTAACAGTTCTCGCTTTCCTGGAACTCACTTCACTTTGTAGCCTTTGAACTCACAGAACCTGCCTGCCTCTGCCTCCCAAGTGCTGAGATTAAAGGTGTGCACCACCACTGCCTGTCATAAAAATAACTTTTAAAGTCAGTTACACACACATAAAAATAAAATTTTTGTAACTATGCTTAACAGAATTTGTATCTTTTATTTTTATGACTTTTTTGTTTACTGAAGTCTTTCAGCATATACTTCAAATATTCAACCTTTCTTTATCGTGATAGTCCATTCCCTAACATCTTGTTAGGACATTCCCAGAACACTTTTTCCAAATAATACCATTGTAGTTTTATTTGTCTATTTGCCTTAGATTGCAGGAAAATATTTGTGTAAAGGAAATGGCATTCTGGCTCAGAAGCCTAGGAACTTAACTATTTAAATGTCAACAAGCTGACACCTATATTTGGTTATGTAATTGTCAGAGACAATTTCATATCTAGAAAATTGTACCTTCGAACCTAATTATCTGCAATAACTGTAATTCATTAATATGTACCCACTGGGTATATAGCACATTACTAAGCAGACACTATCTTCTTCTTTTTTTTTTGTTTTTTTGGTTTTTTGGTTTTTCGAGACAGGGTTTCTTTGTGGCTTTGGAGGCTGTCCTGGAACTCGCTTGGTAGTCCAGGCTGGTCTTGAACTCACAGAAATCCGCCTGCCTCTGCCTCCTGAGTGCTGGGATTAAAGGCGTGCGCCACCAATGCCCGGCTCAGACATTATCTTCTTAATTTTCACAACAAAACATGACATATTTAAACCATCTCTTTTTTACCCTAAAAGAAATGAAAGTTCATAAATATTATGTGCTCACTACCATATGGTCAAGATCTACGCCCAGAATACTTGGTTCCTAAGCTCTTGTAAGTTCCTCCATTCCACATCATCTCAAAGAATGAGGAGGAAGTTCAAGTGGGGGGGAGACTACAGAATGGACAGAGTTCCTCAGAAATGTCAGCACTAATCTAAGTGTGTTTAAACACACACAGTGATATAACCCGCATAGCAACCATATGAGGGGGGTCTTGAATATCCCCATTTTCTACATGAGTAGACCAGCCCAAAATGTAAGCTGTAACATGGACCAAGAAAGCAACCCAGTCTTCCACATGACATGCCACACTTGCACAATGTCACTAACGCTTGAGAACTTTGAGCTAAGTTGCACCATTTGACAGTCATTGTGAACATTTTCCTGGCTCACAAACATCGGCACTAGGATTTAATCCCTGTCAAGATGAAAATACTGCTGGGAAGAAAGCACACTAAGATTTATTAGTCAACTGGTTGACAATGTGTTTGAATGACCAACTTGTTTCAGAAAAGTGGTTTTCATGAGGTAATGGAGAACTAATGGGCCACAGGGCACTCAAGAAGAGGCAGGGTTGACGGGAAAGAGAGATAAGAAGGAGGCAGGCCTGAGAATGGTTGATGCATAGAAAGCCTACCCTGCCTACTTTACATTCTTCCGAGCTTAGTTTCTTGAGAGAGACTCAAACACTTGGGAGTCATAAGTGGAAATGAAACAGTGAGACAGACACACTGTGTTCCAGAGAAGATGCTACAGGGAAGCACATCTAATCCTTCCTTAATAGCATGTCACACTCTGAGGGAGATTATGTGTTAAGAGTTTTCCACCTGGCTCTGCCAAATATCAACTCAGGTTAATTGCAGCTGCTCCATCTATCATCTACATGGTGGCCTCATAGTTGAAGATGGTATATATAAAACAGTTCTTCTAAATGTAACCTACTTCCAGGCTGTAATCTATCATATGTATTTCCATCTTAACTGTGTGGATGTGTAACACCATGAGGAAAAGATTCAGGAAGTTGGGGCAGGTTCTCATCATGCTGCTCTCCAGTTTGATCTTTAGTGAAGTTAATCTGGGGATTAATTTTCTCAACCATGGACAGAAATAAAAAAAAAACAAACCTCATTCCCAAGAAGTTGTTTTGACTTCTAAGCAGAGGATACTATAAAAGGTAGACTATTATAAACTCCCCTGAAGTGAAATATTTGCTTTATGTAAATCACCTTCTCAAGATAATAAATAATTAAAGAGCTTCTAAATAAAACAAGGTATGAGGCTCTGAATTTCTAACCCAAAAGGATCGCAAAGGTTTAGCATGGGAGATGATCTTTCCTTAAGGAGAAATACTAAAAACACACGAGTATCTCTCCACCCCTAGTGCCAAAGTCTCAAGTGACAATTAAGAGCAAGAATTAAAGAGTTTTCCCATCAGAATTTGCAAAGGCCCAGGCACTAATTCTTTTCTCTAAGCACATTGCATCATCCCCTTGACCCTAAACATTCTCATCTACAAAGCCACAATGGCAACACACATTCCGAGAAGCATGGAAAGATCAACTGCATATGTGAAGTGCATCTATACCAACAACCTCTCCACCCACCCAATATCCGATAAAGTCCCCACAAAGACCTTCCCAACAGATTGTGCCTCAAGCACACCGGTGCCAAAGTAATATGAAAACGGCCTTGAATGTTCTGCTGAGGGTAAAAGAATGAATGGGTCTAAGGGCTCAGCACAACACACTCAAGGAATTACCTAACTGTAGTGAGAGGCACAGATGCTATTCTGAAAGTGGGCAAAGTCATAGAGTTAGAGGCAAAGGGATGGGCTCCCTGTGTGCCTTCCTTAGAATGGCTGAAAAAGGGAATGATAAGACTAGTGATTTAACCCGTGTGTGTGTGTGTGTGTGTGTGTGTGTGTGTGTGTGCGTGTGTGTGTGTGTGTACTGTAAGACCTTGCACACATATAGACATATACACATGTGTGTGTAGAGTCTTACTGCACATCCCAAGTTGACCTGGAACTCACTGCGTAGCCCAGATGAGCCTTGAACTCTCAGTGGTCCCCTTGTCTCAGCCTCCCAAGTGCTGGAATTACTGGTATAAGTCACAATAACAGTCTCTTGTCATCCTAAGAAGAGATCAGACAGCATTTGTGGCTATCACTGGGTGGTGGGAGCAAGTGGGATTTTTAAAAAATCTATTTTTGTGTTTATATATTCTAATTCTTCCACAAGGATAATGCATTACTTACACAATAAAAATGCTATTCATATAAAAGTAATATAGAGGCTAAATGTCATTCTATATGTTAAAAGCCCCCCACATTCATTTTTCAATGATGAGGCACACAATTTTATAGGTAACTTTTTTAAGGTGGTAAGTGTGCTTCTTGCTTGTATGAAATTACTCAAGACAACCAGTCCTTCAACTCTTTTTTTCAGTCATCAACACTGGGCTTGTCATGCTCAGAACAGGATTGGCTGGGTGAAGGGGTGTGGCACCAGTAACCCTCAGGAATACAGGCCACAGAGCTAATGAAGAGCCCCAAGGAAAGAAAGACCTACCCATCAGCTCTGAATCCTCTCCTCACCATGCCACAGACCTGAGGGCACGTGACCTAGGAATGTGCATCTGAAGATAATACTACCTTCAGAGAACTCTACTTATAGGTAAGTAACTCTCCTTTATAGGAGGTATCTTTGTGTGGCAGACTGTTTATGGGAGCAATTTGAATTGAACTTTAAATGAAAAAGGCATATCTCTGTAAGTGGTAATAATTTTAGTCATCTCGCTGTGGCTAGGGGTTGTGGAATTCATTAGCACAGATTAACATATAAAGTGGGTGAGATATCTAATAGCAAACGGAGAGGTTTAGGGGCCTTAATTCATCACTGAATGAACAGCGTGTACAGTATTAGGGACTATGAAATTTTTAATTTACACAAAGTGTCCAAGAATATAGGGAATAAATTTAAACCCAAAACAGATAATGGAGCTATGCCCTGCCTGGCTGGCAAGTTGAATTGTTTTTACACTGAGTGAAGAAAGCTAATTATCCCAAGCACAAGGAGACTGCTAAAAATAATAAGATTATAAGGAATAATTTGCTGATATAATTACAACAAAATTGGGTACACACAATCGTCAGATACATGTATTGCTTGACCTGGGTGAGAAAGTGAAATAAATCCTCCTTCTATAGCCTTCGTAAATTTGTTTTTATCATCTCCAAGTGGTGTTTGCACAGGCAGCACAATTTGCATGTGTAATGTGGCTGTACAAATTGACAACAAGTAAATTATTCAAGGAAATAGGCTGGTCTCGGGTCTGAACTATCTTGCAAAGCCTATTCATTTTGAAGAATCACTGAGACGTGAAGCTCATACATCAACCGTTTTCTGACAATCCTCAGACTTATTGTCTCCTAAAATGTCATTATGGCTATTATTTATGAAGCTAATTCATTTATTAATATATATTTAACTCTGACTTGTCATGCACCTTAGCAGACATTCTGTGCACTGCATATTTTTGAATAGATGAAAGACTTTTGCATGCTTTTGTGACTGCTGTAAGCTGCTATAGATTTACAGAATTTGGCTTTGTTATCAACTCGCATTAATATTTTTTCCTAACCTTACATTTATTTCTTGCTTAAGGCCATCAACTATAAATGGCAAGCGGCAGCCAAAAGAATTGTGTGGAATGAGATTTTCTGAGTGTTTGTTGAATTTTAGGACAAAATGGGTTATCTGTCAGTTAAGGCCTAATTCACCTAAAAAGATGGGTATATACCAATTATGTTGAATTTTCTCAAAACATATAGTCTGCAGTTTTTTTTCAGGAAAAAAGAAGAAGATGCATGACTCTTTAAGCTCTTTTCTTGTAAGAAGACAGTCCACCCTTTCATGTGCTAGATTTGGGAGACACTTCCCAAAGCAGCTATAAAACAGCTCTGAGCTTTTCCTTGGGTCTTATACCAGACCCTTACATTGCCATTAATCAATAAACATTTGTTGAATGAATGAGTGAATGGACAAACGACCTCCAACTTTTCAAATAATGGCATGAATAAAGGCAGGAGAATCAGACACTTAACTAGTCTATAGATTTCTGCTTTCCATGTTTAGACTCTAACCCCTAGACTCTCTAGAGAATGTCTTGTGACTTTCAGTGTTTTGTAGAAATAAATCCTATGTACATGGACTAGAAACACATAGCATGTTTACTGTATACACACAAATATATTTATAGTGGACATGTATGGTTTATGCACAATGCAGACTCCTTATGTGTACTGACAATGACCTCTCTCTCTCTCTCTCTCTCTCCCTCCCCCCCCATCTCTCACACACACACTCCCTCTCCCCCTTTTTTCCCCCTCCCCCTCTCCCTCTCTTGCTCTTTGGTGAGGGAATCTGAATAAAAAGTAGGAGTGATACAGTTGCCTGAGTCATTCTGTTTTGAACCTTTGGGTGCGGATCACGCTAAATGTTCAAATACTTGGCATCTTTCTAATGTAACAGCCCGGCATTTGTGTTAGTATAAATATGAAAGAAACAAGCAGAGGAACAGCACAGGCAAGAATAGCACTCTCACAAGTTAATGAACTTCAGTGTTTTCAACCAGGTACTTCATTTGAAAAGTAAAAATCCTGACAAGATTTTTTAAAATGCTATAATCTGACTGGGGCATTGAGTGTACTCATTCTAATAAGGCTATAAGTCACCAAAACTTTAAAACAATTAAAATTTGTACTAAAATTCCATGCCTGCTGGCACAGGCTTGCCATCCGAGCACTTAGCAGAATAAAAGCAAACAGACTGTAAGTACCCCACCAGCCTGAGTTATGTAGTAAGACCTTATCTCAGAACACCAAAAATAAGTAAGGAAATAATTTTAAAAAGTAAATACAAAATTTAAACACTGCTTAATCTATGGAGCAGGAAGTGGATTAATGAGGTACAGGGCTGATGCAGTAGGAAGAAAATTGGGAGTGGTTGCTAATAAATGTGGTTTCTCTCTTCAGGGCCATAAAAATGTTTTCAAATTTGGTTGTGAGGCAGATTGTACTGAATCCTGTACTCTACTTGGGTAAAGCACGTTATCCTAACCAAGGCTGTTTAAAAGCTATTGCTTCTTATGTATGAAAGTTAAATATTTACTATATGTCCAATCCTGTATACTATGACTAATGTTGTAAGGAAATAGTTACTTAAGTTACGTAATAGTGTATAAACAAAACTAAATTAAAGTAGAGAAAGAAGTGCTCTACCCACAAAAGAATATGCTTTCCAGTGTTCCGAAAATTGAACCCTTAATAGAAGCAGTACTTTTTTGTTGTTGTTGTTCCACTGGATGAAACAAAGAAACAAAAAAACCTGCATCTCAAAACTCTCATCTAAACAACTAAACAAATAACAGATTTTTAGTGTAAGACAAGCCTTCACCAAATGCATAGGAAGATTCTACTTTTCATGTAGAATCATCGTGGAAGACCAACAAAGCACCAAGACCTTCTTAAATAAGGTAGTTTCTCATATTGAGCAGTCCTTAAAAGGATCCTATTAGAGATAGAAAGAAAACCACACACACACACACACACACACACACAAATGCAAAATGAGTTTATAGCTGTGTCACCATGATAGGAAAGGCCGATGACATTTTTATTAGTAATATTAATCACATGCTTAAAGGGGAAAATTTTCTCACTTTTCCAAGGACCATAATATTTACCTGTTTACACCTTTTAAAGTTTCAATAACTCTAACTTAGAACCTGTAACCCTCGTAACCTTCAAAAGACAAGTAAAATGGAAATTAATAAATGCTCCCTAGTGTGCTATGAAACGCTAATTGTGTAGGCTGAAAGGCTTTGGCCTAATCAGAACCATGCCTTCAGCAGAAAACGGGAAAGCCACCCGATGCTCATGACTAAATGATAAAAATGTGCAGTCGGTTTTCAATGAAGTTAAAACCTGTAACCCAGGAGTGTTTTAGCTTATAGATCTTGCAGGTACCCAAGGAACTTTGGACATCGAACAATCTGAAGTGCTGAAATATTCTCAGGGTGAATCGAACAAGCCACGTAGAAAGAAAGCCTGATGAATAGAGGCAACAGAACACTCCAGCAGCAACAGATGACCAGAGAAGGGTTTGGCTGGACACTCCAAGGAAGCACAGGCATGTTGCTAATCTTACAGCAGGATAATTTTATTAGCAGTATTTTAGAGAAGACATATCATAACGGGGAGACAAGTGAATGACATTATGGACCATAATTTTCACATACATTAAAAAAATTAACTCTGGGATTTGTGACAGAGGAAGCACAGTTCATTCATGCAGGTAAATGTTTAGTTAGTTCTCATTATAAACCAACTCAGCCAAGGTAGATATTCTGGCAGTAAAGTGGGTAGATGGAGAGAAAGGTAAAGACGAATACAGCAGTCTTCTTGGGTAATTTAAAATCATCAGAGGTGTGTGATATAGTCCCAAAATAATTTGGCATCATTTTCTTTTTTAGTAACATTGTTTATGAAAGCGTTTGGGTGGGGAAGTGTCTTAGTTAAGTGGCAGGCATAGGAACCCAAGTTGACCCCAGAGCTCACATGCTAATGAGCATTTAAAATCCTTGTGCTGGGAAGGTGGAGCCAGGTGAATTCTCGAGCACACTGGTCAGCCTGCCTAATCTACTAGTCCAAGTTCCAGGGTCCCTGAAAGCCCCTGACACACACACACACACACACACACACACACACACACACACACACACACACACACAAAGGGTGAAAAGGTACCCGAGGAATGATACCATTTTCTGTCTAAGGTTCTCCCTCCTACACCAAGGGCTGATCATGACCTTGTGGCCCTTGGTCTCAATGAGCTTCATTTCTAGAGGACAGTTACGGCTGTGCTTCCTCTACTGAACAGCGCTCTTTGGCACAGGATCGCCGTTACCGACATCTGGCTCCCCTATTAGATCCCCAAAGCAATACGAATGAGACCGCTTGAGCTTCGTTAGAGCCTCCATAAACTAAACGAACCCTTTCTCTTTATAAGTGAATTGTCCCAAGTCTATTGAAGATACTGGAGGGGTGGGGGTGGGATGGGGAATCATGTGACAGCCAAAGCTAAACAACCTTGTGAGCAGAAAGCGGGTGAGCAAGAGGATATGACTGATTAACATGCCAGGGGCAAAAGTGAGCAGGAAGAAGTGATATGGAAAGCCAGCAGGCTCAGAGAAGAGAAACGAACCAGCACGAGAAGATGATGGAAAAGATGAGCACGAAGGGTTCTGCAACGCGTGCCGCGTGTGTGCACCGGGGAGATGTTTCACCAAGAGTATGATATCCAAGCGCGGCTCAACATTGTTAGCTTAGTACAAAAACTCAGCAGATTTTTTTTAATAGCTGATAGAATTCTTTGTAGAGAAAACACTTAAAAAAATTTTTTAGGTTATCCTTACTGATTACTCCCACAAATATAGTCAGTCAAAGGCGCGTGCGATACATACACAGAACAGAGAACATCCTGCTCTCTGGCTCTCTTTTGCCCCAAGATCTCCCTCTTCACCTTCCAGTTACTATAATCATGTCTCCCCTATATCCTGCCTTCTAGTGCCAGAAAGGTCGCAAGAATTTTTAGCCATATTATGGCAATTTTATTTGGGATGGGACTCGGGGGCTGATTTCTAGTGTAGAGTTATAATGGGAGGCATTCTATTGTCGTTCCGATCCTCCAATACTACTTTCCCCCCATCCCCCATTGCCTGTCTCTATTCTCCAGTGCTTTGGAAAACAGTTTTCTTTATCTTGCCCAATGTGGTTGATATTTTGTTTATGATCTAACAAATACAGCTTGCCTGAAGATCAGAGTGCCAAGATAGCCACACTAGTTAGCCATAGAGGCCAGGCCCCAGATGGTACACACCTTTAATCCCAGCACTTGGGAGGCAGGGCTACTAGAGATTGAATCTGTCTAAAAGAGAAACAGAGCTCACACAAAGGTGATCCCAGCACTTGGGATCCCACACCTTTAATCCCAGAACAAGGGAGGTAGAGACAGGAGTGATGTGGCTGGGCAGAGAGAGGAATATAAGGCAGGAGGAGACAGGAGTTCAGTGCAGTCTGAGGAGCAGTGCAGCCTGAGGAACAATGCAGCCAAGGCAGTCTGAGGATGCAGTCTGAGGACAGGATCGCCCCTTTGGTCTGAGCATTGGTAGAGATAAGAGCTCTCTAGTGGCTGGCTGCTTTGCTTTTCTGATCTTCAGCTTTAATCCCAATATCTGACTCTGAGTTTTCATTATTAAGAACAATTGGAAATCTGAGCTACTTCTGGCACCCAACATTACATATAGGAAGTTGAAAGCTGTCAAGGGTCTATTTCATATCTTTTTTAGTTTGTTTATAACCCATTTTTTTTCCTGCTCATTATTTACCATGTGTCATTTCCTGGGAACAAGGGCAGCTCTTTTTGGCACCTAAAATCTTCCCCAGCCTCTCTTGAAAAGAATTTCAACAGGTCTCAGCTCTCCCAGCCCACAGGGCTGTATCCTCGTATATTGGTTAATAATCAAGACAGTTAACCATCGGCATGCCCATAGGCTATTCTTTGCTAAGAAATTCCTCAAATGAGGCTTTTCTTAGGTGACTTAAGACTGTGTCAAGTTGACAAAAAAGCTAACTAGGACATTTACCACGTTGGAGGTTTATTACTCTAGAAGTAACTGTATTGGTGGCATGAGAGAGCATGCGTTTTTGGTGGTGGTGATGGTAGTAGTTTTTTAATCCAGGATGGCCTTGAACTCGCCACGTGGGCCAGGTTGCTCCCACTTCTCCTAAACTGGCAACAACGCTGGGGACTATAGGTGTCCTCCACCATACTCAGCTTCAGTGCATGCACCTTGGTTAAGTGAGGCCACCAACAGTGATTGCACCAACTCTGACCCATCATCATATGAGCTCCTGGTCTTTCCCATCAACACTTCACAGTCTCGGAGTTTTTTTCCCACTACAATTTTATCTTTGCTATTTTTTTGGAGTCTTATAGGACTCATCATCTTTCTCTTTATTTGTTACCCATCCACATGTCCTTTACTATGATGTCTATTCTTATATATTGTTCTTCTTTTTTACTGAATTCAATTTTTTATTATTTAGTACTCTGACTGTTATACATTTTTTCAAATGTCTTCAAATCTGTGGCTTTCCCCCTTATACTTTTAAATTATATGTATGTATGTATATATGTGTATATGTGTATGCGTGTTTAAATGACTGATGTACAAGCCTTTATAGTCTATTTTTTTGTGAGGCTTTTGTCTTTAAATTTGACTTAAGAACCCTTTCTCTACCATGAGGTAAATATTTCTACTTTATTTTCTCCTAAATGTCTTAAAATTTTGTTTTCATGTTAGATCTTCAGTCCACACTGGCTTTATTTTGCATGTGTAATAGAACCCCAATGGTTACCAATTGCACCAGTTACTGTGATCTATAAACTTTGGGGAGGAGAAACGACATCTTTGTCATACTAAGTTTTTTCTGGTTCCATGCACACATGTAATCTGTCCTCTTCTCCAACTGAATATTTTAAAGTGTGTTCTAATTATGTCTTATTATTTTGGTAAGCTTATTTCTAGACATCCTTCTAGCTACCTCGTGTAGAGTATCATTTCAAAATAAACTTACATTTTCCACAAGTCTGGCGCTGAAACTTAAAAACTATTTTTGTGGTCTAGTGCTATAGAAGAAATGTGAAGTAATGGAATTGATGCCATAAAGGACTTAACAAATAGATTTGCTTAGGAGACGTTGAATCAGATAAAGCAGAAGTTAGCTAAAGGGACACCGTCTCCAAAGTACCCCCCACACACACACACAAAGATCAGGAGCATGCTAACCAGGCCCTGTAAGGGATGAGCATACTTTAGGATGCTGGAATATGAATGTTTGCTCACCAAGGTTGAGCAGCCACTGGGCTCAGTTCCCATAACAATCACCTTACAACCAGCCTTTAAGCCCGTCTCAAAGAACATGCCTCTGTCGGGCAGCTCAAGGGGCAGCACAGAGTCCCATACATCTTCTATGTTCCCAGGTGACCAGATTTGCAGTCTGTTGTCTCTTTCTGTATTGCTCAAAGTGTATCTTGGGATGGTGACACAAAAAGACTTAAGGAGGACAGCACAAATGGAATGTTTAAGCCTTAGATGTATATGTTAGTAAAATCTATTCAAGGCCAGTTCCTCTTTGGGCATTAGCCAGAACTCGACATGTGCTATATTAAAGAGCCTTTTCCTTTTTTAGTCTCTACATGTAAGAAGGCATATTATTTCTATAGCAATAGCCTTCTAGAGAGTATCCTTGTTTAGTTACAAGTGTCACAAACCAGATATTCCCTGCTATTGAAGAAATTGGGAGCTGCTGTAGTAACATCTACAGAACTTTTAGGAAGAGATTTGGAGACCTTAGGGTACTCTGTTTAGGCAAGTTATCATCTTCCATAAATGCAAAAGGAAACATATGCTCAGATAAACAAAGCTTCAAACCTTTTTTTTTCTCTTTTGCTGCTTGCTTGGGACCAGAATATTAAGAAATGAATTAGTTTTAAAATAACAAATGGAGATGTTACCACCACAATGGACCCAAGATAACCATACCTGAAATAGGAAATAAACAAAAGGTGGCTTCTACTCTTGGTTTGTGTGATCTTGGTTCGTGTGATCACAACACAAACCAAAAATAATGGTGAATGAGACAGATAAACACCTTGGAATAAAATGAAGGTAAAAAGGTCCCTTAGTGCCTTAGACCCAAAGGTTCTAGATCTGAGGGAAGGAACAAAGGGCGCCGGTGTGCCCAATCCCCTCCTCTGTGCACAGCAGGGTCCTGTGTCACTCTGCTTAGACGAATCCCTAATGTTAGAAACAGTAGCGAAAAGGGGTCCAATCTGACCAGCTAATAAAAAAGCAAAGATGTCTGCATCCCAAATTATCCCCAAACATCAATGAAACTATTGTAAGTTTTTAAGAGTGTAAAGACAAAGGCGGCAAAGACTATTAAGAAGAGAAAAGTAGCTATATGTAATTATTATAATGAATAAATTTACCATCAGCTCAAGTCAAGTTAAAAACAACTTAACATTTTATTCAGGAGTTGGGTGTCTTTTTCCTTTAAACCAAAGCACTACAGATGTGATTGAAAATTGACAGTGTCTCCATCCATATAAAAATCCACTGAGGAGAGTATTTTTATTTGGGAAAATAGCTGTGAAGTTCTGTTTTGTATGGCTACAGAAACATATGTCTAATGTTGACTACAAATGGTTCCTATTCTCATTTCTTTTGTTTATCAAATATTTATACAGTGATTACTGCAAGCCAGCTATTGTTCTAAGTGCTTCAGAAAGAAGACCTGGTCATATTAATCAGGATCCTGGCAGGAAACAGATGGCACACACACACACAAATTGGATACATTGAAGTGCAACGAATAAAACGGCAAAGCAGTTCCTGGCTCTGGGGAACTCAGTAAGGGACGGTGCAACACCCTGCCTCACCCGTGACAAGGCACCTGTCACCCCCTCCCAGGTCACCTGCAGGGACTCACAGGGGAGCCCAGGAGGTACACCAGCATGAGCTTCTTCCCAGAGGCAGCCTGGCAAGAACCTTGGGTCGCAGACAATGCCTGGCCACCTGGCAGAAAGAGGAGGATTTAAACACCTCTAACCTCACTTTCTTCCTGCTTCCTGCCCTCTGGCTGCTACCTCCTCACAGCAAGCCATAAGGCAAATCACCCCCTTGATGCCCTCCGTACGGGATGACCTTCCAAAACAATAGTACAGGAGAGAGAACTGCTGGAGTACAGACTAAAGGGACAGAGAAGACCACCTGGACCCTTACTAGAATCCTACCTGGGAGGTCCTACTTCACATGCGTTCTAAAGAAACGGACATAGAGAGAGGTTAAATAACTTGTCCAAAACAGAACGGACAAACAAAGCTTGTGCACGCAGCTCATAAGTGACAAATCTAGCATTTACCCCAGGCATCCAGTTTTTTCATAGCTCATACTGTGGGCCTATATATGTAACTATACAACTCTGTTAATTTAAAACAAAAACATTTCTTCAGGGACTGAAGTGATGGCTCAGGATGGGGTCAGGGTCGTCACACAAGCAACTGGCCAGCTCATGGGAGCTCACACACTATGGGCCCACAGCTAGGGAGCCTGCATGGGGTAGGCCTTGGCCCTCTGCATATGTGTGACAGTTGTGTGGCTTGGTTTACTTGTGGGACTCCTGTCAGTGGGAGAGGGGTGTCTGTAACACACTTTGTCTGGCCTTTGGGAACCTGGTTTGGTTGCCTTGGCCAGTCTTAATACTAGGGGAGGAGCTTAGTCCTACCTCAAGTTGATAGGCCATGCTTTGTTGGCTTCCAAGGAAAGCCTGCCTCTTTCTGAACAGAGGTGAAGGAGGGGTGGACTGGGAAGGTGGGCAGAGGGGAGGTGGTTGGAAGGAAGGGAAGAGATGGGAGGGGAAGCTTCGGTAGTAAAAATTTATAATTAACAATAGAGAATAGAAAAAGAAAGAAGCTTCCCCTCCCCCCTCCACAACTACCACGACTCCCACCACGATTCAAAGAGCATTTGCTAATGGGTCAATTCCATGATGGGCATACTTCCTGGCAGCTTCTTAGCAGTAGATGACGGTCACAGGAAACATGGAAGGTAGAACTTTAGTCTCACTTGCAAATGTGGACCATGATTTCATTCAGTTTGTACACATGACTTATTTTAGATTCCCAGTAATTGTGGATCTCTGGCCCGTCGTTTTTTTTTTTTTTTTCCTTTCTTTTTATTGATTCTGAGTCTTTTATATCATGTATCTTGATCCCATTCATTTACCCGTCCCTTTGCTCTCCTCCCCTGTGCTCCTCCGGCCCCCCACCCCCAGTAAAACAAAGTTTAAGAGAAAAAAAGGCAGGGGAGAGGGGGGAACTAAAAATCTTTTGGAAGCCTCAATGTTACATAAACCCCTTTGTTCATATAGCTTTACTTACAGGTGTTTATGGCAAAGGGCCATTGGTCTAGCTCAAGGCCTCTGGTTTCTACTACACTATTAATGCTGGGCCCTCACTAGGACTCCTCCTTCCTGAATATCCTGTTGTTGCCCTGTGTTGTGGAGATCCTACAGCTTTGGGTCTTCAGGCCAGATCCCTTCACAAGCTCCAGCAGATCATATATAGTGCGGATGTTGGGAGGGCCCAGTCATAACCCCGGTTCTGGGTTTGGGCAGCTGTAGGATTGGTATACCAGCCTCTCTGGCCTGTAGAGTGAAGCCTTCCCGCCAGCCTGGTTCCAGAGCCACATCAGTTCCAAATAGACACACAGGGCACTGTATTAATTATGAAGCTGTTGGCAGTTTGCTTGGTTTCTTACTGGCTATCTCTGACTTAAGTATTTACTCCATAATTGTTAATCTAAGTATTTCTCTTACTGGAGAAAGGGTCCCGGACTTCTTACCCCTATGGCGGCTACATCATGGCTCCCTGTGCTTCTCTCTCCCAGAATCCTCCTCGACTCCTAGTCCCACCTATCTTGCTTCCCTATTGGCCAACAGTGCTTTATTCAACAACCAATAAGAGACAGATTTACAGAATGGCATCACCAATCACTGGCCCGTCTTAATAATGGGGAGTGCCCTGTCTAGATTTGGGGCAGTGGTTAAATACATCTTTTTAAATAACAAGTCTTGCGTTCGGTACAGAATAAACGCAACCCAGCAAATAAACGCAGCCAGCACCACTGCTATAAATAGCGGAACTTCCTGGGAAGTCTTCATAGTGTTAAAGTGCCCTTGCTTTTGATCAGAACTCCTACCCTCAGTTCGCACACATGCCCTTTAATGCTTGCTCCCTTCTAGCATGTCCGCACACTCACACCCCAGGAAGGTTGTACAGCTTCCTGCCCCCTGGAGCAGATGTCCTTATGTCCTCCAGCTGCTACCCTCTCTGCACTAAACACCTCTCTCCTATGCTTTGAAATTCCTGTTCTTCATCTGTAGGTCCGAAGGCTGACTATTGGGAGGCTTGCCCACTTTCCCTAGAAAGAGGTTCTCCCTCCCTCCCTCCCTCCCTCCCACAAAGTTTTCGGGTTTGTGGACATGTCTTTTTTTTTTTTTTGACATCTTTACCATGTAAATTTAGCATGGTTTGCTTATATGCATATTTATTAAACCAAACTGTGACTGGCTTCTTTTCGAAACAATTGTTACGTTTATTTATCCAGTGTGAGTGTGTGTGTGTGTGTGTGTGTGTGCATGCACACACACACATGCCCACGCACGCCTTGGCATACATGTGGAAGTCAAGGACAGCCTGTAGGAGGTGACTGTCTTCTTCTACCGTGTAGGTACGTCCTAGAACAACCTGTAGGAGGTGACTGTCTTCTTCTACTGTTTAGGTAGGTCCTAGAGACTGAACTCAGCCTATCAGGGTTGCTTTACCTGCTGAGCCATCTTGCTGGCCCCAATTGTGGCTTCTCAAAAACTGAAATCAGAGATTTCTGAGGAGTTTTCAGAAATTAATTGGATGGAAAACTGTTGCTTGGCCAATCAGGGAAAATTACTGTTGTGATTATTGGCCTCCATAAGTAAACTTGAAGTCCCCTTCAATATCGGCTTGTGTTTTTCTGTGTCCACCACCTACAGGAAGAGACTCGGGGGAGAGCTGTGTGTGGTGAGCTGTGCATGTCTATAATTTCAGCACTTGGGAGGCCAAAGGATGAAAAGTTCAAGGGTATCCTCCCTCTTCTAGGTACTAAGATCAAAGCCAGCCTGAAACATGTGAGAATTTGTTGAGCTCAGTGGGAGACTAACTCAGAGTAGAGTCTAGAATTATGGCAAGCTGTCTACTCTGCTTTACAGTTTACTAACAATAAGATCTATGAGTCCCTGAGAAATCTGGTATAATTCATCTGGAGGGTAGATAGATTACATATGATGGCCTATACAACCAGATTCCCTAAATTCTTAATGAATTCTTTGGCATTTTGTTTCTTATAATGAACCCTTTAATAAATTCAACCAATTTGGAGTATAATAAAATATTCATGCTTAAAACAATATAATTATCTAGGTATTATTTCTAATTACTTCTCCCTGAATAAATATTAAAATCAGAATATCTTTAGTCCACATTAACATGAATGGAGGTGAAATTTTGAGGATACTCTTCAGGGGCTGGAGAGTTGGCTCAGCAGTTAAGAGCACCGCTGCTCCTGAAGAGGACCTGGGTTCAGCTTCCAGTCTCTACATAGTGACTCAAAACCATCTGTCACACCAGTTGCAGAAGATCCAGCACCCTCTTCTAACTCCCACAGGCACCAGGTACGTAACATGCTGCATAAACACACATGCAGGGTAAAATATTCCTACACTAAAATAAAAATCTAAAATAAAATAAAAATAAAAACTCTTCAGGGACCTGCAAGTGACAATAAAAACACATTTTTTTGTAATTATGCAGAAAGCTAATCCCTGTAAAAGAGAAATGCAAACTAACTAGGCTCAGATGCCTTCCCTTAGAAGGCATCATTCATTTTCCACTATGCCCCGAGCCTTCCAATTTCCATCCTTGTGGTCCATCACCTGTGTCCTCACTCAGGGGTTTCCAAGTGACCAGTGCCTTCCCGCTCACTTCAAATTCTGTCTTTGAGAACCAACTACTTTGTTTTATTCTATGCTCCAGTATCCCTTAGTAATCCCTCCCTCTGTTGTTCTAGGGGATGGGACAGAGCAAGACCAAGCTCTTGTATCAATGTTGGCCACTGCGTGTGGTGCAGAAGATAGTCTTTTCAGATTCTCTGTCTGTGGCCAGTCATGTCACCAGCACTACATTTCAGGTGAGATGCCACATCTGAAAGTACAGTGCAGCAGCCCATAAGGGAAAACATCCCCCTAATATACTTTAAAAAAGAAAAGCATTTTCAAATCATTTTTGAAACTTGGATGTGTATCCAATTGGGGCAGGGGGAGGCATTTCAATATGTAACTTGAGGACTTGAGACTCAGTAACATTATTTTTCTTTTAATTTTCAGAACTACATTCCTATTTACTGAGAATTTGTGGCCTCAAAAGTGTCGTAACACACACACACACACACACACACACACACACATACACACACACAAAACTACCCACATACACACACCACCACGTTCACCATGCCACACAGTACACACATACACATACATACATTCACACACACACACACACGCATATATACTGACTACACCCTAAGGATAGTCTCAACTACTCTCACACCACACTTTAATAAGCATCGTTATTTATGGGGAAAGTGTTATTTAAATCCTCGCTTAAATTGGCTAATGAGTTGGAATCTTTTTCCCAAGTTATTAACTTGGTTTTCGGCATTTTCTGTCCTGCAAACTGCCATATGGCACCCATTTTTCTTTTGTCACCAATGTGAGTTAAAATTAATCTTATTTGGGGAATTTGGAAGAATTTCATAAAATCACTTGAGGTAGCTAGCAATGCCCTAGAGGGAAGCAGAAAATGGATGGGTGTTGGGAGGCACTAATCTAGATTGAGGCTGAGAGAGAGAAAGGTCCTGGCAGAGCTCTTCCTGTGTTTTTGCTCTCTCTATCAAGTACAGTGCTTGCTGCAAAGTGGCTCAGTTGCAAATAACAGTTAATCCCAATGTACTGAAAATAATACTTAATTCTTTAATATTTCTCCGAAGGTAATTCTTGTGATGAAACCATGACTCATTTTTCTTTTGGTCTATAGCTCTTAGCTGGATGTTCTTGGTCAGTGAATTATGACTCATTTTGGTAATATTTTTAAATTATATCCAAAATCGACTCACAGTTCACTCAAATGAGTGGTCACAAGACAAATAATTTACAACTAATAATTTATGACAAGATCAGTTCTGCATTAAAGAAATGCACCAGGGATTAAAAAGCATGAGATGAATGAACGATAAGCGCTTAGAGTTCTTCTTTGTTCTTAGCACAGTGGCGACTCCTGACATTAATAACTTGGCTTTAATGTGGCAAATTTCATTTTGGATGTATAAATTACTCTTGACAGAGTTTGGAAAACAGGTCAGTACTAGGCAAGCACAATGCCCAACACCAAATTAGTAGGTATATAAATAGATAAAGTGAAACAACACTCTCCACATAGTAGTTGGTTACAATCCACAGCATTCTAAGTCCATAGATGGCCTGCCTTAGAAGATGATTTCTTTCATCAAGAGCTAAAAGTGGGTTAGGACTTAAGTTATCAAGCCTTTTGAATGGGAAACGAGGGTTATACCAAATTCCCATTGGAGAGGCCCCTCCAAGCTCTACCTAAGCATTGTGGTGAGGAAGCCCTTTTCTATCTGCTTTGGAATGTGATAGCTTATTCCACCAGATGCTAACCCTCAGAACAGCTTCTGGCTGTGAGCACAGAAGAGGTCAGCGTGGGAACTGGGCTTGGAAATTGCTACTCAGTGAGTCATAGTCTCAAATTGCTCTGCCATTTTGACTCTTTCAGCTCTCCATAGTAGACCACCACCATCACGCCCACCACCTCAACATGTTGATTACATATCCGCTAAGCAGTAATTTTCTGCTGAGAAAACGATGGTATACCCACCGCCTTGGCTTGGGTGAGAGCTACATAAAGTTTGAGTTTTTCATTTTGAAATACTGGAGAACTACCACCAAGCTTGGTGCAGAAGGACGCACATGTGTACACACATATATCCATGTTCACACAGAGATGTACATGCATGCTTAGACCTACATGCCCAGGTGGTCACTCGTGTTCATGTATGTGCACATGTATTTGAAGGTGCAGTGGTTACTAACTGATGGATCAGATGAATGATCATCAGTAAGTCCTGGAGAAACTGAGTCCTTGAAGCTCCTTAAATACTGTTATGTGTGCCAAGTGTAGCAGTTTCTAAAACTGGGGCTACAACCCTTGGATCCTGACAACTATTAAAGAGATGCGGTGTCTTCGCTATCTCCAACAGCCATCTCGGTTTACTGATACACCCACTTGAACCTCTACAAGGTAATTGGCCCTGCTATTCAAGCTACGTGTCCTTGAGCATGAGCTTTTCAATTCTTTTGCATTCAGCAGGGATTACTGCTGCCTTCTCAGTTCCCTTAAGCAGTCAGAGGATCTAGAAACATTGTACCCACAGCCTCAGCAGGCAGCGACAAAGTGCTGTAAGATACCTAGTCTAGTTTTTCCTTTTATGGATGCACACGATTTATCATTGTCAGTAGCAGTTATGGAGGTAGAAGTGAAATGGGTAACTTTGCAAACAGATTACCTCCTGATGTCAACTGCTCCCATTCTGCATTGAACCCTGTGGGTATCAAACTAGCAAAGCAAAATAAGAACATTGCACCAGTGGGTGCTTACACGAGATACATCCCTGTTCCATCAATATAAATGGTGCTCTTTCAAATTTCCAGGTTAATCTTCAATTTTGTAAATACACTCATAATTAGTGTAAACTAGCATAATTAATTGAGAATTAATTAGCGTGCTTTATTGAGAACTGTTTATTCAGGAATTGTGAACACTGTGGTACTTTGTATAAATAAGCTTAGAACACTGATCAGACACTGAAGTATCACACATCTTAGGAGCCCACACACCCTTCATATACTAAAACTACTACCTCTGATTTTTCTGGAGAGAGACAAAGATTATTTCCAAGCATTGTTTTGTCATTCCAAATTGATATTTGCTGTCTAGATTATAGGACAGTTACTATCGATTAGAATCTTAGCTAAAAGTAGTCTCATTAAAACACACGGAAATAGTAAATATTGTCTTAATTATCTCAAGGAAATGAGATTAAAGATGGCTTCTCTTTACTGCAGCATAACACTGTGACATAATTCCACATCTGAGGCATTGCTCGTGTTTAGGGTAGAAATAAGTATCTGGGATATGAAACACATTAATTATTGCAGCAAAGAAAACGGTTTGCTCTCACATACTCAGAATCTCCACATACTGCCAACCAAGTGTGGTTTCTTTAGTTGTTTTCTTCCATAGATCATTCACATGGTCCTTAAAAAAATGTTTTTAGACTTATTTATCTATTTGGGGGAGGGCATGTGACACTGTACCATCTTACTAGCCCTGATGTTTTTCTATACTTCATTGCAGGGAGGGCTGTGCTTGTATATCAATGCATGTGTGTGCACACACCATACACACACACACACACACACACACACACACACACACGCTTGAAAGTAAAATAATTTTTTTAAGAAAGGTAGGCCTTGCTTACCAGGCCTTTAGTGCTTTCCAGGTCCCCACAAAAGGTGGGCAAAGGAGACAGAGCTTTGTGTCTGCTTTTTAGGTTATCTAGCAGAATGAAGAGCCAAGAGGGAAAGGCAAGGGAGGAGATGACGGGCTTAGTGTCATCACAGTTGTTTTTGGTGAGAATAAAAGCTAGAGTGTGGGTCCTGAGTATCCATTCCAGATCACCCTTATGGGAACAGCAATGTCCTTACCTTTGAACTTCATCATCTGTGAGACTGGTAATGACGGTACTTAGTGGAGTAAAAACACCAATGGCTAATGTTTATTTACTGTGTCATTGTGCTAACCACCTCACATTTGATGCTTATCTTAATCCTAGTATTTATCTCATTTTCAACATAAGGAATCCAAGGCTTGGAAAGATTAGCAACCTTGCCTCAAGTAAGTCACCCACTTGCCTAGGCTTCCACAAAGTGAAAAAAAAATAATCAGCCTTGAATACGGCGTGTGTAAACTGCACTGGACACTTAAAAGTGACCACTGTGGTGAGTCCCATAGCCACATCTCAAAGTGTTACGCCAGCAAGTACCACGTCAGGATCAGAGAGAAGCATGAGTCTTCCACTCTCTCTTTACAGCTGTCCAGCTGGCAACTTTCAGTTGATAAAGTGACATTGGCATTTTGTAAAGTGCTGTGGAAATTGTGGGTCTAGTCTTCTCTGTCACCCATCTCAAGTTTCCATCTTGTGTCCTAATAAATAAAACACTTGGCTGCGTTTGGGGATATTTGTGCTCAGGTCCCACGGTTGGGACATCAGCCTTTTGTGATATCTTAGGTGTTCACAAATCAAAGGCATGCTACTACTTGACTAATTTTTTTTTCTCTCTCTCAGGAGTAGGCATCATGAATTATTAGGCAAGCTGTGCTCCAAGATACTCAGGGAGTATAGGACACAACGGAGGTCTCCTGGCTTTTCCCTGAGCCTAAACACTGAAAGAGAAACCTTGTATTACTGATCTTGATTTTTAACTCCATTTCTTAATTAGAAAGAGTTCTTCAAAACCCATTCAAGGAAAATATGTGGTAAGGAAAAAAAAAAGACACATTTTGTGGCTTAGACTTATTTTAAACAAATGAATTAGAAACTGCTACATTCCTGGTGTATATTTTTTAGAATTTGTGTGTGTGTGTGTGTGTGTGTGTGTGTGTTTATGTGTGAGTGCAGACATAAGTGTGCCAAGGCTCATGTGAAGGGGTCAGGGGGACCACCTTGGGTGTCAGCGCTTACAGCTTCCACATTGTTGGAGACATGAGTCTCTTTGCTGTCTGTCCCCTCACCACAGAAACACTGGGATTACAAGTGTGCACGGCCACAGCAAGCTTCTATGTGACTTCTGAGGGTTTAAACTCTAGTCTTCACACTTATTTAGTAAGGGCTGTGCCCATGAAGCCACCTCCTCTCCCCAGCGTACTGTTTGGCTATCATTTCTGCTTCAGTGGCTGACTGCAGAAATAAAAAGACAAAAAAAAAGCACCCTCATAAGGTGTCTTGTCTTATATTTTGGCAAACTTGCTATAATTATTCTCTGAAAAAATCTCCTTAGGTTAACCTTACCTGGATGATCAAGGGAACCTAGGACACGAAGAAGATGGCTTTTAAAAATAGGATCTAGCAAGACTGTAAGTTTGCAGATGTGTAGCTTCTACTGAAGTCAGCATGGGCTGTGTGCTGTTAAAAATCCCCCTGTGACATGTTGCGTGGTATCCCAGGAAGTCTGGAGAAGGCACCGAAGAATCATCACACCAGCATCACTTTGATAAACTTGTCACCAGGTAAAATAAAATACATGGATGTTTGCTTCTCCCCCCCCCCACCCTGAAATATAAAGTAATTATGGATATATAAAAACCTTTTACCATAACTAATTAACTAGAAGCTCCTCATAAACTATGTGTCGGCAGCGCCATATGTCTAATTATCTTTTTTCACCCCGTTGTGATGTTGAATAATGAACAAAACATTACCTGACGAAGTCCTTTATTTTATGATGATGTCTCTAGAGACAAAGGAGACACGAAGGCTTAAATGCCACCTTCAATTACATCTTGGCCTTGGCAGGCTTTCAGATAGTTTTGATTTGCATGGAAAACACATGAAAGAAAAAGAAAGGAAATGGGGGAAAAGAAGTAAGAAAGGGGGGGTGGAAAGGAGAAGGGAGGGAGAGAAGGAAGGAAGGAAAGAACAGGAAAAAAGGATGGATCAGTTGAATCTTAAAATGATGAGTTGTGAAGGCTGGAGAGACGACTCAGCAGTTGAGAACTCTGTTCCTTCTTCAGAGGAACTGGGTTCAATCCCAGCATCCACATGGCAGCTAATAGCATCTGTAAGCTCCAGTTCCAGGGGGCTAACACACTTTTCTAGCCTCCATAGGCACCAAACACATACATAGTGCACATGTAGGCAAAACACTCATACACAGGAAAAAAATAGATGCAGGTCTCCCAGCAGCCACATGGGAGCTTACAGCATCTGTGGCTCCAGTTACAGGGGGCTAATACACTTTTCTGGACTCCAAAGGTACCAAACACACACATAGGCAAAATACTCATACATAGGAAAAGCAGATGTTGGGTCTGGAGAGGTGACTCAGTGGTTCAGCCCTTGCAGATGACATGGGTTTAATTCCCAACAACCACGCAACGGCTGACAACTGTTTGCAACTCCAGTTCCAGGGAATCCAACATCCTTTTCTGGCCTCTGTAGGCCCTAAGGATGCACATGGTACAGTTGCACACATGTAGGTAAAACAACAAATGTACATAATCTTTAAAAATAAAATAAAAGTGTGAGACATACTCTACAGCTAGTTAAGCAGAACATTGCCTGGTCATGATGAACTCATCTCATATGAGAAGGTCGTGGCATGGTTGTTCACCTCTGGAGTATTCTACTGGTTGTTATGGCTCGTATTTTGATGATTCCATCTACAAGTCTATCCTCTCCCCGCTCTCTAAGGAACTACTCTAACTAACTCAAACCAGATAAGCATGGACTTATGTAGCAGAAGCAGGAAAGTCATTTTGCCATTTGTTTATTTGAGACATGATCTCATTCCATAGCCCAGGCTGGCCTTGAACTGCTGCTATCCTACAGCCTTGGCCTTCTGGGTACTAAGATTACAGTATTCTGCTACCACACACAGCTGTATCATCCATTCATTTCATATATATGTATATATGTATACACACACATACACACACACACATATATATACATATATATATATTAATATTTGAAAGGAATGACTCCAACCTTAACTGCAGGCACTTTCAGGTAGGATCAAACATGCTGAGAATAGTGAGCATTTTCCATTTTTCCCTTCCCTAAGCCTGTGCCCACCTTCCAAACATTTCTACACTTCAGAATTCATGAGTACATTTCCACATGGTTGGGCTACTAAGCCACATTCTGTCAGAACCTGAAGCTTACAACTGCACACTCAAATACTTTACCTAAGAATCAAGAAGGTCTCCCAGAGGGAGAAGTTTGGGAGTCCACAACTACAACTGGGTCCCTCCCACATCAGATTTGGGTTCTCTTCCTGGAGGTCTCTGTTTGGTGCAGCACAGGTTGATTGGCGTCTCTTAGTAGTGCTGGCATCTACCTGGGGTCTTGTAAAAAGCAGGGGTCCTGAGTCAGTGTGTCTGAGATGAGGCCTACAGCACCAAATTCTTGTCAGGCTTCCAAATGATGCTTGTGTCACTCGGGTTACACTCTGAGCCATGTGTTTTCCAGTGGAGTTCTCTCTCAAATAATCTATATCTTCCTCCTCGTCTGCACCTCTGAATTCTGGGGACACAGACTAATAATACTTGACCTTAAGTTTGGTACTTGTTCAGTCTCTATCTGTCCCCACCACCATCACCATGGATAACTATTTTTTGTGTCAGACATTTACTTAACAAGTAGACTCTAAGCTGTTCTAGTTTCTTTATCTCCTGGTCCAGCAGGTGACCCATCATAGGCCACGCTAAGTTTTGTTAATTGACTTCAGTTTAGTTAGATTGGAGTAACACTGATCTCTTTATGATATATAGGGAATATATTTCTTCCCAAAGAAATACACCAGACTGGCTTTCAAAAGCTTTGAAAGAGATTTATATTGTCAGATGATGGCGGCTGTGATCCTCAAATATGCTATCTAGTTTTAGCTCCAAATATCAGACCTGGTTCCCCAATCCTACTGAGCTGTCCTCAACCAGTCCCAACAAGGACAATACCACCAGCAAATTCACCTAGTTTTACTTCCCTAAAGAGTTTTCCTCATGATCTCAGCTTTGCTTATCCCATCTTCTGCACCCAATCTGGTATCTTGAGGCATTAAGGAAAGCGAAATAAACGTCTTCTTTCCATTAAAGTAAAAATAAGAAACTTCTTGATGTAATAAATTAAATCTATAATGAAACCTACTTACTTAAAAAATTACTTTCAGGGAAATGTGCTTCATTTATGCACCCCCTTGTGCCGATGTTAAAGAAAAGGCACAATCGGGATGTGGCTAAGTAGGTAGAGTGTTTTCTTAGCATGTATAAGGCCATGGGTTTGTTCCCTGGAATTATTGGATGTGGTGGCACATGCCTGTGAGGTCATCCTTAGCTACATAAAAGAGACCATCTGGAGCTACATGAGTCACTGTCTTTAAAAAAAAATAAGGATAGAAAAATCATAGAGATTTGTTCATTTCTGCTATCACTCTGTTTCTTGTGATGCCCCAAAGCCTCCCAACTCCATCTGAAACATACCTGGGGTCTCCCTCTCACTGACCCGATCTGAGGAAACTTAACTCTTCTCAGACATGATAGAGTTGTGAGGGTATGTTGAAGTTGCTTGGCATTAATTGGGTGCTGTCTGTGTGCCACATTTTTCTTTACCGCTGCAGCCTGTCACTTAAATATTTTGTTGTTAGTCCACTTTTGACATATTCATGCCTTATCAAAAGATGTTAAATTAAATTTGCTGAAGAAATCTACGACCTATGCCAGTACGTTCCCCTGTGTGTCTGGCACCTGTTCGTCCATTCAACAATTAATTCTTGAGAACTGTAATAGTGAAGTGATTGATTAATAACTCAAATAAGGTAAAATATATGCACATAATTGAATTTAATACCCTAATATTTCACAATCCAGACTCTTCTGTATATAACATCTTTTGTGACATCCTTCTGAAGCAGATGGGGGAAAGTAATATGTCACACACAGCACTTAATTAGTAAATTCACTTTGACAGTGTTTCAAGCCAGCATGTGAAAAACAAAGATATTAAGTGGAATAGTATAAAATTTTAATTGTGACATGTCAAACAAAGTCTTAGAGCAGCGTCATAAAAGTACCAGAGTGGAGCAGTGATTTGGAAACTAAAACACAGCCGGATCGATTTATGACCGATTTGACCGAATCAGCAATCTAGAAAAGAAAGCTAGCTCTTAAATTTGGGCTGAAAGCTTGACAGAGAGTAAGACAGCCTGACCTCCACGCTTAACACATTCCATAAGTAGACAGCAAACATTAAAAAAAATGCCCCGTAGCTCAATGTCTTCAGCCAAAAAGAACTAATCCAATTGAGCGAGACCAAAGGAAACGACTGGGAATGTATGGTTCTGGGATGTCTCTGAGGTATTCAAACCTGAGTCAATTTAAGGACTTGTAAGTTAATAACTAGGACTTTACACATAATCCTGTACTTTACAGGTAGCCAGTGAAGGTTTTATACAACCAGACTAATGTGATTTTCATGCTTGGTGTCAGTCAAAATGTCAGTAACAGAGTTCAAGACCAAGAGAAGTTCCTGGTTCAGTCTAGTTAGGGACCTCAGAAGGATAAGGAGGCAGGTGTCCCCTGCATGCTAGGGAGACACACCCACAGGCAGTGAGGAATGGCAGGGGCAGTAGCATGGGTGGTGAGGGGGGAAGGTTGCGGGGCCACGGCAACATGTAAAGGGTGTGTCTGGTAAATAGTTAAATAGGAAGCTTGAAAGGTACGTCAGGGTGGAAGATTATGTGCAAATTCACAGTAGAAATCTAAGGAGCGAGCAGCTTTCAAAGCTGCAGTTCTGGGCAATTTTCGGATTTGCAGTAATGGTGAGAAGCCAGAAGCACTAAGGATTTCCTCTCTTGATGTGATTCATCATCAGCTGTTAATAGGCAGACAGAGAATATGCAGAGGATGGGCAATTAGGGAGTGAGTTTAAGTTCTGAAGGGCTTTTACACACACACACACACACACACAGACAGACAGACACACACACACACACTTTACAGATAGATGTGTACATGTATTTTTTGAGATGAGATTCTGCTATGTAGCCCAGGTTAGCCCTGAACTCATGATTTTCCTGCCTTTGTCTCTTAAGTGCTGGGACTACCCAAATGTACCACCACCACCCCTCCACTTAGATGGATATTGTAAATACAAGGGTTTGGTTTGCTTTTTTCTTTTTTTAAGAGAATGAGCCAAGACTTATGTGTGACTGAAGGTTCGTGTCTTGGTTTCCCAGTGGAAATACTGTGATGTCGGATCATTACAGATTTTTTACACTGGTTTATGTTGATAAAAACAAAATGGGAAAGCCACCAAACCCAACCAAACATCCTTACTATGTCTAACCACTGTACTAGCTACTTGGCACATGTTCCTTTACTCTCATTTTAATATCGCGCAAGGCAGACAGTGACGGCAAACAGAAAGGGCAAACGGTTGCTCAGAGGAGTGTGTAATGCTATCTCCTGAGCATCTGACATTGTATGCACAAACCAGTCACACCAGCACCTCCTGGGTTGTAGTTGGAAAGGCAGAATCTCAGGCCTGGTCTTCCACCTGCTGAGTCAGAATCTGCCTTAATCAACGGCCATTCCGAGCATCCTTTCTGATAGTCCTCATAGAAAACTAGACCAGTGGCATGGCCAGGTTCAGGGCTGGTCAGATATCCCTGTTGTGAAAATGAGTGGTAATGAGGGGTCCTTCACCAAGGAGGTGCATTCATAGAGGATGCTTGGGGGCGGCACTAGACTGACAAATGGGGAAATGACATCTTTTCTGTCTGGCTCTTGCGTAAGTGCAGAAGCGCATGGGCTCCGAGGAAGAATCATCCCATGGAAATTTATTGAGCAACAACTACTCAGTTCCAGGACAGCCTCCAAAACAATACAGAGAAACCCTGTCTCGAAAAACCAAAAAAAATAAAAACAGAGGTCAAGACGGATGCTTCTGAAGTCAAATTCTGTTTTGGAACTGCTGAGCACCAGCTTTATGAGCCTGAGCAACTTGATCTTGCAATCCCTCAGTTGCGGTGTTCGTAAAGGGGAGTCATGGTAAGGTATACAGAAAGAGATCAGTGGTTTCCAGTCCCCGATAGCTCCCGTTTTGTGCTATGGAGGCTGTGTATAATATGGGAGGAGGTTCACGTGATGCATTCCTGTTCACTAAGGGAACTTAGTTTTGAAAGGGGAAGCAGTCATTCCTAGGTATAATGGTAATAAATGCTGTATTCAAGTCTCTAGAAATGGGAAGATTGCTACTTGACCTGTAAAGAGAATGAGGGGATACCTCTGAGGTACTGGAACTTGTGGTCCAAAGCTTGATGAAGAGACTTCCATGGCAGATAGACCAGCACTAAAAATTCTAATTAAGAATTGCCCACTGCAGTGGCTGCGTGATGCCTGAATATGGGCAGTAAATGAGGGCAAGGGAAGAGGTTGACAAGTGAAAAGTCCTCCTACTAAAACAACTTGGAAATAATGATACAGAATCAAAAGCATTCTTATCACTGGGGCGGGGAGGTAACTCGGTTGATAAAATGCTTTCTGCATCCTCAGAATCCACATAAAAAGCCAAATGTGGCCGGGCAGTGGTGTCTCACGCCTTTAATCCCAGCACTTGGGAGGCAGAGGCAGGCGGGATCTCTGTGAGTTTGAGGCCAGCCTGGTCTACAGAGTGAGTTCCAGGACAGCCAAGACTACACAGAGAAGCCCTGTCTCAAGAAAACAACAACAACAAAAAGTCAGACATGGTGGCACCTGCTTTTAACTGTAGTGCTATGAAGACAGAGACAGGTGGATTCCTGGGGTCTCTGGCCATCCATCTTAGCCTACTTGGTGAACTCAAGGTCAGTAAGAGACTTTGTCTTAAAAACAAGGTTAGAGCTAGAGATATGGCTCTTCTGTAAGTTGCCTTGGTCATGGTGCATTATCATAGCAATAGAAAAAGAAAACCGAATGCACAGGTATAATTATTTTAGATTTGAAATCACAAATAAAGCAACTTTGTATTCAAGTATCCCCCCACCCCCACCCCCAGTTATTCACTAACGCCCCTGAATTGGCACTGGTGTTGTATCTTGGGTTTCTTTTTCCCTGTAGTGCATACAGAATCCATTTATAACAACAGCAACACCAATTTCAGTGTCACTAGTGTTCATACTGTGAATGTGTACTGATCATCATCTTCCATGCTAGACAGTATAGATGTAGCAGTAGGCATGACTTGATATGGGCACGATTTTCAGGTACTTCAAGACTATGGGATCAAATATCCAATTGTCACAGCTTTCACTACTTTCCCAGGTATTATTACTGTCTAAACATCGATTTACTTTTTAAATGCTCTATGTGGTAAGTTAAGAAGGCTTCATTATTAAAAAAAAAGATATGGAAGCTGGTGAGAAGCCTCAGTGGTTAAGAGCACTGGCTAATCTTCCAGAGGATCCGGGCTCTGTTCCTAGCACCCACATGCGAACTCACAACTGTCTATAACTGCAGTTCCAGGGGGGAATCTAACGCCATCGTTGTCCTCTGCGGGTACCTGGGACACATGTGACACATAAGATATATTCAAGCATAAAGTCCATATACATAAAATTTAAAAACAAAATAAAAATTGACTAAATGAAAAGAAAACAAACCTGGGTATTGCGGTCCGTGCCTGGGTATTGTGGTGAAGCATGTGGGGGATGGGGGCAGGAGAATGAATGCAAGTTCAAGGAAATCCTGGTCTGCATAGAGCGTTCTACACCAGCCAGACCAACAAAGTAGGATCGTGTCTCACTAAGAAGGAAAGAAAGACAGAGACGCAGTGGAAAGGAGGGAGAGAGGGAGGAAGTCTGATGTTCGCATGCCTGTTCTTTTGCTAGATAGCAACATGATGAGTGCATCAGAAATGTCTTTTTGTGTGTGTGTGTGCTCAGTTTTTAGAGAAATGCTTTCTTTGAGCTTCAACATACTTAGAGCCCTAAGGGATGACAATTGACATAAATATATAAAATTCTCATTGAGTCAACGCATTTGCTTTGCTTTCTTTTTCTTATTAAAATCTAAAAATCTGGCAAGTTCTCTAAAACTCTGTCACTTGCGTCTCTTGGGAAGAAACGTGAGAACCATACAGTGTAAGCCTCTGTGTTGCTTAAGTCTCAAGATGGCTCTGCTGGTACTCCACGGCTACAAGGGGGGAGCTGTCAGCTTAATTCCAGGAGCAGTAGTGACGGAAGACTAGGACTTGTCTTCTGGCTACAGATGTGCAGAAACAGCATTTGGAGCCAAGACACAGCTGGGCGAGAGCGGTGATCTCTCTCCCGTCTGTTCCCATCGGCCCCACCCTTTTCCATAGTAATCACGTGCACTCATGAATCACACAATTCATCTAGCTCTGTAGATTATTAGTGTGTCCAAATAAAAAAACAACAGCAAAATTGGGTTCCTTGGTAAAAAGCAAGTAGAACTTTGAACTCTGTGACTAAGAATATAATACAACTCAATGGGACATCAATATTAATCACTTCTGATCTAACTTTGAGTAGAAGTCTTTAAATAATAATAATAATTAATAATAATAATATTAATAAAATAGCTGTCTTAGCCCTTCCTTTGTCGTTTCCACAAAAGGGAAATCACCTGTAGAGGGGCTATATCCTTGAGCATTTAGTGCCAAAGAGCAGATTATGATGAGCTTAGTTTTGTTGGAGACATAAATACCCTTTATATAGAGAGATGTGGGCATGTGTGCTATGACCGTGGAAAGTCTCCTTCAAATGCCTGGGCTCTGTCAGCTGCATACCACTCTCCAGCTGTCACTGAGCACCACCCCTCTTCCCAGACACTAAATTTAGATTTCCGCACTCATGCCATGTCATATAACTCCATTCCTGGTCCAGCCTCGACTTTCAATTATTGCACTAACTAATCCCTAGCTCCTTCCTCACACCTATCCACTCCACTAAGGGGATTTTTATGAAACTTTAGTTTTGTTTTATTGTGGCAAAACATAAAAGTAAAATCCAAAGTGAAAGATATGTCTGCATGATTTCAACTCTGTGGACCCAAGAATGTGTAGAGCAAAAAAGACCCTCACTTTGGTGGTCAAAAGTCCATTCTTGGAAGGCCATGGGATCTAGGTGTAAGCTATGACTATTGTCTTGCTAAATGGACGTGTTGTCAAACTGCCTTCTAAATATTTGTGTTTATACCCATAGATCTTTGCTGTCTTCAACCCCAGACACAAAAGATTCTTTCTTCAGTGGCTAGTTATTAATGCAGAGATTCATTAATTGGTCTAAGTGCTGAGAGCAAGTGACTATCAAGTGCTCATCACTAAATGGAACATCTATATCACACACACACACACACACACACACACACACCACACACACATAGTGATATCTTGCCTTACCAGTGAATTTGTAGTAGTGACCACACCCTTTGTGCATGGTTTCAGGTGTGGATGTGACCCCTTTAAGGTAGAGGAGCTGGAGGCAAGCCCTCTCTTGGGTCACAGAAAGCATTGGAAGTGCAGAGACTGCATCTTCTGGAGCAGGAAGGCTGAGGCGGTTATTTACTCTTATCTGTGTACGTTGTTCCCCAATAAAACACCTATTTATCATTTATCTTGGGTCTCGTGAACTCATTTAAACCCCACCTTCAATTGGTGCCCAACATGGCTTAGATGGTATGTTGGGGGGTTTTCCCTACAAAACGGATAATTATCACCTGCTTAGGGTTGGTTTTAAGTTGGGTAGGGTTGGTAATTGAAGATGATGGTCAGACTCAGGAATCTCTTTTAGAAAAGTTTAAAGAGTATGGATGGGATGGGACATAGGTAGATTAACATATCTTCTTGTGAACTATTTTAGCAATGATGAGTTCTAGGCGTTGTTAGATTCTAGTATGTTGAAACATATGTAAAATTAACTTTGTATACCTGTCTTGGATAATTGTATATTATATTTTGTCATACTGTATAGGCTCTTCTTTCTGTTTATGATGTTTTACACACAAATATAAAATGATCTTTATATTCTATGTATGTATGTTTCACATGTGCTTAAGATATTTTGTATATTGATACAATTTAAGATTGTTTTTATCATATTGCACTACACAGTTCTACCTCTGGTCAAGACATTTCAATTCTACCTCTATTTTAGAGATTTACATATATATGTATATAGTTACAAATTTGAGGTCAGTGTCCTTGCTATACACCGGTTTTAAGACTGTTTAAATTATTTTGGGAAGCTTCAGTCATTGAACAATTATGTTTCTGAGAATTACAGATTATAATTACCCATGCTTCTTATACTTTATGATGTTAGTCAGGTCCTATATGTGCTCAGAGATGTTACCAGCATAGATATTTGATCTTCAAACATACACATGCACAAAGTCTCAGAACATCTCAGAAGAGGGGGTTGGAATAATGTAAGCACTAGTAGTTATAAAGGGGTACTGTTAAAATGCTATCTCTTAGACATGGTATGGTCAGTGTATCTAGGAACTTGCTACAGTCATGGATACCTGCACAAGATCAAGCCAACAAGAACAGCCAATACTCCAACAGGCAGCACTAACTGGACTCAATGGGTTACAGAGAGACAGAGAGATAGACAGAGAGAGAGAGAGAGAGAGAGAGAGAGAGAGAGAGAGAGAGAGAGAGGATACAAAGGGAGATAATGTGTTGGAAGTACCTGGGGAAGTGTAAGGGGAGGTTGGGGTAAATATAATCAAGATACATTGTCTACATGGATGAAATTATCAAAAATAAATAAATAATACCCCTTTTAAAAAAGAATCCTGGCTAGAACCCCATCTCTACCAGCATGCTCTCTCATGACCTTAATTTATAGATTTTTTTTATTTTCACATACATTCATACATGCATGTGTGTGTATGTGCACACGTGAGTGCATGTGTGTGTGTGTGTGTGTGTGTGTTAGAGAGAGAGGAGTGAGGGACAGGGGTACTCACTGTGTAACCCAGACTGGCACGGATTTGTTGTAATATTCTGGCTCAGCCGCCTGCAGATTACAGGAATGTAGCATCTATGCCTGATTGCTTCAACTGATTGAGCAAATTTTTGTTTAAAGCTTGAGAGGCCCAACTTCGTTGTTTCCTATGTAAAAATTCAATTGTACCACAGCGATTCTTTGAAAGCACTATTTTTCCCCACCATTTAATGGTGCTGGAGTTTGGGTTTGTCCAGTACCAGTAACAAACTGTTTTTGAGAAAATGAGACTTGGCTTCAAAACCTCAATGCCCTCCCCTAGTGACCCATTTCTTCCTTCAAAGCAACGTGTGAAACACCTCAGCTCAGTCTTGAGACTTGTGTTACAAAGTAAAGTGCTCATCATTATGAAGTTTTCTGCTCTTATAGACACATGATGAGTTAACTATAGAAAACAAAGATCTGGGAAGGGAGAGATGGCTCAGAGGTTAAGAGCACTGGCTGCTAGAGGTCCTGAGTTCAGTTCCCAGCAACCATATAGTTAGTGGCTCACAACCATCTATAATGAGATCTGGTGCCCTCTTCTGGTGCACAGGCCTACATGCAGGCAGAACACTGTACATAACCAATAAATAAATCTTAAAAAAGAAAAAACAAAGATCTTCAATATTTTCCTCACATTGCGCCTCAACAAGTATGTAAGCAGTTATCTTTGGACTGTACAATGTTAGGGCATTTGATTTTAAAAGTCGCTTTTCAAGTTGCTGAAGAGTTTCATTAAAAATAATTCAATACATTTTGTCTTGGGATTAGAATGGAATTTCTGAACATTTCTGAAACTGCCCTAAACATATCCTCTTATTTTGTAGTAAATGTTTATGTGAAGTGGCTCGGCATTGATAATTACCAAGTCAAAACATCAATGAACTCTGAAAAACTTTAAAGATATTCTATGTACTATGCATTGACATTCAACGTCAAGGTAACTCTTTATGTAAAAACAAGCATGCAATCCATCTCATTAGAACGCCATACCAGCTTCCTGGTTATAAGAGAATATTGACTTGTTTTCTGCACATTAGCATCATGCTCATATGTACACTGATATACAACGGAGAAACACTTCCAGTTTTGAGGTCAGTTATTAGGCACAGCAATTGTTTTTAAGCGCTTGTCTCTGCTTGCTATGAAATAGCTATGGCTTAAGCATTTAGATTCATTAGACTCAAAATTTAAAGTTCCTTCATTTGAGCCAGGTGATGGTGGTGGTGCACACCTTTAATTCTAGCACTCTGGAGGCAGAGGCAGGTGGATCTCTATAAGTTCCAGGACAGTCTAGTCTACATAGTGAGTATCAGGACCGCAAGGGCCTGAAAAAAAAAACAAAACCAAGACTAACAAAATTTCATTTGTAGTTAGCAAAACTAAAGCAGATAACTATTTCATTATTGTCGTTACTGAAATCTGTGAAGATGTTTTTGTAAAGGCCTATTTATGTACAACAGAAAACCTTACTGTAGTATAAAATAATAATTTCAAGCCTTGAAAAACATTCACATTTAATGAAGGTTTATGTATACAACTTCATATTTCATGGGTTCTAGAGACACCTGAAGTTATATTTGTTAGGAAAGGGAGCAGCAGTGGTTTTAATCTATTCGTCTACCCCTGTTAAATTATTGATTATAATCACAACTGGGGAAGACAGCTCAATGCTTGCCTTGAAAGCATGAAGGCTTGAATTCAATTGCCAGAACCCACATTTTTAAAATGTCAGGTGGATCTGGAGAGACAGTCGGAAACAGAGTGATTTCTGAGTTTGTTTCCCAGCATTCACATCATGTGACTCACAATTGCCTATAACTCCAGATCAAGGGGATCTGACACCTTCTTATGGACTCTGTGAGCATCTACACTTACATGGCATTCAGAGAGAGACACAGAGAGACAGAGACGGAGACAGAGAGACACAGAGACAGAGACAAAGACGGGGAGAATAAATATTTAAACAATAAAGATTTGATTTTAAAAAGCACGTAGTCGTGTGCTGTTGAAACACTAGCACTAGAGAAGAAGAGAAAGGTTGATCATTATCCAGCCAGCTTAACCTATTAGGCAGGTGGCAAGCCAGTGAGACACCTTGCTTCAAAACAAAACAAAACATGGTGACAGAGCCTAACAGACAACAGCCGAGTTTGTCTTCTGGCTTCCACATACACACACGCACACACACACACCCATGCAAACACATGCACACACATAATATCTTTTTTTTAAAATCACAAATAGACACGAAACACAATGCCTGGGTCATTCTAAAGAAAGATGAAGCATGGAGGTCTAAGCTTCTAAAGCAGGTGACAAAAGGGAATTCCGTACATGACAAATCATTCTGCCTAGGAAAATTCCCTTTCCACATTCACATCTGCAGCAACGCATCAGGTGTCTACAGAAAGTACAGTGCATGCTGTATGGCCAGTTTAGAAAGTAACTACACTAAGTGCCCGATTAGAAATGCTGGACATAAGAAACCTGTTATCCCTAATATGATGCAAGCTCCTAAATTCTCACTTATTCATGTTTTCTTCAGGTTCGATTTGTCAAAGCCTTGTGGCTTTTATTCCACAAGTCATTACCTGTAGTATTTCCACTCTTAGACACAGAGCTATAGTTTCAGCAAAGCGTATTCCCAATCCACAGACTAAGCTGGTATCTGTACTTTAGTCACCACAGTGAGGGACAGTCATGATCTTTAGGGCACAGAAACTCGATCCTTATCATTTCCCAACTCTCATATGCCATTGTGGGTCATGATACCTACAATGTGTGTTTTTAATGAGCCTTGAAGCACCAACCATATTGTGAAACTACCCCACTACCCGCATATGATAAGGGACATGTCTTAAACAGTTTGCACTTAAAAGGGACTTCCGGAAGTCCAGAGGTAACCAGCAGACGTTCAGTACTCAGTTCAGCACCAATTTGTTTCCCCTTCTCTCTCATTTGTAGCCACATGGAGTACCACTCATCAAAAATTCTGCATGGGCAAAATGATGGTGACAGTTCCGTCTGCTGCCAGCTGAGTACACTGCCATGCAATGATGAACGGGTAGACTCTTTAGCCTTAAGTAGATGACTCGGAAATATTACACTAAATCAAACAGTATTTTCCACTCTGTAATGTGTGTCCAGTTCTGACCCTCTGGGTGTATGTATAATTTATATTGTAAATGTATAATTTATATTTAATATATATAACATGTATAATTTATGTTTATATTGTTGCTGATCCGAGATAAGAGTTCAGAGGAGACTTCCTGTACTGGACTTCCTGCTTTAACGGCAGTAGCCAGATGGAGCATGGTTTAATTAAAATTGCAAAGGCCAGCATGGCACCATTCAAACTCTCTGCCATCCTTCCCCACTGAAAGTATTATGTGTAATCAGATCCAACAAAGCCCCTAGTCCTTGCTGGTGATGATTTCCTGGGATCTCTAGGCAGATGATAGGTATTCATAGTTTTAGTTTTGGTCAAATGTGTTTCTCTGTCTGAAGCAGGAAAGGGAATGCTTTAACCAGGTCTTGAGTTTGGGGGCCAGAGATATGTGGTAACTTCCACACCAGTCTGCAAACATCTCTTTTCCCAGATGGGAATAGTAACAACTCTCCTCTTATTTTCATAACTGTATTATAGAAGACATCGCTGGCTTCCTCCTCCGTGAGTTTAATTCACACCAATATTTTAAGGAAGATTAGAAAAAGGGGGGGAGGGAGAAATGAAAGAAAACATCTCTGACAGCACAGAAAGTCCGGTTTTTTATGTGTCCCTCATAAAAAGATTTAGAAGTAATTGTAGTGTGTAACAGATCATCTAGGCTTATTTTGTGAATCAAATCAACTACATATCATATCCTGTGCTGAGGAGCAATGTGCCCCACAAGCATGCATGTTTTAGCCTAAACTTAGAGTGTGTGTTTCTCCTCTAAAATTAGCTTCACTACTTATTCTTGTCTTTCAGTAAATCCAGCTGAAAATCCATCCCATGGTTTTCCATGCTACCATTTCCCTCACTTGGAACACTGACCTTAAGAGACACCATATCTTCTCCACCAGCAGCAACTGAATAAAGGAGCTACAGTGACACCAGTGGCTTTATACTGCTCGCTTTGCCTCTGATATGATTTTTCAGCGCATTGACCAAATTTGCTGGAGTTGTTTGACCTCCAAAAAGTAATTAAAAAGTTAGAGACTCAGCTCCTGTCTAAAAGGAGCCCTTGAGAGACCGGCCACAGAATCACAGACCCAACTGCTTCTTGTCTCCACGTGAAGAGGGGACGCAGGGGCAGAATCCCAACTAACACAGGACTGACAATACACCACTTCTCAGGACCAGGCCACTAAAAGCAAGAGTGTTTGGGCAGGTGGCGCAGCTCGGTGGGTAAAAGCATTTGCTGCCAAACACATTGACCTAAGTTTGACCCTTAGGAATCACTAGGTGGGAGCAGAGAATCAACTCCAGAGAGTTGCCTTCTGAACACCACATGTATGCCATAGCACATACATGTGCACACATCCACAAATAATACAGAATAAGCAATATAATACATAAGTAAGAGCTGAGAGGAGTAGGGTGCTTTTGCTCAGTTCAGGGTTACTGGGCACAAGGCTTTATGGTTGCTAAACAAGTGTCCTATCATTGAGCTCCAACTCCAGCCAGGACAGGCATTTTGTCTCTTGTTTACACATACCCTGAGCAGCACCGAGGAAGGATGATTGGCATACAGTGGGCTCCTCGTAAATATTCACAAAAGAAGTGAATGAATAGTGCCTAGTTCTTGGTGAAGGTGAGCACCTAATGTTTAGTCATTCAATGCCCCCAGCCCCCACCCCCACCCCCACATACACACATCAGTGCTGTCAGCTCAAGCTAGTGAAAAGATCAGCTGGGTCAGGATGGGGAGATGGTTCTGCCAGTAAACACACACACACACACACACACACACACACACACACACAAATAAATAGAACTTAATTACTTCCTTATATTGCCTTAGCAGAGGAATGGAATGACTGAATTTCCAGGAACAAACAGCTTGGAGCATTAGCTTTCTTTTCTATAAGCTGAGGTAACCCTGGACCTACCTATTTCACAGGGCTTTCTTACACCAGATTGGATCACGGACAACAAACTCTGCATGGTGGTAGGAATATTAATCACAAACAGCAAACGGCCTTCACTATTTAGTTCATTCATTAAAAAGCTTCTACCTGCAGTAAGCGTGGGCAGGGGAATGCTCTCGGGTGAAGACAGTCTTCTGTCAGGGGACATTCTGGGAGTTACCCAACGGATGTGGATGCTTGTGAGGAAGAACCAGGTATCCAGAAGCCAAGAGAATTAACAAAGGCACAGGGGTGTGCAAAGTGAGGTGGGGGGGTGGCTCAGGAAAGCACTTGAAAAGAAAAGAGGCCAGGCTGAGACTTAAGCTAAGTACCTCACATAAGTTCCCATAACCAGTCCAGGCAGGAGACTCTAGAGCAACTTGGAGAATTCTGTGTGGAGATAATTGTCAATATCTAGAAGAATCTAAGGCGTTGGTAGATAAATCTATTTCCAGGCACAGGCACCTGAAAACAGAGGTTAGTTTGAAGGGAAGGTACTGGCATGTCCTGGGAGGACTGGGATTGGACTCTGCTGAGTGCCAGAGACGGGCCAAGTGGCAGAGGGGCAGAGACAGAAATGACAGATTGCAGCAAGCTTTCTTGCCAGACTATCTTTGGCTCACCAGCCCACAAATAATGACCCACAGACTTATTATTAATTATGAAAGCTTGGCCTCAGCTTAAGCCTTTTCCCAACTACCTCTTACAACGTAATTAACCCATATTTCTTTAATCTGTGTTCTGTCACGTGGCTCGGTTACCTCTTCTTAGTATGGTCCATCCGACTTGTTCTGAGTCTGCTGGCGAAATCGCATGCCTAGATTCCTCCTCCCAGCTTTAGTCTGTCTCTGTCTCTGTCTCTCTCCTCCCCCCTCCCCAGAAGTCCCACCTATCCTCTCCTGCCTAGCTATTGGCCATTCAACTCTTTATTAAAACCAATCAGAAGGTGTCTTAGGCAGAGACACACCTTTAAGGCATAAGCAAATATTCTGCAACAACAACAGATGGACATGTTTGTTCACCTGGGTAGAGGAAGGAGACCATGGGACTTAATGGGTCTGCAGTGCTCTAGATATCGGAGGATGGGATCTGAAATCCCATGGATCCTGCAGGGGCATAACTAACATACAGGTTCCAACCACCCCTACCTTCCCTGTCCTGCACTTCTCAAGGAAAGAGCTTCCCCCAGGCTCTGTCTCTGGGGTCACACATAGTCTCTAACACTCACACTAGCACTCAAGTAGACCTACTCTCACAAACAGCCTGCCTCCCTCAACCTCATTACTGAGATCCTTCCAGCCACTGCCACGGAAGGCTTAGGAAGAAAATCCAGAGCTGTTTGGGGGAACTTTTTTTTTTTTAGAAGAAAACGGTAGGAGTAGAAGAGGCACCGACTCAGAATGAACCCACCATGTACCCAGTGTGCCCAACCCATAACACCTTAATTTTTCAGTGTCCCTTGAAGACCCATCCCTTTGAAACAGCAAATAATTCACTGAAAATTTGGAAATGTTTAATTGCCCACACTCACTGTAAAAACAGTTAAATATCATGGCTTTCCCAAGAACTTATAAGAGGTAAGTATGAAATTTATTGGGATTTGGAGAAGAGGCCATGGTGATTTGGATCTGAAAGGACCTCCAACGGTCACATGCTAAAGACTTGGTCACTAGCCTGTGGGACTATTGGAAGATGAAGAAACCTTTAGGTAGTAGGACCGGCAATTATAGAGATAAGCATAGAGGTGTCTCAAAACAGCAAAAACCTAAAAATGGACCTACTCATGTGGCCCAGATATAGCACTTGGATATTTATTTGCCCAAAAGCCTTCAAATCAAAATATCTTGGAGGTACTCACATATCAGCCTTTACTACAGCAGTAACTTAGTTATGGAAACAGCCTGGGTGTCCATCAGCAGAGGAACAGATAAAGAATATGTGGTGTATACACAATGGCTGTTTTTCCAACCACGAAGAAGAATGAAGTTAAGCTGTTTCTCTTGAAAATACCTGCAAAAACTGGAGACGATGATATTAAGTAAATTAAGCCAGTCTCAGAAACAAAAGCATCAGTTGTAGTTCTTGTACCTTGGTATAGAGACATAAAGTTGTATCTGTGCAGATGACATGAAAGTAGAAGAGAAACTGTATTAGGAATTAAGGGGAATGGTAGGATGAGGGGAGAGGGATGGAGAAGGGTGGAGTAGAATGGGAGGAGTATGCTCAGTGTGTAATACGTACTTGTAAGAAAATGTCATTTACAACCTAGTATCATGTACAACGAACATTGACTATTAAAAAAATGTAAAGACGTTTTAAAATATTTTTTGCTGCATAAAAATTAGCTAGATAACTGTGCAACTATCCAGACAGATTTCTAAGTTTCTTAGAGCCAAGGCTTCCGGGTTTCTTAAAATAGAGAATGACAGAGGGTGGCATCAAGTTAAAAAGGGAAGCAAGTTGGGAAGGGGACGTGGCATGGCAGGATTGGGAGAGGAACAAGAGATGGTATAGGGTGAACATGATAGAAATACATTATGTACATGTAAAAAAAAGCCATAAAGAAATCTACTAACGGGTATAGTCAATATGCACTAATTTAACATTTTTAAAACAGGAGAAGGGGAGGGAACAAACATATGGCATGGAGTTAAGCCTGAACTTCAGACAATTCACGCTCATTTGTATCCACTCCATGATGCCTGCAAAACAAGTTGTATGGTGCAATTCCCCCCAAATTGTTCGCTAAACTGAATTAGACATCATTTTGACTCACTGATCAATTTTTTTAAATTTAGAAAACACTTCCATAACAGTATCTAAGTGCTAGGTATTTCTCTACATGACTCTTAGAAAAATCCTACCTTATCTAGTAGACATCAGAATCCATGAATATAAAAAAGTTATGCATAATGGTCTCTCGTTAGAATTTTAAATCTCTACGGTATCTTTATTTGGAGGGTCCACACAATCTGGATTTAGTGGCTCTCAGAGTAAAGTTTTGTATTTACAATTTCCCTTTGCGTATAGAAGTACAACATATCCATGTTTAAAAAACAAAACAAAACGAGAAAACAGAAACATACAAAGAAGGCAATAAAGTCACCCTCCACAGAGGTGTTCTATATATAATTTCTTTACATAGGCATCTTTTGGGAAGCTAAGAAATAAGAAGTTTTAATGTTTGTCTCTTCTGTCAGACAACAACCAAGGTCCAGCTACTGTTTTTCAACAGCCAGTGCATTTGCCACTATCTGAAATGACCTCATTTATTTGGCTTTTATTTGTGCTGTCTCTTATTACTGGGCTCAAACTCTCCTTTCCGTCTCCCATGCAGGTACATAGTTAATGCTCAATACGTCTTTCATAAATGGATTCTCATTCTTTCTCTGATGTGTATTTGCTCTCTGTGGCCAGTTCAACATGATAACATAACACACTGTATCTTTGGTTATAGTGTTACATCAGTAATTATTGTGTTTGTGATTACCTAGCTCAACACTGGGGAAAAAAGTTTTATCTATATTTTAGTGACCAATATAACCCCCAAATTCTATACAGATTAAACTGATTATAATAATGTTACAGAAAGCTTTTCAAAGTGCAAGTGAGGTCTTGATTATTTCCAATTTTAATGGATTTATCCTCTCCCTCCTTAGACACTCATGGGTGGAAAGCTTGGCAGTACACATTCTATGTGAGAACACATTTGTCTAGGTCAGTAGAAAAAATCACATCTCTAAGTGTCCTATAAAGCCAAAGTTTCATTTTTCCTCCAAATGCTTGACATGCCAGCGCTAAGTATGAAAAATTCACCATGCATTAGGGAAATAGAAATGGAGTTATCTGTTAGCTTGTAATTGGTGTCTGAAAAGATTTCTTATCATGGTTCTAGAACATACTGAAACACAAAGATGAGTGCTTGGTTCGGCTTACAGATTTTTCCTATTAAATTACATCTCTTTGTCTATATTGCCACAATGCAGCCATGAAATAGACAACAAGGACTCATATTGTTCTTGTACTACAGGATTGGAAACAACACTGCAAAGTACTTGGGCATCTATTGTTTGCCCAGTTCTAGACTAAGTAAAAGGAGCTTATAGGTTGGGGGTAAAATGAAAATGCTTCCTTCAATTAGAAAGAAAACAAAGCAAACCAGAATGGCCCTCATTTATTACAGTTCCCGACCTTCCAGGCAAGAGAGGACTGTCCTAGCTTGATTTTTCTGTTGCTCTGAGAAACCCCCCTGACCATCAGAAACTAACTGGAGGAAAGAGTCCCTTCCAACTCACACTTTGAGGTCACAGTCAGTCACTGGGAGAAGTCAGGACAGGAGCTCAAGGCAGGAACCTAAACACAAGAACTGAAGTAGAAAGCATGGAGGACTTCTATGCTGCCTTGATCTCTGGTTCTCTAGGACAACTTGCCTAGGTACCACCCACAGTGGGCCAAGTCTTTCCAACTCAATCATTAATGAAGACAATTCTCTGTCTAATTAGGACAGGAAAGTAGGAGGATATGAAAAGTAATAGGCTCAAAGATGAAAGAAAGAGCAGTAGGGCTTACATGTGTCCTGTCTTCCAGGTCCCATTCTCAGGGGTCTACAGGAATTTCCTCTGTATCCAGCAGTTCCTCCATGATCTCACAGATGAGGAAGCTACAGGCTCCACTAACACTTCCCCAGGTCAGGGGGACAGTAGCATTCGGGAGAGGCTTTTTGTGGAGAATGGCAAGAGGTAGTCATGAAACCATGGAAGGCAGGGCTAGGGAGAGACCTCAGCTCAGCCAGGGAAGAAGCTTCCAGTATTCTTTAGGAAGAGAAAAACCAAAGGACAGGAGTGTCCTAGTAACAAAGAAGTTGGAGTCTTTTCAGACAAATCTTCAAATTTTAGTATCATTCCTTGGAAAACCCACTTTTACTCCGTTGAATCTGGATTGCTTTGCTCAAAAATTGATCAAAATCAATTGAGCACATAACCCTGAGCCTACTTTTGGGTTCTCTGCTCTGTGCTTGATTTCTACTTAAGTGTTTCACTCATTGTCTTGTTCTATAGCTGTATTGTAAGTCATAAAATTAGGAAGTATGAGTCCTCTAATTCTGACCTATGTTTTTTTCAAGATTGCTCTAGCAGGCTTGTCTAACTCATAGCTCTAAGACTGCATGTGGGTAAAGGTAGTTATGAACACATCCAACGCAAAAATCATAGACTTATTTGAAATATCATGAGATCATTGTTTTTTCAATTTTTGGTAAGTCATATAGTTCTTGATTATGAACTTTAAAAATAACAATTTTGTGTTGTGATATCAAAGGTTGGGCAACCCTGCTGGGTATTTAAGGTCCTTTGTTTTTCTATTATGACTATTAAAGTTAATATATCAATTTCTTTTTTAAAAAAAAGCCCATTAGGCTTTTCCTTAACGTAGCCCAGAATAGTCTTGAACTTTTGATCCTTTTGTTTCAGCCTTCTGAGCGCTGGGGTTACAGACATGCAGTACCATACACAGCTTTGTTTATTTTCACATCAAATTTAAGGGTAAATTTGGTAAGATGCCATTTTAATAATCCAGAGTCCAGTCCTCTGACTTGGAGGTTAGCAAACTATCGTCAGCAGGCAAAATGTAGCTCAGTTTTATATTCCTCTGAGCTAAGAAGAGTTTGTGTACATCTTGAAAGAGTGACGAAAAACAAAGAAGAACATGCCACTGAGAGCAACATAGGCCAAAAAGCCAACAATGCCCACTTCCTGTCCTTAGAAGGGGGGCTCTACAGCTTCTGCTGCAGTGTTGGAATGTGACACATTTTTCCATCTAGTTTCTGTCGTAATCTCCCCCCCCTTTCCGGTACTCTATAGCTTTCAATTCACGGGGGTCTTATGTCTTGTATGAAATTAATATTCAAGGCTCATTACTGTAGAGGATGCCATGAGGATTATTGCTTGGGAATAGTGGAGTGGGGGGGGCAGGAACAATGACAGGCTTGTTTGGTTTCTAATGACTCAAATTGCATGGTAGAAATATTAAGGTGCATTTAAACAACACTGCGAAAGGAGCCATCTAGGTGAAGAGCTGGGGGAAACAGTGGGAGTCTAACCCTACTTAAATCGAGAAGTGCTAGACACACTTGGGTTAGGGCAGTGGGAGAAAAGAAAAAGAGTTATTTATTCTTTTCCTAAAGCATTTCAAAGGAAGCAAAGGCAGGATTGGTAATGAACTGGATAAAGAGGATGAAAGGGATGGGGGAGTCAAAGACAACTTCAAGGTTTCTAGCCTGTGATGTTAAATGGCTCTGTCCATGGTGATTTTTTTAATTTGGTTTACTTTATCATCTGGACACACAAATGGGATTTCCCCACATCCAGCTATTGTAGCTGCCTACATTCAGATTTACTATTGAAACTACCTTCTATCTCTTCACACCCTGTTAGTGAACAGGTAGTATTTCGAGGGGATGTTACATGATCAGAGAAATCCCAGGTCCTGGTGGCACGTGGAACACAGCTCCCTTTTAAATCTTCACTTTAATTAACCATCCCTTAGTATTTGAAATCTTTCTGGCCGTGCAGTCATCTCTAAGAATGCTGTTTTTTTTTTAACAACCTCACTTGTTCAGAGATTGTTAGCCCTCTACAAAATTTTATATTATTTATGACATTTGAATTGGCGACTTTTACCCCCTTCCCCCCCCATGTTTTGGCTTTCTTTTGAAGTCCACTAAACCTCCTTAAAAAATATTTATGTGTGTTTAGTTAACAAAAGCGCCTGCAAGTCGAATCCATGCTGGGAAAAGGTTCAGGTAAGCTCTCTATATAAGCTTACAGACAATTGTGTAAATCTTCAGCCATTAAAGAGAAAGGAGAAAAAAGCCACCCTCATTACACTGCTGTCATTTGCTCTTCATCTCCTGTCCTCTTTAGCAGCATTAAGATGGGATGTAAATTTGCCAGTTAATGCTGTTAGAAAATGGATGGTTCAAGAAGGGCAGGAATTAGAGATCAGTATTAGGTGCAGATAAGCTCCTTTGCCTCCGCAGTGGCGGCTGTTTAACATTCATGGGAAAATCATCATCAAACAGCGTTATCACAGCTCTGTTGATGGCTGAGGAACTTCATCACTATGATAATTTTTTTTTATAGCTGTGAGCCAAAAAAGCTCCCTTTTATTTCTGCTGTCTTGAGCTGTGATAGAAGCTTGTTTATATGGGGAGAATACAGCAGGCCCTGGGCTCCGCAGCCCGGTTTGATGTCTTCCTCCCTCCCCTCTGCACCCTGCTTGTGTGTGTTGCACTAAACAGTCCCTACTGATAAAAAAAATATACATACATACATACAGGGGAAAATGGAAGTCCTCCAACAATCCTTCAAAGCAGAACAGATATTTTTATGATCAGTAATTCAAAGTTTGACAAGTGATGCCATTCTGTAATGAAACTGTCATCCATTTTATTGTGGGCAAAAATGTTAAGTCTGTCAATGGAACACAGAGGGGCTGGGGGCAGGCCAAAGGCGGAGAAAATAATGCCTGGCTTTACATACCTTCGAAAGCAACTGTTCCCCCACAAAGTGTTCCTCCATTGGTACATTTTTCACCCATGGGCTCAGTCTGCCAAGCTTCTTGTCTATAATTATTCCTTGCAGAATCAGGCAGAGTCATCTGGAGACCTGGTCTTCCTCACTTCCTTTTGGCTCAGTTCTATTCTTGAGTTTGCAGTGTTTGGGGGACAACATTGGTTGTGTTGCTCTAAATTTGCCAGGTCAGCTTGAGAACGCACAGTCTTAGCACATGATATTTCCTTGATGTGTTTAGACATCATTGGGTATATCCAAGATAAAAAAAAAAGTCACGGCTCTTCCTTGCAGCACATAGGGGCCATGCTCTTCTTCGGTAGATAAGAAAACTATTCATAGAATATTTAAATTTATTAAAGTGCCCAACCTTATGCTTCTATGCAGCTTTGAACCAATTTTTTTTTAGAGATTTAATTGCTTTAAGTGCCCACGCCCTCTTGGGGATGCAGCTAGGAAGGTGTGATGCTCAGAATAAGTCTTGTATTCCAGACAGAAAAAAAACAACCATCATTTAAAGTGTGGATTTGAATTCGGGATTGATTGAACTTCTTTGGTAATTTACTTTCCACCCTAACTCATTCTGTTTCTTTCCCTGTGAGCAGACTTCCAGTCCTACCATGGTGGGCTGAATTATGCTTGGAGTTTGGAGATAAGGACTTTTGTCTACGAGGCTCAGCTTAGACGACCAAACTCATTTCCCCGAAGACTAGAGTTTGAATCCAGTTAGGATCCTGGAGGTGAAAGGCTACTTTCCTTATCACTTAAGTACGGCTATTTAAACATAAGTTTAAAAGAGATACTGCAGGATGGAGGGACATCATAGTCCCTCTAAGGATAATCTTGGGGACAGCCGGCTGCCTGTTCCCTGAAGATCAGATAACCCTCTTCAGCCCCAAATAGCTTTGGCCACCTCTGACTTCTCAAGATCAAGAGCCAAGGATGCTTCCCCATTCCAAGATTTTCTGGTTCAAGCGTGTTTAAAAAAAATACAAGAAGGTGTTTAATTTTCATGAGTGTATTCCTTGAACTGACTCTAGTTTTAAGAGTTAGTACTGAGAGCTTTCCTTTGTTGGGAAAGAAATTACTGGTACCCCCTACATGGGAACTACTGGAGTTTGGCATTCTTACATATAGAAGCCAGGCCTAGTTCTTGCTCTACAAGGGTGTTACCTTCAAAAGCCTACTCCATAACCCACAAGGAAATCTTCTCTTGCTACCAAGGCAACCACATCTGAGGGGATCCCTCACCCTCTTCCACTCATGTTGATGGAAATTCTGTGCACCTCGCTCTATGCCCATTTACTGATGTTCTCTACCATCATGTGAATGCCATGAAGGCAGCATTTGTGCTTTTCGGGCCTTTTCTTTTTCTCTTTTGTTTCCCGTGCTATCTCCAATGTCTAGAACACCAGGTGGCAGGTGGTCCTTGCTCTTAAAATGTTTGCGGAAGAAAGAGATATTCATCCCAGGGATGAGCAATGGGAATTACAACACAGAACTCAAGTCCCAAAGGCAGCAGGGATGTTTCAGAAGGCACCAGAAGTGACCTTTGAATTCAGGTGTACGAAGAGAAAGTGGGAGTTTGATCAATTCTGAAAATGGTCCTAAACAGGCAGATTCTGAGGAAGACGTGCTTCACTCATTCTTAGGAATGGTACAGTTTGAGTGGAGTTGGGGTTAAAACCCTGTGCCAGTAGTTGCAAGAAGCAACGTTTATTGCCCTGTCCTTTGTTTCTGGGGGTTAAGCCATCAGAGACCCATCCCCCATTTTGGTTATAAAAGGTGTATAACTAAGTCATGAGTCATTGTGGACCTTTTTCTGGTAGATAAAGAGAGGAGTCCAGGGGGAAGGGACAGGTGGGAGTGCCCACTGGGATACCTAATAGGAAATCTAGACCCCAAAAGGCCGGAGGTCATCGATGTGTCACTTACAAAGGCTACAGAGCAGCCCTTGTGACCCACATAAACTAGATCACTTGCATTTAGCAACACTGGAGTCACACATTTTTTTCCTGATTCAGTTCATTTTACACTAACAACTATAAAAAAAGGTTTTGAGTTCACAAGAACAAACAGCAATGATGATAATTCCTTTGGCTCTTTTGGCATGCCATCTGCCATTTTCTAGCTCTCTATTCCCTCTTTAAGTTCACCTATCTATCTCATCTTAAATGAGCTTTTCCTCCTTAGGAAAATAAACAAAAAATTAATAATTAACATATTAGTATCTAGGACCCACTATAAAGATATCTTGTATTCATGGTATGTAAGGCTGTGTGTAACTCAGCTGTTAATGCCCTTTTATCTAATTTTGACTTTGGAGTTAAGGATAGTCAATCTCCTAAGAACTTTATTTACTTTACTAGACAAATTTGTGCACATACTTACATACATTTGACAGATTTATAGCAGAGGTCAGCTTTAATTCAAGCCTAAATTTATACAAGGACACACACACACACACACACACACACACACACACACACACAGGTGAGATGGAACCAAGAATTTCACATGCTAAGACAGCTCTCAACCACTGAGTTACTCCACCAAGTTTTCCATGGCTATCAGAACTTCTGGAAAGCATAAAGATAATCTTACCAATCTGTTTAAGTCAACAAAAATTTAAAAAATGAAGTTGTTTTCATTGACACATTCTGATATGAATTTCCACTGTGGATTCTCATGTGAGTCCATTTGTCTTCAAGCCTCTAAAAAATCAAAATGAGAAGACATTATAATGTAAAAGCCATTTATGTCTCCGTATATGAGAAGCAATTCACTTGATGGAATCAGTCACAGGTTGGTTGCAGGTGGAAACCTGGTTTCCAGAATTCAATTCTGCTTGGTCTTTAGGAATCTCTTCAGGAAGAGCTCTGACATTTAAGGAATCAGTGTGTGAATTCACCCTTGGCTCTTGAACCAACCATATGTTTTGCTAATTAACCTAAGATATATGGGCTAGGCATGTAGCTCAGTTGGCAAAGTGCTTTCTCGGCATTCATAAAACCCTAGGTTCTACACTGCACAAACTGGGTATGATGGTGCATACCTGTAAACCTATTACTTGGCAGGAAGATCAGGTATTCAAAGTCACCCTCAGCTACATAGCAAGTTCAAGGACAGCCTGGGCTACATGGGTGGAAACAAAGATATTTAAACAAAATGAGCTCAGAAATTCCACTTAGTATTATTATATAAAATCTAAATACATGCCCCCCATGCACACTGCTGAGGTTTGATACATTACCCAGACTTCACATTCAGGAACTCACTCCTGAATGTGACAATGTTGAGGGCTAGGACCTTTAAGAGCTAATTAGATCATGAACAGTCTGCCTCCAAAAGCAGACTAAAGCTGTTATCAGGGAGTCCGTCTGCTATCACAGGAGCAGGCTCCTGATAAGGAATAAACGTATTTATTTTCCTCTTCTTCTTACCTCTTCTTCTTGTGATACAGCACAAAAGCCCTCACTGACTACTGTGCCGTTATACCGGACTTCCCAATGAGAACTGTAGTTCTTTTCTTTATAAATTATGTCTCTTGTATTCTGCACTAGCAACTGTAAACCAGATGAAGACAGTTGCATAGCCATGATTCTGCCAAGTCATTGGAATGACTCATGCACTTCTTAAATTTTTTTATATTATTTTTATTTATTTATTGAGAAAGGATGGATGTGTACGATCCTTTATTCTCTCACACCACATCTTAGCATGGCGATAAAACAAGTGACCCATGTTAGGGTAAGCCCCTGAGCACTGGAGCTAAGTCCACTAGTCGCAGACCCTAGGGGCCATGCACCCTTACTGGGCAGCACACTACAGTGCTGCACTGCTCAGGTCTATCGTTCACTCTATGGAGCCAGAACCGGGCGCTCTCTCAGAGTTCTGCCTTTCACTCTGAGCCTCATTAGTCAGAGCCCAGCCAGGCCACAAGAAAACATCCGAATATAACTGTCACCTCTGACAGTTCACGGAACAGTTTCTACATTTCCTTTGTTATGCCATGAATAATTCCAGAGCTTCTCCCGTTTTATTAAGAAGCCTTTCCCTCGGTTTCTCTTTGTTCCTTCTCATCTAATCTCTTAATGGAAGTCGCTAATTAAATTCCTATAGCCATTTTTTAACAGTGTTTTGAATAGCAAAGTCTGTCAACTGCAGAAAGTGTATATTCTTATCAACACGCCTGTTGCCTGGAGGAGCGAAGGCCTTGCTGACAGATGGCTGCCGAGGAAGGCCCAGCAGGCCTCACATCTGCAGCACCTGTCAGCAGGGGCAACCGGAGTGGTGCGGGAGCTGGAGACTAGGACCTGTTTGGGGCTCAGTCGATAGAAGCCAGGTTGTTAGAATGTCTCTGTGAATCTCGAGTGGAATGTAGCAAACTCCAGCCAAGAATCCCGAGCACTGTACTTGTTTGTAAGCATCCTCTGAAGCTGTCCCATTAACAGTCATACATCCCTAGAAATCTAAGTGGTGTCAAATCTCTAAAGGAAACGTAAAAAAGCAGCTGAGCTTCTGACATGTATGCCAACACGTCCTTTTATTGGACGCAAATTGAGAGGTCCGTTAAATTCCTTGTCATTATCTGGTAGGAGGTTCTGGGGCCTCCAGAAATGAGGGGGGTTGTTGGTGAGGAGGATAATCTTTCACACTGAATGCACATGGAAACTAAGCCTTTAAATGTTGCCCCCAAACTCATCCTACTTCTGCCCCCACATAGATAGTTACCTGCTACACAGTACCTTGTAGTGAAATATCTTCAGGAATGATCCACAAATAGTACTACCAGACCAGACCGTTTAAGGAAACGTTTGTGCTTGATCAAATACTGGTACCTACCCAAAGCAGCAACTCTCTCTCTCTGTCTCTCTCTCTGTCTCTCTCTCTCTCTCTCTTTCCTCTTTCTCTCTCGAAGTAAGTACATATTCCACGTATAGCTGGTCATGGGACATGAGATAATTATCACCACATGGTTCCACAGAGCTGGCTAAGTTCACTACTATCTTCTATGAATCATCAGAAATATATGTGCCTTTGCCTGCTCATGATGTGTCTAGAAAATAGAAAACAGTGAGCAGAGTTTGAAGAAATTTCTGAAGGTAGAAAAGCACAAATCTATGGGGAAAAAATAAGCCTGAAGTAGAACTGAAAACTACAACTCAAAACAAATGCAAATGTTCCCCAGATAGAGGTACTTCCCTGAGAGTGCCAGGTATCAAGCCAAAGGAAGAGTCTTCATGGAAATTATAAGGATAGTTGGAAATTTAACTCAGTAACTGCATCTATCAAAAAGAAATTCTGACGTTTGTGTACAAGTATACAGGGATGAGGAGGTGCCTTGCTACCTGACTTATAACAAGCAAAGACCCAACTGCCCATAAACAATTATTGAGGCACAAATGAAATTAGGTAGCTCCCTATGCATGGAGTCAAAAAACTCTCTAAGACATGATATTAAGGACTGAAAAACAAGTTGGAGAAAAGTATTAGGTAAAGTGAAGGATGGGTGGATAGACGATGGATGGATGGATAGATGGATGGATGGATAGATGGATGGACAGATGGATGGATGGGACAGATGGATGAGACAGATGGATATTTAAGATGGGTAGGATTGTTGGATAGACAGGTGTGAGTGGGTAGTTGAATGGCTAGCTGACAAACAAGTAAATGGATTGATGGGTAGGCGGATAGGTAGACAGAGTAAATGGATAGATGGATGATAGATATAGATAGATAGACAGACAGACAAGGTAGGTAGATGTTTGAATGAATAGATAAATATGAAGGTAGATAGATAATAGATTGATGGTAGATAGATAGATAGATAGATAGATAGATAGATAGATAGGATGGATAGATAGATGGGAGTGTAGATGAAATATATGTATGTAGTATTTGTGAATGCAAGCATACAGCTCTAAAATGAAACTTCAGATTTTGGACATCAAGTGATGGCATACATAGTTAGGGTGCTGGCAATTGCTGTATGTCAGTTTCCTCCAAAATAAAACTGTCCATCTTGCAGGTAAGTTTATTTAGACACAGGATGTTGAAAGGGAGATCAAACAATAGGATGTTCTACGGGTATGTGAAACATTCAATCCTACAGGAATGTTCAGGAGAAAACAACTCAAAGACTTCAGGAAGTCCCTTAAACGATCAGATTCACCAGGTCTCCAAGAAAATCAAGTGGTTAGAACTGCTGAGAGATGCTCTTAGCTCACACTAGCTGATGCCTAGAAGAGGCTTAGACTAGCCACACTGCCTGGAAGTAACAGAGACCAGACTAGCTGTCTGAAAGAGAAACTCAGACCAACTGAGATACCCGGAGAAGACACCCCAATTTGTTGAGCTGCCTGATGCTAGTGCAGTCCAATCCAGGTTTCTAGTTTTTGTGTGTTGTCACCCATGCTGAGGTGGACTTTCAGTTATGCAAATGACTTTGAGTTATTTCTGGTCCTGTAAATAACCCCAATAAAACTCAAAATTTGGACTTTTCTAATATCCCTACTATCTGAGGTGAGTAGATATTTATTCATGTCTCCCCAGGAGTTCTGTCACATGACAGGGAAATGCCTAGGGTCACATTAATATGGCATGTATATGATACAAAGAAAAAAAAGACCAGACAGGCATTCTGCTCACCTCTGAGCTCACGTGGAAGTGAAGGGCAGGATAGAAAAGTAATATTGGCATTTCAGTATAGGAGGCACACTGAGAGAGTAATGGCAAGATTAGCTTAGCACCATGTCTCCCTAAAAGGTGCATAATCTAGATCACGAAAGGCTTCTCCAGAGGAGAAGAAGGCATGACTAAGATGCAGGAAAGCAGAATGTGAGGAACAGGGAGCCAGTCAACAAATCTGAGGCACTCACTTCAAATGAGGTATCAAAAAAAAAAAAAAAAGAGCTCAGAGAGGAACCAAGAGAGGCCCACTGGGGCAGGAATTTCCTTGTAAGCCAGGCGGTAAGTCAGAGTTTCAACCCTGATGTGAAAGCTGTCCAAAGTATACCTCCAGCTAGTTCATTTCCAAGCATCCCCCTTTCCGTAAAGAAGCTAACAGCTGTGAGAATTGCAGACCATCATGAGAGAGACTCAGAATCTCTTGGAAGGCCAAGTCTCCAGCTGAAAGCCTTCCCTAAATATCCTAGCATGTATTCTGCACCCATCTCTTCATCATTGTTTTCCCTCTCAACCAACCACGTACCCTGAAGCCCTATGCGGGTGGCCAAAAAGACTCAGGTAAAGACAATAGAGCAGATGTTCCTTTTTCTACCTTCCACTAAGATCAGCTAACACAGTAGTGACCCCTGATATCCACCCCAAAAGGCATGATCCTGAAGTGTTTGCAAGTGAACCAGTCTGATGGGGGATGTCCTTTTGTATACATGTTTCTCTTATTGGTTGATGAATAAAACACTGATTGGCCAATAGAGACAGGAGGCTAGACGGGGCTAGGAGCCCAGGAGAATTCTGGGGAAAAGGAAGGCAGAGGGAGGCCACAGAAAGAGATGCCACATAGAGACTGAGAAGGTAGAACACACCAGGAGTTCTCTGTTAAGAAAGACCATGTATAAATACATCGATTAGTAGTTATGGGTTAATAATTAAGAGAGAACTAGCCAGTAAGAAGCCCTAGCCGTCGGCCAATAGTTTTACAATTAATATAGCATCGGTGTGTCTATTTGGGACTAATTGGCTGGGGGCCAGACTGGAAAGGAACTTCAGCAGCACCAGTCACGGTTACAGTCAAGTACATGGACTTTCTAAAAGCTATCATGGGACAAAAAAATTGGGAGACCCAAATTGCCAGACCCTCAAGCGGGAGCTCTCATATGCCCAATAGCAGTGCAGTTTCCAGCATGCTTTAGACTTGGTCTTTCACTGATATCCGAGAAATGGTACTTTGTGCCTGGCACAGCTCCTGCAACTGGTAGGCAGACTGTGCCTGTGGCTTCTTGTGGGCAAAGAACAGCCACACCAACACAGTTAGTGCCTAGAGAGCAATAATGAATGGCAACAAGATCCAGATGGAATCTAGAAGTAGGAGCCTGAAGATGAGGTATCAGCAGGCTACTTTTCCCTCGAAAGGTTCTAAGGGAGTTCTTCTCTCTACCTCCCAGTTTGGGTGTTCCTGGTTTTGTGACCACAACTCTAACCTCTTCCTCGCGGTTCATTTTCCCTTTCCTTCCATGCTGTGCTCTTCTCAGGTTTCTGTCTCTTAGGAGGATACTTGTCACTAGAATTAGGAGCAACCCAGGCAATCCAAGACCATCCCATCTTGAGATCCTTGATCATATCTGTGAAAACCCTTTCTCACGTCCATTGGTTCCAAGGCTTAGCATAGGACATACCTTTGGGGAAGGCATAATCTGACCTTCTGTGGACAGTATCATTGGTTTCCCTAGCACCCTCCTGTCTCAGTTTTCACCACCAGGCTCAGGGTCAGCCTTAGATCTCATTGCTGGCTTGCCATCTATTTATATTTGGGTAATATGGCAGTGGGATTCAATGGTAAGATTCTGTTCCTTGAATATGTACATGGAAAAATTGGGTGGAAAAAAATCAGCCTGTTCAAAGACACAATAGAAGGAGATCTGGGATGTACACAGGGACTCTTCCACTACCATGTAAGATTTTAGGAACACGTATTTGAACTCAGCTGCAGGCAAGCCATTAGGTGGATGGCAATCCTACTGAGAAGGAAGTATTAAGTGTTTGTATTAACTGTGTCTTGTAATTTCTGATTCAGTACAGACACTTTAGCAATACCACTCTCACTGTGCAGAAGAGAAACAGGTTTATTTAGGCTTCTTAGTACACTCTGCTTAGGTCTCAGCTGGCTCAGTAAACATTTTGTCTCTCTAGTTCAGAAAACTATGAGATGCTAGTCCTGGCATTGTTCCAATGGGAGATAAAAAACTCCACATACTGTGAAAACAAAACATGAATTTGAACAAACTTTAAGAAGCATTATCAAGGCCCTAGTTGAAGCTCAAAGTACACCTCAAAGACGGGGCAGTGTTTTCCTTGGAACCTGGGTTAAAGAATTATGGAGCTGGAGCAGGGTGTTCCGGGGGAGGGGGGAGGCTGTGGACTCACTTACAAGGTTTGGCTTGATAGGAGCTCTGGGTGCCTGTGAATATCTGTTATGTAACATACACCCCAAGAAGTTGTAGAGTCATTCAGACAATGGCCAAACTTGGGTTGTTCCCAACTCATGAATATTCCAGATAGCCTGTTTTCTTCACCTTCGGTTGAATCTGATACTTTTGAATAGGCTGTGAGGTGTCTGAGGCTTTATCTGAGCCAGAGCCGCTGAGCTGAAAGGAGCCCTGAATGGATGTGGGAGTCATTCAAAAAATGCTTTCATTTGGTTTCAGAAACACTTTCTTTGTTTTGATGTGCTTGGAACATCATCTATTTGAAGTCTGGCTCCACTAGAGTTTTTATCTCCAAAGCACAAGGGGAAATAAAAGGTAATTTAAAATAAAATAAGCCATCCCAACAAAATGTAATGGAAAAATATGACCGAGAATGATTCGCCCATTTCAAATACAAGTAACATCTATAGAAAGCCCTAAGCATGTGGATCTTAGCAGTGGCCCAACTTCCTTTGTTCTTTAAGAAAATATCCACATCTATTCAACTAAATTAACATATATTATCACAAATGTGCCATTCTCAGGTTCCCCAAGCTTGCTTATCACTCACTGTCTCTCTCTTTTGCTCATGACTGTCTCTCTGAAAACAAAACATCATTATTCACACCCGTAAGTGTAATAGGTACAATGGGAGAAAGTTCTGGAGGCGACTTCTTTGTTCTTATCAGAGTGACCCTTCCTCCCCTGGCCTTTCCTTTCTTCACTTCTCTGGAGTTGATGTCTCTGAGATGTTGATGTCCGTTAGTGTCCCTACACCCATCTGTCCTCTTGTTCTCTTTGTGCTCCAGGGGCATTTGGTGTCTCAGGAAAAGTCTACCTACCCTTGACACAACTATGTATCTTGTTTAAAGAGACTTTAGTTATCTCAAATATTGGATACACTATGGTCCCCACAGGTGTACCATAGTAAGACAGCTAGGGGAAGAGCCTACGCAGACGGTTCCTGATACTTAAATAAGGAATGAAATAAGCCCACCAAAACTTTCATTTCAAGCCAGAGCCCCTTTGTGGGCAGATCCTGGTGAATAGTCATTCGTAAGATTGTCGATAATTACCTTTCCACATGTCCCCACACTTGGGAATGGATCCATGTGATAAACACCTGGATATACACAAACTTGGGGTGTCTAGTAGGATGTGGAAAAATCTACGCCCATTCTGCATCCTAATTCAGGTCATGAAAAAGTCCTGTAAAAGATTATTTTCATTTCCAGATTTAGGATTCCAAACCAACACAGAACAGATATACCAGGATTTTCTAACTAATGCCAATAAGATACTATGAGTCTTGATTTTATTTTACTTTTTGCACGCATTCATTCATTAGTCGTTCACTTACTGAGATCCAGGTTTTACTGTGTAGTTCAGGGTATCCTCCAACTCACAAGCCTCCCTCTTCAGCCTTCAAAACTGCTGGAGTTGCATACTATTTCCTGTGCCCCCCAACATCCAACTAAGAGTACAGCTTTTAGATTCACCACTTGAACCAATTTACTATCAACAATGTTTTGATTTAAATGGAAACTGAACTGTCTGGAAATCACATAAGAACAACTTCATTTTCTGACCAATCTGGTACATTACTGGAGTGGCAGGTGCTGTTTTCGTGCCTTGCTAAATGTTATTGATTATAAAATGGTCATCGGCTTCATCAGTGTCAAGGCTTACTATAAAGAAACGTACCTCTGGCTACTGTTCATTATTCTTACAAATTTTCAGCCGTCTATTAAAATCAAAACATGACCAAGTCCTGGGGGTTTTTCAGGCCACTGCTTGTGCCCATCACAGACACGCAAGTGACCAAAGTTCCTTCCTTCCCAATGACTACCAAACACCTGAGCTCTGTTAAAAATAACCAGAATTAGAAAAAGACTTCGATATGCACTGGATTTTTACTTTTGTGTATTTTAATTAGTTTTTAAACACTTTTAATGGTGTGTATATGTGTGTGTGTCTGGGACAGAATATGAATGTGAGTGCAGATACCTGGAGAGATTGAGGTTTTGGTTCCCCCTGGGAGCTAGTTACAGGAGGTTACAGCACCCTCATAGGTGCTGGAAACTGAGCTCAGTATTCTGCAAGAACAGAACCCACTCTTAACTACTGAACTACCTTTACACACACACTCACACACACACACACACACACAGGAGACAGAGAGAGAGAGAGAGAGAGAGAGAGAGAGACAGTGTGAGAGAGACAGAGACAGATAGAGAGAGGAAGCAGGATGATGAGGAGGAACAGGAGGGGAGGGCAGAGGATAGGAGAGAAGAGGAGACTGGAGGGGAGAGGAGAGGAGAGAAAAGGAGAGGGGAGGGGAGGAGAGGAGGGGAGGGAGAGGAGAGAAGGAGTGAGTAGAGAAGAGGAGGGGAGAGGAGAGGAGGGGAGGGGGGAGAGGAGAGAGACCAAATTGGGGGTTATTTTTTGTATTTGAACCCTCTGGAGACTATGCTCACATCAGAGGCAACCGTGGAGCTTTTTTTCAGAGAAATAGTTTTGGTGTAAGCCTTCTTATAAATAAGGTTTTGGGGAAAAGAAGGAAGGGGAGCATCAATCATGAGGATTAAGCTCACAAAGAGACTACAGTACTCCACATTATCTCAAAAAAAGAAAGAAAGAAAAAGAAAAGCGAAAAACAGAACCACTGTCTCTCTATCAAGTAGACAGACATTAGAGTACATTAGCACAACCATTTGTATGCCTGTAAATATCAATAAAGTATGTGGTTTGGCTTCACTTTCACCTAAAAGAAGACTATCCTTTTCAGAAAATTTCACAGAGATACTCACCAACAAAAGTTCAGTAATTTAATCTTCCTAAAGCTCAATAATGCGAAGTTCAAAATTGCAGGTTTTAAACTAATGCAGCTGATAAGTGACCGTGGCTGAACTAAAAGGGGCCCATTATTAGGTAAGTCGATAGTCCCAATTCCAGTTATCAGTAGCAGAGAAGTGTCTCCCTAAAACGGTTGTGATGGGTTCTCATCTACATTAATCTCTAAAGTCAGAAAGAGGCATTCTTCTCAGGCTCTATCTGCTTCCAAATGTCTGCCTCGGCGAGGACAGATTTCGCACGCCAGAGGCAGCTATGCAAATTTCTCTGATAGCCATGACCAACAGGTGATGTTTTGTTCGGATACGGGAGGTGATGTCTGAAGATCAGACAGGATTTAGAGACCCAGAGCCTGGCAACCTTCCTGTCTTACTTCTAGACAGCTACAAGCCTAAGGCTGAGCTGTGGGGGGTGTGCATGTGTGCCTGCGTGTGCAGCCTAGAAAGCAATCGAAGGCAGGTTTTTCTCCTCTTATGTGTCACACTGCTCCCAACTTTTCCCCAGCACAAGTTCCCTCTTGCAAGGTGTCATGATGCTAATAGAGAGACTTTGTAGCGCCTCCCTCTTTCAAATTTATTCGCGCAGGGCCACTTATCACTGCTAGTGATTTGAAACATCTATTTTTTTTCCCCTGCCTGAGTGGCACTCTCTCTTTCTGGAGCTGAAATAAACACAGAATGCAATCCATTCATTATTCAAAAACATATTAAAAGGATAACGTGAAAAAAGGTAAAACTTACTGAAGGTAATGTGTTTTTCCTTCTTAGAGCAACATTTAACAGCTTCTTTGAAAGTGTATATTTAGGCTACACTGTTTCGAGTGTTGTAATTGGGCATGAAATAATTCCCTTTCTAAAGTGAATTGTTACAGCTGGTATGTATCTAAGCTGAATATCAGATCATCTCAGTGGGGTCCAGCAGGCAGTATACAGGTGGGTGGCTAAGTGGAACTGACTGCCACTTCTCTGCAGCCTCGACTGGCTCTGGCCTGGAAACATTTTCAAGAATAAGTGCGTCCCCATACATGAATTTGCAAATTGTGTTTTCCACATCCAACTGACTTAATCTAATGGGCATGATCTTTGGCGGATACATTCAGGTCAGGGTTTTCATGTCCCCGCAGGTGGAGTGACAGCAGCCTGCCAAGTAGAACATTAGTTTTCTTTCACCAGCTACCCAACCTGGGATAGTTCCCAAAAGACGTCATAGGATGGAAGAGAAGGACCAAAATGAGGACACTCCCTCAAGAGCAGTACTCTAACAACTTTTTATGAGCCACTTCTGGCTCCATAATTTCTTAAATTAAAAAATTGTACCTTCAAATGAATCAGGAATTCTCCAAGACGCAAGTCCTTTCATTTTTTAATGACCATCTGAAAAAGCACCTCTCCCTTTTTTCCTTCATTTTTTTGTTTTGTTTTATTTTATTTATTTATTTTTGTGAGACAGGGTTTCTTTGTGTAGCCTTGACTGTCCTGGAACTCACTCTATAGATCAGGCTGGCCTCAAACTCATAGAAATCTGCCTGCCTCTGCCTCCCAAGTGCTGGGATCAAAGATGTGTGACACCACCGCCTGGGCTTTTTTTTTCCCCCCTTCTTAATACTGTGGCTAGTTCTACAGTGAGCAGTGAACAGCAATCTGCCATTTACTCAGAATAGTTTGAGGATGTTCATCCAGTCCCTTGAGTTAAGAGTTATCATCCCTATTATGAATAGACTACCACTTTTGAAAAGAAACCCCTTTAAAAAAAACTTACACCAAATTCTGAAACTAGTCAATAAACTTGCCAAGTTAATGCTGAGTCCAGTGGTTAGCCTCCTACAATCCTATTGCTTGCTTAAAATGTGTGAGATTGAACTGGTCACATGCCGAATTTATTAGGAGTATCCTAGAGAAGTTGGCCTTCTAAACAATATGGGAGTTTAGCTTATTATTGTCAACTGTTTCTTGCCGATGCAAGTAGGAAGACTGCAGCAGGGGGAGGGAATTAATTAAGTTGTGGAGATGGAATAGTGTGGAGACTATGAGCCCCAGCACACTTGTGGGGTAGCACGTATCTAAAGTAGAGATTCCTCAGCATACTTGTGCAGTAGAACAAAGGGAGCCCCTGTTGATACAGAGTGTGGGAACCAGCCTCAGGGATGCTGATTCAGTAGGTGCAGGAGAGAGTCCAAGAATTGGCTTTGTTTTTTTATGAACTCACAGAGAAAGAGGCACCATACACAGGGCCTGCATGGGTCTGCAGAAGATGGAGCCCTAGAGCTGAAAGGAAAAGCGGACACATGTTCCCCACCATCCCTAACCCAGAGCCATCTCCAATGGGTTAGGCTCCAATTGGTAAGTTGCTTGCAAAAGGAAATAACAGGTTTTTTTTTTTTTTTTGCCTAGGGTGTCGAACTAGGGAAACAGATCACTCTTAATGGTAGGTACGGTTGGAGATTCCTTATCTCATAAAGTCATGTCGGGGCTTTTAAAAAATTATCTTACTTTTTATTTATTTTACACATACACACACACACACACACACACACACGTTTCTCGTTTTATCCTACAGATCCTTTGCGTATATATTGAGGCTTCTACTTTGTTGCTTTAGGGGATCCCTGAGTGTGTATGAGTGGATACTCCATCTATAGGTGCTCATTGTGCCTTTTCTTGGGTGCTTTTCCTTCTGTTTGCTTTTTCCTATTAGGATGTGTCAGTTTTTGTTTCATCTTATTTTATTTTACTATTTTCCCTTGGGAGCTTGTTTGTTTTCTATAATGAGACAGAAGAGGGATGGATCCAGATGGGAGGGGAGATGGGGAAGAACTAGGAGGAGTAAAGGGAGGGGAAATTGTAATTATATATTATGTGGGGGAAGCTATTTTCAATAAAGGTGGGGGGAGGGAGAGTTTTTTTTCTTTAGAACAAATTCCTGGGTGACACTGAATTCACTGATTTATAAAGGCCTCTATGAAGCATCTCTTGAAAGTAACATAAAAGCAGGCAGACTGGTAGGTGAGGGGCTTGGTTGGTTGGCACCTCAGTCAACTTGACTAGATGGTTGTAAACTCAATACATATGTTCACCAAAACTCCCTTTTTGCTTCTATAAATACAGGTTGGCCTGACTGACCCTATTGATCAGATACTTAAAAGCTCTTATTTTATATCCTGCCACCTTTATATGGAATTTCATTGTTTTATCCCACAAGCACAGTAAACACTTGAGTTTACTCAGCCAATGACTATGCAGGTGAACTTGGGTTCATATACACCTGTGTTGCTCCCAGCTACCAGACATCAGATTTGGCTCTTCAAATCTACTAAATGGAGCTAATGATGCAAGCCCCAAATGGATCATTGTGAGAATTATAAATATATTATAAATATAATCCCTTTATCCAGTAACATTTCAATAAATATAAGGAATATAGATAACACTGAGAAAGCCACAGAATTTTTGATAAAGATGCAACTCTTCAATGTGAATATGATAACCTTTCGTGAAGTATCAGTTAATTAGAATATGAGAACTGATTTAATTTTCTGATTAGCAATGCCTTGCTTCAGTCCTGGCTGAAGTTTCTTTTAACACCCTGCCTTATAGAGTAGCACACATCTCCAAATGGTCTTCCTTGATGGGTTAAGGTCACACCCTGTGCAGAGCCACCACTAAGCTCAGTTTGTCACCATAGTCAAGGAAGGTAATAAAGTAGGTTTAGTTCTGACTTTAAAAATATATATATAAGATTCTCATTTATAGGTGCCCTCCTTGCCATATACCAACAAAGTGGTCTATCATAAGGAAAAAAACTATCTAGTTAAGAAGTGATTTAGTCAGATAGGTCTTAGTAAATTGAAAATATAGTATGACATGGGGAGCATTGGGAGCACGCAGTTGATGTTTGATGGGCACAGAGTAAGATCCAGATCCCACTGCCAAATGAATAGCTTAAGAACTGGACCTCCCAGGGGAAAGGAAGCACACATTTCCATTAGATTCCCATCCTCATCTTTGCCAATGGCATCACTAAGCATACAACTTGGACCTCGGGTTATTTCTGGCGTATGCCGTATTTTAGTCCCTAGATTCCGTCCTAGTTTTATGATTATAAGGAAGTGCTAATTATCCGGAACAAGGCGTATTTTAATGCCTTTATTATCCTTCACTGTGTGGCTATTTATCACTATCCCCTGGTCATGATCGTGAGTGAGCTGAACTCTGGACAGCTGCCCCCACCACCGCTGCTCTTCTGAGCCTGGAGCTTCTGAGGAGATCCCAGCAGAACAAACAGCTCATGTCAGATGCATGGAGGAGGCTTTAGAACCAGTCCCTCAGGGTGTATGGAAACATATATATATATATATATATATATATATATATATATATATATATGAAGCAAATAAATGAAATAAATGGCTATGCACCTTCCAAAGGCTGTATACACCATACACATATATGATTATATTTTTGTGTGTACACACACACACACACACAATTCTTAAAAGATTTTATTATTTTATGTGTATGAATGATTTGGCTGCATGTATGTCTGTGCACCATGTGCATGCCTGGTACCTGTGGAGGTCAAAAGAGGATGTGGGATTCCTTGGAACTGGAGTGACAGACAGTTGTGACCTGTCATGTTGGTGCTGGGAATCGAACCCTAGTCCTATAAGAACAGCAGAAGCCAGTGCTCCTAAACTGTTGAGCCATCTCTCCAATGGTACTTCCTGTCCCTTGGGAAGTCCAGTGTCTTCTTTCTTTTTCTTTCCTCTTTCCTTTTTTTTTGTTTTTGTTTTTTTTTAAGACAGTTTTTCTGTATAGCCTTGGCTACTCAGACTGGACCGAAACTCATGAGATCCACCTGCCTCTTCCTCCCAAGTGCTGGGATTAAGAGCATGTGCCACCACTGCCTGCCAGTGCCTTCTTATCTATTCATTTGGCAATAGCATTTGGACTCACTCTGTGCTCATTAAGCATCAACCAAATGATTGCTACCATTTGGTGACCCTGGCACCCACTCTGCCATGACAGATGAGGCCTCTGTTCTCATAGAACTTTCTTTTCTATTGTAGACTGACAGATAATCAAAATGAGAAGTCAGAGAGTGATTACAGAGTCCTCTGTGCAGTGTAGAAAACCAAACAGCATAACATGTTAGCTCGGGATTTGTAAACTTTGGCCCGGACTCAAATCCAACCCACTGCCTGTTTTCAAACCAAAGGAATGTTTCCCTCCCTGAAAAGAACTCCTTTCTTCCCATTAGTAGATCTATAGTGAAGAAAACATTCAAAGGCACTAAACTGTTCTATTTTGAATTTCACCAAAGTAATTCTGCATGTTTACTTCTGTTGTTGCCATTCAAATACCTACATAAAGTTTTGCCTCCAGGTCTACTGTGTGTGTATTAGTTACTCTTCTATTGCTGTGATAAACCAGCATAATCAAGGAGACTTATAAAAAAGAACAGTTTATTTGGGCTTACAGTTCCAGAGGGATAAAAGTCGATTACTGTCAGAATGGAGAGATGTGGCAATAGGGTGGGAACTCACTCCCATCTTAAAATGCAAGCATGAGGCATAAAAAGCAAACTAGGAATAATGTGAGTGTTTGAAACCACAAAACCATCCCCCAGTGACATACTCCCTCCAGCGTGGCCACTCTTCCCAGACCCACCCAAAAGCACTGCCAGTGGGAACCAAATGTTCAAATGCCAAGAGTGTGTGTGGGGGGTCATTCACATTCAAACCGCCACAATCTTTTCATGAAAAGTTTTGCAGCTGCTGTGTTAGGGACCAGTCGCTGCAGCAAGGAAGGGAGAAGGAAGGTTCCATAGCCCAACTAACGATGAAGCTGAGACCCGAGTGGACACAGGAATTATGTGTTCTCCTGGACTTCAGACAGTCACGTGATTTCCAACTCTTCCCTGTCTTTACTTGTGAAATATCTAAGTTGAATCATCCCATCTCCCTGCCTTCCCCAAACCACTGTAGGTATATTCTTCCACCAGCTCCACTCAGAGTTCAATTTCTCTGGTAACTGGACATGGTGTATCCTTCATCCTCATTTGCCATCCATCCTCCTTCTAAATCCCATCCATCTTTGCGCATATCATAACAAGTCAAGACTCAACAAAAACCCCATAGATTTGAGTTCCACGATTAATTTCCATCGTGTTTACATGACTTTCAGGATGTGTGTGGACATTTACCAGAACAGAGGGCTTTACCATTTTCAAAACACTACTTAAAAACAGCCCTCACTGACTTGGAATGACTGTGGCCTTTCAAAGTCTATGCAAAGTAATATGCAAGGAGACAAAGCTATTTTACTAAGCAGACAGATATTCCAAATTACTGGCTCTTAACAAGCATGGTAATACATCAGTCAAAAGCAATAAATTTAAACTTAATGAAATCTCAATTTGCCTACAGTGCATTTCACTTTGACATTTTCTATATTGCCGTGGTGCTTTGATAAAGTTTTTTAAAATGCAAAGAAAGTATCTGTAAGGCTAAAGACCAGACTTGGTACCATTGTGGCCAAGGCAACATTACAGCACTTAAGTTGCATCGCTCCATGCCCTGTGGCAGCCAGAGCCCCAGCGCTAACACTGGTTCTGTTTCCATTATCATCCTATGATTATGCATTTTACTGCATTTAACTGATAATACAACTACCAGCTCACCTTAAAAGAATTAGCTTGGAGGTTTCATTGCTTTCCAAATGAAATTCATTTGACAAACAAATGACAATTAGCCTAGTCTCCCTGTTCTGCGTCAGGATGCTTTTTGATTGAACCTAGACCAATTTACCATTTTTAAATGAGTTTAGACATTTACATTTAAAATGTCTAGAGGGAATTAGCCCAGGGACATCCAGCAGCCAAAACGCTTTTTGAAGTTGATTACTATTTGATCTAGTACCCTCTACCTGTGCATTTTGTTCCGACTTCAAAGTTTGGGAATGTAAATGTCAGCTCACCTCAAAGCACAGGGAGAAACTTAAAAGCAGCTTTGCTCATTATGGTATGCAAAGGAGCCCATATTCTAATATTCGTTTAATATGGTTAGTTAGCTTTAATGACACCGGTGTGACACTGTCATAGTTTTGGGATACCAATGCGCCGATTGAAGTTTCTAGTTGCTACTTCTATTTTTCCTCACAGAATAGAGTTGTGCCCTTTGAAGGGTTAGGTCACTTCTTGGCTGAGTGCTTTTGGGTGAGGGCTGATGATGGCAAGTTTCAGATGAAGAATTCACCTGTCTTGGTGAGGGAAACAGAAAAACAGGATGCCATGGCCTTTGGAGAGCCCTAATCTTCAAATTCCATTCTGTCATTTTGTTTTTTAAAAGCAGGTCCTTTACCCACTGGTGCTGAAAAAGCTTCGGGTAGTTCTGGTACAACCATACCGCGAGGATTACCCGGGTTGTTATTACTGCTCTGAAGCTAATTCTAGCCTTGAGCATGTTTTATTTACTTGTTACTACTAGGGTCGCTTTGCCATTTTCAAAATGAGGAACCCAATTCCCCCCAACCCACCTTTGCTCAGGCTACGTTGCTTAATTGCAGGAATAAAATATATCAAATTGTGCTGCTGTCTCACTACCGCATTCTGAAAGCTGGTCCTCAGCGTTATCCAAAACATAGTCCAAGGACGAAATAGAGGCAGTCTGTGTCTGTGGGGGGTTAATATGGCTTTCATGCATCAGCCTTGAGAGCGTGTCAGAACAGTTTGAAATTCAAGTTTTGTCTCGTATTGTAAGACACATGCCACATGTTTTCAAAATAAGATCAAGTTCAGAAGAGTTCACACATTGACCACACCGCACACTCTCAGCACAGAGTCAATGGTTTGGGAGAAGGTTTTCTGTGGAAATAGACAATGCATTCACGGCCCCAACTCCAGAGCATCACGGAACAAAAGCATCCAGATAGTGACTTTTGAACGTTGGTCACAGGTGCAAAAGTTGCAGAGAATGACTCCAGGAACTAGCGCGATCTTACCACTGCCAGAGTGAAAATGATGATAAAACAATTTAAAATTAAATTTTCTTCTAGAATAACTTCAGTTTATTGCTGGAGTTTAAACTTCCCCTGGGTCTTTCCTATTGAAACCCTGATTTCTTGCCGGCTTGCTCCTCTCCCCTGCTCTCCGCTGGCCCCTGTTCATTTTCTTTAATGAAAATGGTCTTTGCCAAAGCTCTGGGGAAGAAACAGTTCCGATTTCACATTTAACACTCCAGCCCCAACTTTTCTCACACTCAAAATTCAAACCTTAACAGAGAAGTGTCAAGCCCTTCTGTCAAGGACTCTTTCTTCCCTATTTTTCTTCTAGTGCAAAGAGGAATTTTTATTGTTCTTTCCTGGGCCCTGCAACCTGGCATCTTCAACCTGTGGCTTTGAAGTGCCCAGAGTGGCCTCTTGCCTGTTAGAGGAAGCTTACTTAGCCTAGCTGGAGATTTTTGTTACCTCGCCTGCCCTCTGCTGGACAGAGCAAGGAATGCTTGCCAAGCCGCTCAAGACCCAAGAATTTTGAAATAACAAACAGAAAATAATTCTGATGAGTGAGGTTCTGCTTCTTTTCTGATGTTTGAGGTTTTGTTGTTTTGTTTTTCTTTGGATCATACCTGTAACCCACGTACTTGAAAAGTAAGAGGTTTGCTATGGTTTTGATGGAAGTCTCAGCTACACATAATAGGGTTAGTAAGACCTCCGCCCCGTCCCCAGCCGACACACACTCAAGGGTTTTTTTTCCAGAAACTTTAGAAATGCATTTCCCCATCTACATATATTGATCCACTACCAACTTATTCTCCCTGTTTCGTCTTCAGGCATAATTACTTTGGAAAAAAACACACTTGCAACTCAGACACTCAACTGCAGCCACAGGCCCTTGCCTTGTCAGCAACAAAGGAAAAAGATATTAATCAAAAAGAGTCCGTCTCAAAACATCCAGATGACATTAGAATATTATGCACGGCAAGACCACGTAGCCACACTCCCGAGGGCCAAGTCTCTTCTGGCAGTCTTTGACCAGGCAGCCTTAGACAAGCTAAACAACTTCTTTATGTCTGTTTCTTCATTGCAGCTACAACAATGTTTGCCTCTGACGTTGCAAGGATTTAACCCATTTACACACATGAGTGAGCATTTTGCACCTTGAAAACATTCACAAGTTTTGGGGACTAGCATATCAATGGCCCAATGCTAAGAGTCCTAAATTAATGCTCACCACATAGTATAAAGAAGAACAGATCTTTCTGGGTTTTTCCAGAATTTTTAACATTTACTCCAAGGGGATGAAACCTATAGCTTCTAAATTAAGAGTAGGCACATTTCCAAGGTAAGAAATAGAACTTTCAGTGAGAGATTACTTGGAGAAATACGTTCTTTACCTCCTCTGGCAGGAAAAGTTCGAAGCATGCAATCGACCACACATTTTATCTGATGAGTCTAGAGGAAAGTGCTGGCTTGGCAGGAGTTGTTGATCTTTTCTTGCAGGACTGTAAGGGAAGGTTAGTAGTTAAATGGCTTCCACCTATTAGACTTACACTGAAGAGTAGCTCACTGGTCCATTCAGACATTTAATAAACATTTAAAATGTGCCTACTCAGTGCATACAGACCCCAGGCTAAGTAGAGAGTATAAAAACATAATAAGGAAGACATGGCCCAGAACTATAGGGCTGGCTCAGCATTTAAGATCAGTTCCCAGCACCCACACCACAAGCAGCTCACAAATGCCTATAATTCCAGCTTCAATGTATCCAGTACCCTCTTCTAGCTTGTATGGGTACCAGCATGCATATATTCATTCACACATACATACATACGTTCATACATACATACACAGAGAGAGAGAGGGAGAGAGAGAGAGAGAGAGAGAGAGAGAGAGAGAGAGAGAGAGAGAGAAGGGATATATATATATATATATAAAATGCTTCTAGATTAATGGGAAATATAGAGAGTAAATCATGTAATTAAAAGTGAAGAACCATATTCAAGGAGAGGGCCAGGATCTAGAAAACACAAAATCTCATCAGGGACTGACTTCTATCTTAGACAGAGAAAGAGCTCTATGCTTAAAAGCAGCATGCTGATCCAAAATGATGATATAAGAGCTATAATGTCCTTGGCATCCAAGGTGAGTAGATACTTGACATTTAATAAACTAATAGTTGGTGCTGATGGGTAAAGGCACTGGTCACTGAGACTGATGGACCCGAGTTTTATCCCTAGAAGGTGGAGAGGGAGAACCAAATCCAACACATTGTTCTCTGACCTCTACAAACACACACACACATACACACACACACACACACACACACACACACACACCATGTAAAAACTTAAAAAGAAAACCTCCAATTGGAAAGACATATTTGCCCACCAAAAACCAATAGGGGATTTACAACATCTGCTCAACTCTATGACCAGAGCAAAGCATCTCAGCTTTGTGCTCCAGGCTTCATTTGTACAAAACAGAATTGCATTTTCAGTGCTCAATAAACTCTGTGCCACTGTGGGTGCAGAATATTCTTGAAGGGTTCTCAGAATTAAAGTGGGCTGGTAGGCATGTGGTGGTGCTAACTCAAACACCCTTAAGGGCCACTCAAGAGTGACTGGTGTTATTGCAAGTCTTCCAGGAGACATTTTTTCTCTGCTAAGAAGTGGAGTCTCTGTGGGTATAAAATACAGATGTGCACAGTGTGCATAGTGTATAATGAATCTCCCCTCCTATTAAATCTTCCAAATAGCTGAAGTGATATGTGGGAAATAATTGCATAGGGCCTATTAGGCCAAGATACATTCTATCTGAAAAAAAAACCAACTTCAAGTTAAATTATTAGAATCTGTGGTATATTGTATTGTGTTTTTCTTTAATGAATTTCCATGGAAGGAAACAACTTGAGGTTAACATTCTTGGGTCACAGAACAAGTTCACAATGATGGCCCTTTTTTTTTCATTAGTGTGTGTGTGTGAAATCTCTATTTTTAGTAATGGACGCTCTATCCTTGTGGATTTTTCTCACTGCTTTCTCAATAACCATCTTTAGGTAAAAGTTATAAACACACTGTCTAGTAAAAAATGAGATACATGTGACAATAGTGTTGTTTAGGTATCTAAATTATGGATTAGCATTATCCAGATATCTCCCAATGCTTTGCACATATCTATACATTTACCTATTTGTACATGTGCATATACAGATATCTCTGTGTATGCATGTGTACACACACATATGTGTAGCTATATTATGCAAGTATCATAGTAAGTATGTAGCATGCAAACAGACAATGGAAAGTGTAGCTCTGAGAATAGAGCGATGGTTCAGTGTTAGGAGTACTGGCTGCTCTTGAAGAGGTTGGGTTGGCTTCTCAGCACCTATATAGCAATCCATAACCATCCATAACTCTAGTTCCAGAGGACTCAGTGCCCTCCTTTCTCCTCCATGGGCACCAGGCACACGTATGTTGCACAGACATAAGTGCAAACAGAACATTCACACATGCAAAATAAAAACATGGTTGACTGATTGATAATTGGGGTGCATAGACAAAAAAGGTTGGATTCAAAGAAAATGTATTTTAAGAGTTCTAGAAAGATGAAGATTCCTGCAATTAGACAAGCCCATTAACCTGCTAACTACTGACCAGGACAAAGAGGTAACCTGGCAGCTATAATTTAATATAATTGTGAGGAAAATACAAGTTCTTATTAGGTCAGTACATCAACTTATTTTGGTAAATGTTCTGTTAAATTTCCTCCAGAAAAGGTTTCAATTAGAACCAAAATATTTATTTTATATAATATGTATATAGTACATACATATGCATTTTATAATGAATAGATTCATATCTATAGATATTAATTTATGAATACACTCATTGATCACATAGAAGATAAAACACCCATGCACCTTAGGAACTCATGCAAAATGGTCTAAGACTATCATCCTTGTAGTAAACATAAAACAACAAGAAAACTCCACTGAAAAGGTTTTTTTTAATTGCCTTTCTTAACCTTTAAAAGTTACAGCCTTGGGGTTCAGGGTATAACCCAGTTGTTCAACTCTTTGTCCCTCAATCATGAGAACCCAAATTTGACCTCCCCCCCAACCAATATCTTAAAACGCCACCTTTGGCGGCTCATACTTCTAGCCCAGGGAAGCACTGGTCAAATAGTCTAGCCTATTTGGTAAATTCTAGGCCAGGGAGAAAGACTGTGCCTCAACAGACAAAGTGGATGGTGTCTAGGGAATGACACCCAAGGCTCTCTTCTTGGCTTCCCCACATGCACACATATGTTCCTCAAAACACATGTGCACCCATGCAAGTACACGCAAAAGTAATCTGAACAATCCAATCAGAGTCTATAATCTCAACCAGTAGGGTCAATCACTGAGCTGACTTGATGTCTGCGGTAAAACATCGGACTTCTCTTGAGTATTAATCTTTGGATTACATTGAATACTCTTTAAAGGGTCAGTACAGCCAGATAGTTGCCTGCCTGGAAATAGAAAGGTATTTTCATCCACTTGAATACATTACATTGGGTGATGTGGTGGCAGAGATTAGTGGAGCTACTGTTTGATACAATTAATTCTTAAATGTAGATAAATTGCCCCTCTGTTCACTTGGGAAAGAGCCACAATGAAAGTCACCATTCATGGGCCCAAAGCCACCTATCTCCTCAGTGAGGCTGCAGTCCCCTCTCCCAAGGCACAGGTAAGTGAGATCCAGGATCTCTCAATTGACAAACGCTTTTTTCATGTGAAATCACAACTCCTTCCCCTCCCTAGACTAAGTTGCTTCAGATCATTGTCTCTTCCATGGGACAGGAAGAGAAACTAATCTATAAAACAGCGAGACTCCACTCGGGATGCCAAGCCCTGCAATTACATTGTGCAGAGGGGCTTCATGAATAATTCCTGGGGTATGATCTGACATTAATCTGGATAGCTAATACAGAGCTGGGAAATTGCCAGGAAAAAAAAGCTGACTGATTTCTTTATAATAGGGCACTTTCGGGGTGAGGACACAGCCTCTTCTCTAAGCTACACTTGCAATCCACACTGAGCACTTAGTTATCATCTTTTACATCTTGTGTTTCCATTTTAAGCTGGAGACCTAAGTACTGTCAGCAAGGTACTTATGTTAGAAAGAAAACTCCAACTAGGCAAAACAGCTCTAACTGGCATCGTCATCATCAAGATATCATAATTTACACATACAGGATGTGTGTCCTGCATGTATCTCTGTGCACCATGTGAGTGACTGGTGTCTGAAGAGACCAGCAGAGAGCATTAGGTTCTCCTGGAACTGGAGTTACAGAGAGTCATAATTCACATGTGAGTGCTAAGAATCAAACCAAGGTCCTTAACTGATGAGCTATCCCTAAAATGGCTTTGTTATGAAAAATCCAATTCCAGCATATCTCCCCCCCCTCCCTCCCTCCCTCCCTCTCTGCATCCCTCCCTCCTCTCCCCCTCTCTCATAACCCAGGGTGTCCTTTGTAGCCACAGATGACTTTAATTTCTGATCCTCCTGTTTCCATTTCCATTGCTGCAGGATTATAGGTCTATACCACTAGTCCTAGTGAATGTGGTACTGCAGATCCAGGGCTTTATACATGCTAGGCAAGCATTCTATCAACTGAGCCACACCCTCGGCTGAGAACTAGGGTGGATGATTTCCAAATAATCCCCTTTGATCATGATGAGTGGATCAATGCTGATATCTCTTCTTGAAGAAAACTAGATATAAGGTAAATACTTGGTCTTTTGTTAGTTAAAAAAAGTTCATTGATTCAACAACAACAACAAAAAAAACCCATAACCCAACAGCTACTACTTAGCCAGGCGGTGGTGGCACACGCCTTTAATCCCAGCACTCCGGAGGCAGAGACCGATGGATCTCTGTGAATTTGAGGCCAGCCTGGTCTACAGAGTGAGTTCCGGGACAGCCAGAGCTGTTACACAGAAAAAGCCTGTCTCAAAACAAAACAAAACAAAAAACAAACAGCAACAATAAAATAGTCCATTGATTCAAGTGTGTACTTCTAGGATGTGTACCTTACATTCAGTGTCCTTATAGATGAAAACAAAAAACAGCATGTTTTCCACTGTAGGAATCACTTAGAGATCTGAGTAAAACTGATAATGATTTTCAAAGAAGAAGGAGGTATAGACTAGAAAGATGACTTTGTGGGCATAAATACTGGCTGCGTAAGCTCGAACAGCTGCCTTTGGATCTCACCATCTACAGAAAAAAGTTAAATGTGTCCACAAACACCTGTACCCCAGCACTGTGAATGGTGGAGGAGAATGGAGACTTTCTGGGGCCTTACTGGCTACCAACCTAGCTCCAGGTTCAGCGAGAGATTCTGTCTTAAGAGAGTTAAGTTGAAGAGATACAGTAGGACAACCAAAGGCCTTCATATGTATATATGTGCACACTTGCACACACACCACACTGAAATACATGAATACATGAATTGTCTCTCTATTACACACACATAAACACACACACACACACACAGAGAGAGAGAGAGAGAGAGAGAGAGAGAGAGAGAGAGAGAGAGAGAGAGAGAGAGAGAGAGCAGGAGGAAAAGAGGAGGAAAGTGGAGAGATCAGGATATAATCCCAAGATGGGGTGTCTGTAGAACTGAGATGTGAAGGATGCAAGGACCTATTTTTGGTTATAAAAAGCAAGTAACCAAAGCATGTACATTGATTTTCACATAATATTTAAAATACTTAACTACAGATTTAGTATTGAATACTTAGCAACAGATATGTCAAGATATCAACCAACCATTGTGTCCCAGCCTGCCATTAACAACCAATCCCACTGTACCAGTACAGAACGGTGGGAAGATGACCATTGGAAATGTTCTTGCGCTGTGCGTTTGCCTGTCTTCCTTCTGGAACATAAATGTGCTTGAGTGTGACTTTGTCAGTATTTGTTCAGTGGCTGGGAAATCTCAGGCTTGGCCAGAGCCAGTAGCTCATCTTGGAGAGCGGGAAATTAAATCAGATATAGCAGGCAAGAGTTAGGGAAACACTTAATGGTCAAGATTGGAAGTATGAACAGGTTTCTGTGAACTGTAGAGACCAGAGCAAACACTGGCAATCATCGCCCCACCCTAAGATGTTGCTGCTCTCACACACTTGATGGCAATTTCACTCAGTGCCACACATGAGGAACGGGTGTGGTACCTGCATTGCCTCATCTGGCCTCATAACAACTCCAAGTGAATCCTATTATCATCTTCTGCATACGCATGGCCCAACTGAAGCTTAAAAGGTCCCCAGTAACCTCTTCAAGGTCACGTAATTACTAACCATTGCTCTGCACACACACACACACCACACACTGGTCAAAACAATTTTCCTAACAAAATTATATAACACTTTAACAAGGAAAATTGCCTGTAATTTCAGCACAATGCCACTCATAATTTCTTCATACTTTCTTTCAGGCTGTTACTCATATTTTATACAGCTCTACCACAACTATTAAACAATTTTGTGACACACTCTTTTTTATTTAATGTTATCAATTACATTTTTCTTTATTGTTGTGTATTTATAGTTACACTTTCGGTTTTGGATTTTTCAAAAAGTTGTATTTATTTTCATCTGCTGGTATGTGTGTGTGCACAAATACACACACACACACACACATTTCTGTGTATATGCTTTTGAATACCTGTAGAGACCAGAAGAGGACACCAAATTCCTTGAAGCTAGAGTTGTAAGTAGTTGTGAATACTTGATGTGGATGCTGGAAAACAAACTCCAGTACTTAGAAGTGCAATAAAAACCACCGAGCCTTCCTTCTAATTCCTACAGTTGTAAACTGTTTACTTTCTTTTCTTGTCTTTTTTTAAAATTTGCTATTACAAGTGGTGTTTCAATAGACATGCTCCTCACAGATAATGTTTTACTTTCTCTCCATTTCCTCCCGTTGAGTCCCAAGAGCAGTTGCCAGAGGACACAAATATTTCATAACTCCTGAATGCTCCTTGTACTAATTTCTACTAACTTCAACAATTACTGTTTGCTACTTATGATAAAACATATCCCAGGACCATCACCTATTAGGTAGTCCAGTTTTTAATTAATAGAGATAAATTGTACTTTTCATTTGAATTTTAATCACAAAACATACTATGTGCTTTTCACATTTAAATAGTTTGGAAAATACTTTGACCTGCTTATTAATTAGCATATTTATGTTATCCTTACAATTTTGATCATTATATGTCAAGAAGAATACTATGCATTGTCATTCTTATTGAAATTTACTGTCTAAAAGTTTAATTTATTTTTATTTACTATACTTAGTGTGGAGGCATTTTGAGGTTTTTTGCAATGCAATAATAACTTATAATTATTTCAGTTGCTTTCACTATATTCCAAGTAGCTGGGGTTCTATTACATGTTTGGCAAATTTTTATTGATTTGACTTTTGCTCTTGCTTACTCTTTTTCTCATATGAAGGTTACTCTGAGCATATAGGAAGGAAAGAGTAATTTTCCTCACTCTCAAGATTTATTAAGTAAGCTCTTATTTCCGTATTGCTTATTATGCTTCATGGCATATTATGTTTTTGTGCTTAAACAATACATGAAAGGGCTTCTTTCCTGTTCCACAGAGCCATTTCAATTCTTATCATTATAGTCTTTAAAAAACAAAACTTCTGGCTGGGCATTGGTGGCACTTGGGAGGCAGAGGTAGGCGGATCTCTGTGAGTTTGAGGCCAGCCTGGTCTACAAGAGCTAGTTCCAGGACAGCCTATAAAGCCACAAAGAAACCCTGTCTCAAAAAAATCAATAAAAGTAACAATAAAGAAATAAAAAATAAAACTTCTGTTACTTTTACAGGAAGGCTTTACATTTGATAGGGTTGATATTTACAATAATATTTTAGACTATTTTTTCAAGTGAAATGAAAAATTATTTTTATTCTTTCCAAAATAAGTGTCTGATATCTTAAAGTAGAAAAGTAGCAAGTCAAACTATCCTAATTCCTGAACAGCTGCAATTCAGTCTTGAACTTTGCCTTTTAGTGGGAACAATTTTGTGCACTTATATTTATTGTTTTCATTTAGTCCAGTCATTTTAAAACATTTTCAGTAAAACCATTTTACACACACACACACACACACACACACACACACACACCACGTGGGTCAAAATGATTTTGCTAACATTATATAATATTTCAACAAGACAATTGCCTGCAATTTCAGCACAATGCCACTCATAATTTCTTCATACTTTCAAGCTGTTACTTTCTTCTCTCCCCAATTGTCTAGTCACCATTATAAAAATGATACAATAAAGGAACTCTTTCTACAGGGGAGTAGGTAAATAGAAATGACTTAAGATAACAAAATGATTAAGAAACAATGAAATAAACCATATGCGTAGATTTGCTTACAAGAGGGTAACAGTGGGGATGAAAAGCCAACAAAACCAAATGAATGGTCATGAGATAGTATTCTACTTGACTTTGCCAGCTCAGATGCTCTTCAACACTAATTAGCTCAGTACAACAATCTATGCTATCCCCTTTCTTGAGCACTGATGGTGATTAGCATAGTTCCTGAGCATTCTTAAAGTAATGGAAGCATATTTCCCCTAAAGAATATCATGTGAGTTGCCTCCAGCTTTCTTCTAGAGAACCTTGTCATTCCAAGCAGAACAAGTCAGCAGCACTACCTGATGAACAGGCTTGCCCATTGTGAGCCCAGTGTTTGCCGTTCATCCCTACACAATGATGAGAGGAAAGCCACAGAGACAGAAATTGATTCCTGCCTAGATATTACTAACATCACCAGCATCGTGTTTTCAGTAGTGCAGCCTCTTGAAACATGTTCTGCAAAGATCTTGCAAAGAGAAAATAAAGACCTTCCCAGCATTGAAAAGTGCTGAAAAATGTAGCTCTAGTCATTTGACCAGTGAAGTGGACATATATTTCACCAAGGCCAGACTAAATTTAACAGCCAGTTTTATTGTGATGTGCCCTTAAGTAGAAACAGATTCACATAACAGTCAAGAGGGGAGAAAGTGGTTCTCTAAACACCCAGGAGTGTGCAAAGACCCTGGCAAGTGGATAGGACCCCAATGGGGACCTGAAAGGTATGTGGTGACATATTGCCTATGAGAAAGTTTTCCACATTGCAAAAACTCGTACAAATAGTGCATAGCTTTAGATTGCTTGGAAGCCATATATCAGGTCTGTTCAAGGTAACTGACAGGAAATAGCCCAAGGACATTCTACTTTAGATGGAGTTGGGAATTATGCATGTACCGTTCTTGTCTGACTCTATCAATACAGCAGGTGAGCATAAATTCTGAAGCTGTGACCTCTGACTGTTGCTCAGCAATCGGTTGGGCTACTACCTTAGAAAAGCCACACAATCCTCTCAGTTTCCTCCATTTTTGAAAAGCTTTGCTTTAAAAAGCACATCAATGTCTCGTTCCATAAATATTTTTGAGGGCCTTCGTTGTGCTGTAACGCTGACACAGACAACGATAAAGAGCTGTGTGCCCAACCCCTGGGAATTTACAGAGCTGGTTCCACACTGGTACCAGGAGTCTCTGTGTTGTTGACAGCCCTGTGTGTCAGTTCAAGACTAGGTAGATGAAAAGGGCTGGATTTGGAGAGAGAAAAGGGAAAATGAAAGCCCTACTTGAGGAGCAACTTGCATTCCAGTAAACACTTAGAGACAAAAAAGAGTCCCTGGCTTCGAGAGATGCACTGTGCGTTTGTCATAAGTTATGGCATGACAGCACAGCACTGTGTGAATATCATCTCCTTCAGTTCAAAGCAGACTCTTCAAAGTCGGGTACCATACCATATTCACTCTTCTCCCGCTTCTCAAATAGGTAGGTGAACAATGATGTTGTCATCCAACTGAAAACAAACTTACCATGTCCGTGAATAGAGGAGAGATTAGCTTCCTATGCCCATGCTGTGGGGACCAACTGGAAGGACAGTGTCCACTGGAGAGATGTTGGAAGGAGAATGTGGAGAAAGAGTTCCTGGTGGAACAGTCACCAGGAAACAAACAAAGGCTGAGGGACAGAAACCACTAGTTGGACATCAAATCTGGAAGGGTTGAGAGTGAGTAGATCTAGAATACAGAGCTGGTGAAGGTGGTGATCAGATGCCCTGAGGTAGCTGAGTACGTGAATCACCTATGGCTTTATTGGATGGTCTGGGACACTCTCTTTTTGCACGGAGGACTGACTCTCACTTTGGGGCTTCAATGGGACATACTTGATAAAAAAAAATAATAATGTTCTTTGTCCATCTTAAATTCGTTTACAGTTTGGTGTCTAGTAATTTTGTTTGCTAGTTCTGTCAACTTTATCTTCATGGGGTTACAGAGATGAAAATAAATGTGAATAAGATTAGTGGAATGGGAAGTTAACTCCCATGAGCCTTGCCGCAGCGAGTCTACTCAATCGCATAGTTGTTTGGTGGTCAAGAAGCCTCCCAAATGACAAGAATGGGTTTAATAAGGAATATAATGAGGTGATAGCAAAGGTGACTGGGTTTTCAGACCCTCTTCAGACTTTTGCACTGTACCAGGATCTCCTGAGCTGTAAACATCCCACATGTAACTTCTTCCCTGGAGACAGCCATTTCCCCATATGGGCCACACCAGAAGACTCAAGAGTAAGAACATTTTCTGCCTATATTTTCCTATGAGAAACCTAAGACCAAATGGATTTTTCACACAGTGGGTGGTAGACTTCCGTAGGGGACATTTTGCTAAATCTGTGCATAAAGCAAGAGTTGGTTTTTCTTCCACAAGAAAAATGGAGGTAGGAAACTGGGAAATGGGTTAGCTGCTTAGCCATGTCCCAGCCAAATATCAAAATGCTTCGTTTCCACCTCAAGGCTGTGATATGGCTGATATAGCTTTGGACACTGCAACCCTATTCAAGAAAGGGTGAATGAAAATATGGCAGAACCATTAGCTGAGTACGTGAATCCCTTCTCTAAGGGAACAAGTGGTTCACTGAACCCTGGTCAGACCCACAGGTTTCTGAATGTGATTTATAAAGGGACTTTTGAGCTTCTCTGGGACAAAGAAGAAAATGGGAATGGGTTTAGGTTGTTAAAGAATAATCGAAAGGAGTCCCACCCTGGATCTGGGGGAAAAACCCAGAAATATGACACTCATTGGTCTCTATGTAGGCAGCAACCTATGCTATCCATGTGCCTTGAACAAAGTTGAGTGCTCAACTTTTCTGAACACAAATTTCTTCATGTGCAAAATGTGAACAATAATGGGAGGTGAGGAGCAGAGATATGTGACATGCTGTGGACTGAATGTCATCTGTCCTCCCTGAAGGTATCTGTTGAAGTTATATACAATTAATCCAGCTTTAATGTTTAGATATCATGTCTTTAGGAGGTAGTTGGAATTAGAAAGTGTTATTAGCATTGAACTTTTAAGATTGAATCCTACAGGCGTCCTAAGAAGAAGGAAGGAAATGACTGGGGAGATGGTTTAGTGGGTAAATCATGAGGACCTGAGTTTAAATCTCCAGAAACCATGAAAAAATATTAAGCTGGCATGTAAGGCAAGCATTTATAATCCCAACATTTCCGTGTGAGAAATGAGAGTCAGAGACAAGAGCATCCCAAAAAGCTCATGGGTCAACTTGCATGGCAAAATGATGAACAGACTCTGTCTCAAACAAGGAAGGTAAGGACCAACCCCCAAGGTATCCTCTGACCCCTCACCTGTGTTGAACAATGTATGTGCCTGCATTCCTACATAGGAATAGGCGTGCACACACACACACACACACACACACACACCATACATGCACACAATAAAATAAGAAAGGAAATGTAAGAAGAACAGAAGGAGGAAGAAAGGAACCAGAAGGTACACATAGAACATGTGCTGCCTTAGCCTAGCCATGGGTACCCTGACCACACAGACTTTGGCAGCAAGAAGACTAGCACTAGGTGTGACCTTGCCACTTTTGCTCCTCCAGAACCATGAGCCAAAATAAATCCCCTTCCCTTGCAACTCAGCCTGTGGCAGTAGACACTAAATTAAGAGGTGCAATTATTATTTGGGGTGAATTTTCTCCCATTTGGATAAAATTTGTCTTGCTTGAGACATAATTTCAAAAATTAGGTTCTAAATTACTCATCACTTAATTCTACGCTGAGTCTGCAGCTCGGAAAAACCAGTGTACAGGGACTGTAGCAGTGACGCTTGCTGCCTGGATCAAGATAAGTGACATAGTCACATTCCTTAGCAGAAAACAGAACATATTATGGAAAGATACTTCTATATACTCACTACTCCGCATCTTTAAGTTGTCATTTCTTTCCTTAGATTTTAATTTCAGGAACTGATTCAAATAAAGTCTAGCTCTAGATGAAACACTTAAGCAACATCTTGAAAGCTCTTCACTTAAAGATATATTTCATGTTCAAATTCCCACTAAGAAAAGCTACAGAACTCAAGGTGATAAAAAAATTCTTTTGTGAGTCAAACAATAGCTAGACTGATGGTCTTGGTGTGGCAATAATCTATAAAAAATAGTCCTGGAAGGCTGTTGACATGTCCTCCATCTCAGGACTGGGGTCCTGTGAAGTCATCATAAGGATTAAAGAGAATCGTGTATGTATGCCATTGCAATAGTCACATATTAGGAATCCAAAAATGAGCTGAAGAAATTAGGATAAGCTATACACAGATGTTTAAAATTTACCAGAATGCACGCACATGCCAGAACTTGAGAAAAAGTGAAAAGAAGTAATAGCATTAGAATTCTTCATTACTTATTTTTTTAAAAAAAGGGAATTTCTACACAAGCCAATTTAATATACACGCAAATAGCAATGACTTGTCCAAGGAAATATTGAAGTCCATTAGGATAGCATGTGTATAATCTGACTCAACAAGTCAGGATATATTTTCTGGAGAACATAATATCTTTGCCGCATTGTGTGAGATGAAGGTTAGATTACATTTCTTGCCTGTGCAATAACTCCCACATCATAAATTCTGATGAAATTATATCAATATACAAAGCAAATGGATGTCTGACCCACCATCGTTTTCTAGTTCTCGGAGAAAGAAGCTGACGCACAGGCAAATCCCCAGCCGCTTGGAGCGATGCTCTGACAGCCTGTCTGTGCCTGGGAACTGTGATTAACTATCTTGACCAGGAGGGGCTGTTAGGGTTTGTGGTTTCTGCTCTGAATACTAAACTTGGGCATACAAGAGTCCTTATTGTGGGGAACCCTTGGAAATGGGAATACAAAATTGCTTTATATTTGCAGGATTTGATTGCCTCGGATGATGCAGTCCTAGCTGGTGGGCCTCGCTTGCTGCTTGCATTTCCAGATTATAAATCATTCCTTTGACAGGGCATCTGCCACAGCCAGGTCTCTGCTTCTGTGGCATCGTTTTCTCGTTTTACACTGTAATTGGCAACGGTTCTTCTGGGTTGTTCTTATAAACGATGCATTTTTGCATAGTTTATGAGAATGAAGTAAAAAAATCAAAGCTAATAAAAGTCACCCCAACTTTTCTTAGTTGTGTCAAAGCATCTGTGGCTTTGAGTTCTGAGGGGTCTGGGACATGGATAAAAAATGGCGGAATCGTGGATCACATGGGCATTGTGCTCACCAGCGCTGAAGCTCAGTTCCGCAAAAGCCAACACAAGGAAAAGCCCTACAGACCCGTGGCCAGTAAGTTACTAGATCTTGGAAAACAGGACACTATCTGCTTGGAATCTCTGTCAGGAGACTAAGGCATTTCCCATACATAGCAAGGGAGGCTGAAATGAGAGTTTCTTCCCCTCATTGCAAAGCTTTACAGACTTCCCTTCCAGTTCTGCCACTTGAGGGACGATTCACCGGTGAGGTGGGCAATGAGCACAGATGAGGGTCATCAACGGGTGCCTTTTCTTGTTATAGAGCGGAAGTTTAGAACCAGATTTGAAGTTTGAAAACCTGAAGTCGCGTTTCTTCCAGGAAACCCACAGATCTCTGCCGCTGAATCCATTTCTTAATTTAAACATTTCCTGCCTTCTCCCGACTCAGCCTGCAGTTTGTCAACGTGAGTGTAGGAAGCTATTAGCTTGAAAGAGGACGCCCAACAAACTAAATAGGCCCTCAAGACAACGTGTGATACGTCCAAGAGATGCTGTTGCAAATTTGTGAATAAAATAGCCTATAGTTTAAAAGACTGTTTCGAAAGAATCTTGATCCAAGAGTAAGGCGCTGTCTTCAGCTCTCTAGTGGGAGCCATGGGTTCTTGATCCCTTTAGTTCTTACTAGGTTAACGTTTCTGGAACATTCTAGCCATCATAACACCTATCAGAAATTGGGACGGACCCAAAGTTCAATATTACATGGAAGTGACTTTCAGAGTCACCAAGTCCGGCATCTTCTAGGTAATTAGTTACCCCTCCCCTGCCCCACCCCTCACCACCCAATGGCCTCGGTGCAGAATTTTACCAGAAATTTGAAGAACAGCTTATACCAATTCTTCTCAAAGTATTCCACGCAATAGAAGCAGAAGGGTCTTTGCCAAACTCTTTCTACAAGGCTTCAATAACCTTGATACCCAAGCGTAACTTAAATATAGTTGTAGTGTTGCCAGAGGGATCTAGTACAAAAATCATGTTGGAAACTCTTAGGGATTGACTAGAATGGTCTAGGATTGATAATTACTGAACACTGAAATTAATTGGGGGAGATTTTCCTTAGTTTTAGACTTTGAAGACGAAGAAGGCTTTATAGACAATGGTCCCATTTTACAAATGAGACCAAACAGAACAAAATGTCCTGGCCCAGACCATTGATGCAGTGGCGGGATTCACGATTAACGACATTGACCTCATTTCACGGCCTTTTGTTTGGGGGTAGATGGATTTGGTTGGCCACCTCTCCCTCAAACTGGGTGACGTTTTATATTATTTGGCTGGTTATAGAAAATACTCACAATCATTAGTTCACAGACTCACTAGCTGAGAAACTAACCCAGGCTTGCTTGCTAACCTGTCAAAGAAGAGGAGGGGAACTCTCTTATGGAGTGGTTTTAGAGCCTTACAGCGTTTCAAATGACACTCATGGTGACCCATGCTCCAATCTCCTACCCCACAAAGTCCGTGCCATCTCAGGCTCAACCATTCCTCATTTCACATGTGGCTGACTATCCCTGTCTCACCAGCAAGAAGAGCAGAGCCAAGCCTAGGCGTCAGCAGAAGCCCATGAAACCCCCAGAGTGGCCAGCATGGCAGAAATACCCAGAAGGCAGATACCTATCTCTTGGCCCACCCTGCACACACGCTTCCCATCTGAATTGGCAGGCATCCAGCTCAGGAACTCCCTTTGTCCACTTCTCCGTGGGACCAAACATGTATCTGAATCACACTGGCTCCTCACATGCTGGACTCAGCCCTGAGTTCATCCTCATGGGCTGGGCACGGAACAGCTTATCTGCTTTTCCTATAAATCTCCATGCCCCCATCCCATGGTTATTTGGAGCCAGGCAAATCTTGTTTTCTATTCAGGGCTGCTTCTGGCAAAATTCCCACGGCAGGACTTTAGCACTCACAGAGGTTAATGGGTACCATTAGCCACTCTCTGCAGCCTGGGTTTGATCTTCTTGGCACAAGAAAATTCAGCTTTTGCCCTTTATCTTGTTATCCAAGAAGCTGAAAGCCCACGACAGCCAGGCCTGCAGATGCTACCCCTCTCTGAGTTCTGGTTGAACTGGAAAAGGAAAGCAACCTAAGAAGTATGCACTAGGCTCTTCGTTCCCTGCCCCCCACCAGCCAGCTGGCCTGTTGCTGAAACCAAGACCAATAAGAGAACACACACCAGCCCGTGTCTGGCACTGTTTGTATCCCCCCTCCCCAAGAAAGCAGAAAACCCTGAAAAGCAACTGGAAGAACAGCGTTTAAAGCCTACCCTGGGTCCAAAGAGTTATTGACTCTCTTGCAGACAGGCTGACAGACGAAAGGCATTGAAAGACAATGGTCAAGGTAAACTAGATAAATGAACACTGGTCTTAAAGGTCCGCTCCTTGGGATCACACACTTCTGAGATACACTTTGGAAGTTCCTGACTCTTAACCTAAGACCCCCATGGCAAAAGGTGGAAAATAAGAAGGGTGTGCCATATAAAGGCATACTACTCTTGAAAATGCCCCAGGTCACCCATAAGGACCAGCCTCTGCGGGAACCCCTGACTTCTCAGGATGCAGCCTAGCAGGCTCTGTTCCAACAAAGAGACAAAGTGCTGCTTTTCGCAGATGAGGTAGAGACTGGAATTAGGAACCCGGGATTCTTGGTAAGAGAACTAAACAGCTCGATGAGGACACACAACCTAATTCCACTACTGAGGTTACTGTGCCAGATAACCGCAGGTGGGTGGCGCACAGTACTGCCGTGCTAGGCAAGCATGCACAAAACTGGCTTCTCACAGGAAAACCTCCTGCCTTTTTTTTCTCTCTCTTGCCTTTTTTTTTAAAATTCCAAATGCAGAAAATTGAAATCAGCTCACATTAAGTTAGTATGAGATAGCCCCACTGTTGAGGGTTTTCAGAATCTTCGTTTCTGAGTTTATCGGGAAAGGGAAACTCAAATTTCTTTTTAGAAGTCCTATCTGGGGCTGTGGGCAGTGGTTCAGTGGGTAAAGTTCTTGCCACACAAGCATGAAGTCCTGAGTTTGAATCCTGATAACTCACATGAAGCTGAATGGAGTAGTGTGCACCTGAAATCCCAGTGCGCCTCCTAGAGGATGGGAGGTACAGACAGGAAAATGCCCCTAAGCTTAGGGACCAACAATACTCACCCGTGAGCAAAACCAAGAGGCACTAACTTAAATAAAGTGGGTGGAAGTCTAGGATCAACTTCTGAGGGTGGCCTCTCACCTCCACACACGGGCAAACTCACCTTCACATATGTGAGACACACAAACACAAACTGTAAAGAAGTTCCAATCGTATTCCAGACCAAACCGTTTCCATTTCCATCTACATTTAAGTTACAAAGTCCAAAGCTACTCTGAGAATTGTGGGCGGGGGAGCAGCTGGAAATTGGAGCTCCAGGCACCTCCCGTTGCAGCCCACAGCCCTCGGTGTAACCAGCTCTGAAATGGACGCAGTGATGAAAGAGCAGAATCAAATTAATTAATTGGCTTCTTCAGAGTAGAAACTGTCGCCGTCTTCAAAAATCTTAAGATGAAAGGTGCGAATCGGTGTCGTCGGTTCATAAATTGTTACATCAAACACAGGATGCCTATAAACCCGCAGTGGGTAATTATCATCATAAAAGTAGCACACTGTTAAAAAACACCCAGGGAGAGTCAGGCAGATTTGACTCTTACGAGAGCAAACACCCTTCGGGCCCCTGAGCCCCAATCTGGGCCTCCCAAGACCCAGCCGGCACCACCCCACCTGACACGCCCTTAGCAATGTGGCAGGGACTTCCAGCTTTTTCGGAGTACCTGGCCTCTTCTGTGCCCGCAGATGGAGTAGACTCAACTCTCACTTCCCAGCTTACTCTGATGAAAATTCCAGTTTCCTGCAGAGATCCGCGAGACTTAAGTCTTAACTTGATGGCCTCCAGCTCTCTGACCTCAGCTTCCACTCCTTCCGTCTCATCTTCCAGCTCTAGGCTCGCAAACCCACTGTGGCCCGCACCAGGCCTGCAAGTTCATGCCCTCCGTTCTGGAAGTCGTCCTATACCTGTACAGCACGAGCCTTTCTCCCCCTTGGGCTTTCAGCAACTCCTGGGACACCTAGTCTGATCGTCTGGTTCAAAAAGTACAGCTTACAACCTACACGTGTGTTCCTCTTTTCCCTTCCCTGACTTCGAGACCTACACAATTCTTTTCCATCAGACCCATTATTACTTTTTCAATGTCTTCACCTAGGCATCAAATCTAAACCTAGGGTGTATACTAGGGGAACTAAGGGACTAGTATTCCCATCTATACCTAACAAATGGACAACGTTCAAAGTCACAAGAACGATTCAACTCCCCTAAATAAACAGCAAGATTTCCATCCAGGAGAAAGTGTCTCACTGAAGAGAAATGAAAATCCAGAACAAGACAGGACCAGAAAAGGAAATCTCAACACAGAGTTGTGGGTAGACTACTCTTCGGCATGAAGCTCTAGGAAGCTGTGGGTTGGCGACTGTACAGCATGAAGCTGTATTCTTAAACGGAAGGGGAGGTAGATGGGGAAGGAGGAGAAGGAGGAGGAGGAAGAGAACAGAGAATAGAAAGAAGCAAAAAGATTAGAAGGCAGGGAGGGAGGAAGAAGAGGGAACTCTGGAGCTTAGAAACCAAGGGAGAGAAAAAAAATCCCTTGGCTGCCCCATCCCACTATCAAGTAACATGACATAATAATGACCAAAAAAATGGCTTAGGGTGGAGTTCCCCATACAAGATTTTCACTTTTAAGAGAAGGAGCAGGTCGCTGGTAAAAGATACCCACAAAATCTGATGATAAATGTAGATTAATATTTCACCATGAGCTAGAGGAAATGTAGAAAGTGATTGAAAAAATATAGATTCAGAAACGGGACTGTAGAAGTTAAGAAAAGTTAGAAATAAAATAACAAGCCACTTTGTACATGAATAACAAACTGGAAAAGTGTAAAAGACAGCAAACATGGTGCACAGTGCCTTGTGAGACAGAAAGTCAAAAGGACGAAATGGAGAAAAGAAGCCATGAAAGAATTTTTAAAGGGCAGATCTAGCAGGTAGGAAGAAAAGGGTAGCATGTGTAATAGGGGCTCCGATTCTCAAGGAAACACAAAGAATCATCAGAGGAGGTCAAATACTGAAAAATGAGAATTCAAGAACATTTTCCTGAAACAAACAAACCCACCATGGTTCTCAACCTGTGGGTCACACCCCCTTTGGGTTTGCACATCAGATATTTACATTACAATTCATAACAGTAGCAAAATCACAGTTGTGAAATAGCAACGAAATAATTTTATGGCCATCACAACATGAGGAACTGTATTAAAGGGTCACAGCATTAGCAAGGTTGAGAACCACTACTTTAGAGCTACATATTGAAAGACATAGTCTGGGAGGGGGAGACAAAGAGGGAGGAGGGGGAGGGAGGGAGGGAGGGAGGGAGGAAGGGAGGGAGGGAGGGAGGGAGGGAGGGAAAAGCAGTACTGAAATGTAATCTTAAAAGTTATTGAACTTGCCAGGCAGTGGTGACACATGCTTTTAATCCCAGCTTTCAGGAGGCAGAGTCAAGAAGATCTCTGTTGAGTTTGAAGCCAGGCCTGGTTTACAGAGTGAGTTCCAGTACAGCCAGGGCTACACAGAGAAATTCTGTCTTGAAAAACCAAAAACCAAAACGAAACAATAATAACAACAAATTACTGGACTTTAAGGAAAACAGAAAACAAACCAACAAAAAACAAAAAAACAAAAGTCCTCTGTTTCAAATAAAGACCAAGTCACTTGGAAAGAATGCAAGATTGCCATTAAATGGTGAATAGTTGGGCCTTACGCCCAAATGAAATGACACCTTCAAGATAATCAAAGAAATGATGCTATTTTATATTTCATAACCAGTCAAATTTATGGTAAAGTACAAATACACGGGGTTTATTATGAAGATAAAAGAACTCAGAAGATTTTTTCCTCTGAACTTTTCCTGAAGAGGATGCTCAGTAAGAAGATTCATGCAATACAAATGGCAATAGAGACACCAACATGAGGACAGATGATTCAATACTCACGCAGACATAAAAAGAGACACACATATAAGGCCTCACATAAAAGCCGTGTGGTCCTGGTCTTGCCTTGGAAGAATTGGTATTAAACTCACTATGTTTTATCTTTAAAAGATTTCCCCATTTACAGTACCCATTGTAAAAAGGATGGATGAAAACAGTGACCAACCTGTGAGAAAGGGCACCTTGAAAAAGACTGTGGTCTCCAAACAACCAAAACATGGCCTTTCCGAGCAACAGAAGACTTCTGGAAACACGGAAGTGAGTTTGGACCAACTTGAACGTCAGAAGCAGAGGAGGCATGACCAAAGACAGCAGGGACTTGTCAAAGGATTTAAGAGCCAATGTGTAAACTCCACTGGCCAACCCCCAATAATGTGAGCATCAGAAGAATAGCTTCATTGAATTGAAATACATAAAATGCATTTAAATCTACATGTTTAAAGGTGCAAAACAAGATAAATTGAAAGAAAGAAGGCTGGGCAGATGGCTCAGTAGGCAAAGTGCTTGCCTATGCAAGCACAAAAACAACCAGATTTGTGATGTCCAGTACCCATAGGAATGTCAGGCAGGCATGGTGGCCTGCCTGTGATCAAGAACTCGGGAGGCAGAGGCAGGACAATCTGGTTAGTTAGAATAGTGAAATCAGGAAGCTCTGTGTGTTAATCAAATGAGAGATAGTGTTTCAGTATCTTATAAATGGGAAGAAATCAAGAAAGATAGTTGACATAAACCTCCAGCCTACACACACACACACACACACACACACACACACACACACACACACACTACATATACAAAACGAAAGAGAAATTTTTAAAAAACAGAGATGGAGAAATAAATAGAAAAGAAGCCTTACAAGCATAACAACGTGCACTCTTACTGGGAAAAAAACAGTTAAGAGCAAAACTAAACCCAAATAAACAAACGAAGAGGCTTAAAGTAGAAATGTTAACAGTCGCCAGGCAGTGGCACACACCTTGGATCTCTGTGAGTTCAAGGCCAGCTGGTCTACAAAGCGAGTTCCAGGACAGCCTCCAAGCCTCCAAAACAATACAGAGAAACCCTGTCTCGGAAAACCAAAAAAAAAAAAAAAAAAAAAAGAAAGAAAGAAAGGAAAAAAGAAAGAAAGAAATGTTAATACTCATTCTATATTTAATATTAAGGAATCAAGTGCATTAGTTTGAGTGTGGTATGCTATTGCAGAGTTGCTGTTTTTAAAATGTTTGTATTCCCCAGACATGTAAGAAAACAAAATGCTCTGGTTTATTTTTTGTTTGTTTTTATTTGTTTGTTTGTTTGTTTGTCATTGGTCTGGGATTTGTTTTGAAATACTATAAGAGAAGAAACAATAATAGTTGTTGCTTTCCCCTTTTGTTTGGTTTTTGGATACTTTGGAAATTATCCAAAGAGCCTTAAAAATATTTTTTTGCTGGGCTGGAGTGGCTCAGTGGTTAAGAGCATGTGCTGCCGTTGCCTAAAACCCAAGCGTGGTTCCCAGCTCCCATGCCAGGCCACTCATAACAACCCGTATCTCTTAACTCCAGAGGATCCAAGGCCCTCTCCTGGCCCTTGGGGTACTTGCACACACACACACACACACACACACACACACATACATGCACATAACCCTCATATAGACACACACACAAATTATTATTATCTTATGGGCATGAGTGCTTCACCTGCATGTATCTCTGTGTACCATGTACCTGCATGATTCCTATGGAGGCTAGAAGAGTGGTATCATATCCCCTGGGAGAGCAACCAGTACTCAACTGCTGAGCCATCTCTCCAGCACCACGCACGTAATTATTCTTAATATATATTAATTTAGAATTACATGCCAATCCCAGTTCCCTCTCCCTTCCATCCTCCCACCATCCCACCCACCCCTCAGAGAGATCTCCCATGGAAAACAATCACCAAAGTCTGTCACATCATTTGGGGCAGGACACACCCCACCCCCATCTAGGCTGATCAAGGTACCCCTCCATGGGGAATGGGTTCCAAAAAGCCGGTTCATGCACTAGGGGTAAGTAGTGGTCCCACTGCCAGAAGCCCTACAAACTGCCCAAGCCCCCCAACTGTCACCTGCATTTAGGGGGCCTAGTTCGGTCCTGTGCGTGTTCCCCAGCTGCCAGTCTGGAGCTGGTGAGCTCCCACTTGCTGGGGTCAGCTGTCTCTCCCATACACATAATTCTTAAAAATTAAAAAAAATTTAAATTTTACACCAGGCTCTCAACTCCATGAAGGTAGAGCTGTTAGAAGTGTTGTCCCCACATTGTCAAAGGTGGCCAAACACCAGCAGTACCTAGGGTGACTACATTTTGATCACTATTTTTAATGCTGTCAGTTAACCTATTTTTCATTTTCCTCCCTGGTTCAATGTGTGTGCTTGGCTTATAGAACAGCAACTTCTTACTCGAAAATGTTCATCATTTTGTTTTTCTCTAATGATTTCTTTCTTTTCTTCACTCTTTTCTTCTTCATTTCTCCAGTTTAACTTGGTTTCTTCCAAAGAGCCTCTAGCAAACTGGCTACTAAAATTTGGCAGCTTTATTGTTGAATGCATTCAATTATCATTTTTTAAGTCTAGCACCACATTCCTTTAATGATTTAGGACCTTGCATGGTTTTAAATGTCTCCCAAAGCTTTCGTTGTAAATTGTGCTAAACATCAAAGGAGGCAGCGATGCCCAGATGCTGTTTACCGCCTGTGAAATTCCCAGCATTAAATAGGACAGGCAGCCCTCAACAGATTCCCAGTCAGAGCCAGGCAGAAGGAAGCAACCTGCATTTTGGATGCTAATCCAAAGCCAAGCATCGGGTATGAAAAAAAAGGCATTAAATTTTTTCCCCCAAATGGATCTTCTGCTGTGATTCCTCTGCTTTTGTTTCAAGTGCCACCAAGGAATACTGTGATGACTCTGATTGTATAGGGATGGCAAGACCCCCCGAGGCTACAGCTGGCTTAGGGTTAGGGTTTCTGGGTTTCAGTGGCATTTTTAAAAAGCAAGTCATAAGCCAGAACTTTAGACAAGTCCTCATATTCTTTAACACTGTCATCAAATAACAGCAAAACTAAATTAGTTGGGCATCATTTCTCTCTTCTCTTTCTTTCCTGCTGTGATGTCTTGGTCCTATGACACAATGTTTGTGGTGTTTCTACCCCAAATCTTTTGGTTTTGGAGTATTGTGTGTAATTCTCTTTGGGGTGTTGGACACGGGTAGGGTAACCAGAGGCAAACCATTTGTGTTGTTCCCAGGGACAAGCCATCTTGATTTTTGAGACAGGGTCTCTCACTAGGACCCACAGCTCATCAACTTAGCTAGACTAGCACATGAAAGAGTCCGGGGAATCTTCCACCTCCCCATCTCTGGGATCACAATCACGTACCACCACACCCAACTTGGGTGCCATCAAATTTGGGTTCTCACGCTTACACCACAAGCACTTTACCAACTAGACTTTCCCCTAGCCCCGGATGTTGCTACAATTCTTTGAGGGTTTATTCTAAATATATGCCTTGCATGTTGCCAAGCAATGGATTTTTAAGGGAACAAAAAAGCAATCTCTGCTAACCCCATGCCACCATTAATCTCTCATGGCTTGTCTTTCAGGACAGATGGTTGTTCCACTTACACAGAATACCTACCACTAGCCCAACTAGCACAGGGTCTGTTGTGGGGATTCTCCCGAATTTTCCACACTGCTGCACAAAGGTCCCTGCTTTCCCTTCTAGTAGTGTAACATCTTTCATGGCATTGGCCACCGTTTTCTGTCCGTCTCCAGGCCTTTGCTCAGCACAAACCATGCTGCACTGTAGGCCTCAGATCTGGGGACAGCTGTGGAGCCAAGAGTCTCCTTGATTTATTTCTGAAAGACAAATCTTCTGGAAGATAAAGCCCATTTTTTTTGGAGAAAAAGTCCTTGGAGCCCTAGGCAAGCACCTACCCACTACGGCCGACCTGTCTGTACATGGACCTTGACTCTGAGGCCTCAGATGAGTCCCTGAGACCTCAGGGGATTCATCTTTGGTGTGGAAATAGTGAAGTTCTACCTCCTGTGGTTGATTCAAGAATCAATAGAAATGTGTAAAAGTTCTCAGGACAGTAAGAATCAGTGAAGAATACCTCACATGAACCCACTGTTCATTATTAACAGCTATGGGATCCAGGATCTGCTGCGGTGGTTCTGTCCCACCAGTCTGCTGCCCTTGAGTCCCAAATAATCACACAGATGCTATATTAATTATAAAATTGTTGGTTGTTGACTAGGGCTTCTTATTGGCTAGCTCTGTCTTAATTATTAACCCATTTCTATCAATCTATGTATTGCCATGAGGCTGTGGCTTACCCAGTAATGCCCTGGCATGTTGTTACTCCCTTGGCAGCATCATGACTCTGGCTGGGGCCTCTGCCTACCTTTCCCAGAATTCTCCTCATCTCCTAGTCCCACCTATCTTCTTGCCTCATTGGCCGAACAGTGTTTTATTCATTAACCAATAAGAGAAACACATACAGAAAGACATCAACCACCCATCAAGGAGTCCCTTGAGATCTCATTCTCTTCCCTTCCCTTGGAACCACTTGGGAACCTTCCATGATCTTCCTGGCTGGTCTTTCTCTCCTTCTCCCGAAGCCGTCTCTGTTTTCACACTTCCCCATCATTTTCTTCCACAAAACCTCACACTCTAATACACTAACCCAATTGAAAAAAAGAACTGTATCCACCAAATGTACAATTGTCAGGGCAGCACCACTCAGAAAGTTCACCTAGAGAAGGAAGAATCCTTTCTATAAAGGAAGATTCCCTGGAACTTGGCTACTGGCCTTGCTTTTACTCTACGAGGCTGGGGTGACACCAGTTAGGAAGGTGAAGCACCAGGCCATCCTGAGGCTGCCTGACGTGGGTGCGGGGACCCAAACCCTGGTCTTCCGCAAGAGCAGTGTACACTCTCAACCACTGAATCATCTCTCCTGCCCCCAAGGAATCTGACACCTCTGGCCTCCACTGGCACCTGCACTCACAGGTATATATCCATTCACACACGTAATGCAAAATAAAGTAAATCCTTTTTTAAAAGGAAAAACATTAGCCAATGTCGTATTCCTTCTGCTGACTTTATGAGAAGGGTCTCTGAGGGGTTACCACACAGACGAGGCCAGGGTTCTGCAATCTGATTTATGCTTCTTTTGGTGCCTGTGGACAGGAAAGCCAGTGCTGATTCTGGTTATAATTACTGTGGCACTTAGTGTGGCCTGTGTCCCAGATCCTAGGAGCCTCCTGTGCAGTGTCTCTAACCCTCATCCATAGTATACAAAAATAGCCTGGTGTCTCTCTTCAGTCCTACTGAGTCCTAACAAACTTTTAGAGGTCATGACTAACACTTTCATTATATTATAAATAAACATGATTTGTATTGTGTATTTATGCATGTGGCATTACACATGTGCGTGCAGGTGCATGTAGCCATATATGCTTGCAGAAGCCAGAGGTCAGTGCCAGAGGTCTTGCTCTATCATTCTCTGCCGTATTCTTTTGAGACAGGGTCTCTCATCGGGAACCTGAGCTAGACTGGCAGCCAACAAGCTCCATCCATTCTCTCGTCTCCGTTCCCCCATCACTACTGGGATTACAGGCACCTCGCATGACCACAATCTGCTTTCTGCATGGGTTCTTGGGATTTGAACTCAGGTCCTCACACTGGTGCTGCAAGCTCACTCACCCACTGCTCCATCTCCCCAGCCCCAAGAAACACAGCTTGAAATTTCAGTGGTGTGCCTAACATAAGACCGTGTGCACACAGCACTTTAACATTACCCATGTGTGACCCCCAGCTCCTCGGAGTCTCATCACTAAGAATTAATGACTGTTTCTGATTGCGCTGTTGTTAAAGTTTCATATCGAAACTTTACACCCTGGTCTCAAAATGCAACTCGAGAAAATAGATCGCTTTTTTTTTCTTCCCAAATACTTCGTTGTGTGTGAACACACTGGCAGAAGGTGGGGGGGAATGAAGGACTCCAAGGAAGACTGTTTAAGATTTTAGTGCAGCTACTTAAAAACAAGTACATAACATTGTTTGATTTAGGAGAGGCCTGAAGGAATAGTAAACAAAAAAGCTGTGCAGCCAACCCTCTGCATGCTGCACTACCTGGGAAAAGCATTGTTTGTTCACAGCAAATATGTAACCACAAAACACATTAAAATGCAGAAAAATCATCTGGCCAAACAAAATCATGATAAATCAGCTTGAAACTTGTTGCCATTCCTGGCTGTTAAGTATGCCCAGCCAAGGGAGAGAGTGCGTTACTCACCAACTTAATTGTCCACATAATTAAAGGGGTTGCTGCACTCTGATTTATGGGTTGGATCTTCTAATTACTTAGCTGTAGCAATTAGGATTTTCTTTGTATTACACTTCTCCAGGCCAAAGATGCCTTCTATCGCTTGGGCCAGATTTAGGAGGGCAAATTCTGGCTACAAACCCATCCCCCAGAGCTTCCCCCCCTCCAGTTGAAGCTGTTCCCAACAAGGAATCGTCAAGGCAAGTCTAACGCCACTGGGAGAAGATGAGAGGAAAGTCCTTGTGGTGACAGAACAGCCTCTCCTTGAAAGCCCTGTCTGCTTTGAGGTCCCCCTGCCATTCCAAAAGTCCCAAGGCCTGAGAAGCTTGGAGTTCTGTCTTCATCCAATACAGATGTCTCTTTATTAGAGAAAGATCAGAAGATCTGGGAACTAGAACAAGTATGTTTATCAGTCTTTTTTTTAGTTTCTACATTATTATTCCATCAAAGTATACTCTTTAAGGCCAGGGTGGTGGTGGTGGGGATGGTGGCTCAGTCAGGAAAATTACCTTGCATGCATGAGGACCTGAGTTCTGTCCCCAGAACTCAATGAAAAACAAAAACATGTAGATGTGATAGTCAATGGTGGGATATGGTAGCACATACACACACAGAGTATAATTTTAAGAAAACATTTTCCAAGTCTCTCCAGCACCAACACCTGTTCTTTGCCTAAAGAACTCTACACACTCACAACTCGGCACAGGGAGTAAAAGCTATGGCTCTAGAGCCAAAATTCCATGGTTACAATCAAGACTCAAAAACTGACTAATTCTGTAGCTTCAGAGATGTAGTAGTCTCTCCAAGCTTTGGGTTTCTTAGCTGTAAAATGGGGCTAACAAGGAGACCTACCTCAAGAGTTCTTAAGAGTAAACATGATAAAACTTCAAAGCAAGCACTTAGCAAAGCACTCAACACATGCATTATTTGCAGTGTCTCATATCTGTAACCCCCTCAAACCATTCATTTATGCGTGCAACCAATATGTAAGCATCTACCGACTGACCCAGGAGGCCATGTTCTTTTCATTACCCTCCTTTGCCCTCCCAGGACATAAACCTTAAAGGCCTAGGCACACGAAAGCCATTTATCATGTGGAATGAGAAAAATTCAACTTTTTGAAGTGTCAGGAGGCTTGGATTTAAGCTTGTGTAAATCAGTTTTTGGATACCACAGGGCTCTGAAGAACACGCACAGCAAAACCTCAGCATGTAGCTATACCATGTGGCTGGAGTGCTTCTCATCAAGGCGGCAGGCAGGTCAAACAAGACCGTGAGGCGAAAGCTCAGCTGTGCCTCTGAGGTGATGTGTGAGACCTGAAACGATAGCCCTGAACTAGACTTCAAGTCGGCTGAGCCCCGCCACAGACCCAACTAGTGCTGGCTCTGGGCACACTAAGTAGCCCAGGGTAAGGTTCTTGTTCTCAGTGGCCTCGTGGTTCAGCAGGGACGTGAACCATTTAAGCACAAAGTCAGGGACAACTGAGGGGGAGGTGTAGTTGATGCTGCTTGGCTATGTCCTTCCAGAGGAGGTGATATCATCGCCATGAGGACAACTAGGGGGAGTTTCCGTGGAAACCAAGGAAGGCCTCTCAAAAAAATGTTCTGAGTAAAAATAATAATTTTTCTTAACTTTTTTTAGCTGTAGATTCTTCTTAAAAAAAAAAAACGAATGACTTCTCCAATAAGAAAGCATCTCTTGCCCGGGCGGTGGTGGTGCATGCCTTTAATCCCAGCACTCAGGAGGCAGAGGCAGGCGGATCTCTGTGAATTCAAGGCCAGGCTGGACCGACAGACTCCAAAACAATACAGAGAAACCCTGTCTCGTAAAACCAAAAAAACAAAAAAAACAAAAAAAGCATCTCTTCCGAATGAAGTTCAATTAGTTAAAAGCAGGACAGTGGCACCTATGGAGGCTCTAACAACAAAGAGCTCCAAGAGTCCCTTGGCAGAGTTTGATCTTTGTGTGTATCCCTAGTCCAGGGATCTCGGCAAGGCGCCAAGAGAAAAATTATACTGTAGCTTATTTCCCCAGCTGTGATTTTCTTTCTACTTATAAAAAAGACAGGGGAGGGAGGAGGGAGAGGGAGGAAGAAAGGGAGGGATGGAGGGAAGGAGGGACAGAGGGAAGGAAAGAAAAGAAAAGAAAGGAAAAGAAAAATCAGTGCAGGAAAACATCACAGTATTTGACTTAACAGCCCAAGGGATGCGGACCCCATTTCCCACACCACAAAGCTTGATCAGGAACAACAAAATAGCATGGCCAGTAAGAGAACAGCCTCCTTAGAAACATTACCGTACTCACTGACAAGTCCCTTGGCTTGCTTAGTTAGAGTACCCGATGCACACACCCCTTTTTCCTCCCTCCTTGTCTCCTTCTCTTCCTCTCTCCCTCCCTCCAGCATTTTCTTGTGACAAACGTCAAGAGTTTGATAAGAATTACAGAGTGAGCTTCTCTTTCAGGATAGGAGGGGACTTCAACTGGGATAAACAGCAACCATGGCTGAAAAACATCTCTTTAAAAAAGCAAGAAAGTTTTTGCTAGCTCATTGGAAAAGCTCACAAGCAACACGGACTCCTGTGTCTTCCTTGATCTAGGACGCTCGTGCGCATTCTGCCCTCTGGTGGCTGATTTTGTAAAATGCGCCCAGAAGGCACATTCTAAGCCGGAATGGCTTTTTCTCCATCTGACACCTCTGCAATCCAGAGCCCTAAACCACTCTGTTTTGAACAATAGAACAGAGGTTCTGGCTATATCCAGTAACTGATGGAGCAGATGCAGTGACCCACAGCCAAGCCCTGGGCTGAGCTCCTGGAGTTCAGTTGGAGAGACGGGAAGAGGGAATATATGAGCCAGGGTTGTCAAGATCCTGATGGGGAAAATCACAGAGACAGCTGACTCAAAGCTATTGGGAGCTCACCGACTATGGACTGACAGCTAGGGAACCTGCATGGGACTGAACTAGGCCCCCTGAATGTCAGTGACAGTTATGTGGTTTGATCTGTTGGGGGGGAGGGGGCTGGCAGTGGGACCAGAATATCTGACTTCTTGGAGCCCATTCTCTTGTGTGTGTGTGGGGGGGGGGGTTCCTTGCTCAGTCTTGATACAGTGGGAGAGGGGTTTGGTCCTGCCTCAATTTGGTTGGCAAAACTTTGTTGCCTCCCACAGGAAAACCTTATTCCCACTGAGGAGTAGGGAGGGGGTGGGGAGAGGGAATGTGGGGGTAACAGGAGGGGAGGGAGGGGGGACTGGGGTTGGTATGTAAAATGAAAAAAATTACTAGCAAGATCTTCTGAACAGATTGGAAACATGGCAAGGGGTGGGGGAGAGTGGGAGCTGGGAAGAAGAGAGGGAGAGAAGTGGAAGAGAGAGTAGGTCTTGGGGGAACAGGAAGGTTGAGTGGGGGCAGAATAGGGGGGAACAGGATAAGAAATATCATAAAAGAGGGAGCCATAGGTTAGAAGACAGATCTGGCACCAGTGAGACCTCTAGTGATCTAAAGGGATGATACCAACTGGCAAGCTAAGCAATAGTGGAGAAACCACTTTAAATGTCCATTCCTGATAATGAACTTCACGTCTACCCTAGATGACATCCTAGAACCTTCATCCAGTGACTGATGGAAGCAAAGGCAGACACCCACAGTTAAACACTGAACTGAACCCATGGAACCCAGTGACAGAGAGAGAGGAGTGATGACCAAATTGGTAAAGAATGGGCTGGCAAAACTAGCAGAGACAGTTGATCTGAACAAGGGGGAGCTCTTGGACCCCAGACCAACAGCTGGGAGGCCAGCATGGGACTGATCCAGACCCCCTGAGTATGAGAGTCAGTGAGGAGTCCTGGGCAACCTTTGGGGCTCTGGGCAGTGGATCAGTGTTTATCCCTGGCATACAAACAGACTTCGTGTGTCCATAACACAAAGATGGATGCTCTCTCAGCCTGGACTCTTAGGGGAGTGTCTGGACCCTGCCCTGAGTGAAATGACAGACTCTAGATACCCCCTATGTGGAAGGAAGTGGGGATAGGGTGGGAGGCTGGGGGGGGGATGGTGGGGGGTGCGGGAGGAGGGGAGGGAGAGGGAACTGGGATTGACATGTGAAGCAAGCTATTTAAAATTAAAGTAATTTTAAAAAGCTAAAAAAAAAGAGTGGATTTGTTCTGTGAAAGAAGAAACCCCAGTCGTTCATCCAGCAGTGGAGAAAAGAATATGTTTTAGGTATGCTGTAGGCCTCAATGTGAAACCAAAGCTTAAAGATTAGAAGACAATATAAACAACTCTGTATATGAGGTTCTGAAATACCGCCAAGAACAAGCAAAAAATGTATGCAATCGTGATTGTGAAAGTTGCCTTAAACAAAATTAACAACAACGAGCAGCAGAAAGTGTTGTGGTACACATTGCTGGTGAAACCTCAGTGTTCAGTCTGAGAATTCCTATGGAATGGAGTCAGTGGTAGAGTTCTTGGCTATTATACATGGGACCCTTGGTTCAATCACCAGTATCAACGAAAAAGTGGGAAGGAAAGGGACGGAGGAAGAAAAGGAAAATAGTACAAGAGAAAATGTTGTATACAATGGCTGTTGTCTTAGTTACATGGGAAGCAGGGCCAGGGGGATTTCTTCAGTTAATGAATTTGAGAACAGTGTGAGCAATAGAGAGGCATTTTATCTCCCCGCCCCCCCAAAAAACAAGCAAACAGAGGCCAGGCAGACGGTTCAGCCGTTAATAGCACTTGCTACTCTGGCAGATTGGAGTTCTGTTCTCAGCACCCAGATCAGGTGGCTCATAATGGCCTGGGACTCCAGCTCCAGGAGATCTGATAACTTTTCCTGGCCTCTGCAGGAAGCTGCATAAGCGTAAAAATACACACAGAACACACACATACACATAGTAACAATGAAATGAATCTTTAAAAAAATAAGAGAACAAATAAAAGAAAAACACAGGGGTGAAATGGTGATACAGTCAATATGTTGCACAGCCTTTCAATACACAAAACGCAGATCAAAACCTCAATCAGATAACAACCAGTTCCCATAACGCTGTCATTTTTAAAAGTAGCAATACTTGGTCCAGATGAAGACTAGGGTGTGTAGAAAGCAAAGACCCTCTGCCCTGCTCAGGAGAGGGATCTCAGTAGTTGCTTGTTTGCTATGTGTTGGGGATAGGACTGAGAGTCTCACTAGACAAATGCTCTATCGCTGACATACATCCCAAGCCCCCTTACTATTTATTTTATTTTGAGATGGTCTCATTAAATTGTCCATGATGGCCTTGAACTTGTTAGGCAACCCAGGCAGGCCTTGAACTTAAGATGTTTCTGCTTCAGCCTCCTTTTGTAGCTGAGTTGACAGGTATTCCTAGCCAGGCCCAGCTCACTGGTGAAAGTTTAAATTGACACAGTCACAATGAATATTTAATGAACAACTAATTAATAATAAATAGCCAATAAATATCTAATTGCTATATCTAATTGGCATCATAGAGTAAACATATAAGTAATATCTGTAAAGTTAATGGCACACATTCTTTCCAGAGGAGCTCTCCCGAGTCTATTTTCTGCTCTCCTACACTTGGGAGCATGTTGACAGTAATGAGATGGAGGGGATATTACTGCACTAGCAGATTCTACATATTCCAGAATCAGTGGCATTCTTCCGCCAGAGCTCAGCCTGGTAGTTAGAGGCAGGCATGGGGTTTGGGGTTATAGTACCTGCAATCACTTCTATGTATGTCTGTAGAGATCTCCAGAAGCTGAGACCCAGTCCATTGCTTTATCAGTGGAGATATTAGTGGGTTTGTCCTAAGAGTATTGAGGAAATTAAATGACAGATAGATTAAGTTATTTTTTTTACAAAGCCTGTTACTTAGTAGATGGGCAATAAGTGACCCTACTGTTTTCATTATCACTATTCTGACTGTTCCAGGGATTAATGAGAATTTACCACTCAGGAGAATTATTATTTTTTCTTCCTGGAGCACAGGTACACAGAGAGAATGTCCCATGACATACTCTAAGAATGGAAAGGATGGCAGTTGAGGATTCCAGTTTGGAAACAACCACAAAAGCATCAATTGTTTTACCATCTGTCAATTAGAAACCAGAGTCTCAGGCTAGGGAGATGGCTCAGGAGGGAAAAATTCCCCAGAACCTACTAAAAAAGACCAGATCTGCCTGAACACATCTGTAATCCTAACACCCCTGCTGTGATATGGAAGACAGGCACAGGAGGATCCCTGGAAGCATTGGTGAACAAGAAACTCAGTCTCAAACAAGATAGGAGACCAGGAATAACACCCAGCATTGTCCTCTGACTTCTACATGCAAATGGCACATGTACACCCACATTCACACAGGCGCATACAAGTGTGCACGTAAACAAATTTAAAAAAGAATCACCAGAGAGTGTTGCCAATCCCAAACGATCACTCTCCAGAGCTACAGTGGGGGTTACCTCACAGAGCAGTGGAAAACTTATCGTCCTATGCCTGCCCTGTGGCCACCCGCAGGAAGTATGCCCTGAGACTGTATGGAGTCTTTTTCGTTGGAACAGCTTCTTGGTTCTGTGCTCTACGTTAATCTGGCCAATGGCTCCCTCGGAAAGCCAGTGAGCCACAAGCCCTTAAGATGGGAAGAGAAGCCGGGTGGTGGTGGCGCACGCCTTTAATCCCAGCACTCGGGAGGCAGAGGCAGGCAGATCTCTGTGAGTTCGAGGCCGGGCTGGACCGATAGCCTCTGAAACAATACAGAGAAACCCTGTCTCGTAAAACCAAAAAAAAAAAAAAGATGGGAAGAGAAGAATATCACACAGGACTAAAAGAGGTAAGACTTGAGCCAGAGAGGAACTCTCCTTAAGATGGAGAGTGAGAGTTCACCACCGCCCAACAAATACAAGATGAGAGGGAAGCCACTCTGGAGAGATGTGGGCTAAACACCTTCTCAGTTCTCAGTGCCTCCTGTGAGGCAAGGCTCTTGCAAGATCAATTTTCCCTTTAAAAGGAATCCTTGAGCCATCTTTGCTTTTGCCTGTGCATGATCATGCCAAGAAGTAAGCATCAAAGCTTTTCTAAAATGGAAAATTTGGTAGTCAAGAACACATAAGGCTCTTTACAGAGGACCTGGTGTGGTTCCCAGGATCACATCAGGCAGATCACGACCGCCTGTAACTCTGGCTCCAGGAGATCCAACTCCCTCCTCTGGCCTCCAAACAGGCCTGCATTCACATGCTGCCCATCCCCACACACAGACGCCCACATAGACATGTAAGTGAAAACGAAAAACAATTAGCTGGGCATGATAGCACTGAGGAGGGAGAAACTCTGCTGAGTTGAGGCCAGCCTGGTCTGCACAGCCGAGTTCCGGGCTAACCCTGGTGACACCATGCCTCTAAATTAAATAAATAATTAGGTAAATAAGTAGATAAATAAAAATGAAATCTTAAAAAAATCTAAACTAGCTGGGCATGATGGTGAATGCCTTTAATCCCAGCACTAGGGAAGCACAGACAGGCAGATCTCTGTGAGTTCAGGTCAGTTCCGTCCAGAGTTGACAGAATAGTCAAGCCTATTACACAGAGAAACCCTGTCTCAGAAAACAAACAACCACCCCCCCCAAATCCAAATTATCTTTTATACTATATAATGAATTTTCTTCTTAGAAATCACAAATATCTGCATAATGAACACAGATTAAAGGACTTTCTTATTTGTCTTCACTGGGACGGCTCCTGTCCTCTCCGGCATAGCCTGTGTCTCATGATCTTTTATGAATGTCTCCAAAATATTCACTCTCCCTTTTACTTCATGTGAAGGGGAGTTAGAAATGGAAGCTTCAGAAAAAGGCTTCAAGTTTAGATCCTTGTGGGAGTTCATCGTCAGTTGTGATCTCTTCGGGTGCTAAGATCTGAAAATTCCAGGCCATCTTTGAAGTAAAGTTACTCTTCTCCCTCAAAACCTAAACGCACATCTTCCCTTCCCAAGAGAGACTAAGGTGTTCCTTGTGGAAGCCTCTGAGGCCTTTTACCACTTTACCATTTCGAGACAAAGTGTCTTAGTCAGTGCTCTATTGCTGTGAAGAGACGCCATGACCACAGCAGCTCTTATAAAGGAACACATTCAACTGGGGCTGGCTTACAGTTTCAGAGGTTGAGTCCATCATCTGCAGGACAGGAAGCATGGCGGCACGCAGGCAGACACGGTACTGGAGAAGCAGATGAAGGTTGCATCCAGATCCACAGGCAGCAGGAAGGGAGGGTCACTGGGTGTGACTTGAGCATTTGAAACCCCAAAGCCCACCACCTCCGGTGGCATACTTCCTCCAACAAGGCCACATCTCCCAATCCCTGTCAAGTACTGCCACCCACTAATATACTAAGCATTCAGATCTGTGAGCCTATGGGGATCATTCTTGTTCAAACCACCATACAAAAGGCACCCTGGCGTCCTTGCCGGTGGTTGTTTCTGGCTTACATTTGCAGGACAGTTGGCGGGGAGAAGTGCAGGAACAGATTGACAAAAATGAACGTGGGCTTTTACATTGCATGCCAACTGGAAAAGAGAAACGTCTGACAGGCAAAGAAATCTTACCAAGTCAAATAACTTTACATATATGTAAATGGGCTGGAATTGTGCCTGTCAGGCATCACTTCATATAAGGGAGGTCTAAATGCTGGAAAGCACTCGGAGACATAGACAAGACTGAAAGTACCAGAGGAAGCCTGTACTTTCCGGGTCCTCAGTAGGTATTCCCAGAAGCCAGGCCTGTACCCCCAAGCTCCATGGCTCCCCGGGTCAAATCATAGATTCTTGTGTGAGGGTGAGTGTTGGATGAATGTATGTTTGTGCGTGTGTGTGTGTGTGTGTGTGTGTGTGTGTGAATATGTGCAAGTATATCTGTGTGTGTGTAGATACATGGGTGGTGCAAGTGTATGTGTGTTAAGTCAGAGGTCAATGTTGAGTATCATTCCTCAAGTGCCAACCACTTTGTTTTTCCAGACAGGGGTTTCTGATTGGTCAACTAGGGTAGGCTGCCTGACTGGAGAGCCCCAAGGAGCCTCCTGTATATGTGTCCTCAGCGCTGGGATTGCAACCTCAAACTACCACAGCCAGCATTTGTATGTGAGGTAGCAGAAATGGTGGGGGAGACTGGGAAGTCTCCAGACAGTTTCCCACTACCCTGATCTTAGACTTTGTAGTATCTGTGAGGAACAAATGACTTATCCATGAGCCACATGTAGTACATGGTACGTGGTACGTGGCATTGTGTTCCTGAATTACAGAGAACACACCATGGGGCTCCTGCTGACTCCTGGTCAACTCCTAGATTTCTACCGCCTCACACGAGGGAAGGGCTGGGCAGCTCTCTGGGGTTTTGTTTATAAGGTCACTAATCCTCACAAGGGCTCAACCCTCAGGATCTAACAATCTCTCAGAGACTCCAACTCCAAGCACTGCCGCATTGGGAAGCGGAATTTTATATGAGTTGGAGGAGGACACTCAGATCATGGTAGGCAGGATGTCATATTGGGGCCTTGACCTGTGGGAGCAATGGAAGAGCCTCATGGGGGAAGATAAAAGGATGAGCAGAGAGCTGAGAGTCAATCCCGAGTCTCTAATTCCTTCCTAACCATCTTCCAGTGGGGACCACTCCCACGTGCTGGTGTCAGGAAGAGCCTAGGTACCAACTGGAGTGCAAGCATTCAGGAGCAAGCAAGTAGTGAAAAGTATCTGTGAGCCAGGAGATGGCTCAGTCCACCACGTTCTTTCTCAGTTTCTGGGAATTTGGACCTGACTGGGGTGGTCACCTCTCTCTGGTTACCCACACCTTTCCCTAATCTGGCTGCACAAAATTCCACCAGTCCAGCCACCCTGCATATTCCATAATTCAGCCACTGCCCAAAAGATTCCCTGCTGTCCATACATCTTTCTTAACCTGGCCCCGAGCGTCAGGTCCAGAGTCCTTTTCTAAGGGCATACAGTGGGTCTTCCTGAAGCTGACACTGTGGTGGGGTTCAGGCTGCACCAGGCTCATTGGAGATCAGCATCTGGAAAAGGGAACGGGGAACTGAGTCTTGAGCAGAGGGAAAAGTCACACACTTCTGACCCCTGGAATGGACACTGCCTTTTATATTTGTCACTTGTGAAGCAGAGGCTAGACCCCCATCCTTCTGCCTCAAACACTGACTGTGGGTTTCCCAGGAAAAAGGGGTGACCCTGGCTAACAGCTGGAGGTGGTCTGCTGGCCCCACTACCCATATATGGTCAGCACATCCTTCCCAGACACCTCAACCATCCTCAGTATAGACCCTTGCTGGCCTTGACCTTGCAGAATTGCCTGGGGTTCCAACTCATCTCTGGTCATTAGTCCTAGGCTCATTTTTTTGTTGTTTTGTTTTTTGGCTTTTACTCAAGGAGACAGCTCCACTCCCTATATCTATATTTATCTTTAGAAGTTTATTCTATCTTTGCTGTTGTTGTTAGGTATGGTGACACACACCTGTAATCTCAGCAGTGGGGAAGTAGAGGCAGGCAGATCTCTGTGAGTTCAAAGCCAGCCTGATCTACATGGAAAATTCCTGTGTAGCCAGGGTTGTAGAATAAGACTCTTTCTCAAACATATAGATAAATGGATGGATGGATAGATGGATGGATAAATGGATAAATGGACAGACAGATAAATAGATGATTGATAGATGATAGATAGAGATATATTTTAAATTTATATTAAAAGATATCTATATTTATGTGTATGTATGGGTGTGTATATTTGTACATGTATATGCTAATGCCAACAGAGGCTGGAAGTGGGCTTTGGATTCCCTAGAGCCAGAGTTACAGGGAGTTGTGAGCTGCCTGCTATGGTTCTGGGAACTGATTCTCAGGAGGAACAGCTCATTTTCTTAACAGATGAGCCATCTCTCCAGTCCCCTCCATCTTGATTTTTTTATTATTCCTCCTTTATGCATAATTTCTCTAACCTCAGTTTCCTCCTTATATACAAATAAAAATAAATAAATAAAAATAAGAGGCTGAGAGACGGCCCAGCAGGTAACATGCTACTGCAGGAACCCAAGAATCAAAGTTCAGATTCCTAGCATCCACATAAAAAGCCAGGCATGGTAGCAGGTCACCATGATACCAGGACTAAGGAGGCAGAGACAGGATAGGGTGATGCTTAGGGATTGCCAGTCAGCCCAGCCAATGAGCTCCAGTTTCAATGAGAGACATCATCTCAAAAAAATAAGATGACAATCAAATAGACACTTCATGTTAACCTCTGACCTCAACACATAACGCACATTTTCATGATTACCCATACACACATGTGCACACACACAAAAACATGTGCACACACATACAACATGAAAAATGTAATTAAAACAAAACAAAATCACCTCTTCCCAAGTCTTCTGTGACTGACATCTCTTTCTCTGATTATGAATTAATTCTGCATGACTACAGTATTAGCTTTATATCAAAACCAAATGTCATTGGGTAAAATTTCAAAGGGTTGCCGAGAGTATTATTTTTATTGCATCGGTTTCTTTTTAAATCAATTAACCAGAAAAAAAGAAGATGGGGGAATATTTTTGTGCCATTAGGGACATTTGGGGCTGTTGGGTTTTTTTCCTCTTTATGAGAGGGTTTCTTGTAATGAGATTTGACCTGGTTGTTATTTGCGTGTGGTTATTTGCTGAACACTTGTGATTCTTTCTAGCATGGAATCTATGAAATTGGTCTGTTTCAGTCATAATCAAAGGGACCCATCGTGATGTAATACAGTTTCCTGTAACCCTATAGGGTTGTGTTAGAATACCATCCCTCATTAAAGCCTTAGGACAAAAAGGTGCCAGTGTGTTTTCAATCTTTGACCCCGACTATACACAGTTTTCTTTATAGAGAGTAAGTATCCCAGGACAATTGACACACCCTCAATAGAATCAGCATCAGCAATCACACATTACACATACATCCTACACCATGCAGGGATTAGCTGAACCAGCTAAACCCTTCTAGGAACCCCAACAGAAAAGTGAAAGAGAAGTTCAAAATGTGTCTAAGGCCATACAATCCCAGGTTTAATTTCTGGATTCCTATTTTTAGACAAAGCATGCTGGGGCATACCTGTGTGGTGCCAGGTTCTGGAGCAGCTAAGACTAGACAATGGCTTGAGTTCAGAAGTTCAAGGCCAGCCTGAGCAACATGGGGAGACCCTGCCTTAAAATAAATAATTAGAAAATGAATTAATAATAGATAGATGGATAGATAGATGATAAACAAGTGATTGATAGATAGATTATAGATGACAGCTGATAGATATAGATAGATGATAGATGTGTGTAGAGTATATGAGTAGTATATGTCACCTGCATACTAAGGATAGATGACAGATAGATAGATAGATAGATGATAGACAGACAGACAGATAGGTGATACATACAAATGGAGAGAGGAGAGAAAATATTTTTCTTCCAGATACTTTGTTTCAAGCTCACAATGGTGTCATCATAGGACTCCATGACTCAACAACTCAAAACTGTCAAAATTGAAAGGTGTCTTCCTAAAGAACAATTAAGGGGACTCCACCCTTCCTAAAACAACAGGGTGGTACTAAGCAAGAGCATCTGCCACAAGCCTTATACCTGAGCCCTTCTCTGCACTTCACACCCAACCATCCCCGACCTCTTCCTGTCGTGCTGCTGGTCCACTGGGCTGGCAAGAACAAGGAACAGCTGTACCAGAAACACCTGCAATCTCCTGGGTCTTGGAGCAAGCTTCCAGGAAACTCACAGGCTATGCCTCTAGGACAGCTACATCAAGCAGCCAGCACTCGCCTTTTGAAACCCATTCCATTAGTAGATGAGCCTTCCTAAGGAAGACAGGCATTGCTTCACAAAATTTCCTCCCTGGGATCTGCCTCTTTAGCGATGTGAAATAACCCAGCTTTTAGCCTACTTAAAAAAAAAGGAGTAAAGTTCAATCTCCTCCCCATTCACCACACATCTGATGGAACGAAAACTCAGAATCCAGCCCTAGCCTAGTGCATTTCCCCCATGGAGGAGCCGTGTGGTTTAGGAGCTCTGCCACCGACTGCATAGGCAAAAAAAAAAAAAATGCAGAGTTTGTCTCTTTTGTCAGTCTGGAGATAAAATCCTATTCTTTGTAATCCCCGAAGAAACAAATCAAATAAACTCAGGCTGAGCTAACCATTTTCAATCCATCAAAGCAATCAAATTCTGTTTACCTGAGCCGCAATGATTTCTAAAATGTTATTAAAAAGTGAAATGGAGTTTAACTATTCCAAAAAACTGAAAATGATGTGCAAACACAAAAGGGATAAGATTTCTGTAATTATGTAGACACAAAGTCGGTGCCATCATTTGTGGCACAATACATTGTAGCCATGCCATGTAAAGATAAAGAACCCTTTGTCTAACAAGCCTGCTGCAAGTGATGCAGGCCCATAATTAATGCACGAAGTCTTCAAAGGGGTGACTCCTCATTTAGTTACTTTTATTGCTCTTTCAAGCAAACAATGGTCTTATAATTTAATAAACCAATTAACTGATTATGTATCCCCAAAATATTTGTATATCACCCATCCTATCCACTCCCAAGTCCTTATCCCATGTCTTAGCCTGACAGCAGCATAGTAAATGCCACTAATTAGTAGATTTGGCACATATCTAACTGGCAGGTGTTTTCAAAGTGTGTTCCTCGAGACTGTTGTCCAGGACACTCTAGTGACGAGGTTCAGCAACAGAGAGCCCTCCTTTTTGGCATCATTAAGAGCTCAGAAGACACATTATCAGGACTGTTTAGAGCCACTTTGAAAGAAAGAATAAATGCAGCTGGGCTTTCCTTTAGTCCATTTTCAAGTCCACAGTGAGAAAGATGGCATGCTTTATCAAAACTGCTACACTGGCTCCTGACTTTAGGTGCCTATTGTTGGCTGTATGATAACAGTGGTGTTTGCCACATTGAGGCTGAAGGTTCTGGCAGCTTTTCCATTATAAGCCTCTATTATCAGGTAGAGAAAAGCTTGCAGGGGGGAAAATATACCCAGGAATAAAAGTTGACATTCTGGCAAATGGCAGGAAGTTTCAACCTAGGAATGATTTTTCTGCACTTAAAAATGTGAAATTGTCCTGACAGGTTTTTCAGTAGCCAGAATATATGTCAATAAAAGCACGGGGATGAAGTAGCTTAAAAGGATTTGCCCAAACACTCAGAAAAGGATGTTTTTATTATAGGTACCAATGCATTCCTTGCTCTAGCACTCCAAAGCTGCTGTGGATCTCAACCCCAGACTTAACTTCCAAATGTTGCATAATGACTGTTACCCCAACCTGCAAGTCACTGGTACCTGTCTTGGCAACACATGCACTTGTTCATGGACTGATGGCAGGAAGCCTAAGAAAGCAGCAGATGAGGTGCGACAAATGTGACAGGTACAATACACAGCCAGCCCATGAACAACATTCTAGAAAATTCCCAAAAGCCACTTTCAGTGCAGCGATGGGCAAAATCCTGGATGTAACAGAGTCACATACAAGCATCCAGGATAGAGTCAGGGCCTAGTGATGGACTAAAACGACACCAGGGAAAGAAAATGCCCAGTCAAGCCTTCAAAGGCCTTTAACAGGAGGATGGCTTAACCTTTGACGGCTATAAGGTAGTAGAGGAAGTTAGAGATGCACAGGACTATCTTCCCGGGGCTAGGTGTCATAACAGGAAGTCTGAACTTTGCCATGGGAGGAACAGGTATTGATGGGAAACTCAAAGCAGAGGCAATCTATGTCCATGTTTACATCCTTCAGAGACATGCCTATAATTTCCAGATACTCTTCCATCCCATTTTATCCTATTCCAGCAAAATGGTAGTGACAGTTTATAGCTAATTTGATAATTCAGACCAGGGTTTACTTCCTCAGGAAAACAAACAAGGTTTGAGTCATTACTATGACACTTCCAAAAGCATCAAGCTCCCAGACCCCAGACTACCACCCATGTGTTCACTAACTCACTCTCAACAGACTTCCCAAGAGTCTGTGTGAAGGATGCTTTTCTAAAAGTGACACAATAAATCAGAAATAACAGTAAAAGCTAAGCAATATAAGGCCCTTGAGGTCCCACGCACTTAGGACAGACAAAAAGTTTTGGTAGTGTAGGCTGGATCGTTCTTTCTAGGGACCAGGGTGGCTAAAGATTGTCCAGTGGGCAGCATCCTCTGAGGTATGTAGTCACAATGATATGGATAGAGGCAAGGCGGAAATGCACACAGGAACACCATGGACTGTCACCAGCTCTCACAGTGAAAGACAAGAGCAGGAGGAAAAATTCTAACAATACAAGCATATCAGGTGCAAAGCAAAGGACTTGTGACCCCCCCCCAGCTGCGGGTGACTGGATAACAATGACACAATCCATTAATATCACCAATGTCACAGTGGAAGGAAGTCATTCACAAAGAACGTCTTATCCCCATGGCTCTAAGCTAAAACTTAAACCTTTGGTCTGCTTTCTCTGCTACTCTCTGCTGCCCCTCAGTGCCTCCACAGTGCAGAGGAGGCTGAAAAGGAAATGAGTGACAAGCAGTACAGAAGGCGCAACATTCCTTGAGGAAGGCAGAGTCAAGTAGGAGTCAAACCAGTGGGAGGAACATAATAAGCCATGGGTGAACCCTCTCCTGAACGGGTCCCTCCAGTGCCGAAAGCTACATCTCTGCTTCATGCTGCTACTTAAACCCCAAACCCTCGGAAGCATGTGCCATCCCAGACCCTTGGCTCCATGCATCTTCATGTTCTGTCATATCTCCCCCATGGTCCTCTGAAACCCAGACGCATCTTCTCCAGGAAGCCTTGCACAACTACCTGTTTTAATCAGCTTTCTATTCCTGCAACCAACACCTGAGATCGTGGACTTAAAGAGAAGAAAAGCTGTCTTTGGCTCATGGCCTTGGGAAGTTCGACGCATGAGCCAGTGATCCAAGGGCCTCATTGCTGTGGCAAGGCGTTGCATCATCCTGGGGAGCATGGAGCAGAGTTGAAGCTTACCTCACGCTGGTTGGATTCCCACTGTCCCCTTAGAGGTCTTGCCCCCAGTGGCCTAAGACTTCCAACTTACTAGGCTCCATCTCTCAAAGATTCCACCTCTTCTAATGGTACTGAGCTAGAGACAAAGTCTTGAATACAGGGGTCTCTTGGAGGATGCTCTAGATCTGAACCATGGGGCTTCCCCTGCCTCCAGGCTGTCCTATACTCCACAGTTGCTGGGAAATCCTCACATAGAATGTCCTATTGACGTGTGTTTATTTGACCTTACCAAGCTCTAGTCTGGGGACTATGGTTTAAATAAAGGTTCTGTTGTTATTTTGCTTGGTCTCACAATCCCCAAGTTCCCTTAGGAATGGCATCTGTTTGTCCTAGCAGCTCAAATGACATCGGACAGAAGTGACCATCCTGGCAGGAATGAAGACTTTCTAGAGATACCTGTAACCCTCCCTTCCTTCCTTTGACTATCAGGCTACTGAGACAATAGACCCCCAAGAAACTAGAATTTCCCCCCCAAGAATCTTAGGCTAGGAAAAGAAAAATACCAGGAGCCTTCACCAGTCAGAGGGGGAACTTTTGTCCTAGAAAGAGATTTACAAAGTTCCAAGTACTCATCAGACCACCTTGTAGGACAGACCGTAACCTAGACAATGGTGATGGTTGAGAATTGCACCCTAACTGAGACTTCTTAGCTATGACTACCATTGACCCTCTATTTAAACCTAAACCTCATATGAGCACCATAAAAAATGGACTTTGTGGGAAGGAACCACTAGACATCTCTGCTCCTATTCATAATGTGGCTACACTGGGGGAAATTTTTGTTTCTGCTTTCTGCTATTACTTATTTGTTCAAGTAACTTATTGAGGATGGATAGCTGAGTCTAGTTAGCTAGGGTTTCTGGGGCCCAGATTCAACTCAAATAGCTCTAAAGACAAAGAATCAGGGCAAATGCAATAACACCCCTAAGTGAACATCATAAAAGCCTGGGGAGTAAGGAAATGTTATATCCCAAAGCCTAGGAACTGCAGAGCCCACCAGGGTGGCTGTTTCCCTCCCCAGGGTACCATACCATACCACTGCTACAAATAATAGGCCTTCAGACTGGATCTACTGCATCCACAACACCAAGTGACCAGTTAGTGCAAAAGGAAGAGTCACTCCTAAGTAAGGAAGGGTCAAGCCAAGGGCGTGTTTGATTTCTTTCAACTCAATCACACAGCTCATTCTTATAGTAGATAAATACAGCATAGCCTGGATCTGAGAGTCTTGGATCATGAGAAAATGTCATCCCATTAATCCCTATAAATCAGGTAGCAAGTATTACTGAGTAAGATAACAAGAATGTCCCCCATGTTTAAGTTTTCCAGGATCTCACTCTGACTTCCTCTCAGCTCCCTAGCCTTTGCAATCTCTGTCAAAATAACTCATAGTATAGTCAAAAATAGGGTGCAGTGAAGCATTCTCAATAGGAGAGAAAGACAACAGCCAATGATGTCTTTTGTCAACCTACCAGAAAGCCTCAGTTAGATAGCAATCTTATGGCCTTCTGGATTCTCAGTGTGTCCTGTCTTTACCCTTTCTCTTGGTTTATTTTGGTAGCAGTAATACCTAGAATACTGTTGTCTCAGTTCCTGGTTTATAAGTTCCCGATGAAGAGGGTAGGGACCATTCTCAATGATCTCCAAGCCTGCTAATATCTAACTAGCTATCCAGCTCTTAGAACTGTTATTCTAAAATTTCAGGGTATATGGGAAATCCCCTGGAGAGTTTATGGGTAACACTGATGACTGGGCCCACCTCCAGATTTTCTGATTCAGCTTGTCCCAGGTAACATTGACACAGCCTGTTCCAGAGACAACATTTTGAAATCACTGCCTTAGACTGTGAGTGGGAACCTTGCAAAAGAACCTGCAGATCGGCTCAGACACTTAGTACCAAACGGACGTTCATCAGCTGAGCAAATGTCAGATAGCAAATTAAAGTGAAACCTGCCTTCCACCTGGACCATACTGCTTCACTTGAAGTCACAAGTGCTACAGTTAGACCCCAGGGCCAGAAAAGGTCAAGCCTAGACCCCTGATATCAACAGCACACAGATTTCCTCACCTCTCCCTTTGAGATGGTCATAGTAAGGAACTTGAAAAGCAGGTCAAAGTCAAACTGAGTTCTGACTCTGATTTCACAAAAGTGGGTTTTCAAATCAAATCTGGCAAAACCCCTAGGTCCGTGGGCCTCATTTACCCCACCCAAGTGACCTCTCCCATTAAGAAGAGGAAAAAGCTTGAAAACCTCTACAACATCAAATAGCAACTTAAAGAGTATTTTCTGGTGACTTAAATTTAAACCAATCAGAAACATCTGGATTAAATTGTACTCAAATTCTGCACGATCTAAACAATTAAAGTGGGGGAGGAGGTACTTGGCAAGCTGCCCTTTGGTTTAATCAAGCCTGGCACATTGTTAAATTGGGCTGAGGTGTTGATGAGCTCTGGGTATGCTCTAAGTCCCAGCTAGGCAGACATCTCACAGTTGCTTCTCTCAGGACTCCTGGCAGGACTTAGTTTACATCTGTTTTCTTCATGGCCCCAGAGGACAGCTACTTTTCAGTTTGATGCTATGACCCAGTCTGGTGTCCGACAATCTAGAGTATTCCACAGACTGATCATGGTGACTAAGCACCTTCGTGGGGCATAACGACAGAGTAACACCACCAGCTGCTATGGTAGGCCAGCCGCGATGTCTCCATGGCTTTTCACAGGTGGGTAGGTATCTTCTTCCTGTTGTCTGGGTTGGATGACCCTGCAGGATCTTACTCCTCCAGCCTCTCAGGAATCCAGGCTTCTGTGGTGGGCACTCTCCATGATTGTTGACGTGAAAAAGAAGGGAAGAATCTACACTGTTTAAGATTGGGAGCATCCACCTGTTCCTCTGTGAAACAGAGTTCATTTTGCTGCCTTCCATGATGGCGTTTGGGTGAGAATTAATAGTTGGTGCTGGCCGCTAAAAGTAGCTTCCATTGTCTAGTTGCACTGGCACAACTTTTAACTCTGCCCTGAGGTCTCCTCCCCCCATCCGTGCCTGCAGAATCAGAGCCAACGTCTATTTAGTAAATATCCCTGGATGTAGGTGCCTTTCAGCTTGAGAGCCGCTTTCGATAAAGTCCCCGTCTACCATAGTAGATGCTCAATGAAAATTAGTTGGCATTATGATCTAAACTGCAGCTGCCTCCCCAGGCCAGAAATCACTGAGCCAATTAGCCACTCAGCAGCCGCATCAGGGGAGATTATCAGATCGAGGGCTGGCCTCTCCTCTCTTGGAACAGTGACACTTCCTACTGATGTCCTTTCATGAAAGGGTGGAGAGGGGGCTGTTATGTTAACTGACAAATCAAAGCAAGTCAGGATAAAGACTGCAATCATTTTATTCCCATTATCCCTAGGAATTCAGCCCATATGGCACTCTGCCCTCATCATTACACACTGATCACAGACCCTGCCCGTTACCTGGGATCAGCCCAGTAACATGAAAGGTAGGGAACAGACCCAGACTTCCAGACAGCCTGTCACAGAAAATCCCCATTCTTAGGGGTTTGGGGAGGGGAGGATTTGGACTAATGTCAAGTAAATCATTCACCCTACCTCCTGGTCAAACACATTTCCACGCTTCCGCTTTCCGAAGGCAGCATTGTCCAGCTCACTCCATCTAAGAGGGTGCTCCTGTTCTGGACTGGGGGGGGGGGGGCAGGAGGAGGCGGGGAATTTGTTTGGCTGGCTGCCTGTGTGTCTAATTTCCATGATTACATGGAACTCTATGCTGAAAGCAGCCTTTGCAAAAGGACTGAACTCCTCTCAGGTGTCTCTCTCTCCTGCCCCTCCCACCTGCCTCCACCTCCCTCTGCACAGCCCCGGCTGCCACACATGACACTGAGTAATGGATCACACACCTTTAGAAGCTGTCACAATCTCCTTCACTCCTCAGTGGTGTCACCTCCTCCACACAGATCAATATAAGCCAGAAGGATGCCCTGCGCAGTCTGCAGTCTGGCTTCTTCCCCCTCTCCCTCCTTTTCTCTGCTCCCTCGGCTTCCTCTCCTACACACACACACACGCACACACACACACACACACACACACACACACACACACACAATACTCAGAACATTAAAGAAAGCTGTTATACTAATCTGGTGCATCTAAATGGGCAATATATATTGAATCCATGCTCCATTGATCATAATTATTGCAGGGCCCTTTATCGAGTAGCCATCTTAAACCATTATTTAGAGATCATTTTGCTTTCCATTACTGTCGCTATATTGCAAAATTCACAGGGAATTGGATGCCTGGCGATAGAGGGGTACACACAGTATTCGGCAGCACTCTGCCTTGTCATCCAGGAGTGTTTCCGAATGGGGAGACCCACAGCCACAGTCAGTGAACTTTTGAAGAGCCCCCATCAGCTTTATGGCAGAAAAATAAATCCTCCACCCGGGTCTGATTTTCTTCCTTGACTCTGCAAACAATATCACCATTATTCTTGCCTTGCGATAATCCTCAGTAAGACCCTAGACATACAAAAAAACCCCGACTCACACCAGGCATTTTGCAGATGAAGTGCAGTCATTGAAAAGTGCCTTGAATGAGGCATCTGGCCTGTGGGAACAAAAACAAGGGTGCCTTATCTGCCATGGCCCAGCCCCCTCCACAGGAACCTTATACCAAAACTGTGGCTTCGCCAGCCTAAGGACACTTGTAATGCTTGAGCCACAGTCTCCTTCAATGGCCCTATCCACCTCTGCCACTGTCTTTCCTCCAAGCACACACTACAGGGTACACTCTGCAGAGAGGGCTTCTGGGAGGAGCTTCTTGAAGAGAATGAGGCAACTGCAGAGACTTGAAAGTGATGGTTAAAGCTACAGACCCTGGGTCACCAGAGTGAGTGCACAGGTTTAGCACCATGCAGCTACCTGCTCTCTGCCGAGACACAGGACACACACATACACACACACACACACACACACACACATACAGAGAGAGAGAGAGAGAGAGAGAGAGAGAGAGAGAGAGAGAGAGAGAGAGAGTGCCAGGTTTCAGCTTGCAGGGTAATGGGGCTGCATGCTGGATCTGGTATGGGGACTGCTCCATGTGAGACAGCTACAGAGAAGAGTTGTTCCCACAGTTAGCTGTCCCCAGCCCCGGACAGCCTGAGTCAGACCTACACTTCCAATATATTCCTAGGGAAAAGTGGCATCTTCTGACCACATTTTGAGATCCCTCGATTCGCTGAACTGAAAGCTGCCTTCACTCTACAACACAGATGCAGCAGTGAGTGGAACAGCCCAAAGATGGTCCTGACTCCAGGGGGGTGGGAAAGTCTAAGGTTTGCAGCCTGACCTGAATCTGTCCTGGTTCTATCACTTACTAGCTGTGTGATTTTAAACATCACTTTCTAGGCTGGATTCCTCATCTGTACGTGTAAATGAGTGATTTCCTACATCACAGAGTTGCTATGCAAACTAAACTAGATGGCCTGCTGGAAATGTGACAGAGTTGCTGGTAATAATGATGTTGGGTTAGGTGTAATGAAATTGTGGGTATCTGACTATGTTTTACCTACTCAAACTGGCAGTTTTATATGGGTGTTCCATCCCCAGCCTCCCCAAAACAAAACATTCATTCCCGTCAATAAGGTTCTCAATAAATAACTAAAACATACGTAAGAGCCACAGAATTCTACTTGGCATTACAAACAGATATCTGAATTTTAAAAATCACAAACTGCTGAGTGGATTAAGGCAATAAAGTTAAAGGAAACACTCCATAAAATGTATTTTAATATTCATAATATTCAAAAAGTTAGTGTCCTTACAACATAAAAAAACACATTAAAACCTAGGCCAGCAAAATACCTCATCAGGTAAAGGTACTTGCCACCGAATCTGGCAACCTGAGTTTAATTCTTGGAACCCACATGGTTGAACAAGAGAACCAACTCCCACAGGTTGTTTTCTGACCTCCCTAACACACACAGAAATGCAAGCACAAACACACATACACAGGAATAAAGTAGTAAAAATTTTAATGTGCATTAAATCCCATCAGATATATATATAGTCTCTATATATATATCTCTATAAATATATATAGTCATAAGCAAGATTTTCACAAATGAAGAGACAGTCCATAACTTTATACAAATATTAGTCATCACTAACAATTAAAGGAATATCAGCTGAACTTAATGACTCAGTTAATTCATTGTATTAATGTAGATTAGATTTTAAATTAATGGCCAGAACTAAAAAAGCACGTTATGTAGGTATCTTCATACATTATAGGGAAAAGTAGACATTAAGATTTTGTTTTTTTAGTGCTAGAAATCAAGGGCCTTGTACATGCAAGGCAAGCTCTCTATCACTGAGCTACACACAGACCTAGGGTGGTCTTCAGGAGACAACTTGGAAGTAGCTAAAGCTTTAGACTCCTGGAAAATAACTAAGAAAATAATTAAGTTAGTGCATATCTTATCTATGTTAGAATTAAACTACTCAATAGATGACTAAAAAATGAGTCTACCATATTGGAAAGCATGAAATGGTCTTTTCAGCCCCCCAAATGTAATGCTACTCAACCAAAACTATAATAAAAGTCACTAATCATGCAAAAGACTATATTTAAAAGCAAATGGCCGTGGGAAGCTTAGCCTCAGAATGACTAATATGGGAAGCCTGGAATGATGCTGTCTGTAGAATCTGCAGTTTCTAAAAGGACCCAGGGGAATGTGACGCCAATAGTCCAAGCATCATATCTTATGAGCCAAGGCTTAAGACAATACTGCTTAGTACAAAGAGCAAATTATAGCATTTCAGAGATGGAATGATTCACTTTCCCTATGTAATTTACATATGCATAGAAAACTCTCCAAGGGTAAGCCCTAAAATATTAACAATGGTTTTTTTTAAGTGTGGAGATTATAGGTGTTTTAAATGTTTTATGATGAATATGAATTATTTATATAAATTTAATTAACTGGCCATTTCCTCCTCTAATAAGAAAATTTTGTGAAACTCATATGTGTCTGAAACTTCTTACATGGCCTCTGTTCTCACTTGAAGTCACTTAGAGCCAAATTCAAAATATCAGAGCTTCCAAGAGAAATAGTTAATAACAACTTTAATGAGATGTAATCTCTGTTCCACACAATTCACTGACTTAAAGAGCACACCCCAGGGATGAAGAGATAGCTTAGTTGTTAAGAAGTTCGTTATTCTTGCAAACAGCCTGAATTTGGTTCCCATCACCTATGTGCGGTGGTTTAAAACAACCTGTAACTCCAGATCCATGGGATTCCCATGCCCTCTGTTGACCTCCTAGGGTCATCTGCGCACATGCGTGAATGCACATACACACACATAAGTAAAATAAAGCTTTTTAAATAATAAAATAGAATTCATAATCTAATGGCTTCTAGTCATAAAGTTGCAACAACTTTAAAAGGATCATCTTCCCTCCAGGAAGAAACCTTGGCCCCCAACAATCACTGCCCACTCCCTCTAGTTCCTGTTTCACCCTCTTCTGGCATTTAGTTTAAATGGAATTGCATAAATGTGGTTCTTGACATGTGTTTGTACAAAATCTGTGACCATAGTGGTCAAGTACTAGAGTCCAGCCTGGGGAAATTCTCATATGTGACGCAAGGGCCCAGGGTTTAATGCACTCTGTCACTACTGCTTAAGGATGAGTTATTAGCTCTGTTTTGAATGTTATGAATTAATTCCTCACAGACATGATGAATATTTTATTAGGGTTCTCTAGAAATCAGAAACAAATGCATATATAAAATAAAAGGGGGTTTATTAGATTGACTTACACTATAGAGACTGGGTACCCTAACATTGTCTGTCTGGACATTGATGCATCTGAGAACCTGGTAGCTGCTCAGCTTACAAGGCTAGATGCTTCAGAAGTCCCAGTATGTTGTGGAAACCTGGATATTTGTGAGAGCTGCTGTCACCGAGTTCATATTGGAAGGCTGAAGAAGCTGGAGTTCGATGTCAGTGAAGACAGGTTACACCCGCAGCTGCAATAGACTCTCTCTAACACAGAAGTGAAGATGAGAACACTCCTGCTTCCCTCAGATCTCTTCAAGTCTAAGCTGCCAGTTGGGAGGTGACACCCACCGAGGACTCATACCTCCCCCCTCAGTTAATCTATGCTGGAATCTTCCTCACAGACACAACCAGTAGTGTGTCTCCTAGGAGATTCTAAGTACCATCACGTTGACAAGGCCAACTACCACAAAGACACAAGGTGGCTCCCCCATAAGAAAGCAACTCAGGGCCCTACCACTTCCTCACCCAAGCCCCTTGCCTGGCATGGGACTGATCACACGAGCACCTCAGAATTGCCAGAGAACTCAGTGAGTCTCTAGAACAGTGTCTGTTGCCGGGTAGATGCCCAAAAGAGGATGGCTGTTTGCACTGGTGTACTAGTTCAAGAGTGTATTAACCCTAGCAGGGTTTATCATAAAATTCCACTGTGGTCACTGAAGCCGGTGCCTGGAATAGGTTGGTGAAGTCATCTCCAAAACAAAACAAAACCATCCTGCCACCTTCTCCTTGAAAGATTGTAAGGGTGGGCAGATAGAAAACTTCTGACCAGCTCCAGCATGTATAGTCACCTCATGCTAAGAGTTTAGCACTCAAGGAGGGCTTTAGGTCATAACAACAATCATAATACCAATGAAAGTGTGCACTAGACACAACTCCATGTATTTACATCCCCACCCACCCACCCCAAGAACTGACTACAACAGTCACTCATTTCAAGACACCTACTGGGGCAATAGTTATGGCTGTAGAATTCTGCACTGGCATGTTTGATCCTGAAACCCAGGAAGAGCCAGGAATGGGCATGTGAGACCATAAGAAATGCATGGCTGAGTATCCAAGTGCAACCGTCAGTCAGCCTTGCCAGATTGAGGCTGCTAATGAACAAGATGTAGGAATGCCTCTTGTTCTGTTGATCTCCTAATCCTTTAGAGTCTTTTCCCTTCATCCATTGTTTTTGTTTCTTCTCTAACTCAAAGGCATAACTAATATTAAATTAAGAGTTGGAATTTTTTTCTTATACAGAAGTGTTCATTTGGTGAAAACATGTAAAGTATTTAAAATAGTTTGTTCTGCTTTCATAGTCCAGTTTCCATTGCTATACCAAACTGCCTGAACCTGGGTAACTTATACTGTTTTTAAAAAAGCCAGGTTTTATGGTACAGACTAGAAACTCCAACTACTTGGAAGGCCAAGACAGGAAAGTCCTCACGTTCAAGACCTATGTGGGCTAAAGAGTGAGTTCAAGGCTAGCCTGAGTGACTTAGTGAGACCATGTCTCAAACTAAAGTAAAAAAATAATCAGAGCTGAAGATACAGATCAGTGATAAGAGTGAATGTCTAACATGCTTGAGGTGCCCTGGGTTCAATGCCAGTAATGAAAAAACAACAACAAACAAACAAACAAAACCCTACAGTCTAGAGGCTAGAAAGTCCAAGAACATGACACTAGGGTCTGCCAGCATCTGTTAAGAGTTCCGAGTACACCACCTCATGAGACAGACCAGGCATACAATTCAAGCCAATTCCTCTTCTTAGAAAGCCACCTACACCACCACCAGGACCCACCCTGCCATCTCTCCCTAATTACCTTCCCAAAGATCCCCACTTCCAAATACCATTAACTCAGGAACTTGGAGATAAATTTCCAACACATGAACTTTGGGAGATGCCATGAGACTGGAGAAAGAGACAGACAGAGCTGAGCTTGCACTGTGATTTGGCGTGGTGAGAAGGAACTTGCATATAGACGCGTATATGAGTCAGCAGCAAAAAAAATGTGGATTCCTATGATTTGGGTTGGAAGGAGGAGGCTTATAGGTCAGGGAGAAAGTGATCTCACTTGGGAGGTAGCTCAAGCTAATGTCAAAGATGGCAGGCATGTGCCTGGTGATTCCGGAGTGCAGGTCACAAAGATCTACATTCCATTTAATGGTTTAAATCATTTATCTATTAAGCTAGTGGTTCTCAACCCATGGATCGATACACCTTTGGGGGGGTGGGTCACATATCAGACATTTACATTACATTCATAACAGTAGCAAAATTACAGTTACAAAGCAGCAATTAAATACTTTTATGGTTATGGGGGTTCACCACAACATAAGGAGCTGTATTAAAGGGTCACCACATTAGGAAGGTTGAGAACCACTGTATTAAGCTGTAAGGCTGCAAACAAAACAGTCCAGGGTTACTCAAGCCAGCCACAGTAGCTTGACTCAATGTGGATACAGTCAGCTCAAGTTGAATGCCTACAGACACACCCAAACCATTATACAAAACTTCACTTGCCTCATGTATGGTGGAAGGGTGGCCCATGGATGTATAGCCTAGCAGCTAGGATGTGTTTTAGAACCTTATCTCCATGGAACTTCCCTTTGGCTCTGTAGCGAGTTCTTTGTCCCAACTGGTCCTGCCATCCTTCAGCTCCAAATGAACATGCGGAAACATATATTAATTATAAACTGTTGGCCAGTGTCTCGGGCTTCTTACTGGCTAGCTCTGTCTTTATTATTAACCCAAAACTACTAATCTGTGTATTTCTACATGGTCTTATCTTACCAGAGAATTCCTGGTGTGTCCTGTCTTCCCGGTCTCACATGGCATCCATTCTGGTGGGCCATCTCTGCCTACCTTTCCCAGAATTCTCCTTGTCCTCGTTCTGCCTATCTTCCTGCTTCATTGACCAGATAGTGTTTTACTCATCAACCAATAAGAGAAACATACATACAGAAGGACACCCCCATCATGGCTCCTTTCCCTTCACAACCCATCATGGCTCCTTTCCCTTGAATCCACCAGGCCCTCCAAGCTCTTGAGTTGGCTCAACTTCCCTATCTTTCCAGGTGGGAAAGGAAGCATTCTTGAGTGTTCTCTGCTTTTTCTTTTCTCCTCTCTCTTCTTTCTAATGGTCATAGGTATGTGCTTAAAGACACTAACCGACTCATCTACTTAGTCTGAACACCCAGGGACTCATGATAGCTGGCACCTCACGAGTGAAACTCCCACTGGCTCTGTGAACAAAAAATTAACAATATCAACCACAATAAATCCCAACACAATGGTGAATAAATCACCAACAGTGAAGCCATTGGCTCTTTTCATACCCCGAGATCGCTAAACATGCCACATAGCTCTCTTTACTGATGGAAATGGAAATGCAAGACCCTGCTTTACAAACAAAAAAGCTAACATTACATTAAGTGTGTGTGTGTGTGTGTGTGTGTGTGTGTGTGTATATTTAATTGTTAAAAATATTATGGGCTGGAGAGGTGGCTCAGCAGTTAAGAGCACTTGCTGCTCTTCTAGAGAGCCTAAGTTCAGTTCCCAGCACCCACACGACAGGGCTCACAACTGAGTGTAATTCCAGTTCCAGAGGAATCCGATGTCTCTGGCCTCCACTGACACCTGCATTCATGTGCGCGTACTCAAATGCAGATGCACACATTTACGTATAATTAAAAAATAGATTTTTTTCAAATTCACTTATTACTTGGTCTCCTTGTAACATTTAGATGACTGAAATTTCCTTAAGTAAGGAAATAAAAAAGCATCACTGTTTTCCATTATCCATTATAGGGTATTTATTATTATTATTATTATTAGTGCCTTAGAGAAAGAAATTAAAAATATGAAACTCAGTAATACATAATTAATATTTTAAAACCTCGTCCCATTCTGCTTAGTTTCTCATTTGTCAAGCAAATGGACAGAGAAAAAGAGAGGAGTGGGGGAGCGGCAGGAATGTGAAGAAAAGAGAGAAGACATTTTAAGGGATGAGACTTGCAGAAGGCTAGAGTTTGGACACCAGCACCATCTATTGTGAGCTCCTGTGAGCTGCCTGATGCCACTTTTGCCACCTTTTTTTTGTTTTGTTTTGTTTTGTTGTTTTTTTAGTTTTACAAGACAGGGTTTCTCTGTATTGTTTTGGAGGCTGTCGGTCCAGCCTGGCCTCGAACTCACAGAGATCTGCCTGCCTCTGCCTCCCGAGTGCTGGGATTAAAGGCATGCACCACCATCGCCTGGCTCTTTGCCACCTTTGTATATGAGTTCTGAGGATCTGAACTCATGTCTTCACATGTGTGTGGCAAGCAATTTACCGATTAAACCATCCCCACCCCCCAGCTCCTTCATTTTATTTCTTTAACAGATACTTAGTCCTTGCCATGAATCTAAGGCTAGTTACTACAAAGATGAGTAAACTTAATCTGCCTCCCACACTTGGTGTTAGTTCAGAATTCTCATTTTACTCAGGAGGAAATATAGACAGAAAGATCCCATGTTTACTGCCTCCTGTATAGGAAAGGTACATGTCGCAGTTAGAATAACCTGGGAAGAGGAATTGTTCAGATCGTGTTTGTCTGTGATGTGCCCGTGAGAGATTTTCCTAACTGGGTCTATTGATGTGGGAAATCCACCACGATGTGAACAGCACCACTCCCTGGGTTAGGGTCTTGGACTGTATGAGAGCAGGCAAAGCAGGGTGAGCGGCAAACATGCACGCGTTTATTCTCTTGGATGTGTGTGACTACAATCAGCTAAAAGGTAAGCCTGTGGCCACTCCCATGAAGGTCTTTCTTGTCAGGTTATTTGAATGGGGAAGATCCGCCCCTAAATGTGGACAGCATCTTCTAGTAACAGCCCAGATAAAAGGACATAGAAGGAAAGCTTTGCTTTTTGCCTGATTTCTTTCAATCTTACTGGCAAGTCCATCTGCCCTGTTGCTGCATCATCCCTTCGCTGGTGTTGTTGATACTGATACTGGAAAAGAACCTGCTTTTTCAAGCTTCCAGTTTAGACTTGAAAGATCAGCAATTCTCTGGGAATGCTGCAGTGCCAGATTAGGACTATTTCTGTCAGGGTGCTTTTTATCACACCGACAAAAGACCATGTACGATGTGCAGCTCATATTTAGAACTTAGTTAATGCCAAAGACCCTTCCCCCAGCTCATGCTGGCCATCCAAATGAGAGTTCAGTTAAATTCAGCATCAACATGGATGTTCATGAAGGGGGAGCAATGGGATATTTTTGATTAATAATGAGTTAACGAGATAAAGTACACAATATGTGTTCAGTTTAGCCTTTTATATTATTTCTCACAGAATCCTCGGAAACTGAGATGTCCCAAAAAAGCGAATGTGTGAATAGATAGAGCCCTGATTCTGGAATGCACCTACTGGGTTAGACGCATGGATCTATTCTCAGATTTGAGAGACTTTCTGAATATACTTACTGGATGGAATCTAGACCTAAATGCTGATTCTTTTACATGCTGGAACTATTTGCATAATTTCTTCTCAATCTGTTGAAGGTGTTTTTATGAGAAACAACTGTTGTGGGTAGACATGTTTGCCCATATGGTACCTTGTTTTGGGTGGCTCTGGGATACAGCCATCTGCCTTCCAAGATTCCTGGGCATACAGAAGTTCTGATCACAGTCAAACCACAGAGACAATTTCATCACAGTGTTTGAAATCCATCAGTCAACAACAAACAATAGTGTGTAAGTATGAAAACACATGGTAAACCCACTTCAAATGATTAATTTGGCTTTGGGTACCAGAGAAAGACACGGATCTTTTAGAAGCTCACATTCTGTGGAGGAAGATGAGAAAGGCATAGTTGCAGATAATCAAAGAAAATAAATAGACAGTAGAAAACTGAGGGTAACAGCTTCAGCAGCTGCTTAAAGAGTTCAAAGTGAGGCAAGACCATCGTGGGCTGAGCTGGACTGGACAGGACTGAGCAGGACTGGCAGGAGAATTGGGAACATGGCTAGCATCACTCCCTACCCTATAAAGTATCCTGGTAGTGTTGGTAAATTATGTGTTCATCTCATGGGTCTTTTGCAGTATAAGATAGTTATTGTGATTCTGAAATGAGTCACTGATGGGGCTGGAGCAATGACTCATTGGATAAGAATGCTTACTACAATAAGCATGAGGACCCAAGTTCAGATCTTAGCATATACATAAAAATAGCTGGGTGTCATCTGGGGTTGTAGCATATACTTTAGTCCCAAATTTAGAAGGCTGAGGCAGGTGGATCTCTATGAGTTCTAGGCTAGCCTGATCGACACAGTGAATTCTGAGTCAGCCATGGCTGTGTAGTGAAATCCTGTCTTAAAAAAAAGAAAAGATTGGTATAATCGCATGCATCTGTAACCCCAGTGCTGTAGAGGAGTGGAGAAGAGAGGATTCCTGGAATTTGTTGGCTATAAGCCTAGTGTCAGGTTCAATAAGAGATTTTGTCCCAAAAAATAAAGTAGAAAGTGATAGAGCAGGACACCTGTTGCCTCTTCTGGCCTCTAAGCACAGGCACAAGCATGTGCACATGCACATAAAGATATGCAAACATCAAATACATACACACACACACACACACACACACACGGGTATACATACCCCACACACAATCACATGCACACAAGAAATGTTGGCTTTGTAGACAGTGCTAAGCCATACACAGAGCTAGTCTGACACAGGTGCATACCACAGCACAAATACTACATATACACTACATATATGCACACAAAGATTTGTCAGTATTACAGAGGGTTCTAAAGGTATCTGCAGAGTAGATCTAGGATAATACAGGCACTAGTGCACTCATACACACAAGGATATAAACACCTCTCTCTATATATCACAAAACACAAATATTGTTTTTAGATGGGCAAACATTACAGATAATACTGAAGCTTTCTTCAAGAGTATATCTAGGCTGATGGAAGCACCAATGAACTTACATGTATACAGGCGTGCATAACTCACAAGAAATCACATGCACACAAAGGTAAGCTGGCATTAACCAATTCTAAGCAATCTAAAGACTTAGGCTGACACAGGTGCATATCACATGCACATATACTATACACACACTATACCCACTCAAAGATGTGCCAGCATTACACAGTGTTCCAAAGCTAACTGAAGAGTAGAACTAGGCTAAAGCAGGTAGAGGGACACACACACACACACACACACACACACACACACACACCACAGCTGTGCATATTCATAGATCTACTCCACACACACACACTCACAGAGGGACAGACAGACAGACAGAGGTTTGTCAATGCTACAGACAGTTATAAATCTATATGAAGAGTAGAACTAGGCTTGCACAGACACAAATGTACCCATGGGCCTGACCATTTAGAAACAATTGGTGGCATGATATAGACTGTGTCTCTCTGAGCATTTCCATGGTATTTAACATTCTTTGGCATTTCAATGACCTTTTATGAGACATAATGCGAGCTAAAGCACTCATTTATTCTACCATCATCTGATTTTATCCAAAGGAAAATGAGAGTTGAAGCAGGTGCCCTAGGCTGAATCACGGATAGCATTTCAGAGCCTCTCCGCCTGACACTAATTTTGGCCATTTGCACGAGGCACCGAACTATCATTCCTATCATGGTATCCATGGCAGCTCAATTTTCAGAGAAACTGTAAGGAAACATTGACCTGCCACCGATTACAGGGATGTAATGAAGCCATGAACCAGTAATTATTCTGCATCACCCTGATCAAGTAACATACAGAGTTATCACAGTGATGTCCCAATGCTGGCTTGGGATGGAAGAAAATGGCCATGAATGTCATTTCAAGAATATCATCAAAAATTAGCCGGCAGGAATAAAATGTAAGACGCTTCAGGCTCAAGATGCTATCATGTACTACTGTCTGTCTCATAAATAACCCCCTCACAGTCCATACCTAGATGTCCTACTTTGAGCAACTTAAAAGCTACCTAAACAGATAGAATGATCATTCGGGAGAGATCTGGTAGAGAGTGGAGGGAAGGAGGAGAAAAATCGCTTAGTAGCATTTCAGGTTAACCAATGCTCAAAGATATCTGGGCCACTTTCTAAGAGAATCAATGCCATTTCTCCATTGAGAACCTGATCTGATAGGCCCCTAGAGTCCTGGGTATGACTCTCACAGAAGGCCTACTTGGGTTGAGACCTGCTTTTATATGGTTATGATATATGGACAAGGCTCAAGCCTGGCCCTGTTATTAACTGAGCACACCTCAGTGCCGTGGATCAGAGAGAGATCACTATTAAACCACTGTTACCTGGCTATTGTGAGGCATCCCACAGTTCAGGTGTCCTAAATCAGAGAGCACTGCTTCTTCAGATTGCTTTAGTTTGACTGTGCAAGTTTTGAAAATGGGAAAACAGGTTGCAGTTGCCAGGAAAGACAGGGACATCTTGCTTTGAGTATTTCTACCATAAACACACCCCCACGGGCAGCACATTCATACCTTACCTAAGCATTCATGAATACGCATGTATATATGCAAAGCCATACACACTATATATACCCCGCCCACTAGAACATAAACATAAGAACTTGGGTGTTAGACAATACAGTGTAAGCTTCATGATTCGTGGAGCTTATTGTCCTATAGCTGAGAGCACCCCTTCTTACACCGCATCCCCCTCCTCTTCCTTCTTTTTTTCCTGTTGCTCCTGAGAGCTGTGCACTACCAGTGTGGTCCATCTGTCATCATAAGAAAGAGGCAGAATATTTAATAGCAAAAGCTCTGGACACTAGTCAGGACTATTTTAAGACTCACTTGGGTAGCTAGGACATAGCTTTGTCAGTGAAGTGTTTGCCTAGCATGCCTGAGCTCTGAGTTCAATTCCCCCCACTGTATAAACCAGATGTGGTGGCTCACTTATAATCCAGCACTCAGAAGATGAAGATAGTAAGACTATAAGTTCAAGGTCATCCTCAGCTTTTTTGAGAGTTCCATGTTAGTTGGGGCTATTCAAAACAACAGAAACAATACAACAGAACTTACACAGCCTCTGGATCCAACAGCACAGCAGATATACTTGCATTCCATGTAACATTTTGCACATAAATTGTGGGAACTGTTTTTCTAATGCTATGAATGAAATAATTTCCCTATAATTTTGCAAAGGTTAGCGTGTACTATAGCGGTAAAAAAAAAAGGCTTTGATTGTTCAGAATGCTAGAGTTAACACGATGTCACCTTCTAGGGACACTCTCTCCTCCTTCTCTTTGTCATCCTTCTCTTTGAATGGGAACCCAGTTCATTGTGGGGGCTGATTGGATTGGGAAGTTTCCAAGTATTCATGTTATAGAAACACTTTCAAGTTTCATGTACTTTGTCCCAGTGCAAGAGCTGGAAAGCCCACGTAAAAATCCCTGTCTGATGGGACAATTTACCTGACCACTTAAAACCTCCGTTTCCTCATTTGCAAATTAAGGCTAATAGCTGGGACCACCCTGGAGAGCGGTCAACACAGGGGCAGCTGTTCACTCTCAAATAGCATCAACTATTATATCTTGATCATTCCACTTCAACTTTTATTACTTTTTTGTATAACAAGCTTGATGGCAGTGGTGAAGGACGTCTAAAGGAAAAATTTAGTCACAAAACTAAACATTTTCTGTGTTCTGTTTCATGCATATACAATTTTACAAATATGTAATCCTTTCCTGTTTAAGTGTTAGTTAATATTCTGACTGTTTCTCTTTTTTCTTACAACTTTGGATCAAAAATGTTTTTACATTGTTTTAGTTTTCATGTCATCATTGAATGATGTTAATTTACCATAATTTGTTTAACTGTTCCCATATTGCTGGCCATTTGGATTATTTTCATAGACATAATTTATGACTATGTCACTTGTATTTTTAATCTGTGTGTATTCTCAGCCCTTTGCTTTTGGAATGTAGCATTCCCTCAGGTCACTTTTTGCTCTGCAAAGTAACATTTCCTTTAATTTGTCTCAATTGCTACTAGATCAAGTTTCAAAGGGCTTCCTCCCTCTGGCCAGAAAGGTCCATAAAGTAACTCTCTTGGCCCCTTCCAGGATCTGTAGATAAGATTTCTTGTGCCTTTTCCATGTGCCAGGCAACACCAATCAAAGGTCAATGTTGTTGGGTCTGGCTAAGGCTAGATTCTTCCCATTGAGGGTGAGTTTGGAAATGAGTCTTGACACAGTCAGACCTTGAAAATGACCAAGTTGGGGATCTGGAAGATGACTCAGTAGGTAAAGTGCTTGCCATGAGGACCAGGGTTTGATCCCCAGGACCCATGTAAAACACAAAAAGAAGTCAGATTTGGTGGCGTGTGCTTACAACCCAAGCAATGGAGAGATGCAGACAGATAAATCTCTGAGACTCACTAGCCAGTTGGCACAGCCAAATCAGTAAATTCCAGGCTAAGGAGATACCCTGTCTCCCCCCCAGACAGACACACCCAAAAATTTAAGGTCTATGGTGTCTGAAGAATGACAGTCAAGCTTGTCTTCTTGCCTCATTCTCATTACAACATCCCCGCATTTCTTTGGGGTTGGGGGCATACCACAGCATACGGCTTCCTCGCTGCTTTGTACATGACATGCCTGAATCTGACTGACACTGGAAACTGTAAAATCAAAAATCCATCACAGCTGAAAACAAACAGTGCTAGAGGGAGAAGTCCACCTAAGCCGAACCACAAAGGCAGAGAAGACAGAGAATATGGGACTTGAGATTTAAAAAAACAAAACAAAACAAAAAAAGATTTGTAGAGGATAGACTAGAAACCTCCAGTGAAAGAGAGAAAATAAAGGAATATGTGGGAGTCACATCCAAAGGAAGTTCTGGAGCCCCTGCCTAAGGACCTCTCCTTAAGTTTCCAAGATTCAGAGTTTATGGCAACTGCCAGCCGCACATCTAATCAAGATGAAATCAGTAAAATAAAGAACGCAGTTCCTCGGGCACTCTAGATACATCCCAAGTGTTCAATAGCCACATGTGGCTAGTGGCTGCCACGATGGTTTTTTTAAAAAAGAGAGACAATTTCCAATGATGTTCTAGATGTTCCTGTTGTTGATGGAGTTGGTTACATCTCCAGAGGGGCCCAAGCTCTGCCACCATTACCTCCCACTCCTGACTGTCCATCAATTTTTGCTTTGCTGAACATGCAAATACTTTGCATGTGAATCATATGCAATACTTTGACGTTTGTTCTTCTTCCCATAAGACACGTCTTCCCGGACCACAGTCAACACTCAACGTGCCGGCTCATCTGACACACCTTCTTTCTTGACCTTCCGTCTTTTCTTCATTCCCCAGAGGACTTTTTGGATGTCAACCAACTTTCTTTCCTATTAGTCTCTGGAGAATAAGCTCAGGGTGAAACTTAACACTGCCTAACAAGCAGCATTTCTTCTTACACTCAGGTCTCAGCATTCCAGCTGACTTACAGGGTTGGCTTTCCCTGCTGACCTTTGCCCTCCCCGGCATGGTTAGATCATTAACCATTTGACTATTACTATACCTTTAAATCAATCGCCAGAAAACTCTTGCCCTTCTGGTACAGGTGTCTGGTATAAAACTGTATCTCCCCCCTCAGCTTAGGTTAACAGGATATTAAAATATTTGTATTGAGCATGCTGAAAAGCTCAATTGTCAAAAAAATAGCAATTTGGTGTCAAGTTCAAAATGAAACAGACAGTCCCTGAAGGACAATTTTGAAGAATCTGCTTTTGTCAAGCCTGGACGGAGGTGAGGGAAGGGGAATGAGAGCAATGAATGGCGTGGAGGGGTGGCAGGCGGGGGACAGGGAAAGCTCTGCGTTTGATAGGACTGGATTTTCACATCCAGCTTGCATGTAATTCACACATAGTAACTCACAGAAAGTCTACAAGCAGGTGATGGGTCAAGTAGCCAGTAAGCCACGGGGATTTATTTCCTAACTGTCCACTGTTAAAGCTACCATTTCCAACTTAGCTGCAGTCAGGAAAAGAAATGAGATGTAAAGAATGAGAAATAAGGGGTGATTCAGAGAGGCAGAAGTGAAGGGGATGCCAAGTCAGAAGCAGGGGGAAATGAAATCTCTGCTCACCTGGCACAGCTGTGTGCTCTAAATGCTTTACTTCATCCATAAGTGCTTTATTTCAACAGATACTAAAATCGAGCATTGGTTTAAGCCCTGTTTACTCTCAGATTCTCCCGTCTGCTCCTTGTATGGGAAATTTCAGAAATATATTTCCTGGCCTGGAATATGAACCCCCTCTGTACCGGCAACGCACCCTGAAAATGAGAGAGCAAGGCCTTCCGTATTCAGTCTCTGGTTTGCCTATACAACTGACCAGTTATAGACCTTGGGCAAGTGATTTTGTTGTTCTTAAATCCGTACCCTCAAGCAACACAACACAGAGTAATTCCTGTCCTGTGAATTTTTTGTAAGATAAGTGAGATCATTTACAACAGCAGCTAACATTCACAGCTGTTGCCATGTTGATATTGTTGCTATCGTCAAGCTCAACATCATTATTTTTAGTACTATTGTTTTAGTCACCGTTTTTTTGTTGCTGTGGTAAAACAGCAAAGGACCAAAATGTACTTAAGGTAGAGAGAATTGATTTGGGCTTATAATTCCAGAGAGAGAGAGAGAGTCCCTTAATGGTCAGGGAGGCAAGGCAAAGCAGGAACCTGAGCCATCATATCTCAACCCCACACAGGAAGGCGGGAGAGACAGACAGACAGACAGACAGACAGACAGACAGACAGAGAGCTGAAAGTAAGGTAAGGCTATAAACCCTGAAAGCCACACACACACACACACACACACACACACACACACACACACACACACACCCATGGCACACTTCCTCCAGTGGGCTCTCACCTCCTAAAAGTTCCATAACATCCCCAACCAATGCCACCAACTAGGGACCAAGTATTCAAATACCTGATCCTTTGGGGGGAGTTTTCTGATTCAAACCACCACAGCCTTGATTCACAATTCAATGTACACACTTACTTCCTTTCCTGACAATAGAATCTTTGTCTGAATCAAGTATTTGGTCTCTGTGTTTATCTTCATCCCACTTATCACAGTTTGAAATTATAAAACCATACATGCACAATGTGGGTTTTTAATCTGTCTTGTTTCTCGTTCACCTCTCAACGCTTTCAAATTATGTTAAGGGAAACGAGTCACACGAAGGATGTCGGGAAAAGGTGGTTGGATATTTATTAAGACAGAGAGAAATTACTTACATGAGAAGCTGAAAACTGGGTCAATGCTCTCTATGGTCTCCAAACCTAGGCCGAGATCCAAGAAAGAGTGAGAGCCCACTCCTGTTACTCTTTTATCCCTGATTTCTCCCACATACCTGTGACCACACCCCCAAGGGGGCGTGGTCAATGCTGTGGGGTCATGATCTCTCCCTACAAAATTAAAGTTTTATACCTATGCATATATGTATGTTAATATGTGAGCACGTCATGCGTGTGGGTGAGCATCTACAAGTGTGCAGAGGCCAGAGGTGAACATTAGTTGTCTTCCTCAGTCACTCTCAATCTTACTATTATTTTTTAAGTCTCTCACTGAACCTAGAGCTCATCGATTTCACAAGGGAGCTGCCTGTCTCTGCCTCTTCAGAACAGGAGCTAGGATCCTTGTGCTTGTTGTCTAAGTATTTTACCAACTAAGCCCACCTCTGCCTAAATTATATTCAAGATTTCAATAGGGCCTTTCCTGTCTCAAGATGACTTAAAGAGTAGCGTTGCAGGATACAGAGACTTTTGCACTCCTCTTAGATTCTTCTAGCTCCCGGTGTTGTCCGTTTTTCTGTTTCTCTACCAGCAGATACTGTTTCTCCCTGTGAAGATCATATGGCCCATGGAAGCTCCAGAGATAAAAACTAAACGTTTCTACTGCAGGCTCGGGGGATGGGGGGGAGGGAAATGGGAATTCTAGGGCAGACTTTGATTGGCCCATTTAAAGTCACATGCTCATATCTAAACCAATCACAAGTGACTCTGGATATACAACACTTCATCCTGACTGGGCAATCAGAGACAGATTCCACCCATAAGCAGCAGGAGGCTAGAGTCAATCTCGACTAAATCAAGCAGAGCAACATGAATATTACAGGATTCCCTTGGAAGGAATTCTCCCAATATATACTGAACACAAAAGCAATAATAATACGCCACTCCATTGTGTACACGGTGCTGAGAACAGCAAAGGGATCGGCGCACATTTGTAAAACGGATACATTCTGTGTCCATTTCTCATCTCTCCCATGCCTAAGTAAAGACACAAGGGCATGAAAACAAAGTCAAGACCCTGTCACAGCATCGCCCAGTGCTTGAGCCCAGCAGTTTGGATCAGTGCTTTTTCTCCTCTGAACATCCGTCCTTCTCTCTAAACCAAACTAAGCAGCAATTTCTTTAGCAACAGTTCTTGGGGTTGTATTAGATCAGAGGCCATAAGACACATACATGCATGGATGAGTGCATAGTTGGGGATATGGGAAAGTATCTGCTGATACATGGGTATCTATGGACACATGGCATTCTGGCACTGGGATTTATGAATGCATAAGAAATAAAACCATGTCTGTAATTCATATATATGCATACACAAATTATAAATGCAAACACATATATAGTAACTCTTAAGTTACAACAGTACACTAGCGGGGTATTGCTGGTGGCAATGAGTTTGACATCATTCCTTCTCCTATATCTTGTAAAGTTCCATGCTTGGCCAATTATAGACACTGTGCTGGCAATAGGACCCTGCCACTCTTCTTATTTATTTAATATCTGTGTAGTACTTACACAAATGCTTTAGATAAAGAATGAGCTGTGAGTTCATACTGTGTGTGTGTGTGTGTGTGTGTGTGTGTGTGTGTGTGAGCTAGATTTAACTATCCCTCAGGAGTTTTCAATCTGTTTTTCTTATTGAAGTTTACTCAGAAACATTGGCTGGGCAGTGACTGTGATGAGACCCCAGGGCTCTTTGTGTAAATTGAAAATCCTCCTGAGCTCGCTTCTGTTTTTGCTAAGGGAATCACACTAAATGTGATAATACTTGAGAAACATCCTCACTGTCAGCTTCTAATTGCGCTTGTTCATAAGCAGCTGAAAGGGAATGGATCTTCTCAGTCCATCTGTGATTACAGTCACCAAACATAGAAACATCCCCATCAGACCAAAATAGAAAAACTTCACCTTTAATAACTTCACATGGAACAAAGACTGGGTCACATGCTCCCAGAGGGAACATGGCATCTAACACTCTCTGCCTGCAGCTTCCTCTAGTAATTCCAAGATGTATATGATCTGAGGTTTGACTGGAGGCTACATTCTCTGACAGGCACATCTGAAACACCTTCCACACCAGCTACCCAGATGTACGCTGTGACCAGACCTACCAGCCTCTACAAACAGCTATGATTTTGAAATCAGAAGTAGGCTACTTAGATTTTCTTTTTAGATAATTCTTTTCATAAGTAGATTTATTCTCTCTTCTTGGGAAATTTCTCCTTTGTTTAGAACTAGAAAAGAAAAAAAACTGGGACATTTTAAAGTCATTTACTGCCTGCTTGATTGACTAAGTAGATAAACTGAGGCACAGATAATTAAGTGTCCCCATCAAATTCTAGTATTCATACTAGATACTTAGCAAACCTTTGCTGAACTGAGCTGAGTTGAACTTTTAGTTTGTTATTATTTTCTGCGCAATTGGTGATTTGCAGTGAGAAGAATGAGTAGGTTCTGACATCCCAGTCATGGGAACTAATGTATCGCGACCACTTGTGAGTACGCAAGGCCAGTCTTCACCTGAATATTCCACCCAAGCAAAAACCAGGACAAAGGCTGGAATGCTACGGGGTCTTCTGATCCCAAAGTTTCTCTGAGATCTAGGAAATTCTTTGAAAGGAATCTCCTTGGGGAGGTCCCCTGACTCTTAGTCAGCTTTCCAATACGATAACAGATACCTGAAAATAGCCAGTTTACAAGACAAAAGGATTTATTTTGGCTCATAGTTATAGGGTTACCTTGGGGCCTATAGTCAAAGGCAACACACCATAGTGAGGAACACAGTGCACAGCAAAGCCACTCACTGCCTGGCCAGGGGACGGGACAGAGAGAAAGGAAAGGGCTTCGGTCGTGGTTGCCTCGGAAAGCACAACACCCTTGAGGCCCTACCTCCCAACAGCATCCAGCTGGGGAGCAAGACTTTAAGCCCTTGAGACCTTTCACTCTGTCAAAAGTTCCCCCCTTCTGCCTCCCACCCCCCCCCCCGCCTTCCACCCACCCACCGCTTCCCCACTTTTCCCTGCCTCATCGCCTCATGTCTGTACCTCAGGACACAGTGCTGCTGTCCCACATCAGTCAGCAACCCAGCTCTAGGATGTGGCACTTTTCGTGTGTGATCTCTTCTAATCAGTTACCCATGAAACCCCACATGTGCGTATCTTTACATTCGTTTCAAAGATGAAAGAATGGAGGCAGAGCTCAATCAAAGGAGCGGTCCAAGGCGACCCAAGATGTACCTAAGAAGTATCGATGAGGTTTCATGTGTTCCCCCTCCCGAGAGCCTCTCTCCCTCCCCTCCCCCTCTCCTCAGCTTTGCCTAGCAAGACGTCTTGGAATTCCTTCCTTTCACAGTCTTGCTCACCCGAATTTGAGATGCGAGGTTCCCATGTAACTTTGCAGAGCATTTGCTTTGCATCAAGGTCCTCTATGGACACCAGAGGTGTCACTACCATCAAGAAGGAAGGACTGGACATGAGCACAAAGCCCCCCCAGAAATGAGCTATTGACTGGGGCGCTTCATGGTGTGCTGAGAACACATACCGGTGAGACTTTCTCATCAGGATGCTCTGTAGAGTCCCTGCCCCGGTGAAGGTTTGATCTTTGGACTATTTAGGCCACCATGTTGCATGAGTGGAGCTTGGGCTCACTGTAGAACTCGGGCAGGTCCTAGCAACAATGCGAGGCTGGCTTTCCAAGGATCTCGATGCACAAGGAACCAGGAGCCTGCTCATCACAAGGAAAATAATATGAGGTCCACGGTCTCAAGTTGGAAGAGAGAGAGAGAGTCTCAGCACAGAAACGTGTGTCCTGCCTAGCTCTTCTATGAAACACCCATGGGTTCACAAGGGCTCAAGAAGCTCCCCTCCAGCCCAGTGAATTGCTTCTTCACTATAACAGAACACGATGACCAACTTGGCAAAATCAGAGAACCCTAACTCACCAATCCATTTGTAAGCAAAATATGCCCGTGTCTACAAGTGAGTCCCAGAATTGCCTCCACCACCCTTTCAAATGTATCTTGGTGTCATTTAAAAAAAAAAAAAAAGAACAAGGTGATATTTTTCGCAAACTAGCTTTTTTTTTTTTTTCGAAATTCTTGTTGATTTCTATGTGAGACACTTGCCCACCACCATCAGTCCCTTTTGGAGGGTGGGTCAACCCAATGTGATGGCACTCATCACTCAGTAAGGGGAAGGGGCTACAATCATTGGAGTTCGATGCCAGAACCATCTCTTCTCAAAAACCCTTGTTCTGGTGGCTGTACCAGCTTATCATTCCCAAGAGGTCCCTTTTCTCGAAGTCAGGCCCTAGATGAAACCCAACTCTGACTCATTTGGTTTTCTGTACAAATTGCTGGTAAGTTACGTTCTTGGATTGGATTCATTGTAATTTTAACAGTTTTGTGATGTCATTGACTCTTAGCTTTTCTGATTAGATAGTTATAATCTTTTGTACCTGTTTCCCTCTCAGTCTGGAATGTTCTTAAGAGCTGACCTTAGCCAAGCATGTACTATGTACTAGGAACTGTGTCAAATAAATCACAACACTCTTACAAAACAGATACTGCTATGTGTCCGATTTTGTAGCCTATGGAAACTGAGACACAGAATAAGTGACTTGCCCAATTTCACACATCTAGCCGATAGAACTAAAACTCAAAGTCAGCCTGTTACTAAAACTGAGCCCCTGACTGTTCCAACAAACTACATCCAGACAGATGTTCTTTAAGCCCATCCCCATAGCCAATCGTTTGACTTCAGTTTTTAGAAGATTGGTCCAAAATCACCTCCTTTGGTGGGAACTTGGGGAATGTAACCAGATATTGTTATGTAACCCAAGCTAGCCTGGAACTCAAGATCTTCCAGCCTCAATCTCTCAAGCGCTGGGACTGCAGGCAGGCACCATCACAGCTATCCAAGATCACCTAGTTTACAAGCCCTTCCTGGTTCCCACAGAGAGAAGACCCATGAACACATTGCTTTCTTCTGCTTGCCACTGGGGCCTTTTGTTACCATGGCTGGCCTTCATACCAGACTATGAATTCCTGTCAGACAAGGAGCTCATCTTGTCCTTCTGTGTCCCTCAGAAGTCTGACACATGACAGATGGGCACCTGGATCCACCACTTACTTGGAGAAAGGAATCATAAACTAACTTTGTGCTGTTGTGTGAAGGAAAAGGGGCTCCTATACTCTCCCCTTCCTTTGGTTCTCTCTGCATGGTGAGGCACGCTATAGAACATTCCAGAAACAATCCTCAGGATCTCTCCACTTACCTCTGCAACCAGGCTTCTCTGGGCTCCCTTCTCTTTGCAGCCATCACTTAGAAAGAGAGGTAGGCTGGCAGGTTTAGCTTTGGTGAGCATAGCCATTGTCTATCATGAGATCTTCATCTCCCACCATCAGCAACCCATTCCTCTCCCTTCCTATGGCAGCGTTCTCTGAGCCTGCAACCCAACAACAGACTAATTGCTGTTTTGATTTTTTTCCCTCTTCATTCAAGCTTAATGATCCTCTTCTTACAACTACCCCATAATTACCGTTCAGAGTTCAATGCATTCGTTCATTAATGAGGAGCCATGAATTCTTTCTCAACATATCTAATTTAAATGGTCTTCTGTAAATGGTAGCTACGACATGGTGACAAGACAGTACATAAGCTCAGATTTCTGTTGTTGTTAAGTACAAATATTTTGATAAGTGCAGCTAATATGAGATATTTCCTCTTAGCTGGATATGATACACATTGAAATATGACACTGGGACCATCTGTTCATCATAAATATAAATGAAGTGATAATGAGCAAAACGTGTTAAGGACTATCAGGGATGATTGTGTTCTGATGGTTTAATTTGGATCTTCATTAATCTAAAAATAAAACAATCTACAAATGACAAATGAACACATTTCTACTGATACTCTGCAAGTATCTTTTAGGCTACAGACTATGTTCTTGCCACTTTGAGTGAGAAGCGAATAATGAAAAGAAGGTTGTTTAAGCCTCCTCTCAGAACTCCCTGTTTTCATAGTCAAATCACGTCCTAGTCTGCCTACCCGGCCTGATGAAGGTGATGAAATGGGAGCACCAAAGGCACAGGTGCGGGCACTTCCTACGCCAGAGCTTGACCAAATGACTTTGCTTCTCTGATCCTCCATTTCCTTAATTCCTGAGGTTGCATGAAATCTGTGAGCCAGCCTCAGCCTGACACTCACAATACAGAGCTAACACTGTGTGGGCATATACTGAGAGTTTAAATGGACCTTGTGGGAAAATTTACTTTATACATTAATATTTCTGTTTTATTTATCTACTATTCAGTGTGTGTGTGTGTGTGTGTGTGTGTGTACAGGTATATATGAGTGAATGTGTACAAATGTGTGTGTACAGGTATATGTGTGTAAATAAGTGTGTATGTATATCGGTGTGTGTATACAAGTGTGTATGTATACAGTTGTGTGTGTATAGGCATGTGTGTATACAAGAGTGAATGTGTACAGATGTGTGTGTGCACAGGTGTGCATGTGTGTGCAGTTATATGTATGTGTACAGGTGAGTGTGTATATAGGTATGTATGTGTGTGTACAGACATGCTTGTGAGTACAGGTACATGTATGTGTACAGGTGAATGTGTATATAGGTGAGTGTGTGTACAGATTGTGTGTACAGGTGTGCATGTGTGTACAGATATATGTATATGTGCAGGTGTGTGTGTGTTCAGGTGTGCGTGTGTATACAGGTTTATTGTGTGTACAGGTGTGTGTATATAGGGATGTGTGTGTGTGTGTGTGTGCATGTATTGACCAGAGGTTGACTCAGTGTATCTTTTGCTATCACTTCCTGCTGGTTTTACATTTAACATTTTTTAAAAAACTTGCCCTTAAGAGCATTGGAAAACAGGCATAGAAGAGCCTACCATGGCTTCTTGATGGGCCAGCCCAGTGAAGTTCTTGGAGTGGCCAAAGAATTCCTAGTCTTGGGGCTCTAAGAAGAGTATAAATCTGAATGAGTCTGCCCTTGTGGCTTTTGCCCTTCTACGATAGAATCTTTTTCCAGCCCAAAGTTAGAGAGTTTAGTTGGTGGGCCACATGCCTGCTGTTTGCTAAAACCTCAAGAAACCCTCCCTTTGACGTCCACAATGTGGACAGACCAATCCCACTTCTATTAAAACACAAGCCCAAACACTTTTCCTCACACAGTCAGCTCTCAATGGCTCCGTTCTGTCACCTAATAAACAGTGGCTTCTCGGGGATCATGCTGGTGTCCTGTCCTCGGGCACTCTATGGATCCCTCCTCTGGGTGTTGGCATACCAATTCCTTGCCTCAGAGGCCCTTTCTTCCCCTTTCCTAGACCTTGCTATTCTCCACAGCAGAGTCCCTAGTCCCTGGCCCTAAGCCTGCTTTCTACCTCTGAAGTCCTAGCAGATGTCCTGTCAGTGTGACTACATAACTCACATATGTGCTCTGGCACAACACCCACCCTCTGACACAGTGTTCCTGATGCCGCAGAGGTTTCGTAAGAGTGAACAGACTGAAAGACAAGCTTCAGAGTGTGAGGAAAGAACGAACTCATTCGTGCTCAAATACAGTTGGAACTAAACATTGCGTTCATGTGAAACTGAGCACTCCAAACACTGTCTTGTGTGTGTTTCTAGTGGAAATGGCTCACAGAACATTTTTTCTCACTTTAACGTGGGCTTGTTTTCTTCTCTGGATGCCTTGCCTCTGTTCACCATATGTGAACGAATAGCTCTATGGTCTAATGGGAGAACTCAGGTACCGAGTCCAAAATGATAAGGTGAAGTAAAATACATGAACTGTCTGGAGATAAACATACATGATTCCCCAGCGCTGTACACGGCTACTTATCCTACTAGGGGTCCATTTACTTGAATTAAAAAAAATACAGATAATGCTGTCACATAAGACGCAACTACTGAACTCAAAGATGCTATCCCATTTCTGAATGGAGAAGCATGTCAAGCAAATAGCATGAAACAGACTGCTAAGTTTTAATCACTGTTTTCCAAAGGGTGTTTCTTTTTACTTCTTTCCTCTGCTTTCTTTCTTTCTTTTTTTTCTTCAGGTTTCTTCATCCAGTTTCATATTCATTAAAAGTGATCTGAAAAAAAAAGCGGTGAACAAATTAAAAAGGGAGATGGCTGGTTTAATGATGTCTTTAAAGTTTGGTTACTCGGATGTACCTTGACCCTTAAGTCCACTTCACTCATTATCACTCCTGCGAGATTCCTTTGTAAGGGCTCAGAACACTTAGATCTTGGACAGGGTGTCTTAATGAGGGTGGAGTATGGTAATTATAGTCAAACTCATCTCTTCACTATCAGTTGTTTACCTTGTGGGAAGAAACGAATTCAGTGATCTCACAAAAAAAAAATGATAGTTTCGTTGAGCTGCCCCTACAAGTATAGATGCAGACACAGACGCAGACGCAGACGCCGCCCTTGTTCTCTTAGGAAAAGTTTGAGACGTTTGGAGGTGCAGTGAAGACAAACAGTTGGCCGGCCGTTATTCCGACTTCATATTGTAATTATGCCTCCTGACTTGCGAACACGAGTTAAAAAAAGGTCATCAAAAGTCTCCACAGGCACTGCTGCTCACGAACACTACAGACTTCTTGTTCACACAAATCAGAAAGTTGGATTCAAGGTGGTTGCTTGAAATGGAAAGCCGATTTACTCATTTGAAAAAGGTGGAGTTCCTGTTCTCTGCAATTAACCGCATTCTTGAAAAGCAACAGGCATGGAAAAATCACACGTCTACGGTGATTTTTTTTCAAAGAAAACAATTAGTACCCATATCAAAAAAGCTAATTCGGATTAATTAAAGAACACCCACATCAGTTAAATATAGTACTTCCTCTTTCACTTAACCCACTGTATTACAGTGTGTTGCTTAACAGTGTTGGGCTTCAAGATAATAAAGAATGGCAATTGAAGGGTCTGGGGCTTAGGAAAAAAATTAGGGTCTGTAACCATTTTAATTGCACATAATTGTGGATAAGGGAGTGGAACAATTTAATTTCTAGGCCTTCATGCCATTAGAAGGCTAATGAAACAGCATCAAAATTGGTTATTTAAGTAAAATTGCAAGGAGCTAGATTTCACTCTGAAGCAGAAATGGAAACCAAATGAGAGGTTGAATGAGTTCTCTTCCAGTGTTTCATTTATGCGATCAAACGGTAATTCAAAATCTACTAGAAATTACCTGTGGAGAGTTAGAACAAATAAAGTGAACGTACTTTTGAAGCATTCGTTTTTTTTTTTTAATTTGGTAAACATGGAGTAATGTGTGGAAGACAGAGTCCACCCTTGTGTGTGCCAAATGAGACTAGGAGATACGAGAAACCTGCAGTTTCAAGGAAGGGAGCTGTTGTGCAAGGAGTAGCAGTGGGAGGGAATGTTGGCTTTTAATAAATGTCTTTTTTATTGTGCTAGAATGTCATTCTTAAAATGAGGAGCTAGGGCAATAGCTCAGTGGGTAAAGCGCTTGCCCACAAGTGCGAGGAGGATATAAGTTGGGATCCCCACTGCCTGTGTAGAAAACTAAGCTGAGCATGGCAAAGTGCACACTAGTGCCCCCCCATGGGAGGGAGTCCTGGAGACAGTCAGATCCCAGGGTCCTTCTGGGTAGGAAGTCTAGGGAAATAGCAAGCCAATATAAGTGTATATGCATGCATATATGTGTGTGTGTGTGTGAGTGTGGAGGCCACAGGCCAGCACCAGGTGTCTCCTCTATGCTTCTCCTCCTTGATTGCTTTGAAGCAGGGTCTCTTACTGAACCTGAAGCTGGCTAATTCAGCTAGAGGTGATGACTGGAGAGCCTCAGGGGTTTTCCTGTCTCAAAGCTCCCCAGGCATGCCCCACTGCACTGTTTTTTTTTTTATTTTGTTTTGTGTTAATTCTAGGGACTGAGTTCAGGTCAATGCTTACACAGCAAGCATTTTGACTGCTGAGCCATCACCCCAGATCTCCTCCTGATTACTATTGTGACTTTTCATAGGACTTGGCTTGCCAAGCTTTTAACACGTACTGCCAAATTTTGTCATCTTACAGCAGCACAGCAGCAAACGGTGAGCACATAGTGGAACAGTGAGGGGGGGCGGGGGGGAGTCTCTGGTGTCTTCTTTGGAGTCTCCCTGCACAGGGGGACTGCTCGCATGAAGATGTGGTCTACTGAAAGCTTCGGGTACACATAAAGATTTCCAAAGACACTTTTCCCCCAAAATTTGAGTGTTCATTCTGAAATATGTGTCTCTTTTCTGGGCTTTGAACAAAATGGAATGTATTCTAAACTTGCCACTCAGAAGACCGGGACTTTTCAAATACTAAGCGTTATGGCTCTCTGCTCTGAATGCCTAGAATGTCTCATGGACCTATGAACATTCCAAAGCAGCAAGCCATGTGAACCCACCCCCCGGGTCTTCTGCCATTGACCCTGAGACATGATTTCTAGCTAAAAATAAATCCTCTATGGCCTCAGCATCCAAAGGGCTACCCTGTTTGCCCAGAGGTCCTGTGTCCCTTGGTGGATCTGTCATCATAATGACTTGTCTGTAGAAAGTAGAACAGACCTTCAGAGTATCTTGGGTGCGGTTAGAAATCATGTCTCAGTGTCAATGACAGGCCTGGGGATGGATTCGCATGGCTTCCTACTCTTACATGGCTGTAAGAGACTCTTTAGCTTAGAACTGGAAACCCATGCCTTCAGAAGGCACAGACATATTCTTCACAGACAAATCCCTGAATCATAAGAGAACACAGAGAAAATGAATGTAGCCTCTTTCTCCATCATTCAGAGATGCTAGCATCATTAATATCATCATTTCAGTATGTTTTGGGTCATCAATATCTAATCTTCCAGGCATGTGTGTATTCTTATTCTTCTTCTTATAACGATGTTATGCTTTCTGAATTGCAAACTGAAATTTTACTTACTATATCACAAAGAGCTTTCCAGGATATTATATGACCAAAAGCCATCTTTATAGTATTGTTACATAGTACCCATTAAAAAGAATAACCACAGCCGGCGGTGGTGGTGCACACCTTTAATCCCAGTACTTGGGAGGCAGAGGCAGGTGGATCTCTGTGAGTTCAAGACCAGCCTGGTCTACAGAGCGAGTTCCAGGACAGCCTCCAAAGCCACAGAGAAACCCTGTCTCGAAAAACGAAAAAGAAAAAAAAAGAATAACCACAGTACCCATTTCTAAACCAATATATTAAAATAGGTATTCCCAGGACTGGGATGATAGTTCAGTCTGTAAAATGCTTTTTCTTGCAAGTATAATGGGACTAGGTTTGATTTCTAGGTCGCTTGGGCATAGTGGTAGGTGCTTATCACAGCACTGAGAAGGCAGCAGAAGACAGATCCCTGGGGCTTGTTGGCCCAATAAGAGATCCTGTCTCATAAACCAATGTGATGACACCTAAGGAATGACATCAGAGGTTGTCCTCTAGCCTCCATGGGCATCTACACATATGTGCACCTGCACACGTATACACTCATACATAACACACAAATACTGATATAGAGCAAATGCTCCAGACTTGTAAAAAAAAAGACTAAGAATGGGTAAAAGTGAGGTGCTTGTGAGAATGTTCAGTCATCAAAACCAAAGAGAAAATTCTGAAACACCGACAAAAGTTCATCTTAAATGATTCTGCACTTAAATTAGTTTGTTAATGTTTTCAAATTCTTACCCCAGATTCAAAAATTGACTCTAGCCATGATAGGCATTTTCTGATGGTTTGTTAAATGCAAGAAAACCAGTATGGCATTCAATCATACACAGGTGTGTCAGCACACACACACACACACACACACACACACACACACAAGGACACGCAAGAGCACACACACACAAGAAAGGCCTTGACCTTATGTCAAAATGTTGGTGAATTTAGCACATTTATGTCTTAAATAAAAATAAAACATTTAAGTGTGCCCTGCTTTGAAATTCTCACTTTAAACAATTAACTGATCAATAACTGTTCTTAATTACATTGGGTAAAAGGATTCACACTGAATAGATAATGTTGGGGGAAGGGTAAAACTTCTGGTGAAGAGAATATGTGATGTAATTTGCTTATTTCTTAAACAATAAAATATACATCACACAAAATGTCCCAAGGAAACAAATTAAATGTGGATAGTTTATATGATTCATGGCATCAAGAGGACATCAAATTTGCCTTCTATAGGTGGCACAGACACCTATTTCCCTCTGACCTAACATCACGCCCCTTCAGATTCCCTGTCTGAGAATGCACAGTCCTTCATCTGGATCAGGAAAGGTCTTCCATTTGGGGAGACTTATCTAGTGTCTTGATCCTCCCAGATATAATTCTTTTGTGCAGATAAAATCACTTCATATGAGCAAAAGGAGGAAATGTCCAGTAAGGAATTGTGGCATTGCAGCCAACCCATTGTAAAATTGAGAGACTTTACCACCTGTCAGTCCTACTAAGTGGCATGACTTACTAAAGCATGCCAGGGTTTGCAAATAGCAGCCCACATGGAGCTGGCACGGAGACACGTATGGAAGCTCATATGCAAGGTATGTGTGGAACCAATACAGATTTGGAAAGTTACCAAGTGAGTCATTTTCATCATGGTAATTTTTCATATGACAGTAATGGACTGTACTTCATTTGAAGTTGTATGATAACACTGCCTATTGTTCCATCAAAGGCTTTAAAGGAAAAAAAAGCACTTTCCCAACGGCTAGTATTGCTAGGATAACATTTTCTTATTTATTATCAAGTTTGTTCCTCCTTAAGGTCTCTTTCTCTTGGTGGGTCATTTAATTATTTCCCATCTCCACAAACATCTGTTCTGATTCTGTTTCCACCCAACATCTCTTCTGGTTCTTTCTCTTTCAGCTTCAATTAGAAGTTTACTAATGCTGGAATCTCCGCTCACATCTTGGACCTTTGCAATTAATTTTAATCAGGCTTGTTAACACTTTTTTAATATGTAAGAAATAAGCAAATATGTAACTAAGAAGCCGTTTATGTCTTTCATGAAGGTAACAAATATGCAATTAAAAACTCCTTCTCCCAGTGACTTTGCAATAAATTAACTTGTTTTGTCACTATTGTGCCTGGATAATGTCATTTACTCTGGAGTTTTGACAGTCAGATTTTTTTATCCTTGGCAAAATTAGCAAGTAATATTAAGATCTAAGAAATGACAATTAGTTTGTGAATTAGGTGGGATATACAATGTGTTAATTATTGAGGGACCAGGCTTCATGCAATTAAAATTTAGCATCCAGATAATGATAATGGAGAAGGCTTCTGAGCATCTAATGAAGTTGAAAATGCTCATTACCAATAAATTAATTCTCAGTTGCTTAACCAGTCTTTAAAATGTCTATACAAAGGGGTAGATCATAATAATCATAACTGTTCGTAAATAGAATAACAGAAGATCCTGGAAGCCTGTGAAGACTATCATTTTACTGTTAGAATTCCCTGCCCTTCCAGGGAACCTTCCTGAAGACTCAGAAACATGATAGCTAGCCATAGAGATATTAGTAAAACATTCCTTCAAGTGTCTAAAGCTGAGAGAATGAGATGAGTAGAGGGGAGGGTGTTGAGAGGAAACACCGGTCAGGATGACCTATGCTTGCTCAAATGGATCCTATGTTTCAATGGCTTGGAACATGTCTCACGAGCTAAATGCATTTCTCTGTAATTTCTAAATGTAATTCAGAATCTGAGCTTCGCATCAATTTCTTATTGTTACAAGGACCCTGCTGTTCTAGGAGCTGGGGGATCAGTAACAAGTGTAGTCAAGCATAAAGTAAGCCATTCTATTACAGTGTGGTAACTATTATGACACGCCCAATAGAAGGAGACACAAGATGCTCCTAGGAACATATTGTGGCAGACAGTGGTAGAGATGGAGGACCAGGCCTGGTATTGTTGTGTTCCGAATGAAAGGAGATGATGGTTTGCATCATAGTAGAAACACTAGACATTGGAGAGAGGGGAACGATAAGAGGGTTGTGTGTGTATTTTGAAGGCAGGGTTGTATCCAAGATTTGGCAGGAGGAACTAGACAGATGGCGCTTTTATTACTGGTTTCTCCCCCAATATCACATTAGGTGGAAACCTCAAGAGTCCTCTTTGGGGAATTGGGAAGATTCCTGCATCCATAGGAGATGTAAGTGGGGGGTGCGATGATGGCCTTCAGGTTTAGAACTGAGGTTTTGTTAGAGGCAGAACATAGAGGATCATCAACCCCCATGATTCTAAAGCACTGGAACCAGCCAGCGCACCCAAGGAGAAAGTAGAGAGGGAGAAGGCCCAGGAGCAAGTAACTTCAGTACTCAGACTCAGACGGCAAGATAGAGGGAGAAGAGTTGTCAAAGGAGATGAAGAAGAAGCAATCAGAGAAGCCTATGGGGCAGTCAGAACAACTTAGTGCCGTGGGAACTGAGAAAGGAAGGAAGCTGAGAGGTGAGAGATGATCCTCACCTGAGGCGTGACTGTAAGAGGAACTGATGGGAAACATTCCTAAAGTCCGCAATGGGAGAATGAGCAGGCATTGTGTGACCCATCCACGCAGAGGGAAGCATCACAGCGCAGAAACGACATGAAATGTTTCCCAAACTGAACATCTGAACAACGCAGGTGAATAAGGTCTGATGGGGGAAGTCCTGTATATATTTGTCAATAAAGCACTGTTGGCCAATAGCGAACCAAGATAGGTGGGACTAGGAGTCCAGAAGGACTCTGGAAAGGAGAAACACAGGAAGTCAAGATGTAACGCCATGGGGTAGGAAGCCCGGAAACTTCTCCGATAAGAGACATACTTAGATTAACAATTATGGGGTAGTTACTTAAGTCAGAGCTAGCTAGTAAGAAACAAGCAAGGCCAACAGCTTCATAATTAATATAGCCTCCTGTGTGTTTATTTGGGACTAATGTGGCTCTGGAACCAGGCTAGCGGGAAGGCTTCTCTCAAGGAAAAGGCTTCCCATTACAAAGGTCCTTTAGCGAACTTGGTACGAAAAGGGAGAAGGAGGCCCATCGTAAAATTGCCTCAATGCCTACCGGAGTTCTCTTAAAGGCAGAAGATAAGACGAGTGCCTGCAGACAAGACAGTTTTGTGACTCCACAGTTGAAGCAGAAGGAAGATGTCTTTGAATCTTAGTGATGAGGTTTTTAGACATTTTTAAAAAAGGTTTACTTATTTTGTGTGTGCATATGCACCACATGTATGCAGGTGCCTGAAAGGGCCCGGAGAGGGCGTCAGATAACCTGAAACTGGAGTGGGTGATGGGAACCTAACCTTCATCCTCTACAAGAGCAGGATGTACTCTTAACCACTGAGCCACCTCCAGCCCCAGCTTTTAGAATTTAATGTGCAAATATACACAAGTACCCTGACTAATTAACCTCGAGAAATTATTATTTGTAGATAAGCACTCTATAACTGAGCTATTCTCCCAGCTGTAAGAAAGTGTATTTCTGCTGGTCGGTGGTGGCGCATGCCTTTAATCTCGGCACTTGGGAGGCAGAGGCAGGCATATCTCTATGAGTTCGAGGGCAGGCTGGTCCAACAGCCTCCAAAACAATACAGAGAAACACTGTCTCGTAAAACCAAAAAAAAGTGTATTTCTTATCGTTTATTATTATATTATTTTTGTCATCTTGCATTTCCGAACATTACAGTACGCATGCTGCCTTAAGATATTTTCTCCAGGGCTATTGGGATAAGTCTGTGTTTTACTGGAATCTATTCTCACTGTTCACTTTTTTTGGTACATTCACTAACTCTTTGACAATTCCATACATGTACACAGTGCATCTAGATCACAACCAACCCTAATGCCTCCTCCATACCACTACTTGCTCCCCTGAAACATCCCCAATACCTCCTCTTCCACTCCCATGTCTTCTTTCTAAATACCCAAGGACTCTAATGAGCGTTACTAATGCATGAGCATGGGAATCAACCAGCAACTGCAACCCCAAGGAAAAATGACTCCTCCTCCCAAGGAACCATCAGCTGCCAACGGCTCTTCAGATGGGGATGGAGCTTCATGGGCCCTTCTCCCAACGACGACGAAATGTTGACTGGCTTGATCTTGTGTAGTTCTTCTACAGATAACAACTGCCTTGAGTTCATGAGTACAGTGACTCTTTCATGTTAAAAAAAAGGACAGCATTTCACAACACTTTTCCCCACCCTTAGGTTCTTATGCTCTTTCTTTCCCCCTCTTCTGCAGGTATTCTACCAGCTGTAGAAGGAGGGAGGTTGAAATAGATGTTCCATTAAAGCTCAGCACTCAACAGCCACTTTGACCAGTTATGCACCTTGACAACACAGCCATTGCAAAACAACTGTAGTAGGGACTCCCTAGGAGGCCTATATGGCACCGATTGTGCCGCCATGTCTACAGTGACCCCTGAGAAGTTCCAGCACATTTTGCAAGTAAAGTACTCAACACCAACATTGATGAGCAGTGGAAAATAGCCTTTGCCATCACTGCTACTAAGGGTGTGGGGCAGAGATACTCTCATGTGGTGTTGAGGAAAGAGGACAATGACCTCACCAAGAGGGCTAGAGAACTCACAAAGGATGAGGCAGAATGTGTGATCACCATCATGCAGACCCCACGACAGTACAAGATCCCAGACTGATTGTGAGCAGACAGAAGGATGTGAAGGACAGAAAGTACAGCCAGGTTCTGGCCAATGGTCTAGACAACAAGCTTTGTGAGGACCTGGGGTGACTGAAGAAGATTAGAACTCACAGGGGGCTGTAACACTCATGGGGCCTTTGTGTCCGAGGTTAGCACACCAAGACCACTGGTGGTGTATCCAAGAAGAAATGAGTCCCTGAGCCTTCACTGTTAATAAATAGTTTATATATATAACTGGAAGCGGGGGAGGGGGGATGGCCGGTTGCAGTGACACATGCCATTAGGATTTGCTGAAGGAGGTAGAGGCAGAGGCAGGAGGATCACAAGTTCAAGGCCAGCCTGGGGGTATGTGGCCACTGATGGGGGAAGACCTGTGTATATGTAAATAAAGCACTGTTGGCCAATAGGGAAGCAAGATAGGTGGGACTAGGAGTCTAGGAGGATTCTGGGAAATGAAGTGAAGAGAGTCGTCGCCATGTGATCCTGGGGAAGAGAGGATGGGTCAGGATGCCGTCCTTGGAAAGATAAGTCCTTATAGAAATACATATTAGTAATTATGGGTTAATAACTAAGTCAGAGCTAGCCGATTAAAAAAAACAAACGGCCAACAGCTTTATAATTAATATAGTGTCCTGTGTGTAATTTGGGGGCTAAAGCGGCAATGGGACCCAGGAGGGAATCCCATAACAAATGCGGCAGCTGGCGGGAAGACTACACGTTACAGGCCACCATTACAAGTTCACTGCAAGTCTGCTACATGTAACCTCCCCAGTCATGGGTTTTGAACAAGTTTACAGTATCAGGCATGAACTCCATCCATTAGAGCAGACCTCAAGTCTAATTCTTTTTTTTAAATTGGTTATTCCCATAACAATCATGCCACTATTATACCAGTAGGCACATCTTGCCCGGCATGCTGATTCTAGAGCATGTAGGACCCACTGCTTCTGTACAGAGGCTGACCCTGCCAATCCGTGATCATAGGTCTTCCCATCTCCTAGTGTCTTCCTCAATTCTTTCTTCAGCACTCTGAAGTTTTTCTCATAGAAATCTTTCCTATCTGGGGTTAAGTTTATTCCAAGGTTGTTTTTTTGTTGTTGCTGTTGTTGTTGTTATTGTTTTGCTTTGGAGCTTTGTGAGTGTAATTATTTCCCTGGTTTCTTTCTTAGCATTTATATTGATACATAGGAAGGCAACTGACAATATACTATATTTCCTCTAGCAGTTTCACAGTACTTCAAGTCTTATGTTGAGGTCCTTGATCCAGTTGGAGTTGATTTTTGTGTAAGGTGAGAAATCAGGATCTGGTTTTATTTGTCTATGTATAGATGTCCAGTTTTCCTGGAACCATTTGTTAAGGAAGCTGTCTTTTCTCCAGTTCGTATTTTTCAGTATTGTCCTACCCAAGGTTTACATAACAAAAGGCATGGCAAGACTTGACGATCAGATCCTTAAGGCAATGTCCTGTTCTCTGTGATAGGCCATTCCTGAATCTTCTCACATCTGCACTGAAAAACCAAAATCTACCTTTTCAATAAAAGCCAGAATAGAGGTTGTATTAGCCAGCTGTCCTAATAAACTGATTTATATTATTTGCTAATGTGAATTGTTTTGGTCTAATAAAAATAATCTAACAAATGGGATGCTGTGCTAGGAAGATGACCTCCCACTTTGAAAATAAATGTCATCTTTACCTCAACATTTATTCTTGGTAAATGCAGAGTCTCTGTCTTGGCATTTAAACAGCAGCAGGAGAGCTTAATGAGACCAGTGGAGGGCTTCAGAACTAGCAGGAGAGAACAACTGACTTTTGTTGACTAGAAAGAAGTTCAAAGTGTAATGCTGACTACTGTACATTCCCTGGGGTGGCCTGGGCAGGAAGAGGAGGAGAAGTGACTATTCAGCCATTTGGATTTGTTTGTACAGTTGAACCAGAAGAAATGACTTCTTATATTCTTCTGGTGTACAAGAGGGAGCATCAGAGAATCAAACCCACACTCTGTGTGTGCTCAGAACTCAGGTCCCCCGGATACCATCGGCACTCAACGAAGGCCAAGTACACTCACGTGGTCAGAGACAGGATGTCTGTCCAAGCTGGTTCAGAAGGAATGCATTTTTAAAACTTACATCTAAGTTTTCTTTTCCTTGTGCCATGAAAATAAAGCTGCAGAATACCCTGATTGTTTTTTTCCATGACGCTAATTGATGCTTTTCTTAGGTTCTAGGTAAGTATCATCTGTGCACATGCTGCCGCATTAGCATTTCAACAAATAAATAATTTGTATACTGGTACCCAGGGCCATGACCATGGCTTGCTGCACACATTGTATATTGCTTTTCCACCTGGATCTCAGAAGCATGGCAGCCTTACAAAGCTTTTTTTACGGAAAGGGGGAATTGATGGTGTAGCTTCATTGGTCGATTACTTGATTCGTATGCATGAAGCCCTGAACTCAGTTCCCAGTACCGCCAAAACCAACATGGTAGAGCACACCTGTAATTCCAGAACTCCAGAGGCAGAGGCAGAAAGATCAGAAGTTCAAAGTCATCCATGAGATCTTGCCTCAAAATAAATAAATGAATAAATAGTATAGGGAGAGATCTTAGATACCTGCGTTGCTGACCACACCCACTTTGGGCGTGGCTACAGGTGGATGTGGATGTGGGAAATAAAGGTCTGTGCAGGGGGAGACGCGGACTCCCTCTTGGGGGTTTCAGTCAGGTCTCAGAGAGCAGCAGAGCGCTGACCTTAGTTACTCAGCTTCTCATGTAAGTGACTTATCCCTAATAAGACATATGAAATCCCTACCTTGTTTAGCTTAATATTCCTCAATAAAATAGGAAAGCATGCATCCCTCAACTAGAGTGGGAAGCTACCGTTTTCACTTACACGAGGGAACCATTATCCAGTTTACCCTTACTGATGCCACCAAACTTCAGGAAAGAGCTTATTAGGGAACAAGTCAAATACCCCCATCACCCTCACCCACTTCCTGTAGGGATTGTCCCTAGATCAGCATCCATTTCACTGTTTCCTTTCAGAGCACACGTGGCTTCTGGGAAAGTAGATGTCACTTGCTAAAGCACAAACTTCAAATTAACTCTGCCAGGTACACACCATGCACAAGCCCCACTCGAGGTGTTCACAGGACTCTAACACTTGCCATGATCCAGGGAGGGGTTTGCCACCAACTGTGAAGGGACTGAGAAGTCCTGTCTCTAAGTGGATGACCATCATTTTATGATGCTAACACCAAGTAGATGCTACACTGGAGCCATTGGAAGAACAAATTTTTTTTATTTTTAGCTCAGCATTTTGCAAAGTCTAACAAACAAAGAGGAAGCTAGCATGTCCTCCCTTCCAAGAGCATCTTTCTCCAGTTCCAAACTTGTCCAGTCCTGGAGGTAGGCCTTGGTGTGGGTGTGGCTTGTGGGAAGTGACCGCACATAGGTACAGCAAGCTTTCTTGTTGGACTGTCTTTGGATTGCTACCCCCAAATAATGACACAGAGACTTGCGGTTAGTTATAAAAGCTTGGCCGTTGGCTTAGGCTTGTCCCACTAGCTCTTACAACTTAAATTATCCTGGATTTGTTAATCTATGTTCTTCCATATGGCTTGGCTACCTCTACTCTAGATCATATGAGCTCTTCAATGTCTCCCTGGTGCCTCTGTACTACTCATTCTGCTTTCTCCACGTCTGGCTCATGACTCTGCCTTTCTTCTTCCCAGAGTCTTCTCTGTCCCTGAAAGTCCCACCTAACCTCTTCCTGCCTAGGTATTGGCTATTCAACTATTTATTAAACCGATCAGAAGGTGCCTTGGCAAAGACACATCTTCACAGTGTAAACAAATATTCCTCAACATTTCTCCCTTTTTGTCTAAACAAAAATGGAAGGATTTAACCCTACCAAAGTAAAACTATAGACAATAAGAACAATTGTCAGGTAAGATAAAAAAAAGAATTACATTTACAATGACAGTCCATATGTACGTGACAATTTTGGAGAAAATACTCCATTGTCTCTATCCTATCTTGATGACTCTAAAGTTTTATACCTAAACCACTTTCTATCATAACTTCTTTTACCATCCTAAACATAGGGAATCCAACCTCAGTGGCTCTGTCCCCTACAGCTCATTGTTGTTAGTGTTACAGATAGACATGGCATGTAAAATAAAAATGCTAAGACAATATAAAACCATGAAAGAAAGAACTCTGGCATTTAGGAAGGGCTGTGGGAGCTTCACACTGGGCTCAACATGCTTTCACTTGGCTCTCCTCTTCATAGGTATGTGAAGCTCAGAGCACAGTTCATCAGCCTATACAGTTAGTGACAGTGTCAACTAGAACTGAGAGCTCATTCCTCAAACCCCTCACTCTTTTTGCTCTAACATTGACTGCCTAGAGAATGGTGGGTTCTCTTCTGTGACTCATAGACATATGACCTGAGCACTTACACAGGTGCTGGCATTAGGAATGGCTCTGGAATTGATTTCATGATCTGCCATCACTGTCTTCAAATTCCTGTGTGTGTGTGTGTGTGTGTGTGTGTGTGTGTGTGTGTGTGTTATACATGTGCAAATACATGTATACATGTTCTTGCCCACATGGGTACATGTGGAGGTCAGGGGTTGATGTCAGATGTCTTCCGTATTCCCTTCTACAATTTATTCAGTGAGGCAGGTTCTCCCACCCAGGGAACTCTCTTTCTCTCTCTCACCATAAGGTGACACATTAAAGATAGCGGGAGGCCTCTACCCATCTGAATCTGTCGACTGCAGTCCTGACATCCATTGCAGTGGTCCTAAAAGTGATGGAGATCAAGAGATGGCTGGACTTTCCAGAACTCAGTCTATAGGCCTTTTAGGTGAATACCCCCAAGTGTCTGCCATCTTGTTGCCTTGTTACACATGAAGCTGACTTTAACCAATCTCTCTGTCTACCTTTCAGAAATGGAAGGGGTGTGGTTGGGAGTCTTTCAAAGATGCTTTCAACTTTGATGATGATAGACCAGATGGGAGAAAAACACATAAATACAGGTTATATTGACACTCAACAGCTTTCTAGTTTGAAACAATAATTTGTTAAATAGGTTCAAGTGAATCCTTGGAGAAAACTAAGTGTTCTTATATTTTTGTCTGTGAGCCTAGCCTCTAACGACTGAGCTATCCCTCCAGCATGAAAACTAAGTATTCTTAACTAAGTATTATGGATTCAATTGTGTCCCTTAATAATATATTAAATTTCTAATCCTTGCTGACTGTGGATGTGGCTTTATTTGGAAATAAGTTCCTTGTAGACATAATGTGTAGAATATACCTGGAGAGAACAGAGTTAGTAAGATGGCTTGGTTGATAAAGTCCTTTCTAGTCCCCACAACCCATGTTTAGAAAGAAAGAATGAGAGAGTAAGAGAGGGAGGGAGGGAGAGAGAGAGAGAGAGAGAGAGAGCTGCTGGTGGTGTGTGTTTGTGTGTTTGTATGATCAATATCCAGGCTTCCTGGTCAGCCAGACTACCTGAATCCCCAAGCTCCAGGCCTGTGAGCCATCTTGTCTCAAAAACAAAACAACAACCAAAAAGAAAAAAACCACTAAGGTAAATAGCACAGAATCCTGAATAACAGCACCTGAAGTTGACCTCTGGCCTTTACATGCATACTCACCTGTAGAAACACACATACACACACCTAATTACATATACACATACATACATTCATACGTACATATGTACGTACACACACACACACACACACACACACACACCCCACCACCACCACCACCACCACCATCACCACCACCACTAGTAGCAGCAGCCAAAAAAGTAAGTAAAGATAGAAAGGATGGATCTTCAATTCAGTAAGACTACTACAGTGCCCCTAGCAGGCTAAGGTTGGAAGGATACAGTGGTAACCACGGAGGGCAAGGATGCCAGTAGCCACCAGGGGGCATGAGAGAGCAGGCCCTGCCAGCACCTAGATTCCTGATTTACTGCTTCCAGCATGGAGTGGATAGTTTACAATGATGTTCATGGCAACTCTAGGAAGCCAGTCCTCCCTAGGTTTTAAAATATCAAAGTGGGGTTAAGAGACATATACTTAAGTGTTCAAAAGCACCTTTCAGTTCTCCCTAATCCCGTACAGGCTAGACTATCCTAGGGAGCTACATTTTTGTTGATGTTGTTGTTGTTTTTCTTTTCAAGACAGGGTTTCTCTGTATTGTTTTGGAGGTTGTTCTGGAACTCGCTCTGTAGACCAGGCTGGCCTTGAACTCACAGAGATCTGCCTGCCCCTGTCTCCCGAGTGCTGAGATTAAAGGCGTGCACCACCAACGCCCGGCTAGGTAGCTACATTTTAAGTGGTTTTAGGCTTCACTGAATTTTAAAAAACTACATAAATAGAGGATGGATAGATAGATAGATAGATAGATAGATAGATAGATAGATAGATAGATAGATGGATGGATGGATGGATGGATGGATAGATGGATAGATACATACATACATACATACATACATACATACATACATACATACATAGATGCATACATACATATACACACACATATATACATAGATACATAAATAGATATGATGAATGGATGGATGGATGGATGATAGATGGATGAATGGATGGTGGGCAGATAGACAGAAAAAACATGGGAATGGAGGGCAGAGGTCTTCTAGTCTCATCCCCAGGAACTGTCTACCTTGATTTTTTGAGAGGGATAGCTCAGCTAGGCTGAGTGGCCAGCCAGTCCCAGGGATCCACCTACCTCCACCACAGCCAGCTTCTTGCAAGAATTCTGGGTATCATACTTCAGCCCTCATCCTCACATTTCCCCGTCTTTTTCTCATCAAAATTCACTCTGGGGAAGCAGTGAGTATATTGGGCATAGGTGAGGGGTTCCTTAAAGGGTTGTGGGTGATCCTCTTCACCTCAACAGGCAGTGCCTGGAAAGTCTTTACACAATAAGGATGAGGGTTTCCCATGGCTGCATAGGTGGACCCGCTCACAACACTAGTCTTCCCTGGTCTGCACGCTCTGGTCTTTCCACACACTTGCATGCAATTAGTTATTTTTAAAAGTTAAAAAAATGGGATTGGAGAAGTAGCTCAGCAATTAAGAGTACTTGCTGCTCTTACAGAGGACCTACGTTCAGTTCCCAGCACCCAAATGGTGGCTCACAACCATCTGCGACTCTAGTTCCAGAGGATCCAATTCCCTATCTGTCATCCGCAAGCACTACACACACCTGGTGAGCATGCAGGCAAAATACTAATGTATATAAAATAAAAACAAATCTGTAAAAAAAAATAAATGTAAAGGCTTATTTACATGGTGAGATAAAAGATAGTATTCTCAAAAAGCCAGAAAGATTTTTTTTAATGATTCAGAAAAAGGGACACCTACCCTAACTAAAGAAATAGATGGCCCGCCGGGAAGGGGTGGTGCACCCGCCTTTAATTCCAGCACTCAGGAGGCAGAGGCAGGAGGATCTCTGGTCAGCCTGGTCTACAAAGCTATGCAGAGAAACCCTGTCTCGAAAAACCAAAAAAAATTTTTTTAATAAGTAAATAAATAAACAAAAGAAAATAGATGGCCCACACATGTTTAGTTTTATACAAGAGTTTGAGATAGCATGCACTATTATTCAAATAATTCAAAACATCATTACTTATTCAAATACTAATTATTTGTGTGTAACTCTTTTGCTTGTATGTCTAAGGGCTCTTTAGCTCAGTAGGCATTCTATTTAGTTGAACAACTGAAAATCAATACTAGTTGAAAGGGGAAAGCGAGTTTTGAAGTGGAAAGCATATTCATTCAAGGAATCGTTAATTAAAGACCCAAATTATAAGACAGAGAACTGGATGGGAAAATGAGAAATCAAGCCTTATCTAGCTGCTCCATCTGCTGTCCTCTAAGGAGATTTCTCCCATTGTCCATCCCTTCTGTGTGTGTGTGTGTGTGTGTGTGTGTGTGTGTGTCTGTCTGTCTGTCTGTCTGTCTGTCTGTCTGCTGTCTGTCTATGTCCCTCTGTGTGTCTTTCTCTGTCTCTGTCTGTCTCTCTCCCTATCTATCTATCTATCTATCTACCTATCTATCTATCTACCTATCCATCTATCTATCTTGAAACAGGGTCTCATTGTATAGACCTACACACCTAGAACTCTATGTGTAGAGCAGGCTGGCCTCAGATTCACAGAGTTTCACCTACTTCTGCTTCCTAGTGCTGGGATTAAAGGCATGTGCTACCTACCACCCCTGGCCCTCGCTCTCTCTTACATACAAAGACACACTTAGTTCTGCCTTAGTTCTGCCTTGTATCTTGCTTTTAAGTTTTTATTTAAAGACTCACTTTTGAGACTTGGAAATTGGTTCAAGGGATAGCTGCACGTGCTGTGTGAGCTCAAGAACCTGCATTAGAACCCCCGAGAGCAGACATAAAATTTGTCACTAGCCCCAGCATTTACAGGTGGATGCAAGAAGGTCCCAGGAGCTTGCTGGTCAGACAGCCTAGTCTACATGGTGAACTGTTAGTACAGCAGGGAACATAGTCTCAAATAAATATGCCCAAGAGTGATAGACAAAGACACATCTTCCTTCATCTTCCATACACCCACATGCTTGCATGCATACACCATATACATATTACCACACACTGTGTGCACACATGCATACACACTTAGAAATAACTCACTGTGCATGACTGTCTTCTTTTTGTTCTTTAAAACATCCAGAGAAAAGGATTGCATGATGGTCCTACCAAGGTCTAGGCACGAAGCTGTGTCTCTGGCATGGTAGTATGCATATGTGTGCACTGGGCACCAAAATAAACTTGGCTTGTCTTATCTCCAAGGGGCTTTCTATATCCCAGAGTCTCTCCATCAGTGTACCCTTGCTTATCCAACGTGTTGATGGACACCCTTGCTTGGTGGGAGGTCTCATGTCCCAGTATCTCCTGTGCAAAGAGCCTTACAGAGAAGATGAGGCCAGGGCCAGTCAGTCATTCTGCCAACTTTCTGCCTGCACCCCATGCCCACACCCACTACTCATTTCTCTGTGTGACGTAGCGAGGCCCTAGCCATCAGGATGTGGGCTGTCACAGAGGACAGCAAAAACAGGAAGCAGATTTTTCCACCTTTTGGAGATGCCAGGGTCCTGACAGAGATAAGTCTACGAGTGTAAGTCCCACCTTCCATCCTCTATTTCATTTTAATGGCCACCATATGCAATTGGCTGATTTTTTTATCCTTTTGAAACTTGTCCTACGCTGGCAGAAAAGCAAACACAACTGAAAACACCCTAGCATAAAGATGGGTTCTTCCGAAGGATTGTCTGTAGACTCCATCTTAGACAGAGGAAGAAGGCTTCAGGGGCAAGAGGAAGCCGAGGAAGTAGGTTGTGTTCTGGAATGAAGAGAGTGATATCACTCTGACTTATTAAAGGGAGCCAGGCAGGGCTATAGCATACATTTCTGGAAATTGCTGTCACTTCCAACTGAGTACATGCTAACACCTTTAATATCATGATTAGTGTCATCTCATCATTGAGAATAGCATGCTTTTTTTTGTACAGTGGTATAAAGATAATATAAAATCAAGCATGTGGTTCCTGGAAATATTCATAGAATTTTCTTTAAAATATGACATAGTTCAAGAGTTGGGCAATAAATTTCCTCCCTAATGAGACACCAAAAAAGAAGGCAAACATTTGATGTTATGCCCAAGGAGAGCTGACTGTTGAAGATTTATAGGCAATCTGTGAAAAGACTGTCTGTTCCCTCCAATGAGTTTTTAATTTGAGTTTGATGGTCTCCAGGTGTCCGTGTTTGCCTATGACATTAGATGCATTAAACCGCAATAATGGATGTACATGTTTCTCCCTTACTCCTTGAACTATTCCTCTCCTAGTGGAGAGTAACAGCACAGGCACATAGGCACAGCTGCACTTGCACACATGCAAACATGATAGTAGACAAAGATGGCCTGAATCTGCCCATGCTAGCAGATGATGTGGGGAAAAAATTTATTCTTTCTACAAGTCTTCCCCATGGAAAGATGGCGTCTATGGAAGGACTTTGGTGTTTTCCCACTTGCCCTGTGATGCTTCACATTGTGATGTTCAAAGGCCTGTGGTTGAGTTCCGACCCTGCTGGAAACATCTTGGTTCCTCTGGCAACAAGATGCCTATGATTCATTTGCTGCTAATATTTATATAAAACTTGTGTTTTGTGGGATCCATCTGGAAACCTGACTGTATGTACCACAGTGTAGGATGCCTCAGAGAAGTTATAGTGAATAACTCATCCAGTGTCCTTTGCTTTCACCAAGAGCGTGAGGCTGATAATTTCATGTAGCCCCATTATAGTGCCCTAAATATCAAATGGAGGACCAACGAGCAAAAGTTAATGGTCTTTAAAATGCCAGTCATGTGTGTAGGAGCCAAGATGTTCATTTTCCAATCTCAGGTCACCTGTTACAATTCACACAGAGTTTCCCATGAGTTCTCCAAGGGCAGGGTATAGCTACTCTGTGTAAATGGAGTCCTCAATTGGTCTAGATAATAAAAAGCCAGAGTCAGATATAGAGGAAAATGCCGAGAGATCAGAGACAAGGAGCAAACCACAGCACACCTTACCTCCTCAGCGTCTCAGCAGAGAAGAGAGCAATTACCTGTTTCTCCCTGCTTATGCCCTGTTTCTGCCCAGCTACCTCACTTCCTGTCCATCTGTGCAGACCTCTATGGTTAGCTAGAGACAAGCTCCATTCTCAGACCAACCCTCCCCCCAGACGGGCTTTATTTGTACAAGAAAGAAGATATCACTACAACTCTGGCCTCTCTTATGATAAATAGTGGGTCTTCCTCCTCACGTTAGAGTCATCCACTCACTCACTCACTCACTCCACTTTTGGTCTTCTGGGAAGGGGCAAAAGAAACCAAAAGACACGAAAGGGACGGAAACTGTGCCCGTGGCTACCCAGGTCGCCAGCCAGACTGTCTCCTGGCACCATAGTTATTGCCAAATTAAATGAAAGCAAGGATCTAAAGGTAGAAAGCCAAATGGGAGTTATTCTATAATCTACAAGGTCATCTAGATACACAGCGGTGGTGGTGGTGGTAATGGGAATAGTGAAGGCGGGGGTTGCTGATAGTAGAGGTAGTGATACCAGTTACAATCATGGTAGTGGTGATGCTGGTGGCGGTTGTGGTGGTGGTGCTGGCAGTTAGGGAGGTGCTGCAGTGCTGGAAACAGGGATGTTCACTGGAGGCGGTACAAAGGACAGTGACCGTAGCTGTAATTATGATGTTTCTACGTCTCGCCTGTTGAACGTAGTTCCAGCAACCCCGATAAAGCACGCCGCTGCTTAATGGAAATTTTGATTAATCCTTCTTAGATACATTTGGATCAAAAGCCAACTGAACTACACAGATACTTGGCCAGAAATAAAACTGGCAGTGATTCCTCTGGGGGGAGAACATGGGAACTACAAAGCAGTGAATCAGTGCAGAAATATTTGTAGCATTTTTTTTAAGATGGTGCTGTTCTGGGGCACTGTGTCCCCTTCTGAATTGATTTTCTTTAATCTGCTTGAAACCTCGAGAAGAAGAGATGCTAGTAGAGCGAACACTCAAGACAAATTTTTATTTTATGCTTCTACTTCTGGACAAAATTCTGGCCTGTCCATCCTGATGATGGGGGAATGTCCTTCTGTATGCTGTGAATGTGTGTTTCTCTTATTGATTGGTGAATAAATGCTGACTGGCCAGTAGCCAGGCAGGAAGTGTAGGCAGAGCTACAATACTAAGAGAATGCTGGGAAGAGGAAGGCAGAGAGGAGCCACCAGAGAGACGCCAGAGGAATAACATTCCAGAGCATTACAGGTAAGCCACAGCCTCATGGCAATACATAGTCTAATAGGAGCCTGAGCCATCAGCCAAACTGTTCATAATTATTATAAGCCTCAAGGTGTTTATCTGGGACTAAACGACAGCGGGACCAGGTAGGACAGAAACTCCATCTTCAGATCCTGGATGTGAGCTCTACATCCCTCCACTTGCAATTGGACAACCTTGTAGATAAGGTGATAGGGAAAAGTCCAGACCTGTTACTCCTCTCCCATCCTACATGGTGACCGACTGTGCCTATACCTCCCAGAATCCTCCTTGCCTCCCAGTCCCTCCTATCTTGCTTCCCTGTTTATGCATCAACCAATAAAAGAAACATATGTACAAAAGACTTCTCCCATCATCTCTTCTTTTCTGTCTAAATAAAAAGAAAGGTTTTTATAACTTTAACACAGTCAAATTATATATAACAAAATAGTTATTAAGAACTGTAATTACTGGGGGGAGGGCACAGGAGGAGGGAAGGGAAAGGGAGAGGGACCTGGAACTGACTTGTGAACCAACCATGTTTCTAATCTAAATTTAAACGTAAAAATAAAAAAATTAATAAAAAATACCAAAGCTCTGCAAAAAAGAACTGTAATTACAGTATTTAGTCCAATAACATTTAGTAAGATTTAAAGAAAATATTTTATCTATCCTATCTTTGTGAGTCTAAAATCTTAAATGAAGTTTATCTGTTATCATAACTAAAGAAAACTATAACCATGACTATCTGTCTTCAACTCCACCAAAGACCATACAAGGATAATATATAAATTCTAGAATTGACAGAGACATCTCGCTGCCTGGTCAGTCACCCAAAGTTCTTCTGTAATGTTCCATCTTCAGCTCATAGGTCATAGTGTGCCTGGAAGACTCCTCAACAAATCAGGAAACTTTAAACTGTCCACCTGTATTGGCAGTTTGTCAGTCACTTTTCTCTGTGTCTTGTAGGATGTCTGGGCAGACTCTTCCATGAAGAAGGAACCCTTCAAGACTGTCCATCTTGTTTCAGCAGTCACTTTCCTGTGGGCCATGCATGCATGTCCATTTTATACAGCATAAAATCAAACAGTCCAGACAAGAGCAGTTTCTTGCCCAAATGGCTAGAATTGCCATATCGGAAGCAAATTTCATAATGAGTTTCTTCGATGTCCATCTTCCCTTCTGACGAAATTAGTTTTGCCAGGGGCAGTTGTCTCTGACTGTCAAGAAAAACCCTAAAGCATTTTAAATGCCATATGCTGTAGGTCTTTGAAAGGTTTGAAGAATGCCTATCCAACTGAATATCTCTATATATCTAGAAAACCTAACTAACCTAACTATAAGTTTTGACTATTATAGGTAACTATCTATAATCTGTACTTAATTATACATTACATTTTTAAATGAGCTATACAAACACAATACCTAAACAAGAGGAGAAATATACATATCAGAAAATTGATCTTAAATTTGTATCAATAAATGAAAACCCATTCCAATACAAAGTATTCATTTCTATACCATAATCCCCCTTTTACCTTTAAAAAGAGATTGATTGTAATCATTAACCACTCATAACCAACCCCATTTAAATGAAAACAAAAATTTATAAACAGTATTTGGGAATTTGGGTGTCATTCATTCCAAACTTCTTCCTGCTGTATGGAGGTGCTAAAATTCCATTGGGGATCCTTAGAAAACACAGAAACCTGGCGAAGTCCTTGGTAGAGTCCCTTGCTCTACCGAGGATGTGGGTTCGAGCCCAACATTGGGCACCAGATGCGGAGGCACGGATAATGAATCCATGGGACACTAGGTTCAAATATGAAATATAATTTATCTCAGGGAGAAGTCACTTACCCAAGAAGCAGATGGCTGCCGCAGGTTCCCGCTCTAAGGATCTGCTCAGGTTGCTCCCTGTGATCCAACCGGAGGCAAGAGAGAGCCATCTGCCTGGGACTCCAGACCTAAACTCACTCCCCATCACGTCCTCACCTGTGACCACACCCATTTGGGTGTGGTCAGCGCTACAGGTGTGGGTGGGGTGGATGTCTCACTACAATAAGACACAGTGAACTAGGCACACAGGTGCACCAGGAGTCCAGACAATGTGGGAAATGACTAGTACTACAGCCACCACTATCCACTGCTCCTTCTGTCTGAACTTATTTGGAAGAAAAAAAAAATCTTAGACGGAATAATCATTTACCTGGAAATGTTTCTGCACTGCTTCTATAAGTTAAGGTTCTTTAAAAAATTATGACATCATCTTCTTCCAAATTTTTAAATAATGTTACAGTCCTGGAAATGATCCCATCATATACTTAAATATGCTAACAATAATTTCTTCATTTCCTGAAATATTCAATCGATATTCTGATTTCCTCTAATCATTTTATAAAGCCCTACATTTTTATATAGTTTATTTGGGCCTATGTCATAATAAGACCCATACACTGTGACACTGAGGTCGATTTCTCCCCAGTGTCTTTCTAACCTATAGGTTCCCACTCCCTCCCTTTTCATATTCCTTCAAGTTCCATGTTGAAGAAGCAAGGTTGGAACTATGGAATTTACTAAGATGTTTTTACTGATTGCACCCAATTCATACAAGTGATGTATTTTCATTGCATTGTTCTTATCTATTTATTGCACAAAAAAGAGCCACTTCAAGGAATAGGTTTGTCTAAGAACTATTTGGTGACCCTAAGGAATCAAGCTGCAAACTCCTAACCAGCACAGTAAGGGATTTTTAACATAGAGGGATGCTACGCCCTGTATATTCCAGAACCCTGCTATTTCCTTGATGTCTGGGACAGCCAGAGGCACCTTGTCCATGCATTCTTCAGACAACTTATGCTTTATGAAATGGAGTTTCCATTGAAGATTTCATTTAAAAAAAATGGTTTTTCTACTGTAATAGATCCAAAGCGGCCTCAGTTTTTGTTCCCCTTTTCACATTCTAAAACATGGGTGTGCGCATGTAGCCAAACCATGTGAACACAAGCAGTTTCACCCACAGTGGCCACCTGTCTTGCTTTGGACAATAGGGTGTTAGGAAACATCACACGGAAGCGTTAATAGTGCTTGCACGTTGGGGCTCTTGGTTGCCCCTCAGTCAGCTGTTCTCTAACAAGCCTAGGGCATGTGGGTGGAAGACGCATTGACGTTCCACTCCAGCAGCCCCAGCTGCAGTCTCGTCCGTATGAGAGATGCAGCTGACAGCTAGTCAGATTCGGATGCTTCACCATCCTCAGATGGGAAAGAAAACCAAGCCCAGAAGCAAATAGTCCAACCAATCCGAAAGCTCTCGTTAGCCAGGTCAGTGTTTCTTGTTCAAACCACCAAATGCTTGCATGTGTTTGGAGTTTGTTTCTTTTCCAACAGTAGAGTTTACAATTGCTAAAAATTTTACAGCAATATTCATGACAGTCCCAAATAGTCTCCCTCTGGCTTGGGCTTGTGTGAATGGGATGTCCCTCTCTGTCTGTTCTATGCAGTACCTGAAAGGAGGGAGAATCCTGGGAACTTTCTGGAAAACCGACTCAGCGGATGTCTGTCCTCACCCCAAAAGCAGAGATAACACAGTGAAGTATCCCTCTGTCACATTAATAGGGAAACCAGATACACACACACACTAGTTCTCCCCAGGCAGGCAGCTGAGCAACAGCGGCAATGGGAGCCCTTATGCCATCTGCTGGTCACATTGGGTATAGGACCCTGGGAGGTTAAGCAGCCCCGAGGTAAGCTGCTGGAGTTCCAGGCAAACATTTCAGCAGTCCTTGCATTGTGAAAGGTGCTGTGTAAGCTCTGGGTAATAAACAAAGGACACAGGGAAGCGCCTACCTCATAGGCATTATGGAAAATTGGGGTCATGAGAATGGATGCAGGCTAGGAGGCGTGGGCAGATGACCCCAGAAGACATGCTCTAGATGGATGTTTCATTCTGTGAGATCGGAGACAGCAAGAGGTAAGCTGGGAGGACCACAGTCCCAGACGTGGCCCCTGGTGACCACCAAAGGCCATGAGGATGTCCGTGGTCTGTGCTGCAGCCTGAAGCCATGTTGATTTCCATGGGCCATGCTGCAGCCAGGGGTCATGCTGATATCCATGGCATATTGATTTCAATGGGCAGGGGTCATGCTGATATCCATGGCCTGCACTGCCACTAGGAACCATGTTAATGTCTATGAACCAGACTGCCACTGGAGACCATATTGGTGTCTGTGGCCTATGTTAACGGCCTTGGTCTGTGCTGGTACCAGAGACCATGCTTTTGCCAGAAAGGATGTGGAAGTTCATGATACAGGCTCCCACTAACTATAAGGGGCAAGGCACTGGCACTGATGACTGCAGACTCACAGCTGAGAAAGAGGGACATGGACAGCTTCTTGCAAACCTCTATCCCCACCCCATCCCCTCCAAAAGAGAAAAGGCCTAGCTAGAAAGCCATCAAAGACAACTCTTAAAAATTGTGATAAGGAAGCTGAAGTGTAGCTCTCCACAATTGATGGCTTCTGGCAGGGTGTGGGCAGGGAAGGACTCAGTTGTTTTTGGCCACTGGAAATTTATTCGACTATGCTCCAGTGACTATATGGACAACACAAATTGGACTTGTATTTTTCTTTCTTTCTCTTCTTCTTCTTCTTCCTCCTCTTCCTCTTCTTCTTCTCCTCCTCCTCCTCCTCTCTCTTCCTCTTCCTCTTCTTCTTCCTCTTCTTCTTCCTCTTCCTCTTCCTCTTCTTCTTCCTCTTCCTCTTCCTCCTCCTCCTCCTCCTCCTCCTCCTCCTCTTCTTCTTCTTCTTCTCCTCCTCCTCCTCCTCCTCCCTCTTCCTCTTCTTTTTTTTTTGGTTTTTCAAGACAGGGTTTCTCTGTGGCTTTGGAGGCTGTCCTGGAACTCACTTTGTAGACCAGGCTGGCCTCGAACTCACAGAGATCTGCCTGCCTCTGCCTCCCGAGTGCTGGGATTAAAGGCGTGAGCCACCAACGCCGGGCTCTTCTTCTTCTTCTTCTTCTTCTTCTTCTTCTTCTTCTTCTTCTTCTTCTTCTTCTTGTGGGGGAGATAACAAGGGTGAGAGGGTAAACCTGTGGAGGACTGGGAAGTGAGTATGCTCAAGGTGCAGGATGTGAAATTCCTAAATAATCAATACAAATATGTCGAACAAAGGAGGTAAGGCATCAACCTGAACTTCACACCCTCAGCCTAGGAAAACCAAGAGCCCCACCCAGGAACACTGCAGAGCACAGCAGAGGAACAGTGAGATTAGAAGTACAAAGGAGACCAACAGGAGAAGGGCCTTGAAGGATATGTCAATAGGCAGGGCACCAGCCTGCCTGTTTCCCCACGGTATGCTGGGCTGTGGGTTGAGGCACAGAAGAATAGAACCATGGCTAAAGGAGGAATGTATCACATGCTCTGTAGGACATCCCACTTAAAGAATAACAATCCTAAAGACATTTAAATTAGAATAAACACATATGTTTGGCGTGTAAATAGACATTATATAAATATGTGTTTATTAAATAGAAAGCAAAAGTCTCACCATTTTAAAAGACCAAACAATTCACTTTAAAGGAACTTCCTACTTGCAACACCCTGGCTGGGGGGTTAGTCATTCACAACTCCCTGGAGTGTTGGGGTTCTAAATGGAGGCACTGAGATTTGCCCAGTAATTGGAAGGGTGAACGAAGCAGGCAGATCACTGCAAGTTTGAGGCTAGCCTGGTGAGACACTACGTCAAAAATAAAACAAGAAAAGTTATTGTAAATGGGTGTCACTGTAGGAGTTAGATGCAAACTCCTGTACTTTTCAGCCCCTCTTTGGCAGTCCCCATGGCTTCAATGGGGTGATGGGAAGTTCATTTACTAGGGCATTAGATCATTTAGGTCATGGGCTTGTCCCTTTAAGACACTGTTCACTCTAAGAGCCCAGATCCCTCCACCTGAAGATAGCTCCTGATTTACGGTCCTACTTCCCATGCTCTTTGTTGCAGAAGCTATGTTGAACTAAATCACAAAGTAGTGAACTCACTGATATTCCTTGAAAGGATTTAAAAGTCAGATAGTTCCTCTAAAGGCTTGTCTCTTAGCCTCCCCCCACCCACCCTCTTTACTCCCCACCCCCAAGTACTTTAGAAACCAAGCTTGGTGGTGCATACCTGCAATCCCAACACTATGGAGGTGCTATCAGGAGGATCAGACATTCAAAGTCATCCTCAGTTACTTAGTGTGTTTGTCAGTCTGGAGCACATGAGATCTGAAAGATGGGATAGATTGGGGAGGAGAAAGAGGAAGGAGGGAAGGAAGGAAAGAATGAAGGAAAAAGGGAAGTACTGAAGGAAGGAAGGAAGGAAGGAAGGAAGGAAGGAAGGAAGGAAAGAAGGAAGGAAGGAAGGAAGGGTTTGCATACGCCTCTAGATACTTTTGTCCATGACATATTATAATTGTGTTTTAAGCAGGATTATATTTTTTCTTTCTCACAGTGGGTGTTGCATCTATCAACATAAGAAGATCTACCTGCTTCAGTCTAAAGGTTGTATGGCACTTTATCATTTATAGCATAATTTAGCTGGCCAGTGTAACTTTATTACTAATGATTTTTGACTCAAGCCAGAGAGGTTAATTGGCTTGCGGCAGGTAGCACAGATATTTATGTATGGTCCCCAGGCTCTAACCTACTCTGGTGCAGACAGTCTTTCTCCAGATTCATGTTCCCTTAAGAGTTTCAGTTTCTTATCCCAGTTCCACGGGCAGAAGCAGGTTCCTCCCTGAGAAAGAACTCAGGACAGCTTTTGTCCCAGATTCCAAGGAAGAACAAAAGATGGACAGTCACAGCTCACAGAATGCCAACCAGCTTCTTGTGTTGAAGCTTTAGTCAGGCACGTGCCTCCTTACAGAATTACTAAGAACTTAGAGACAAAGAACATGAAAGGACTGGGTTTGTGGGGGAGTGCCGTCTGGGCCTTAAGTCACTTTTTGATAATGAGTGTCATATATTTAAATGTTCACACATAATCATCACCTTGGCATTAACTATACCATCAAAGACAATCTGATTATATAATATGCGTCTTCATATAGCACCACCATGAACTTGTTAATACACGTAATTATAAATGGAGAGCAGATTGGGGGGGGGGGGGAGAAACATCCAGAAAAAGCTGGAAACGTTTCCCTGCAGTTGCTTATCAACTTGAATGAGGCAGAGCTAAACAATTGTCTTGGTGCCACCATGCTCAGGAAGCATTGCTTGGCTGCATCTCTTCCCACTCACAATGTCACCAGGGTCTTTGTGGCTCTGTGCGCTATCCAGGGTCCTTGAGTGGCAAGAGGCTAATCTCCAGCTGCTACTGGCTTCATCAGAACAGGGATGAGGGTAGGGATTGGAAAGTCCCTGGGTGGCATCCAGGGTCATGGGACACTCAGTTCTCACTAAGCTGGTGGGTGGCAGAGAAGCAGTTATTGTGTGAATTTTTTTTTCTTGGCAAGATGTGAACAAATGTATGTTCACCCTGGATAGGGAAGGGAGGACAGAGAAAGAAATTATTCTACCCAAGTGTATCTTGGTGAGTGGTGAATTTAATTAGGCTTCCTTACAGGGGCGCGGATGAGGGGTTAGCTACAGGGGTATGGTAGGGGGATTACTTACAGGGGCTTGGGTAATTCATGGGCAGCTACACCACCAGAAACTGTTAACAGCTTACACATCCCTGGGAGAGCAAGGGAGTTCCTGCAGCCACCTTGTGCAGCCTCTGTGCAGGAAAATGGCAGCAGACCCAATCTTGTGAGTGTAAGTAATCATGTCCGCTCTGATGTCAAGATGGCAACAATATCATGCCTGATGACAGAGATTCCCAACACCAGCATTAGGCTGGGTTCTGTTTGTTTGTTTGCTTGCTTGTTTGGTTTTAGTCTCAGTATTATAATAAAGGTAATTGTGAAAATGGTTCCTTTTGCTCGATTGGGGTTTTATTCTCATGCGAGAAACAAGAGTAATATGCTTACATGAGTTCCCTTTAACACCAAAATTCTGTGCATCACTGCAGAGTAAATGGTACTCCTCTCGGACTAAAGTGACAGTGGTGCTACCTCTTGTCCACGTATGACTGGATATACGCACTCTCCCCTATTCCCGTGGTGTCCCTCAGATCTTTTTGGTACCCTCTATGCTATCTTGCCATCAACCAGCGCAGTCACTATGTAACTTTTGTTGTTCCCCCTCCTTCCGACCACAGCAACAGATGCTCATATTTGGGTCCCCGGCACATCATGTGGCCGACAACACCCATAATGACCTTCAGAGGCCACCTGAACATCCTGATGGTATCAGACTCTTCTGACTTAAAGGTAACAGAGCACTCCTGGATACTAATGTATCCTTTATTTCTTGATCCCCAAATTGGCAACATAGTTGCCTAATTCTCATTCTACACCCCACCACCACAGTAGCTCTGTTCCAGTACACGGAATCATCTAAGCAGCGTGTCTCATCACCCTTCCTGCTCCTCTGTCTACAGTCCCCTCATTCATACCAGTAACAAAGCAAGTATCCCTGGACATCCCAGTGGATACACAGTGGTGAGAGAAGGATGTGGCCCTCACTAGTACCATTTCAGCTCCTCTGAAAGTACCCCTGGCATGTATTTTTCTCACGTGTAAAGTAGTTCCTTGAATAGAACTGACATGGAGGAGTAAAAGCATAAAAAGAAGTAGGTCCGGTTCCCAGATTTTCAAGCATTTCTTGCATCCTCTGGTGTCCTTGAGATTTAACTTGAAGATGAGCAAAATGCACTGCCTGCCATAGAAATAAAAAGGACATAGCATCCAGGAGAGCTCTGCTACCTTGAGGTCTTCCCTCTGCCTCTACACCTCACTTTTTCAGCCCTTTCCCTAAGGGTTCTCCTATGAACATGGGCCCAAGGACAGCCTCCATTATGATTGGATGTCCTCTGTGATGACCATGTGGTCATATGATGCTGGGTTAGCATGGCCCTTTCTTTAACAGTTCTAATTCTTCCCTTCGGGAAGCAAATGTAACTCACTCCACCATGCCCTGCCCATGGCCTTCTCTTTCTATTTCTCCCTCTTCTTCTCTGTTTTGTGATGGAAATTGAGAAGAGGGCTTGAGAATGCCACGGTCAGGACTGAGTGTCACCGGCCAAGCTGATGATCAGTCAGGGGGTGTGTTCACTGAAAGATTTTTGCCTGCCACTCATCCTGGACAACCTGCCTTCTAGAGGCTACTGCAACATTCTAATTGGAAAATTTTATAAGATATGAAATACATAGAATAATGTCTCTAAATCTTAAATGTGTAGCTTTTTTTTTGCATTGGTATAGATGAGTAGCTAGCAACATACAAATCAAGATGCAAGGCATTTTCAGCCTCTAAGGGTACTTCCCACCCCTACCACTCAGGATTCCCTCTGACTGATCCTGAATAGGTGACCACCATTCTAATCTAGAATTTTAATAAATTTTGGCTGTTGTTGAGCTTTACAGAAATGGGATTAACTGGTCTAGGGGTGTGGCTCAGGGGTAGAATACTTTCCTTGTATGCACGGGGTCCTAGGTTTAGTACCCCGTACTGAACAAATTAGTTAGCATATGCTCTTCCATGTTAGTTCATTCCATCCAACATTATGTAAGATTTAGACATGCCATTGCCCGTTGTGGTTACTTTTCATGGGGCTATATAGTCATGTGGGTCCTCAAAAATAGAACTCATGCTGTTAGGCTTGCATGGCAAGTTCTTTTACTTGGATTTTTTACATTTTTTATTTCAGTCATCCTAGTATGTGTATTGGAGCATCCCACTGTAATTATCCTTGTGTTTCTTTGGTAAATAATAATGCTAAGCATTTATCTTTTCATATATTTATTACCATTTTGGCAATACAGTCCATCCGATGCTCTCTGCATAGCCATACGCGTGATTGTATAGCAATTATTCATTTCTCAGAGTTTCCAAAGAATTAGCTTTTCTTTCTCATTTTCAGTCTTTATATCTTTCAGTTATTTACCTTGCCTTATTGTGTTGTGGGATATTTGATCACACTGTATGAAGATGTGTCTGTCTTTTCTCGCCTGCCTAAGGCACCTTCTGATTGGTTTAATAAAAAGCTGAATGGCCAATAGCTAGGCAGGAGGGGATAGGTGGCACTTCCAGAGAGAGAGAGAGAGAGAGAGAGAGAGAGAGAGAGAGAGAGAGAGAGAGAGAGAGAGAGGAACTTGAGGGAAGAATCAGAGAGATGGGGGATTCACCAGGTAGACATGGAGGAAATGGGATGTACAATATGGAGGAGAGGTAACAAGTCATGTGGCAGAACATAGATTAATATAAGTGAGTTAATTTAAGTTTTAAAAGCTAATTGGGAACAAGATTAAGCAAATGCCAAGTTTTTATAATTAATAAAAAGTCTCTGTCATTATTCAGGAGGTGGTGGTCTGAAGAAAGGCCTGTTACATTATTGAAATGTCTGAATCTTAAACAGATGCAGGGATGGCAAATGTCCTTCCCAAATTTAATAAAGTAGCCAATATGTCTTCATTAAATGTAATATTGGCTATAGCTTTTATAAGTTAAATATGATCAAAAATGTGACCACATAAAGCAGAAATTTTATAAAGTTCAATATTAAATATTTTTGCGATAAAGATGTTCCCTTTTACTTCTGGTTTTGCTGGGAATATTTTCATAAGCGTTTCTTTGCTATTGTGCTAAGTGCTCCTGTATCTATTATGATGGTTATATGTTTTCTTTTCCTTGTTCTGTTATGGTATGAATTATACCAGCTGATTTTAGGATATTAAATTTATCTTATACTCCTGGATAAAGTCCACTTAATCATAATATAGTATCAATTTTATATTCAAACAAGTTCTGAAGTTTTGGTAAGGACTTTTGAGTCTGGCTTCGTGAGAGATATTGACTTGAAACATTGCTCATTTGTCATCAAGGTGATCATGGGCTAATAAGACAGGGAGGAAAGTACCTTCTTTTTCTGTTATCTAGAAAGTCCATGTAAACCGAGTATCACTTTTTTAATATATGAAAATTTCATAGCAAGATCATCAAGGTCATGAGTTTTCTTTGAGAAAAGATTTATTATTATGGACTCAATTTTCTTATCAAATATAATTTTCAGATTTGTGCTTCTGTCGGTTTGTATTAGCTGTGTGTTATATTTTCATTTGCATTCCCTCCAAAATATTTTCTACTTTCCTTCGTGCTCTCTTATTTGACTATGGGTTACTTAAGAATATGCTGCTTAACTTCCAGGTACATAGGGATTTTCAAATTATCTTTATTGATTTTTCATTCATCCCACTATGGGCAGAAAATACACTCTATGATTTTAATCATCTTTAAACGTGTTGAGACTTGCTTTATAGTCCCAAACCTGATCTTTGTTGGTGAGTGTTGAATGGAATGTATATTCTTCAGTTGTTATATATTGGCTCTATAAATATCAACTAAGCCCAACTAGTTAATGTGTTAGCTGAGTCTACCTCCATTTTCAAGATTTTTTTACTTGTGTGTGTGTGTGTGTGTGTGTGTGTGTGTGTGTGTGTGTTTGCAGATTCCCCATGGCAGCAGAACAGGACACTGGATCCCATGGAGCCGCTGTTAAAGGCAGTTAGTTATGAGCCACCCGACGTGAGTACTGGGATCTGGACTCTGGTCCCCTGGGAGATCAGCAGGCACTCTTAACCGCTGAGCCATCTCCAGTCTTCCGCTCCCCCATCCCCTGCCATCTTTTATTTTAATTATGGTTTCCATTCAATGTTGTCCAATAGAATTTTATGGTTATAAAAAAATTCTTATATTTGTGCTATCTGATTCAGTAGCCACTATGACTTTCGAGTACTTGAAATGTGTCTAGTGGAACTGAAGGATTTTTTTTCATTTTTAATTTAATTAAATTACATTTAAATAGTGTGATGTAGCTCAGTTAGTAAAACGTGTGCTTACATGCATGAAACACTGGCATCGATCCCCAACACCAAAGCAAAATGTCAGATGTTTTATTTACTTCTGTCTCAGTTGAACATCTATCTAGGGATAAATGTGCACATCTGACTTAGTAGAATAAGCGTCAACTAATTCTTGTTGGTTAATCTCAAAAATATAAGCTTGTGGCAACACGGGTATCTACTTAGCCTCTCCTCCTTTTGGTGATCATTGTTAAACATTTTATGTTTTTGCATATTTTAAATAGTATCACAAGCCATTATTATTTTCACTGTTTTAAGCAATCAGCACTCATTTGTTTAATCATTTACCCAACTGTTTGTTTCTTCCTACATTCCTGTGCTTTTGGCTTGACTTGCCAGTCTCTAGAAGGCCCTCTCCGCTTATTGCAAAGCAAATCTGCTGACCTTCAGAGTCCCTCTACTTCTATTTTTCTTGTAACACCTTTATTGTGTCTGCATTTCTGAAAATATTTTGGCGGCTATGCAAGCATATATTCTAGGTATGATCTATGTCTTTCGACTTTAAGGATGTTACTTCTGACCTCCAAGACTGTTGAAAAACTCAGCCACCATTCTGACACAGCTCCCCTAAAGACGATGCATGGTTTTTTTTTTTCCCTCTAACGTCTCTCCGTACTGGGGCTGGGGAGTGTTTAAATTTTTTTTGCTATACCTAAATATCATCTTTCTCTACATTTATGATATTTGACGGTTTTTTTTTTCTTCTTGGTTTTATGTGGCTCATTCCTTGTTGGAAAATCTCAAGCAGTACTTCTGAAACGTGGCTTTTGTCTTAAGTTTTTTGAGTGTTCCTGCAAAACACTGAGGGTTTTTTCCCCATTCTAGAATCTCTGTTGGGCAAGAATTCATGTGTCTGCTTACACTCTCCACTTTTATCTTTATTTCTTTGAACTTATCGTTTCTGTTTTAAAGCCCCTTCTCTAACAACTTCATCATCTGGATTACTTATTGGTTCATCTTTGTTGACAATTGTTTCTCTTAACCTCTACCCTCCCATGTTTTTCATAATTTTTTAATTGAAAATAAACACTATGTTAGCCAAAACGGTTAAGACACTTTGTTTGGGCAATCCGAAAAGATTACCTTGTTCTGCTGAAAGTTTTGGAACATTTCTGCCTTCTTTCCCAGAGAATAGCCCTTCTGCGATCATACCAGAAACCAGAAGCCATTTACGGAGCCTTCCCCCAACTTGAAGGAGAATCAATTCCAGTTTCTCTCTCCTCGGCATCAGTAAACTTCAGATCTCTGCTCAGTAGTTTGGAACCGATGTGTTCCTTGGTGTCTCACTCTCTCCAGAACCTCAGGATGCAGCCACCTTCTCCACCCCCCCCCACACACACATTGCAGCCAACTCTTCAGAACTTTGTCCCTCAACTCTGACCTCTTTTGGCACACTTAATTTCACACACCTTGACCTGATGTGATTACAGCCACCTTCTCAGCTGATGTGCAGGGCTCTGTTAAGGTGGGAAAGAAAAAGGAGAGAGGCTGAGCTAAGCAAATAGGAATAGAACTTAACTTCAAGCACTTAACCTTCTCCAAGAAATGTTTCTCCTGATATATTGTTCTAATGGTTCTCTAGTATCTTCAAATTCACTTGCACACACACACACACACACACAGAGAGAGAGAGAGAGAGAGAGAGAGAGAGAGAGAGAGAGAGAGAGAGAGAGAGAGTTTTTTTAAAGGTCTCCTGCAGCTGAGGCTGGCCTTAAACTTGATATGCAGCCAAGGATGACCCTGAACTCCTGATCTACCTCCCAAGTACTGTGATTCTGCGAGTGTATTATCACATCTAGTTTATGTATGTCGAATATCAAACCCAAGGCCTCATGCATTCTAGGCAAGTGCTCTACCAACTAAGCAAAAGCCCCAGCTCCAAATTACTTTTTTTTTCTAGCTTTTCTTATCACCGTCAGTTCTTCTGCTGTCCACACTACCCCAACTGGAACTGAAACCCCTATCTCCTATTAACTCTGTGGCCGAATCCAAAGACCTTGTCTTCAAACAGAGTGTGTGAAAACTCCACACGTAAAACCAGTGGATGGAAAATTAGTCCAGTGTCAGGTCAGGAAAAAGTTCCCAGACACAGACCCAGACACACGCACACACACACACACACAAAATGGGATATGAGGCTGGTTCCAACTCTTAAAAGACTTCTTCTGCGGGATTAAAAACCCCCCAAAAGAGAAAAGAATGTGGGTGTTATATTTGAAGAACTCTCAGTTTTCATATTACCAGGCTTGTTTTCTGTTGCTATGAAAAGTCACTAGCCAAAAGCAGCCGGGGAGTGAAACTGCTTATTTGGCTTACAGGTTGCATACAGTTCATCCCTGCTGGAAGTCTTGACAGGAACTCAAGGCAGAAACCTAGATACAGGAATTGAAGAAGAAGCCATGAAGAAGATCTGCTTACTGGCTTTGTTCTTCTGGTTTGCTCAGCTACCTTTCTTAACAGCCCAAGTCCGCCCACCTAGGGGTGGCATCATCCACAATGGGCTGCAGGCCATCATCAATCAAGAAAATGCCCCCCACGGACGTGCCTACAGGCCAGTCTGATGGGGGCAAATCTCCAGCTGAGACTCCTTCGCAGGTATGTCTAAGTTCGGGTCAAACTCAGAAAACTTAAGTGTGACAAATGCCAACGTTCCTGTTTTACCAGGTGTGTGGCCAAGGGCAATTTCACGTCTCTCGAAGTTGTTATGAGGCTTATCAAAGCACACAGAACGCAGGTCACACGTTGCCCAGTGTGCAGCAGATAGCACTGAGTGTTGGAGTCAGGGACGCTTTATCCACTTCTCTAACTCACTTCGGCTCCCGTCTCCTGTTGAACACACAGCTGCCGAACAAATGCATTCTATTCAACTTGTGTTTTCTCCACCAAAAAATCTGTTCATGTAACACAAGGCCTCAGCCCAAGAGGCTCACAAGTTCAAGGCCTGCCTGGGCTATAGACAGAATTCAAAAGCCAGACTGGGAAAACTAGTGAAACCTTACCTGAAAAAAAAATAAAAAGAATGCTGTGGGTGTAGCACAGCAGTGGAGTAATTGCCTCAAATGTGTGAGAGCCTGAGCTGAGTCTGCAGCATTTAGAAGGGGTGGGGCTCAACAGGCCTGAACCCTGAGTTATCCTTATCCTGCAGTAGCTCAGGGGGACCTAAGATGGTATTGAGAGTGTTAGGCTGAACATAGATTTTAATCTCAAGTGAAATATAAACAGGATGTACAGTGTGTACATGGAAACTGGACGTTCAGATAGCTGGTACTGCTGCCTCCAATGCTTGATGTGAGTTGCAAGCTGATCTTCTGTAGCAGCCCAAATATCTGTAAAGATGCCTAATGTAACCATTCGGCAGCATGCTTTCAAAGAAAGGAATTTTCTTTGTGGCACGTGTAAATGGATTGATTGATAGAGGATCGTGGACGCCTCCGCTGTCTGTGTTGATAATCTTGCTAATAAAACATCACAGAAAAACGTTCTAGGGGGAAAGACGTGGCTCCTGATTTCAATCTCAGCGGATGGGGCAAAATCCTCCGCAGCACAACCAACCTAAGAAAAGTCAGAAGATAGCGTTCACAATACAAAGATGAGGCCCGCAGAAAATGGGACAGGAGCACAGAAAAATAAGCAAATCCCCAGGCGGCACAGGAAAGAATAAAGACAAAGATGACAAAGCAGACACTGAAAATCGGGGGAGTGAGGAGATGGCTCAGTTGGTAAGGTTCTTGCCTTGTAAGCATGAGGGTCTGATTTCAATCCCCCAGAATCTACATTTAAAAGCCAGCTGTGCTTATAATCCCAGCTCTAGGATGGTGCAAACATGCAGAGCCTTGGGCTCTCTGGCCAGCCTAGCCTAATCAGCAAGCTCCATGTCGAGCGAAGACCCTATCTCAAAAATCAAGGTGAAAAACATCCTGTCGTCCTGAGGAGTGACACTCAAGGCTGACCTCTGGCCTCTCCATGCACATGCACACACCTGTATACACAGACATACCTGTAGACATACACACCCACAGACATGCACTACACACACACACACACACACATCACCACCTCTTCCTGTAGCGTTGGGAGAGCCAGAATGTCACACCAGGTGCAGAGCAGGGAGAGCTAGGTGGGGAAGAAACATCCAACAGGATTGCTGGAGGGAACAATTCCCCTCCCCCACCACTAGTAGTGGAGAACAAGGAGCCTAAACCAGCCATCTTCGGTAACCAAGTGAGGTTCCCAGTGGTGGGACCTAGGACACCAAGCCAGGCACAAAATCCATGACCCACAACCTGCCCTGCCTGCAAGATGTGCTGGAGCAATGGGAGCACAGAGCTTGTAGAGGTGGGTCTAGCCCAAGGCCCACACCAGGAGAGGGAGTCCAACACTGCCTAGATGGCCAGGATCCAGAAGCTGGATGGCTAAGAGACCTAAGGTAGAAGCAAACATGACTGATTAAACAAAAAAAAAAAAAAATAGGTCAATGAAGTGCTTCCTAATTTATATTCTGCTATACTTATAGGACTGGTGCCTAGCCCAACCTTATCAGAGAGGCTTCCTCCAGCAGCTGATGGGAGCAGATACAGAGGCCCACAGTCAAACATCAGTCAGAGCTCAAGGAAATCTGCAGAAGATGGGGAAGAAGGATTGTAGGAGCCAGAGCAGGGGTCCAGGACCCCAGAAGAACACGGCCCACAGAATCAACTAAACAAGGACCATAGGGTCTCTCTCACAGAGACTGAAGCTGCAGTCACAGAGTCTGCATGGGTCTGCACCCGGCCCTCTGCATGCATTCTGTGGTTCCCTAGCTTGGGGGGGGGGTTGTTGGACTCCTAACAACGGGAGTGGAGACGTCTCTGACTCTTGTCTGCTCCTGGGACCTGTTTTCTCCTACTGGGTTGCCTAGTTCAGCCTTGATATGAGTGTCTGTGCCTAGTCTTATTGCACTTTGTTATGCCTAGTTCAGTTGATATCTCTGGGAGGTCTGCTCTTTTCTGAAAGGAAGCTGAGGAGCAGCGTATCTGGGGGAGAGGAGAGGTGGGGGCATTGGGGAGGAGACAAGAGGTTAGGATGTATTCTGTGAGAGAAGAATCAGTTAAATTTAATTAAAAATAAATAAAAACCGGAACTTTGGAAGTTTGAAATTATGCTTTAAAATATTAAGTTAGTTGGGGGCTCACTTGGTAGAGTGTTTGCCTAGCGTGCACAATGTCCGTATAAAATGTCCCGTGGTGGGTTAACTGGGTGGTGATGCACCCATCACAGGGAAAGTAGTGGCAGAAGGATCCAGAATTCAAGCTCACGCTCAAGCTACTGTCGAGTTTGAGAATGAACTCTCTCTCTCTTTCTCTTTCTCTCTCTCTCTCTCTCTCTCTCTCTCTCTCTCTCTCTCTCTCACACACACACACACACACACACACACACACACACACACGCGTGCGCGCACGGGGAGGGAATAGAGAGAGTGTGTTAGCTGAACATGCTCTCTCTCTCACACACACACACATGTCTGGGGGAGTGAGTTAGCTGGGCTTGCTCTGTCTCTGTCTCTCACAAACACACAGGGGATAGAGAGAGAGAGAGAGTTAGTTGGGCAAGCACTCTCTCTGTGTCTCTCTCACACACATGTGGGGGGAGTGAGCTGGACATACTCTCTCTTTCTTACACACACACACACACACAGTGGGGGGAGATAGAGAGAGAGTTAGCTGGGCAGGATGTTGCTTAATCCTGGACTTGAGAGGCTGATGCAGAGGACTGTGAGTTTGAGGATCTTGAGCTATATAAGACGATGTTGTCTAAAACCTGTTGTTGTTGTTAAAAGAAAAGTGTGGCCATTTTAAAGAACAGCTATGAGTTCTGTGGCATCCACCCCTAAGAGACATGTCTCTGTCCCTCTCCTTGAGTGTGGTTGGATTTCTATCTTTTTTCCCCTTAATCGTGGTGATAAAAAAAAAAACAACAAATATGCGAGCTCAAGGCCAGGTCTTCAAAGACGCTTTCTCTCTGGAGTGTTGCCATCTGGCAAAGCCCAGGACTGGCTTCATTACACAGCCTTGGCCTGACATCTGGTGGAGAAGCGTGAAGTGGCATATTTCTTTCAAATGGTGAAAAAGTGTGGCTGGAGCCCCACACAACCAGTCTTCCTCAGAAGAAATAAGGGCATCCGGAGTCATCCTGGAAGTTTCTGCAAGGTAATAGTGTCCTGTGGATGAACCAGTAAGAGCTCACATGGCTCCTGCCAGGAGTTTCACCTCCAGAAACCCACTGGAATCCAAACACCCCCCAAAACAGGTCCTATCAGTCTTCCAGGTCCCAGATACAAAATGTGGGAGGCTGGTGTAACCAGGATCATCTAGATGCAAACTGTACTGGTAATCATACTGCCACCATCTCATCTGCTGACTAAGCGTGGTGTGGAGAAGTCACCATGGGGACCCTCTAGGTCTAGCATTTCAATCTGCTTAGCTGGAAGGGTGAGCAGGGAACTACATTCTGAGGTGAAGATGAAGCCAACACTAATGGTCCTGAGCCTGCTCTAGGGAAGATATCAAGGGCCAGGATTAGACATGCACATGTTCCCTTGAGCTTTTCTAGGGAACGGTCCAAGAGTCTGTTTTATCAGTGTCCAAGAGAAGGCTTCCTTGGGGCTAATTGGAGAGATTGTAGTCCTACTCTTTCCTGTGCAGGGATGGTGGGTCTGGCTTTATGAATGCAGTGTGGGTTGGCAAATCCCTGTTGCCCAGTGCTCTCTATGTGTTAGAGAACAAAGTCTGAGAAGTAGCCCCAACGTCCTTCAGAGTCTGTGATCTGCAGCCAGAGTATAAGATGCTACTCACTGAGTCATTCTCAAGGTGCTACACAGTGCCCTGAAAACCTTCTTTGGGTGTTTTCTCTGGCCGTATACTCCAAACCCGACCTCTGTGTTTTCCCATGCAGCCATCACATCATCTTTCTCAGCCAAAGGTAGGAGAAACTGCCACCCCTCCCCATACCAAACACAGGCATCTCCCTGTATCTGCATTGTTCTCCTGATCCACAGATGCTCTAAGCCCCGCCCCCATCTCAGCTCCCACTAAGGTCCAAATCCTAAATGCCACCTCAGTTGCTACACTGGGACCCAGGGAGGAGCCCCACTCTCTCCCTTTTCCATGTCCTCATGCTCATGGCCCAGCAACCCCTTTCAAAAGGAGGTTAGTGCAAAGTTCTCGCTGTCAGCTAAAGCAAATGAAACAAGCGCATGTTTCATTAGACTATTCTCTTTCTAGAGAGTGAGGGAGCCTTTTCATCCAATTCATGACTCTATCCCCAGGACCAGGAATAGTGTCTGGCATGAAGTCCTGTGTAGTTGTTTACACAGTTATTTCTTTATGATGGCCCATGCCATTCCCTGCTGCATTTCATATAATGAAACAGCTGTCCAAGTGTGACACAAAGAGACTATAGCATCCCAAAGCAGAGTGGCCCATGGTGAGTTACTATGCAACCCAGGGAAAGGGCCCACCACCTCAGGGTCATTTGATCAGGTTCCTCCCAGCCAGGCTTGGGCCTGAAGAGAGCCCTGAATCATATCCCTTCCGTGGAAAAAAACTGCAAAGTCACTCACAGTGCCTACGTATGATGGATTCTTCAGGGTTCTGGAGAAGCTGCATCTGCCCGGCCAGCTTGCTGTCCCATGTCCCATATACAGAAGGCGATGTACCAGGAAGGACATCAGTTTCCCAGGACATACGAGGGTACAGGATTCTATTTATTGCTGGGTGTCCTCAGATTTAATACCTCAGAGTAGTTGCATGTGCACAAGAAACTTTCCATCAATGGCAGTGAGGTTAGTTTCAAAGAAACACCAGAACTAGATGGAAACACAGTATAGGCTGACATTTCCTGTCTCAACAGCAGGTCACAAATAACCTCCTCAAAGACTGAATATGAATTATAAATGCTTGGCCAATAGCTCAGGCTTGTTACTAACTAGCTCTTGCAACTTAACCCATTTCTATTAGTCTATGTACTGCCGCAAGGCTGGTGGCCTTTATTTCTATCCCATTTTGTATGTCTGACTTGTTCCCTGTCTGGCTTGAGACTCTTCTGACTCAGCTCTTCTTCATCCTATCAGTTTGGCTCTGCTGACTAACTTTATCCTAAGCTGTTATCAGTCAGTCAGCTTGTTTATTAAACCAATCACAACAACAAATCTTTACAGTGTACCAACAGATTATTCCACAGCAACACAGTGAAACAGATTTGACTGAAGGGGGTAGCAATGGACCTCACTGTAGAACTGGACTCAATTCCACATGCATCTTGGACCAGTGGAAATTAGAATCAAGAAGCAATCTGGGCAGGAAATAGCTGAGGGAACCTAAAGGGCAGTGGGTTCTAAATGCACCAACCTATTGTGGTTCTTGCTGAAGTCAGGAAAGCATAAGCAGACATCCCCTGGGAGAGAGCAGTGCGGGGGAAATTCAACCAGAAACAGAGGCTACGTAGATCAGAGAGGGACTCTGGCTAAGCTGGCTCAGTAAGATTCTTGCTAGGAGTTGCACAGATGGGCTCCAAGGAAGGCTCCTACGCCATCTGGTATTTGGCCAAGCAAAGACTTTTGGGCATCGGCAAAGAAAAGTATTGATCCTAAAATCCTAGATAGGAAAACAAATCGTAGGCCTGCAGAGAGAAAGAAAGAAACACACACACAGAGTGGAGATGTGCCAGAGAGCAATTTTAGCACTGGAAATAAGTTCATAGGAAGAAATAGAGAAGGTAGCAGGGAATCAAGAAGAAACCATTGCCTATTTACTCACCAAGTAAGTATGCTATGCCTACTCTGGGCTGACCTTCTAAGATCAAGGAGGAGAAAATAGCTACCTCCAAAATATCTATGGGACACTTGTTTTAGATAGATGACAGATGGGCAGATGAATAGATTGTAGATATATAGGTATATGATAGATAGATAGATGATAGACACACACAGGGACATGTGACAGACAGACAGTTAGACAGAGATAGAGACATAAATTTTGTGTGTGTGCGCACATGCCTGGATGGATACACATGTGTTAGTGTGCATAGACGTCAGAGTCACTTGAAAGTGTCATTCTTCAGACACCATCCAACTTTTGCTGAGATGGAGGCCCCTCGCTGACCCAAAACTCATGAAATAGGCTAGACTGACTGGCCAATAAGCTCCATGGATCCTCCTGCCAATGCTTCTGCAATTCTGAGGAGTGTACACCATCATAATTGTGGGTTTTTTTTAAGTGGGTTCATGGGAACCCTTACCTGTTGGGAGGAGTGAATTGGAGTGAGGTGAGCTGGGGGTAGCTAAGTGGGGTAGGAGGAGGGGCAGGAAGAAGAATTGTGGTTGGAATGTGAAATGTAATTTTTAAAAAAATAAATTAATTTTAACATTTAATTAACGTATATAATAAAAGATTTCAATATGAAGATTTTTATAACACAAAAAAGTGGGCTCATGGGATCAAACTCATGTACTTGTGCTTACAAGGCAAGTAATGGGCCGTCTCCCAAACCTCCACACTTGTTATACTCTGAAACTAAGCCCATCCCGATCTACTGTATTCCCTTGGCTGGAGGCTCCTTGTAATGGACACTGTGTCATTTCTGTGTCCACTGCCCAGAGCTCATCACTCCCCAGTGCTATCTACTGTTTTCAAGTCATTCTTGTAAAGTCCCCACCACTAAGGAGAAAGAATAGCACCTGGTAGGACAAGCAGCGTGATGCCCGAAAGACATCCGTTGCCTTTTCCCTGGAAGCAATTTCACCTTAGAAAAAATACTTCTGTCTGTCACTTGATGGCGATCAAGGCTCATACGGTTTGGATTCTGAAAGCTGACCCTGCCCAGATTCCTCCAAGTCTCAAGCGGGGTTTGGTTTGGTTTTGAAATATCTGGAGGGGAAACAGCTCCTCACCCCCACCCCCAGTCTCCAGCTTGTTTTTCTTCAGCTCATGTTCTTATCTGGGGTAAAGAAACCACCAAATGGATCCTGAGAGCCACCAACGTGCCAGATTCAGTGAACTTCCAGATGACTGAATTGTTGAGGTAAATTGGCCTATTGAATTCCCAGGAGTCTGAGCCTGTGTTCTGCTCTTACTCCACCTGCAGGCCAAGATAAGTATTGCTGCCTCACTGGCCTGGACCACATAGATCTGAATCTATTCCGTGATGATTTACACTGGAATTATTGAGCTCAACAGTCCACTGACCCATTTCCCCAACCTCACATCTTTTTTTATACAGTGTTAAAGCACCTGCCCCACAAATATAAAGACAGAAGAGTGGGAAATGGAGGAGATCTGATCCCCCAGAATCCAATAAAAGCCAGTGGGCATGGCAGCTCATAGCAACTAGGAATGTAGGAAGGATCAGAGAACGAGAAAGAAATAAAGAGAATTTCTGTTTATAAATGTAGATAACCAAGGAAGACACAAAACATCAGCCACCAATTTCTACATGCACCACAAATACATGTATACTCATGTATGATGACACACATACCCACACATCATACATATATACATATAATTTTTTAAGAATAACTATATGCCTGAGCTAGAGAGAACACTCTATGCTTGAAAACAGGACAAAGTAAAGGAGAATTAGAGAGACAGATAGATGTTAAATCCACCTCATCCAATAGACTCTCTCCCAGCAGAAAGCCAATGGGCCAGGGTTTCTCTCCTAATAATAAAGAAACTCACTGGAGACAAGTCTTTGCTGGCCTGGCATGATTTTATAAGCCAAAGGCAGAATATGCCAGATTTTGAATTCTGGGGGCCAACTGCTTACACTGAAGACTACAAGTCCTGTCTACAGACTCAAAATCTAAAGACAGCTCAGAGTTGTCTTGGACTTGGGTCAGTCCACACCCTACCAGTGAGAAGCTAATGGTGATAACCACGTTCCCTGGGGGCAGGGGAGGGAGGCAGACCAGGCTCAAGTGTTTTACGTGGATCATTTTATTCAATCTGAACAATGGTCCTGTGTAACAGGTGCCCATCAGCCCTGTGAATAGGTGAGTGAACAGCTCAGGCTGTGTGTGTGGGCGTGGGAATCAAGATTCACAAGACTCAGTATAGAATGAAGTGTAGTTTATTTACGGAAAAGGAACTCACACAGGAAACATGTGACTGTAACATTACTCAAGCTCCAAGGATGCAGACCCTGCCACCCTGATGCTCCCCGAAACCTGAAGGGGCTCAGAGCCTCAATCCTATTCCTTTTAACTGGTCACATCCGCACCTATGACCATGTCCAAAAAGGCATGGTCAGTGTCACAGGTAAGGGGGGGGTAAATGTATCACTACAATTCCCCTTTTAGTCTAAAGAAGGAGGTTTAGGCTTGATACAAAACTATACACAATGATAGCAAATATCAAGTATGCTCTAGGAGAAGTAAGAATAAAAACATATACAATTTAAGACCTACTATCTACCAGTGAAGCAACATAGAGCAACTGGCATGAACTACATGTCCAGTCCTAGGATAAAGGCATAACAGAGATTACTACAAAGTTGTCCTAAACTGGAAAGTTTAAGTCTTGTACCTAATATTTCTATCTAGGGAGAGAGGACAATAATTGTGACAGTCTAATCTTTAACCTCATCAAAGATCTGAAAAGGAAGATAACAATACTAGGGTAGGCAGGATGTGCAATCGAGTGACTTCCAAAGGTGCAAGTGAAGACAGAAACAGCAGGCTACCTGGACAGTCACCCAAAGTCTCACAGCAGCGTAGGAGCAACTGGCTTCGGCTAGAGTATCTGACTGACCAACACAGAAGGAGGGAGGTAAAAAGGCTGTCTTACCCTGATTTGGCAGGGTTCAGCGGTCTCTAAAGTATACTCCTGTAAGCACAGTAGGACAGCATGTCCAAAGAAAGCAGTCAAGGTGGGGGCAGTTCTTTGCCCAAGAGACCATTAGCTGAGGAGAGAACGGACCCCAGAAGGAGTGTCATTGGTGCCCAACATACTTTCAGGGGTAGCTCAGTGCTGTCAGGAGCAATTGTGGCTCATGTCAACAAAGTACGAACATTAAAACATTTAAATGCCATATTCTGCAGGTCTTTGAAGTATTTGAAGATAAAATATCTCTATCTGACTAATCTCATAGGTATAAGAAACATGGGTAACTATAACCTGTAATTCTCAGAAACAGTTGCCTGATGGCTGAAGCTTCTCAAAATAATTTAGCAAGGACAATGACTTCAAAAAAACATAACTATATACATATATATGTATATATATAACAGAGATAGAACTGAAATGTCTTTACTAGAGATAGAACTATATAGTGCAATATGATAAATATCCTAAGTTGTATCAATATTCTATATATTATCCCCTTTTTAGTGACCAGAGAAAAGAAAAAAAATAACCTTTCGTGGCGTGTCACCCCTAGGCTGGACTCACACTGGGAGCCAGATGTGGGTGTGGGAATCAGGATTCACTAGACCAGTATAGAATGAAGTGTAGTTTATTTGGGGAAAAGGAACTTGCACAGGAAACACGTGATGGCTGCATCTCTCCAACTGCCACCATAATGTTCTCTGAGACCTGAAGGGGCTCAGTGCCCTAATCCTATTCCTTTCAACCCATCACGTCCCCACCTGTGACCATGCCCAAAAAGGCATGGCCAGTGCTATAGGTGTGGGTAGGGGGTAGGGGTGTGAATATATCACTACAAGTCCTGGCTGGGAATACAGCTCAGTAGATAAAGTGCTTGTCTAGCATGAGCCCTGGCTTCAATGTCAAGCATGCATGGAGGAAGGAAACTAAGGCACTTGGCCAGGGTCACTCCCTGGTAAAAGGGGGCTGGAGGGCTGAAGTACAGCTTAGTGTTAGAATACTTGCCTGGTGTGCAGAAGGCCTTGAGTTTAATCCCAGATAAGGCGCGGGGGGGGGGTTATAAACTTCCTACTCCAAGCCAGGACCTACAATTGTGCTGCTAAACCTGACTGATCAGCTGGTGTCTCCAGGCCTCTCCACCCTCCAGCCAAAACTGACCCAAATCATGGTGAAAGAGTTGCATCTATGGGCCTGCAGGTTCCCCCATGGAAACTGAAAGTCATTGGTATGCAGAGTGGAGCCTTGGAATCAGACCCAAGCCCAGATCCTGGATGTGCCGCTTGGCATCTGGGTATCTAACCTCTTAAACATTAGCATCTCTGTTAATTGGTATTTTTTAAAGCTCTCTTTACACAGCTGTGGTAAAGATGCCAAGATTGGTACGTGTGTACATTCTAGACATTTTCACTGAAAATTCATTACTGTGATTATTATTATGTGTGTATGTGTTTGTGTGTATGCATGCAAACACATGAATGTATAGACTAATGCAAACACATATGTAGAGGCCAGAGATCAATGCCTGGTGTCTTTTTCTTTTGCTCTTATTTTTTTTATACAAGTCTCTTGCTGAACTTAGCACTCATAGGGCTGGGATAGCTGGCCAGCAAGCCTCAGGGATCTTCTTGTCTCCTTTTTCCCAGCTCAGGGATTACAGACACATGACAACTGCATCCAGGTTTATAGGTGGGTCCTGGAGATCTGGACTCAGGTCCACAGCAAACATCTTATCTACTGAGCCATCTTCTGAACTCTGTGGTTACCTTTTGTGTGTGTGTGTGTGTGTGTGTGTGTGTGTGTGTGTGTGTGTGTGTGTGAATGAGTGAGTGATGTGATAAATTAACAACAACAAAAATATCCCGAGAGGCTCTAGGACCTTAAGAATGGGCTCCAGCAATGGAAAGACAAAGTTCTTACAAATGAGTGGAGATCAATTAGGGCTCATAAATTCTTGTGCCTGGGCTCCATTATCAGACCAATTAAACCAGCATCCTTGAGAGTGAAAGCCAAACATCGGTCCACTCCAAAAAGCACCCCAGGTGACTAATGTTCAGCCAGAATGAGCCACTCCTGGGGCATGTGAGTGTTTGATCTGGCAGAGAGCGAGTGATGACCCTTAACCAGCTTTCTTCTCCATTTCTCCATAAGTAAAATCAAAACTCAGGCCTCGCTGTCACAGTTGAAACCTATATGAGGTTTGGACAGGTCTGTTCGCAACCTTGGTGTTGCAATTAGCAGCTCCTCCCGGCTTTGGTAGTGTGGTGACAGATGGACGGAATGCATATGCCATGAGATTAAATAATAAGGCGATGTTATGCCAACAAAATTAACTTGTCCAGCCCTGTTCCTTAGCAACTGTGCTATTACTGCAGGTTTCCTTCCGAGGCCTCTGGTCCTTCACACCACTCCCTTTCATTAAGATCTGAGGCGGTTATTTATAACTTTAATGAAATGGAAAGGAAAGGCAAGGAATGAGGAGGGAAAAAAAAACCTGGTAACTGCCCTTCAGATTTCCCCAGGCCTGCCCCAGACAAAGAGAATCAATCTACAACTTCTAAATCAGAGTGCTGACTTTTCCTGCAGACTTAACTCCTCCAGACCCCCCACCCCACCCCAGGCTTCACAAGGCAGAGCTGCCTTTGATAGAAGTGGTGCCTTTGCCAATCCAATCTGAGGCTGCCTGGGGAACCATTGTTCAGGAGTCAGGCCTGAACTCTGAAGTACAGGACATGGTGTTCTCTGGGGGAAAATCGTTTGTTATGCCACAGGCACAGCCACAGAGAAGGTAATTGGGTTGCTTGTGGGAATCGCTCCTTCTTACACTGTCAAGTAGGAATGCTAAAGAGGGTGCAATTCACGTGTAGATTTTTGCTGGGAAGCAGCCAAGACTGGAGATCCCTGAGACATCCCACCTGGTCAACGAAGGGTTCCCTGGACCTGGATAGCAGTAATCCCTGAGACCCAAGGTCTGGACATAGGTTTGGCTTCCTGTGGCCTTCTGATGGGGTCCAGTTGCACTCTAGACCTGACCTGATCTTCTTTATTATTGATCACTCTGGGCTTTTGGCCTCTGGTCTTTTTTAAAGTCTCTTAAGAAATAATATATGCTTCTGTCTCTTTGGACCCAAGCTTAGAAATAAGTTTAAATTTATTCTTAACAGCGAAGGACCTTAACCGGGATTAAGGCTCTGCTAACTGATGTTTTACAGTAATTTCTCCTGAACTGAAATATTCCCTCCAGGGTTGGGGAGAGACTCATGAGACTCGAAAAGTAAGCACGCCTTACAAGTTCTGGAAAAGCTGAAACCTATAAGATTTGTAAGGCCCCTGTAGTGCCCCCATAAATACATGTGTTTGAATACTTGGCCCATGGCAAGTGGCATTATTAGGAAGTGTGGCTTCGTTGGAGTGAGTCACTGTGGAGATGAGCTTAGAGGTCTTATAATGCCTAAGCTATGCCCAGCAAGACACACAGTCTCTCCCTGCCGCCTGAGGACCAAAATGTAGAACTCTCAGCTCCTTCTCCAGCCTGCATGCCACCCGCCATGACAGTAATGAACTAAACCTCTGAACTGTAAGCTAGCCCCAATTAAATGTTTTCCTTTATAAGAGTTGCCATGGCACCAGGACCTATCCCTAGTGGCATGACTGGCTTATTGGAACCCATTCCCTATGGTGGGATGCCTTGCTCAGCCTTGACACCGAGGGTGGGGCTTGGTCCTGCCTCAACTCGGTAGCCAGACCTTGTTGACTCCCCAAGGAAGGCCTTACCCCCTCTGAGGAGTGCATGGGAGTGGGAAGGGAGAGGGGAGGCAGGAGAAACGGGGGGGAGGTGTACTGGGGTTGGTATATAAAATGAAAAGAAATTCTAGTAAAAAAAAAGAGGGGTGCTAAAGGGAGCTCTGTCCGCTGCTTCCTGCCCTTTCATCTCTTCAGCCAAGTGAGGGCACAGCGCATGTACCCTCTGGAGGATGCAGCAGCAAGGTACCATCTTGGAAGCAAGGAAGCTCATGAGACACTGGAACTGCCCGCATCTTGATCTTTTGATCTTAGATTACTCAGCCTCCAGAACTTTAAGAAATCAATTTCTGTCCTTTTGAATGTGCAGGCTCTGATGTTTTGTTATAGAGGCACAAGCAGAATAAGACATGGGGAATTTGGGGTTTCATAGGTGCAGAGTTTCCTCTTGAAAAGACAGAGTTCAGGAGCTGAGTCGCCATGGCAGCTGCACAGAAAGTAAGTATTCTTAATAAAGCTGAACTATAAACTTAAAAACTGCCAAAAAACGTAAGATACTAGATAAATAGTTTGACAGCACTGAATAATAATAATAATAAACAGTTGCCATGGTCATGGTGCCTCATCATAGCAGTAGAAACCCAAACTAAGACAGCCCCTCCCCAAGGCTGTAGAATCAGTAAACAATTACTGGAGCGAGGAGACTCTCCAACCTGTGGAGCTGCCTACAAGTAGTACAAGGATCTCCAGGGGCGTAGGTTTCATAAGTTGCCACCCAGGCTGGGGTAGACTCTTTGGAGTCATCTCTGATCCCCTCAGTAACCCTAATAAACTCATAATCCTCCTAGTTGAACACTGGCAGAATTATTACTTTGGCCTGTTGTTGATTCTCTGGGTGAGTAGACATTTGTGTTTCCTATATTCCCAGGAAAAGTCACACAGCAACAGGGGCCAGAGAATACAATTAAGTACTTGTAATAAAGTATTAAGTACTTTATTAAGGACTTGTCTAAAACTATAATTTGGCACTTCAGTTATGAATACAGAGTTATTAGATAATCAGTGACTTTCTAACTCAAAAATCATAGATCTCTCAACAGGAAATTGCAGCTGTGGCAGACTCTCAAAATGTCATGAGTGCAAATTCCTACTTCATCATTGCAGTGGCCTGCCATTGGGTATTGTATTTAGTATATTGATAAACATCTATGTTAATATATCCCAAGAATGAGATTTTAAGATCCTTGTGATTTTGTTTTAACATGATTGATTCCCATATAGAACTGGGTTTTACTCTGTGCATTTAAAAACATTTTGTTCCAGGTCAGGCAGTGATGGCACATGCCTTTAATCCAGCACTCAGGAGGCAGAAACAGGCGGATCTCTGTGAGTTGGAGACCACCCTGGTCTACAAGAGCTCGTTCCAGGACACAGAGAAACCTGTCTCCAAAAACAAAAACAAAAACAAAAATTTTTTGTTCCAGCCAGACCTTGGATACCAGTAATAACACTGGACGGTATTACACAAAATAGACAGATTTTGCAAGAAATAGCTGAAAACTCATAACTCATGTCTTAGATCTCACTATTAACACAAAACATCATAGATAGACAGAGTTGCCTGAACAACAGTTCTGGAGACAAGATGACCTAAATCAGGATGCCAGCATAGCTGGGCTCTGGTGAGGGGGTCTCTTCCTGGCTTAGAGATGGCGATGTTACTGCTGCTGCCTTCAGCCAGATTTCCAGTGAGAATTCAAAGCAAACAGTAAAGCATAAAGACATGAAAATGTGGCAAGGAGCATGAGGACGTTGAAGGTTGCAGATGTGGATAAAGTAACCGTAATAGCCAAAGATATTGGCGTCTTTAAAAAGAAACGGCACACTTTGCAGTGAGAGAGTAGAAAGATACCTTGAAGGCGAGACCCCCCACCTATCAAGGGTTCAATGGTATAAAACCAAAACCCACTCTAACGATTTTCATTTGAAAAGACATGGTCAACATAGGTGTGCTGCCCAAACAGGGCTGCCCAAGGAACCCTGACATGGCTTTTCAGGGACTCAGTGGATGCTGAGGTCATGATCTACAAGTGTCCAGCTATACCTAAAGACTGCTATATAACTTGGCATTTGTTGGTATGGTGCTGGTTTTTCAGGAATGCAAAATGCAAGAGTGATGGGTTCACAGAGGTTTGCCCAAAAATTTCAGAGGCAGGCCTGTGAGGCCAGGCAGTAAATAACAAGGTCAGACTCTCTGAAAAAAATGGCCTCATGTAACAATGTATAAAGCTATGAAAGTGAGGTTTAAGTTAAAATGGAGACCCCAGGACACTAGATATGCCAGAAATATGTCTGTCAACCAAAGACACAGGCACCTAGTGGAAATGACCCAAGCATCTGTGTATGCCACGGGAGAACTAGTCAAACCTGTTGCAATTTAGATGATGCAACCATGATCCTGGACTTTTTTTCCGAGACAGGGTTTCTCTGTGGCTTTGGAGGCTGTCCTGGAACTAGTCCTTGTAGACGAGGCTAGTCTGGAACTCACAGAGATACACCTGCCTCTGCCTCCCAAATACTGGGATTAAAGGCCACCACCACCCAGTCATGATCTTGGACTTTTAAGCAGAGTCAAGACCATTAAAATTTAGGTGAATCCTGAAATTGGGCTAAATGCATTTTGCATCATATGGCCAGGAGTAGAATATTAGAGTTTATAAGTATGACTTAGTTATGGTTTCTATTGCTGCAACAAAACACCATGACAAAAAATCAATTTGAGGAGGAAAGGGTTTATTTGGCTTATAATTCTGAACTGTAGTCCATCATTGAAGGAAGCCAGAACAGAAACTCATACAGGGCAGGAACTTGGAGGCAGGAACTGATTCAGAAGCCATGGAGGGGTGATGATTACTGACTTGCTTCCCATGGCTTGCTCAGTCTGCTTTCTTATAGACCCCAGGACCTTTGGAGAGATGGCTCAAAGGTTAAGAGGACTGACTGATCTTCCAGAGGTCCTGAGTTCAATTCTCAGCAACCAGATGGTGACTCACAACCATCTGTAATGAGATCTGGTGCCCTCTTCTGGCATGCAGGAATACATGGAGGCAGAATGTTGTATGAATAATAAACAAACAAACAAATAAATAAATTCCAGACCCACCAGTCTAGGGATAGCACAATCCACAATGGACTGAGCCCTCTACTGTCAATCACTAATTAAGTCCTCCCCCATCAATCACTAATAAGGAAAATGCTCTACAAGGTTGCTTGCAGCCTACCTAATCGTATGGGGGCATTTTCTTAATTGAGGTTCCCTCCTCTCAGATGACTTTAGCTTGTGTCAGGTTGACATAATATACAACACAAAATGAAATACCCCCCACAAGTTCATGAACTTGAACACTTGGTCCTCCTCCAATGGCATGGTCTTGGAAGGTTGTAGGATCTTTGGGACATGGATCTTAGTTAGTAAATGTCTAGCTTTCTGATTCCTGGCCAACGAAGATGTAAAGAGACTTAGTCACAAACTCCAGCTGCCTTGAACTCTGCCAAGCCTGCACTTCCATGATTGATTGTACCTTCTAAAACAATGCTCCAAAGTAAAACCATCCTTCCTTAAGTTGTTTCTGTAAGATGCTTCGTTACAAGAAGAAAGGCATCTAATGCAATCCCAATCTCATTACAAGAGTTCCACTTCCCAAGATTCACATAAATATCATCCCATCAGGAGTTAAGATTTTCTCATATAGGTTTGAGAAAGGACACAAACATTCAGTCCAGAACACCAAATTATATATCATAAACTCATTTCGATATACAATACTGAAAGCAGAAGGAGGGAAAATACATTGTATATGCATCAATCAAATGACAGTAGGAATAGTTAAATTAATATCAGATAATATAGTGAGGAAGTATCTTGACTTAGAAACCAAACAAAACACTTCTAAATGATCTGTGAATCAAAGGAAATTTCAAAGAAAAAAATTTAAAACATGTAATCAACTAAAATGCAAACCTTACATTAACCATCTAAGTTCACATCTCAAGGGCCAAAAAAGTAAAGGGAAAGCAAAATAATCCAGCATGGGTAGAATAAAGATAATAGTAAAGATGCATAGCAAAAATTGCTTAATATAGTAACAGAACAGTAAGAAATTAATAAGACAAAGGGATGGTACTTGGAAGAGATCACTAAAATGTATAAACATTGACCAAGACTTGAGAAAAAGAAGATATGACACATAGAAGGACACATCACTATAGACCCTGCAGACATCAAAAGGATAATATGGAAATAGTCTACACACATAACATTCACAAAATGGATGAAACAAAACAAAAGCTATCACATTCACCTATTATAAAATCAATACCTTGAATAGCTCTCCTGCTATGAAGGATTTAAATTTTTCAAACCTCCCCCCTTCCATCCCCTGCCCAAACAGTCTCACTGTAGCTTGTCCAACACATTTAAAGAGTTTATACCCACCCTATATAAAACTTTCTTTTCAAAAGAAGATAACTAACATTTCCAGTTAATTGTATATAATAAGTATTACTTTGATACCAAAGTCAGACAAAGACAATTAATTTTTTTAATGTGGAAACCAGTATTCCTAGTGACTACAGAAGCAAAAAATTGACCTAGTAGAAATTGTCCCAAGGATGAAAGTCTGGTTCAATATTTAAGAACCAATCAATACATTCCATTATTACAGATAAGAATAACTTCATCATCATTTCATTTTGTTCATTTTGCACATAAAAATAAAAGCTCTGGATAAGGAATTCTGGGATACGGGATTCCCAGAGCAAGATGGCTAACCAGATTAGTCACATCAGCAAACTCTGAGGTTTACTGAGAAACCTTCTGTCTTAGCATACTTGTTATTACTGTGATAAAATACTGGCCAAAACCAACCTGGTGTGGAGAAGGGCTTCTTTTAGCTTACATGTTGAGAGAAACCCAGGCAGGAAAGTCAATCGAGAACTTCAAGCAGTAACCACAGAGGAATGCTCTTACTGGCTTGCTCCCTCAGGCTTACTCAACTGCTTTCTTTTATGACCTGGGACCACCTTCTCAGCGATAGCATCACCCACAGTGGACTGGGCCCTCCCACATCAATCATTAACCAATAAAACGTCTCACAGACCTCCTTACAGGTCAATCTGATGGAGATGATTCCTTAACTGAGGTTTCCCTTTCCCATGTGACTCTAATTTGTATCAACTTGACAAAAAGTAACCAACACAATAGGCTGCTTGTCAACTTGACACGCAATCTAATCACTATTAAATTGTAACGATTTCTTTCTTGCTTATCCCCCAGGATCTCATGTTAATATCACAATACAAAACACAGTATCACTTTAAAAGTCCCACAGTCTTTAAAATTTTTCAAACGCTGTAAAAGTTTAAGGTTTTCTTCCAAACATACAGTGTCTCGACTGAGGGCTCCCATAAAGTCAAAAGCATGTTAGATACTTTCTTACTCCACACATACAGCTTCCCTAGCAGTCTTGCATCATCTCTACTCCACACCTGTCACTGTCTTTGAAATGCGTCCCATAGTCCTGCTATACTTTATATCCTGTGGTTTTTCACTGCAACTGAGATTTCACCTTCACCAGTAGCTTTTCCTGGCCTCTCATGGTACCAAGCCTCAGTTTCCATCCAGGATCTCTTTAAACCTGGGGTCACCAGGGCAACAATGACTTTAACCTCACTAACAGTCCCTCCTGGTCTCTCACAGTGCCAAACCTCAACTGCTTTCTGTTGCCCCTTCATGTCTTCAAAACCAGGACCATCTGGTAGGCTCTTACACATTATCAAGTTTGCTTTCCATTTAAAGATGCAGCCTTCCCACTTCTCCCCTGATCCATTGGACCACAGCTTCTGTGAGCTGACCCTGAGGAAATATGTAGCATGAGTTCTAATTGGTCTTAATAATTAAAAGCCCAGAAGTCAGATATAGGGGATAAACGCTGAAAAATCAGAGAGATGAAGGAGCCACAGCCACACCTTACCTCGCTAACCTCCCAGCTGAAAATAGAATAAGTTCCTGTTTCCTCTTGCCTATATGCCTCTCTCCACCCAGTCATCTCACTTCCTGTCTCCACCTCCCTAGTGCTGGGATTAAAGGTGTGTACCACCATTGCCTGGGCCTCTGTGGTTAGCTAGTGGCAAGCTAACCTCTGAGCTTCAGACACACTTTATTTGTACAAACAAGATGTCACCACAGAAACACTTATAGAAGATTCTGGTCTCTTATTAATCACAGCTGATTTTTCAGTCCCCAGCAAGCCAGCATCAGTTTTCCCAGTAGAACAAATGTTTTCCTTCAGTGTGCTGGTCTCCTGTTAATCACAGCTGATTCTTCAGGCCCCACTGACCAAAACCACAGATTCTAATTACAATATGTCATGTGAACAGCCCCTATAGAGTCAGTGAAGGACTCTCAAACATCCCTCTGAAACTTCACAAGCCAGACCTCCATGATCTACAATTTCTCCCAACATTCTTCTCTTCCAAACTTCCAGAGACTACTTCATTAAGTTCTAAGCACTCAAAGGCTTTTCAGTTCAAATCTCCAAAACCCTTCCATAATCCTCCCTGATGAAACAACGTGTTCAGTCCTGACACCGTAAAATCTCACATTCTGGTGCAAAGTGGAGAGACTACCTTAAATGCCCTCCCCTGATAATGAGATTGATGACTGCCTTACATGCTATCCTAGAGCTTTATCCAGTGGCTGATGGAAGTAGAGATAGACACCCACAGCTAAACACTGAACTGGACTCCTGGAACCCAGTTGCAGAGAGGGAGGAGTGATGAGCAAAGAGGTCAAGACCAAACTGGTGAAACCCACAGAAACAGCTGACATGAACAAGGGAGAGCTCATGGACCCCAGACTGAGGACTGAGAGGCCAGCATGGGACTGATCCAGACCCCCTGAGCATTGGGGCTGAGCAGGCTGGAGAAAGAATCCGTAAAATGGAAGACATGATGGTAGAAATTACTGCATATAAAGAAGAGAAAGAAAATATTTTTAAAAAATGAAACCTCAGGAACTTGTTGAATGCCATCAACTAGTCACCCATACACTGGGAAGTTGGACACCATTCTCAACGAAGAAACTGGTAGCTCAGAAGAGCTCAGGAGCTCAACTGATTATGCCATTGCCCTGAGAACTCCCTAGAGAAGATCAAGGTTCAGTTCCCAGCACCTACATGTCAGCTCACAACCCTCTTTAAATCCACTTCCAGGCAATCTGATGCCATTTTCTGACCTCTGACCTCTGTATGCAACAGACATACACATATATACATACAGATACAATGTAAGCTCTCAGCTACTGCTCCAGTACCATGCCTACCTGTCTGCTCCAGTCATGATGGTCATAAGCTCACCCTCTGAAACTAAGCAAGTCCCCAATTAAATGTTTTCTCTTTTAAAAAATCCACATTCTGTTACCAATTTCTGTCCTGGTTTGCTTTTCGTTGCTGTGACCAACCCAACTTGGGCATGTCAGTACACAGCCCATCTTTGAGGGAAGCCAAAGCAGGAACTCAAGGCAAACACTTCAAAAAAGAAACCACAGAGGAGAATTGTTAGCTTGATCCCTAACCCTAACCCTAAACCTAAACCTAACCCTAACCCCTAAACCTAACCCTAACCCTAACCCTAACCCCTAACCCTAACCCTAATCCTAACCATAACCCCAACCCGAACCCCAACCCTAACCCTAACCTGTAAAGAGAAGCGTTCCCGCCAGCCTGGTTCCAGAGCTGCATCAGTCCCAAATAAACACACAGGAGGCTATATTAATTATGAAGCTGTTGGCCTTGCTTGTTTCTTACTGGCTAGCTCTGACTTAAGTATTAATCCAATAATTGCTAATCTAAGTATTTCTCTTACCGGAGAAGTTTCCGGGCTTCTTATCCCTATGGCGGTTACATCTTGACTCCCTGTGTTTCTCCTACCCAGAGTCCTCCTGGACTCCTAGTCCCACCTATCTTGCTTCCCTATTGGCCAACAGCCTTTATTAACATATACACAGGACTTCCGCATCACTAACCCCTAACCCTAACCCTAACCCTAACCCTAACCCTAACCCTAACCCTAACCCTAACCCTAACCCAAACCCTAACCCTAACCCTAACCCTAACCCTAACCCTAACCCAAACCCTAACCCTAACCCTAACCCTAACCCTAACCCTAGCCCTAGCCCTAGCCCTAACCCTACAGGCCAATCTCATGGAGGCAATTCTTTAATTCTTTTCCCAGGTGACTCTAGTTTATGCTAAGTTGGCAAAAACTTATCCTTGCTCTTTCCCTCATGGACTCCACCCCTCTGAAATTGTATCGCAAACACAACATTTTCTTTATAAATCGCATTGCTCATGGTGTTTTATCACAGTATTAGAAAAGTAACCGAGACACTCTTATAAAAAGTAACAACAGAGGGAAGTTATTGAACTTGATGGAGAACATCTGCAGGTAAGTCACATCTAGCATTAGGAAACAAGGCTAGGATGTTCAGTCTTGGAACTCTATTCAATACTGGGGTAGAGGTTCAAAAAGGAAATGCGAGGTAAGGAAATTCACACAGACCAAAATACAAGAGTTCAAACAATACACAGTAGGAAATTACATGATTATCAATGTAGACTACCCAGAAATAGCCCTACTAAAACCTCTTAGAATTGAGTGGTTTCACAACTAACAGACAAAAGATAAAAATCAATGATAGTTCTATATATAAGCAATAAAACATGGATATATATTAAAATTAACCACTATTTATAATAGCACAAAAAGGAATTTTTTTAGGCAAAACATCTTGAGGGTTGGTTTTGTCAGCTTGACAAAATCTAGAATCATGTGGGAAAAGAATCAATGAGGAATTTTCTGAATCAGGTTGGCCTGTGAGCATGTCTGTGGAGAATTATTTTGATTATGTTATTTGAGTTGAGAAGACAATTGAGATGGCACCCAGATCCACCATCAGAGAAAAGGACAGTGATGGGGGATGTCCTTCTGTATATATGTTTCTCTTATTGGTTGATGAATAAAGCACTGTTTGGCCAATAAAAGCAGGAATATAGGCGGGACTAGGAGAGGAGGAGAATTCTGGGAAAGGCAGGCAGAGAGAGACCTCTAGCAGAGGAAGAAGTAACAGGTCCGGACCCTTCTCCGGTAAGATAAAACCATGTGGAAATAGATTAATAGAAGTAAGTTAAATCATTAAGAGAGAGATAGCCAGTAAGAAGCCCTAGCCATCAACCAATAGTTTTATCATTAATATAGCATCTCTGCATGTTCATTTGGTGCTGAATTGGCAGGACCTAGTAGGACAAGAAAAACTCTAGAAGCAGGACTGCTTCCTGGAGACAGCATCAGCTGTCAACTCTTTTGAGGCCCACAGTAGCTAGAAGGAAAGCTACTTCCTCCACAGACCTGTGCCTTCTAGAGACAGCCTGCTTCAAGTGACTGACTGGGTCAGGAAATGGAGAGCTGGCTCAAGACAAATCCAAAGGCTCATCCCAAGATCTCAAGAATATGATCACACGATCTGAAGTATTCTGACAAAGCAAAAAGTTTTACTTCTTTGGAAGGATCCTGAGGCCCACTCTGAGCCATCTGATCTTGGTCACACTTTCTTATGTGACTGTACAATGCACAGAGTCACAGTCCCTATGGAGAAATGAAAACTGAACATATATGTTTTCATTGGAGGAAGTGATGGCCCTGGAGAAAATTGGATTTCTACCAACTGGCTTCCTTATAACTTTTTTAAATGAAGTTTAGGGTTTTTTCTTAATCATTTGACTTTTAAAATGGTACTTTTCGAAGTGTCCAAGGGAGAGTCTGGAAGCCAGCTCACCCTTGCGTTGGTGGAATCTCGAGCTTGGTGATTTGAGCGGGAGGTGATACTCTTCTACCAGGATCATGCTGTTCTACTTCGCCAGCAGCAGTGTTAACTCATCTAATTACACTGTTTACATGGGAAAGGATAAATATTAAAATGAAGATCTGATAAAGTATGGCTGGCCTGAAGATACTTGGTTTCACGTGGACAAACTCTCTTCAGCTCATGTGAAAGACCCTTACCCAGGACCCCCTACGAAAAGAAAAGCAAGGCCAGGCCATTGCCTAATGAAAAAACCCAGACCAGGTGCCTCGCCCAGCTGGCAGGATGTCAAACAGGATCTGTGGTCACCAGAGCAGTCATGGGACCCGGATAATAATTGCTGAAGCATGCCAGGGTCTTTTATGTGGCAATATCAGGACACCTAGTCCTTGGCAACTACCCCTGCCCCCAGTTGTGTCTATGATCACCATAGTAGTCATGGGACCCGGATAATTGCTAAAGCGTGCCAGGGTCTTTCATGAGGTAATACCAGGAAACTTAGTCCGTAGGAACTACCCCTGCCCCCAAGATGAGCCAATAAAATGCCTGTTACTATGCTGATACTTATGTAACCATTAAAACTCTATAAATATTGTGCTCCCTGCAAGCCCGGTATGCTCTGCACCCGAGTTGCAGTAGCATCCGCAGGCGCCTGTGTACTCAATAAATCACCTCTTGCATTTGCAGCCAGTGGTCTGGCCCCAGTTCTTGGGCAGAGGGTTCAGTTCAGTGCCCGGCGCTTTGATGCCGAGGTCTTACATATGTATGCCTTAGATTACAAAAGGGAGAGAGGATAGAAGACATTCCAAAGTAGGTTCTGATGGACTGTGCTCACCTTGTGAAGGCCAATAGCATTCAAGGATGCAAGATGAACAATGTTAATGTAGTGTACACGCCCTGGTCTTACCTAAAGAAGACAGCCGATGTGGACCTGGACAGATAGGCTTCCACAGGCAGAAGAATGTTAAAATTGTGACCGTGGAGAATAAAGTGAATGAAATCTTGAACGGATTAGAAAAGACCAAATTGGAGAAGTTTCCCGACCTATCAGCAGAGAAAGAAGGTCGAGACACGAAGAGAGGAATGAGAAAAAAAAAGCCCAGATTCAGGAAATGGAAAGGAGAAAGAAGAAATGGTAAATGGATGAACTTAGGAGCTACTTGTCACTAATGAAAGTTGAGAACAAATCAAGATGGTAATGATTATGGTGAGTTCATGGGAGCTGAACAAAGGATCCTGGAAAGATATGAATGTGCAGGCTATTACAGATCTTTTGATTTCACCTATGTTCTGAATTACAAAAACCAACCAACCAACCAAAATTCTACCTTCATTCTACGTAGACATCATCCATTTGGGAGCTTTTTTTTTAAGTCATTCTTTTTACCCATGAAAAGAACAGATGTCTAATATAGTTGAACTTGAAGACAACTTATAATTTTAGGAAAAGAAAAATATTTTTGGCAGAACATACATCAGTACCTCATGAAGGGTGGCTGCCTTTGTTCTTGAGATAGGCATTTGAGCAGACCAACTCTGAAAAGCACTTCTGTGGTTGTGATCTGTCCTGGAAACAGACGTCATGAAATGCATTTCCTATTTCTAAAATATCTGCTTCTGTTAAGACTGTAGGTGGGTTACTGGGCCAGAGCCCCCGATGATGATTTCCAGATTAGAAGAAGGGTATATGAGTCTTGAAGACAGTGGTAGTAATTAAGGCTTGGATTTTAATCAGAGTAGCCAGCCCAGATCTTACCGTACTCCAAGGGTCTGAGGGCCCCCATCTTAGCATCACAGTTTCACAGTTGATCTTAGCCAAGTTTAGGGGCTTGTTACCCGAACCACAAGTGACCTAAGCCACAGATGTGACAACTAGGCTCTGAAGTCATTTCTCTGTGTGGAGGGAGACAGGAAGGCATGCTCTGCCAGTAGTACTAGTGACAGTTGGTCCATTTTTGTCTTGACTATATCATGAAACAAAAGTCCACAGTGGATTATGAGTTTTAGAAAGAATCAACCGTTTTCCTAGTCAGCAAGTCATCTATTTCCCTACTTTGAAATATTTATTTTGAATTGTGACCCCAGAGTTGTAGGCTCAATAACTTCACATGGAGCATTGGTACTGGCCTGAGCCACCTGCTCTCAGCAGATACATTTTTAGTACAGTGTTTAAGGGACCTCCTGTAGAGACACAGCAAACAGTGAGAGAGGGGAGAGAGAGCAAAGCCTGCAGGGAAGTGGCATGTAGAACTGTATTTTAGCATACCCACACAGTGCCCACAGCAGTGGGTGCTAAGCCAGCAGAAATGATTTCTTCGGCAAATGTACCAGCTGTCATCCCTGAGGTACAGGCAAAACCGAAAGACTTGTGATCCCTGGTACTCCAAGATGAGCATGAGCTAACCTGGAAAATTCCATGAGGCATTAACTCATTAGCCACATTGGAGAGGGTATGGAAGCCTGCACCAGAGGGTGTGTGTGTGTGTGTGTGTGTGTGTATGTGTGTGTGTGTGTGTGTGTGTGTGTGTGTGTGTGTGTGTGTGATTTAGACTGGAGTTCTGTGATTTTAAAAAAATCAAAATAAAGTATCATTTTTATTTTTAAAAAATGGTACATTTCCCACCAGAGTGACTTGGAACCTAAGCAGGCAGCCACCTCCTCTCAGCACCCAGTGCTCTCCACCCCCATCCACCTGCCTCCTCCAATAGCTGTTGATCCAGGAACACTTTCCCTTACACACCCCGGAAGTTGATGATTTAAAGCCATTGTGCCAAGCCAGAGGGTCTTCCTGGGAATGTATGTCTCTGGTCTGTGACCAAAGAGTAGAGTAAGCAGAAGTCCAAATCCAGAACTTAGTTGTAAGAGTCACTGCTTTTTTTTGTTGTTGTTGCTGTGACAAAATACCCAACGAAAGTAATTTAAGGGACAAGGGGGCTATCTTGGCTCGAACTTCAGGAGATAAAGTTCACCACGGCAGGCAAGGCAGCTACAGCCAGCTCCTGCCTGTGCCTGCTTGCCTGCATCTCAATGGATCTGGAAACAAGGCAAAGGAATACTGGTGATTCAGCATCTTCTTCATTAGTCCCTTTTTATTCAGTCTGGGAACCCAGACTATAGAGTTGGTGGCACCGACATAAAGGGCAGGTGCTGGGTTCTATAAGAAAGCAGGCTAAGCAAGCCAGGAAGTAACACTTTCCCATGGGCTCTTGCATCAGCTCCTGCCTTCAGCTTGCTGCCCTGTCTGAATTCTTGCTCTGACTAACTGCCTTCAGCAATGAACTATGAGTAGTAAAATAGACACTTTCCTCCCAAGCTGATTTGGGTCAGCAATAGAAACCCTAACTAGGACATCGACTACCACAGTCATCAAGCTCTTGACTGTTATATTTGGGGTTTATGGTAGACAGATAATCAATGAAGTCCTGGCTACATTCAATCACAATTGACTCATTGGTCCCATAGTCATACCTGGTATCAATTTTGTGGTCCCCAAATAATTTGAATGAACTCAGTTGATAGTATAATCTCTACACTGGTTTCATAGCCTGAGGGCTAAGAGCTAACAGAATAGGGAAGGATGTTTGGAACACTCTAGAAGACTCTCTTCCCAACCAAAGCAGCAAATCAGGTACAATAACCACACAAAACAAAACACTATCACCTTAAAAAAAATTCAACAGATGCAGAGGTTGTGATTACCTATCATCTCCATTTAATTCACTAGTACATGTCCAAAAACAAAAAAAACCAAAAACCAACATAAAAAAAGATTCCTAACATAGATGCTGGGAGAAGGCATCAGAACATGCGAGAGAAGCCAAGTATGTAGAAGCTTCCCTAGCTAGTACTGTACTGATATATTTGCATCAAATAACAGCATGGCCTTGGTACGTGATGTGTAACCTCTGACCATTCCAACAGAATGAAAGCGTCTGAAACTGTACATATCGAATGCTGCTACAGGCCACAGAATCATGCAGTGAGAATGCAGCCGGCAAATCATGGAGCTAACCCACTGGGATCATTTTCCAATGGAGGAGGCCCACAAGCAGGGGAGTGGAAGTATTTGCTTTATGGATAGTTGCTGTCCTTACTGTAAATTCCTTATGAATACATATAGTGCTCCCTTCCTGTGAATACATAGTGCTCCCTTCCTGTGGGGGGATTCATCCCATAAGCCCCAGCAGTGTACCAGTCGAAACGTTTTGCCGTATGTATTGGTGTATTGGATAACTTCCCCCGCCCCCAGCAATGCATGATTCTGGCAAGAAAGTAATCACAGTCAATACTTTTGCTCTCTCAGTAAGGTCTTTGTATAAACTTAGAAATCTGCACCCCTGCAATTATCTTTTTTAGCAGACAGTTGGTCAGTGTTAGTGTCCAGGCAAAGAGACCTCTATTGAGTCATTCGCAGATGTCCAAAGACAAGAATTATAGCATGTCTGAAGTTGTTTACTCATGCTCTTAGAGAGACAGAGAACAAAAGTGTCCGGGATTCACTCTATCAGCATATAGGAAAGTACTATCGCAAGCTAACCTCATGTTAACCTTAAAGCATGCCTATTCTTCACTTTCCAGTCTACTAACTATAGACCTGTGTCTTAAAGTGGTCATCGGGCACTGTGCCCTTCCCTGTCTGGTCATGGTTTTGCTCCTATGGCCTTGGACCCTTGTGGTGTCATAGTAAATGGCCCAGCTCCTTATCGCTTCCTCTGGGAATATGCTTTTGACCAATGAGAGAAATTTCTTTATCACCTCAAGGGTCCTGAAGGAGAAGAGTTTTTAGAATAGAAGAAGAAGCATGGAGAAGTTAGAAGCAGTACAGGATTATTAGATTAGAAACAGAACAGTAAAGACCGAATGAAATAAAGAGCATGATCCTCAGATTGTGTGTGAAGTTACTATAGAAATATTTTACCCCCTCCTTTGCACCCAAGAAGCATTTCACCTCTGGAATCCTGGGTAGCATGTCTCATAGCCCTTACAGAACACACATTGATTACCTTGTCTCAGGCTATGAGAGTCCTGCATAGCAAAATCCAAAGCAGGCCGACCTGGATTTATTCCCTTATAAAGGATTTTATTCCAGAGCTGAGAACTTATTCAAGCTACCATGAGACTTGTCCCATGCAAGAAAAGCTTATTTCATGCAAGGAAAGTGAGCATGCCACCAGGAAAGAGAAATGGGAAGCCCCAAACACAAACATTTCTAGAGCAACCCCAAGACAAAGAGAATGTCTCATCTCTTCCTGCACTGACTCCCTCATCCATTTACATGTTCATCCACCTTTAGTTTTAGAAGCTGTCAGGCCTCTCTGAGAAGTACAAAAGATGACATACTAGCTTTGTCTCTGCAGCATTACAACTTCCCTAGGTGGTGAGGACAGTCAGAAAGACTCTGATCAAACCCCAGAGGATCTGAACACAGGCCCACAGATTGGGAATAAGCCCAGCTCCACTGGATATCCCTTTTCTGTTGCTTAAGCCTGCTCTAGGACAGGAAGTGGATGAGAACATCCATACCTCCCATAGTACTGCACCCCATAATATGCACACCATTAGCACCCACTGCAAGCACATTGCTGGAATTCTCTGGTGGGATAGGCTCACCTCTTGGCACCTAAGTTTCTTTGCATTGAACGGAGTACCTCCCATCTCTTGAGTGTTACTATAAATTAAGGTGAAATCACTGGAAACCCCAAACACAATTCTTGTGTGGCAGTTTAACATGTATGAGTCTCCCCAATGTCTGTTCTCTCTCCTCATAATCCCACAGGTCATAGGATACAAGTCAACAACCTTGCTATAAAGTTTTCCCTGGAGATGAATTCTCTGACCTACTTACCAGCTCACACACACACACACACACACACACACACACACACACACACACACACACACACACACACCGAAAACCTACAGACTAGCAGGTGTTTGTTATTCAATTCTCTGCCAGCCATTCCCTTCTCATCAGCCACTTTATTCCTCACAGCATCCAAAATAAAACCTGGTCTTGCAGGGACTCACAGCAACATTGATGTAAAGCTGAAGATTTGTGTCTTCCTTAAACTTGTATGTATTGCTTATTTTTTAACATAAGATTCGTGGTTTATAAAATCTGAAAACCAGTATGAGAAAGAGCTGAAGCAAAACTCATTGCTCATGCACTGGCATGGGCTGTGTGTGCTGGGACAACCCTCCCTCCTGAGTCTGACCTCCTAATCTGATGCATAAGGAAGTAGACCAGATGTTCTCTTGGAGTCCTTCTGAGATATTGGACTCGAATGCTTTTCAGGAATTCTCACTCACCGGATAAAGAGGTTTAATTTTGTAGCTGGAGCAGCCAATAACCCTAACCCTGGCATGCCCACCCTGAGACACTTATGTAAGCAATGACACCTATGAACAAGGATACCTGTGAATATAGACCAATGCAAAATAATAGACTACTTGAAACACAATGTCCTAGTTGATCTTAACTGCCAACTTGACACAGCCTAAAGTCACCCCAGAGAGGAGTCCCAATTGAGGGATTTCCTAAACCAGAGTAGTCAATAGGTACGTCTGTGGGGTATTGTCTTGACCACTAATTTTTGTAGGGAGGTGCACCCACCACCCCACCCCCCACACCCACCACCCACCACCCGCCGCTGGGGATGGCACCATTCCCTGAGAAGATTGCCCTGGGTTATATTTTTTAAAGCTATTTAAGCATGAGTCTGTGGACAAGCAAGCCTCAAGCAGCATCCTCCATGATTCCTGCTGGACTTCTTGTTATGTGGAATAGCATGCAGCCCCGCCTCCAGATTCCTACCTTGAGATCCTGCCATGACTTCCTTCGATGATGGGCTGTGACCTGGAAATAAAAGATGAAATAAGCTTTCCTCCCCCAATTTGCTTTTTATCAAAGTATCCTATCACAGCAAAAGAAAAGTCACTAGGAATTATTATGGTTTATTTAGGGGTGGGGTGTGTGTGTGTGTGTGTGTGTGTGTGTGTGTGTGTGTGTGTGTACTGTGTGATTCTCAAGTGTGAACCTCGTAGATCACAATCACATCATGTTGGAAAGGGGGGACTTATTAAGAGCACCGGCTGCTCTTCCAGAAGACTTGGGTTCGTATTCCCAGCACCTACATAGCAGCTCACAATTGTCTGTAACTCCAGTTCCAGAGGATCTGATGCCTTCACACAGGCAAAACACCAATGCACATAAAATAAAAATAAATCTCTCTTTTAAAATGTTGGAAAAGAGTCCTGTCCAAGCCCAGCTGCCAGAGCTGCAGCTAGACATCTGTAGTGTGGCAGTGCCTACGTGGACTACAGAGACAGCCTTCGATGACATCCAAAACCAGTTTTATTGCTATAGAACTGTGATCTGTTCCATCAGCTGTGGGTATCAAGAAGTTATTTTGTCTACCAAAAACCTGGTCACATCCCTGGGAACATAGGCTGAGTGCACAGATGTACATTCAACCTTGAGTAATTAAAGAAACTCAAAGCCAAATCCCCCCTTAACGAACAGATCATGAAGACACACATTTTAACAACCTTAACCCTGAACTTGAAAGATGGGCACATGATCCAGTTTTACCTTGATCCCTCTTTTTATGGGTACAGAGAACCTGATTTCTATTCAGGCTTCAGCAGCCACCCAGAGCATCATTACCTGATGATTATCATAATGAGCACCGGAGCGGTAATGGCCTGATAAATGACTGCCACGTTCGTGTGTTTTGTAGGGCATCCATTCAAGCAGCGGCACATCCTCCCTCCTTCCATTCAAGCAGAAATAACAGGCAGCCACACCAGAAAGACGGGGGGCGGCGGGGTGGAAGCAAAGGAAAAAGATTGGGAAGGCAGTGAATCCTGACTCATGCAAGACTCTCCCTTGAGAAGCATCTGCAAAGAGCACAGGTTCGTTTGGCAGACCCACTGAGGACTCAGCTGTCTCGCACAAGAATAGCAGTTCTCAACATGTGGGTCGTGACCTTTCGGTGGGGTGGAAAGACCCTTTTACAGGGGTCACCTAAGACCACCTGAAAACACGGATATTTGCATTATGATTCATAGTAGTAGCAAAACTACAGTATGAAGTAGTAACAAAACAGCTTTACGGTGAGGGGTCACCACAACATGAGGAACTGTATTAAATGGTTGCAGGGTCAGGGAGATTGAGAACCATTGCATAAGAGCCCTGTTTGCCTGTTGGAGGACTGGAAGCCACCTTGTTTTCACTGTCTGAAAGAATTAGCATGATAAGAGAAAAAAAGCAAAAAAGACTTGGAGTAATTGGGACAGCTGTACATGGACACGGAGTCTCTTTATGCTATCTTCCATCCATATTCATGATCTTCATGTTTCACGAATATTTTAGGGAATTCTTTTAAAAAGGGCAAAAAATTAACTTTCTGGCAGCTGATGGCACATAAAATGTGAGTCACAACACCTTCGGGCTGGCAGTAATTAGTGATCAGGAGTTACTCAGCCCAAGTCTTCAAACCTATAGCTTACCGTATCTCAGAAACTAATACACAGGCTTGCTTCACTTCTGGTCTTCCCTGAACATGTAACAAGGTCTAAAGAAAAGACACATGGCAGAGATTTGCTGGAGGAAATAGGTCACTGGAAGCAAACCTTTGAAGGGTATACCTCATGCCTGACCCACCATGAAGTAAACAGTCTCTCCCTCTACACTAAGAGGGTATATACTATACTATACTATACTATACTATACTATACTATACTATACTATACTGTACTATACTATAATGTACTATATTATCTTCCTCCCACTATGAGGGCCTGTCTCTCCATGGGCTTAGTCAGTAGCACCAAGGACTATGGACTGAAGTCACTAAAACCATAAGCCAAAACGTTAACAAATATTTCTTCCCTTAGGCTGCCTACATCAGGAATCTGGTCACATCAGTGAAAAAAAAGCAACTAATACATGGTCTCACTCTTTCCCTATTGTTATAGGCCTAGACTTTAGGCCTGAACAAATCATTCTTTCTCCTTATTCTAAACCTTCCACGGCTCCCCACTGCCTCTCCTAAAGGGCCAGGCTCCTCAAGCTGAATTCCAACTGTGAAGCTATTGTTGTTTTGGCTGCAGGCTTTGGAATTTGTAGCCCAGTGCTATCACCTACCATGGATACATCTTGGCAAATTTCTCAACTTCTTCTAAATGTCTGTTTTCCTCTCTGTGAAACAAGAATAATGTGGTAAGAGATGAACAAGGTAAGGCCCTTGGCACTGTGTCCCACACATAGCAAAGCCAACTAATTTAACCAACTTTATCCATTGTTCTGGGCCAATCTGCCCCTCCTGACTCTTGTAAGAACAGCTTACACCCTTCTGATGAACATCACCCTGGCCTACCTCTGCTAACCCTAAGGCATGTTCCTCCAAAGCACCCTGTTCATTACTTAAAGTTCCAGGCATCCTTCAGAGTCTGACTCAAATGCCACTTTATCCATGAAGGCTCTCAGAGCCCCAGGACAAAATATGAGAGGGCTGCTGAATTTGAATGTCATATGTCAATTTTCTTGTCCTTGAACCGGCCTGGGAGAGTTTCAACTTCCTGCAAACTTGATTTTTATCACAGGCTCTCTCTCCACAGAGCTTCTTGGGGCTGGTTCCATTTTTCCCTCAGAGGATTACTGCTTCTCTAGAGGTGTTCTCCTCCAAATAACCCTTCCTCTTGGAGTTTCAATCCAGTAAGAGTCCCTCTGCTCCTTCTAGCCATAGGTTACTGGCCCATCCTTGATACCTCAGACTTACTTCGTGAATGAACCTCTACTGTTTACTTCATGGTGGGTCAAGCATGAGGTATACCCTTCAAAGGTTTGCTTCCAGTGAGTGGGCCAAAACACTCAACCCTGGTTAGATAAGATAAAACACTTTGCTCTTCTGTACCTATGACCTTCTGGATTTATAACTCCAAAGGAGATTCTCCCAGCCACCACCCTCCAGCAGTTAATGCAGATAGAAGATCCCCAGACGTGATAGGTAATATTGTCAACTTGACATGATCTAGGCTCACCTAAGAGACAAACCTCGGGATGTATCTGTGAGGAAGTTTCTAGGTTGGGTCACGTGAGAGAATGAAGAACTACACTGTATGTAAGTGACACCTTTACTGGGGCTGGAGTTCTGATGAGTCAAATACAGAGAGTGGAGTTAGACAATCTCTCTCTCTCTCTCTCTCTCTCTCTCTCTCTCTCTCTCTCTCTCTCTCTCTCTCTCTCTCTCTCTCTCCTGTCTCTCTGCCTCCTAATGGAAGCTACAATGTGGTCAGTTACCATGCAATCCCCACTATGATGGACTGGACCCTCAAGCCATAAACCAAAATAAGCTCTTCCTGCCACGGGTTGATTTTTCCAGGTGTTTGTCACAGCAAGAGAAAAGTAACTAGCACCCAGAGTCTGAACAGGCCATTCCTCTGGTGCAGCTATATGGGGGACTGTACAAGAAACTGCACAGTATCCGTCTCACTCGAAGCTTCCCTGAAGACAAGTCCTCCCCACTGGGATGTAAATGCACCAAACTTTGTAACTGCATCGTGGAGAGAAATAACAGGCAGGGAGTACAGAGTAGGTAGGAAACATAGGTGGCTACATAGAGACCTGTCCACAGGAAAGAGCTGTGAGACTGAGAGGCAGTGGCCGCATTCTGATCTTACACCTGCCAACAGCTTTGTTTCTCACTGAATGGGGGCATTGTGCCCAAAGCAGTTGTCCTGAAAAGAGAAGTGGCCTCGGAGGGACAATGTGTGCTCCTTGAAGGAGCCTGCTCATAAACACACTGGCTTCTCACCTTGGGGTACCTCCTACCTTGAGCCTGCCCCTTGAGGGTGAAAACCCAAGGGTAAGAGTGAATGTGCCACTCAAGCACATAACTCTAACTCACACCAAGTCTGGGACCAGTAGACTTAGCTATCAGCAAGCCAAGAAAAGATTTTTGCGAGATCTAAGAGTCGAGGAATGGAATGCTTAAGGGCAAAGGCTGACTGTTGCTTTTGCTGGATCCTGTTTCTTTACTCCAATGGCAGGTGCTCAAAAGAAACCATTGGACCTTTTACTGTTTGGTCATCTTGAGAGCCTTCAGTGAGGTTTATCAAGTTAAGGGTCCTGTGAAAATTCTGGGCAAATTTCTGGGGTTGGAGCTTGACTGTGAAACGGTGATGGTGGAGCTCCTGGATTCCACAGGGTACAGGAAACACTGAAAGCTGCAACCCTAGGCACACTCGGTCTCGTGGAATAAACTACCCACTGTTATGTCTACAGCAGAGTCAGTGGCTTCTCCTTTAAGATAACCAAGCACGCTGGGCATTGGTGGTGCATGCCTTTAATCCCAGCACTCAGGAGGCAGAGACAGGTAGATCTCTGAGTTCAAGGCCAGCCTGGTCTACAAGCAAGTTCCAGGACAGCCTCCAAAACAATACAGAGAAACCCTGTCTCAAAAAAACAAAAAAAAAAAGATAACTAAGCAGAAGATGAGTGCTTGAGTCCCATCATCTCCCTATCCCTAGGACAGAAGGGACTTCAGACAGGAGGTATTTATAGGTAAACAGAGCAGCAGCAAGAACAAATGGCAAAACAGAGGGATAAAGATTAGAAGGGGGAAATTTTGAAAAGCAGAGAATCATCCAAGTACCTGCTAGTAATGCCTGTGTTTGGTCGCCACAATGAGGCTTTCTGTCTCCACAGACTACTTTGAGTGTCCAAGGCTTTTCGTGAGTTACAACCAACTCCCATCCCACCCAGTCTGAACAGCTTCCTTTCCTAGTATCTGTACTCTAGCTTATCTCATTTGAATATGTGTGTACAGCGAGTGTGTGCTGACGCTCTCAAAGGCCAGAGGAGAGTGTCAGATCCCTTGAAGCTGAAATTGCAGGCTTTTTGTGAACCACCTCATGCAGGTGCTGGGATCCAAACTCAGATCTTCATGATTGAATCGGAAGCATCACAGAACCAGTTCTCCATCCACCCCCCCATAAATTCATTCTTAGTGCATTGATTTATTGGGGGGTAATGCATGCCACAGGGTGTGTATGGAGGTCAGAGGACAACACCAGAGAGTCTGTTCTTTCTTCTAGTATGTGAGTCCTGAGATTTAACTCACATAGTCAGTCTTGTGAGTTAAGTCTGGCACCTTTTTACCAGACGAGCCTTCTTTCTAGCCAGTCATTTAAATCCATTTTAAAATGGTTATCTATATTCAGTCAAAAAATATCGTTTATGACTCTGCCATTTATGTTTTAAAATGTTCTGCATCTTATTTATTGGCCCATGTATAGTTTTTTTAGTATAGTGTTTCTAATAAATAGTGTTTTTAGAATTTTCCAAGCTATATGTGGGAAATGGTTGATAAAATGCTGACCATTAGATACATTCATGACAGCATAGAAAGTTAGCATGAAATTCTCCACTTTTCTTTTGATGGGCCTGTGGATTTAGGCTCCCACCCCTACCATAGACTAAAATGCTAGCATCATGTAAATTAGGGTCGGAGGGTCACAGAAAAGCCAGCATGAACAGTTCATCTCTGAAATTAGCAAAAACTGATGAAATCTAGGTTGAGCACTAAGTTTTTTTTTCTTGGAGTGACTCTGGACAGGTGCATTAATCCCATAGCTGGAGACTGTGCAACTGATGTAGTATTTATTATGTCAAAACAAGCAAGCCCCAGCCTGAGAAACCTCCACACTGACTCAGCAACAAAGACACCTTGCACATATAGTAAAGAAATCAATGTGTGGTCATAAATACAATCTAAACATGCCTTGGGGAACACAGGCTCTCCTAACCTTTCTCTGTGAGGAATGAACACTATGCCCAGTCCTCATCAAGTTGTGCTCTTACATGGGTGCCCTTAAGGCCAGTTCCTGGCCTTGCATCTAAAACACTACTGGATATTCAGGAATGCAAAGCAAAGCTGATTGAATAGTTCACAGAGAAAATAAACCTGAAAATGAGCTACCCTGGGGGGAATAAAGAGCAGCCTGAGCATCCATCAGGGCAGAAACTCGAAAAGGTTACAGCAATTGGAATATTGTTACTTCAGTGTCTCCTATGGTTGCTGCTCCCAGGTCACCATTGCCAAAACATATTGAAATACTCCTCTGTCGCTTTGGTGAGATAAATCTATTGATCACATGCCAAAAATGAAGCCTGCTGGCAATGCTTGCAAAAAGGGATTACAGAACCTCCTGTCAGCCTTGGGAAGGCAGGCTGCTGTCGATTTCCAAGCTGGATCAGTTCCCAGCTCTTTTCTTGACTCACTTCCTGCAGGAGTAGACCTGCTTACTCCTCTCAGGTGCTTGATACTAATCAAAAATGAATTATGAAATACAATTTCCATGTATAAGCCTATGCACATTTCCCTGAAACCCATCTCAGAAAGATGTTTTTACAAGTCAGTTTGTTTGACAAACTACTTCCAAATACATGTTACACAGAGTAAAAATTAATTGGTTGCTGTTCAGCTGCCAGTTTCACAATTTGCAAAGATACACACAATTTGCACAGCCTAATTCACCACCATCTTTAGGTTCCCCAGAAAAATCTATACAAATGTTTAAATTTTAACTTAAGTCACTGCATGAAAAAACTGGTGGCAGTCTTTCTAGGTTAAGAGGGACACTTTCTTCCCACAGGTGGCATGGCCTTAAACTCATCAGGGGACTTTTTAAAAGACCTTGATAGTTCACGATGAGTAACTTTATAATGCAGTTCAACTAAAGCTGAATAATGTTCCTTCTAAACTGATGGGCTACACAGGAATTGATTGAAGAAACTGTTATATGAATGCCCAAATATTCTAATAATGAGAGTTGTCCTCTAAAACAGACAGATCAAGTATAGTTGAAGACTGACAGAGTGTTCTTCAACCAGATTCTTAACAACTTTGGTAGGTGCAAATGAAGACTTAAAGGCATTTCTTAGCATCAAGAAAAACAGTCATTCTTATGGTACTGTACTTTTAGACTGCACATTAAAATCTCCAGAAGTGTTTTGAAAAGTGCCACTCTCAGGCCCCATGTCAGGTCGATTAGATTGAGGGCAGGAGGGTTGATAGGGATAGGGCATCAATGAACATATTTTGTTTTGGCTTAGTTTGGATTTCTAAAATCCCTGGGGGGATTCTAAGAGCAGCCATGGCTGAGAATCAGCAATTTCAACAAAAAGACACAAATCAAATACTAACTCTCTCCCTAACTAATGCCACTTCTCCCCCATTTCCTGTTCTCTCCACAAGTGCCCATCAAGAGCACACTCTGGCTTCCAGCCTCAACAGGAAGCACAAACGCCCATCTCTGGGATGCCTAACAAATACAATTGTTGTTTGTAACATTATGTGTGGGATTGGGCTGCATCATTAGAATATAGGCACTCCATGCTCTAGTCTCTAGATGAAGCTCAAAGTCAGTTAGGTGCTACAGACGGAGGTAATGACCATCTCCCATCTTAACCTGCTCCAAGGTTTCTCCCAACACCATTTCCCCAGACTATGGACTGTAACCCCGTAGCTACTAAAGACTTTTAGAACTGCCTAACCCAGTAGCAAATATTCTTGCCTTAGGCCTGAGCCTAGTCATTTAACCCTTGTCCCACACCTCCTCTTGAGCAGCACTCTGATAAATGAGCTAACCTCTTTCCAAAAGTAACCGAAGAGAAGGGGAATACTAGAACAGATTTTCTACAGACCCTAATTCTCACCATACATTTCACAGGACCTGGGTTAATAGCAGGATTCTATGTATCCTTTCCCAAAGCTCCCTGGCTCACTACTCCAGTGGCTGTCCCAGGCTCATTCCTCATAACAGAACACTCCAGAGGTTAATGTCCTGATCACCCGCCCAGGTTCATGCCCAACAGTCTTCATCTGTTCCCACAGCCCTGAGAGGGATTAGCATTTGAACTACGCATCTTGCAGATGGAAGTTTATTTTGCTGTGTTATCCTTAAGTAATCTTTCCCCAGCCCTTGGCTTCTGAGTTGATATGTTCAAGAGTCTCCAGGGAGCAGGTGCTGAGCAGTCAAATGGCAGCTGTTGATCTGTTGAAATTCAGCAATTAGAGACTGCAGGAGAATGCTCTGGCACACACTTTCCACTGAGCATCCGTGAAGCCAAATATTTGAGTTTCTGTCTTGTGGTAAACACCACACACACACACACACACACACACACACACACACACACTGTTCTCATGGGCAGGTACATGTGTCCCTAAAGGAATCACATCTTTCCCCTTTTTGCCTAGCCCTTCAGTGATTTATTTCTCTCATGCAGCCCAGGCTGGTCTCAGATTCACTATGTAGCCCAGGATGACCATGAACTTCCTGACCCTTCTTCCTCCATTTCCTGAGCTCTGGGCTTGCAGGCATGCACTGCCATACCCTGTCATGCAGCAGCTGAACCCAGGGCTAGGCAGGCTCTCTACCAACTGACCTGCTTCCTTCATCCATTCAATACAGTAGCCCAGGAGCTCCTAAAAGGTGACTTGAAACTGGACTTGCACTATAAATTCAAGTGGTTTTGAAATGAACATCTTTTCTGAGCATAAAGGTCTTATTCAGGAAATATTGAAATCCTAGATACTGATCTGTGATACATATTTACCTGAAATAATAGAGACTCCAAGACTCAGGTTGACAAGACAATCACTCATTATATTTCAGCTGGGGCCTTTTAAAAAGATAAGCTGAAAATCTTCACCAACCTCAGCACCGCATTTAAATCCCACCCACGGTGTAAGCACGAAGAAAAAAAAAGGAAAGCTTGCTTCTGAATCATTTTTTCTGAGCCCAGAGAAATAGCTGTGTTTTGCTTTCAAGGGTCGGAGGAATAACTGATAAATCTACTTCTGTCTCCCCAGGCTCTTCTACTCCGAAGCCCTCCTAACATTTCACAGAAACACAAAAACCAGACAGACAGATAGCTAGATAAGAGGACTGGGTGGGAATTTAGCGCTGTGTTGGCTTAACTCTGGTGCTGGGAATTAGGTCTCATGTGGGGCTAAGGGATAGGCAGCTTCCCAGCTCAGGCCTAGCAGGGTAACATCAGATGACCACGCTGACGGTCATGCTCTGGCCATGGGGCACAATCTTTCGGGGCCAGGAGAGCAGCATCTTGCGCAGTTCCTCTCGGAAGCTGTCGTGCAGCCAAGCGTAGATGAAGGGGTTGTAGCAGGCAGAGCTCATGGCGAGCCAGTGGCAGAGGAGCTGCACCAGCCCGAATGCATAGGGGTCGATGGCACGCGGGTCCAGGTCCCGAAGCAGGTTGAAGACATGCAGCGGCAGCCAGCAGACAGCGAATACCACCACCACCACTACCAGCAGGCAGAAGGTGCGGCGGCGACGCGCTCGGTCCCAGTCGGCTTGGCTCTGGGTCACACTGCCAGGCACCACGCGGTTCCGCAGCTTCACCGACACCCGGACGTAGGACAGGAGAATGGCCAGCAGAGGGAGCAAATAGGTGCCCAACAGCAGTCCCCAGGCATAGAGCTGGCGCTGACGCTCCTGCGAACCCCAGAACTCCTCGCAGAGGCGTACGTCGTGGGGCTTGAGCTCCACATGGTAGGTGTGCACCGCGGCCGGCAGCGCCAGCACCGCGGATAGCGCCCAGATGCCCAGCACCGCGTAGGCGCTAAGCTTCAGTGAGATGCGCCGACGTAGCGGGTGCACCAGAACGACATAGCGGTCCAGGGCAATTGTGGTGAGTGTGAACACCGATACGTAGACGGTGACCGGCTGCAGGAAGAAAACCAGGTGGCACAGGCCTCCACCGAACACCCAGCCGCGAGGCTCAAAGGCATAGGCCAGCGTAAGCGGTACGCAGGCTGCGCACATGAGCACGTCGGACAAGGCCAGGTTGCCGATGAGGAAGTTGGTCACATTGTGCAGTCGGCGTACTCGCGCGATCACCAGCACAAGCAGGCAATTGCCCACCAGCCCCACGACCACCACGATACTATACAACATCACGATCAGCCCCTTCAGCTGGTGCACCAGCTGCAGGCTCTGGAAGGGTGTGACTGCTGCAGTGCGGGGAATGGTCACGGAACCGTTGCCCTCCGAGACCTCTGCGCTCTGGTTGGCTGGAGTGGAGCCGGCTGGCGGCAGCCCAGAAAACAAATCGGGGTCCCCAGGGGTTCCAGTGGGCAGTGAGGTCATGGCCACCTGTCCAAAGGTAATTAAAGTTGTCACTTTCCATCTTCCATCAGCTCCTCATATACCCTCCCCCATCACCCAACTCCTCTCTTTGGAGTAACTAGCCCCAGAATATCAAACACAATAAATGCTGTCCTTCCAGCTCTATAAAATAAACTTAGCACAGGTGCTTTAAACAGCTCCTATTCGTGGATAGCTCTCGCGGTCTGGGAAGGCAGACTTGGGAGCTGGTCCTACCTGCGAGCAGGCTTGGCTGGAGCGAAAGGGCTCTCAAAGGCAGGTGCAGGCTGCCTGCTGTCCCTTGGGGATGTGTTGGGGGTCGGGGGGTCCTCAGCCCAGATGGCCACTCGTGCTGCTTTCTTCTAATAACGAATCCAGGAGTTCCTAGTGGGCCAGCAGCTTTTGAAGGGTCTGGGAGCTCCTCCCACTCCAGCTCTCCCTTCTATGGAATATGGGGGTGGAGCATGCTGCTTAGAGAAGGGGAGCAGAGTGTGTAGTAGGGATGGAGCCAGAAAGGGGGCGGGGCCAGGAACCTGGGCCCCAAGCTCCAGGGGTGATCTCCACTGCGGAAGTGTGCAGTGCCCCCGGAGAAGCTGTTCCGGAGGGGGTGTGTCCCAGGGAAGGAGCGGAAAGAGCCAAGTTGTGAGGACCACCAGGTGCAGTCTCAAGAGGCAACGGGTCGGAGAGAAATATGGGGATAGAAAATTTTAGATACACTAGGGAGTGAAAGAAAGAACAGACAGGCCAGCTCCAGATCCTGCAGAGCTTCAACTGCAGCTGACAATCTCTAGAGTTGGTTGGGGTTCTAGTAGATCTTTGCTATGCTGTATCTGGCGCTGGTCAGGAATCTTATGGCTCTGACTGAGCAATAGACCATTTGAGCGTTTTTGTTGTTGTTGTTTGTTTGTTTGTTTTTGTGCGCGCTGTGGTCCCAGGTCCCTCTCAGACAAAGGAAAATTCAGCACCACGGGCAGTTCCCCGGGCTCCGCAGAGTGGTGTGGGGGTACTGCGCAAGGGGGCGCGCGACAGTCGAAATTACAGCAGTTCTGTGGGTCTGAGGTTTGCTACCTGGGCTCAGAGAAGTGCAGGGTAGAGGTTGAAGGGTTGGTGACTTTGGCTCCAGTGTGGATAAGCTCCATCAGGGACTGAGCCATCTTTACCTCCCTAGCTCAGAAAAAGCAGCATCAGGACCAGTTTGTGCTTCACAGACTCACCCCGAGATCTGAATCCTGCCACTTCTCACTCACTCCTCTTTCTCAGCTACAGCAACTGCAAGACGCCAGCTGTCTTCACAGAGAATCGTTGAGTTCCTGACCTGCTATCTCTCCTTTTCCTCCTTGAATAAAAGCCCTCAGGCCTCCCTGTCTCGGTTAAGCTAGAATAACAAAAATGACATTTGAAACGCTCAGGTTTCACAAAATCTCTAGTAGCATTAAGTTGTCATTGAAACATAAATCAAGCTGCACGGTGACAGGTCTGTCAGGAGAGGGGCTTTGTAGCCATCCTGTTCAGAAGCTTGCATGCCAGGGCTTCAGGAAGAGACTGAGTTCCATGGTCTGGTCCCCTCTCTGGCAAGGTCCTGCTTTGGTCTCCGGGACTTCAGATATCCCAGCTCCACAGGAAGCAGTAACAGGTTAGTCCACCCTTGAAATTCCAGCGAGTCACTCACACAAGAAGAAAAGCCACCTACAATGGAAAAGCTACCTGTTTGTGTGCCTGTCTCCACCCTACACCCACACTCCCTGAGGCATAATCCTTGTAGGAAAAAAAAAGAAACAGTATAAAACTCCTGGTGCTAAGAAGTTCACATGTATATTGGGGAACTTTCCAGCAAAGAAGATATTTTACCACTTGCCAAAAAAAATCTGGTAAAGGTTCTGGGTAACTAGAAATATTGACAAAGCTAATAAGCAGCAGGGCTGGAATTTCAATGCTGAACTGCTTTATTCCAGGGAAAAACCTGTGTGTGTGTGTGTGTGTGTGTGTGTGTGTGTGTGTGTGTGTGTGTAGTCCAGGGGTTAGAATAGGATGTCACCCTCTATCTCACTTTCCATTTTAACTTTTTGAGAAAAAGTCAGGTCTCTTACTGAGCCTGGAGCTCTCCACTCCAGCAAGGTGGGTTGACCAGCAAGCACCCAAGATTTACTTGTCTCTTTCTCCACTCCCAAAGCTGGGGTTATAAACATGTGACACCATGCCTTGTTTTTCATATGAGTGCTGGGGATTCAAACTCAGGTCCTTACGCTGTGCAGCTAATTCGTGCTTATGTGCTGGAGTTGTCCCAGATACACAGGAAACATTACAGAACGAAAGCAATTATCCAAATGAGGTCTAGGTCCAGGCAGTCACAGGGCAGATAACTCTCTTGAATATGAGTTCCAGGTGTGTTCCAAGGTCCAAATATTCCCTTGTCCCACAGGTTGAACCCCTTACCACCCCTAGAAGGCTCTGAAACAGAGCAGAAATAACTACCTTGGGCAGATAACAGCCTATGGCATATTTATGTATCTATTCATTGTGGTGTGTGTGTGTGTGTGTATGTGCGTGTAGCCATGGTGCATATGTAGAGATCAGAGAAGAACTCATAAGAGTCATTCCCCCTTTCTTTATGTGATTACATGGATAAATCTGAGATTATTTGGTTTGGAGGCAAGTATCTTTATACACTGAGCCATCTTGCTGTCCCCTTATCTGTGTTTAATAAAACAAAAGAATGAAATGTGTTTGTTTCCCGCTATGTCATTAAAATCATCTAAAAGGAAAGGGGATTGTCTAGACAGAAAGCACTGAATATGGCCCTTCTTGCAACTACTGCATTGTGTGGTTATGGGGGAAGGGCCTAGAGTTACTACTGAGCTCTCCAAGTGGGAGGGCTGGTGGGGATTGGCAGTTGGTAGCTTGTTTTCTCTAGCCCTGGCCAACGTCCAGGGCCCCATGGATTCTCCACCTCCTGCCAGGCTGCAGTAGTTTATTCTCACACATGAGCAAGTCAGAATAACCCACTCTGCTTGTTATCAATTCAATTTCCCAGGCTGCACCTTTGGTAGCTCTGACTAAATGAGTCTGTCTTGTATTACAGCCATTCATATTTGTAACAAGCCTCAGTCAGTGTTGACTCTGTTGAAAGTGGCCCATGGCCTATACCAGGGAAACAAAACAAAACAACAACAAAAACCAATAGTTTCTGGCTATTTTCTCTTTCTTGAGAGATGCTGCTTCATAATCTCCATAAGTATGAAGGACAGGCTGTTTCCCTAGTGACAAAGACCCCTTAACAGGACAAAACACTGGGAAGATGAACTCCCCTGAACAGTCAGTCGGATGTCCCAGAATAGTGGGTGAATGCACAAGAGAGAAAGAGAGAGAGAGAGAGAGAGAGAGAGAGAGAGAGAGAGAGAGAGAACATGTCTGATGAAGTTAAAATGGAAGAAAATAAAAGAAACAAACAGAAAGAGTCTTTTTATCCCTGTTATAACACCTGATTGAAGTTGACTGTGTCTAGATAATAGTGAGGCAGATTTAGTGAGATGTTTGTTGGCCTCATAACTGTTTTGTGGGGGAGATACACTAATGGAAAGCTAATCTTCTCTGGGTCAAGGTCTCCATCTGAATGCGTCTACAAATCACTCTTCACAACCAGATGTCATAAAGCAGGATACCAGATGGGCTAAAACACAGGAGGGATGGAATTGAAATGAGAAAGCGGATTGGCTAGTCTATGCTGTTGGAGAAGAATGTAGTCTAAATGGCCTTCAAGTGTTTTGTTCTGATCTGCATGTTTATTTACATGACCAGGGGTCCACATGTATCGTCTACTCCTAATAAACCAAGGTAAAAGCGTTTGCTGTTCCTGCTGCTGATGGCTGCATACCCATAAGGGCCCCGCTGAAAGCTAAAATCAAGTTCCTGAGTGGTAGCCTTCTGTCTTTGCCACCATGCTCTCCCCCAACCATGATGGACTAGACTCTCAAACTGAGAGCAGAAATAAACTCTTCCTTCCTTGGTCTGTCAGGTGTTTTGTCAGAGCAATGACAAAAATAACTAGCAAAGGTTCCAAAAATGCCCCCACTAGCATGACAGGACTTTTATTTAGTTCAGTGAGTCAGAGAAGCACAGTCTGTATGCCTTGAGTTTTTGTAATGACTTGGGGAAGTAGGGAAGCACGCTGCCATTGAACAAGGCAGCATTATTTGAGGGTGCTGAAGCTCCACACTCTTCCCTGCATTCTCTTTTCTTCTGGTGAGTGTTTACATTTGCCCAGAACTTCCACAGTCACCAAAGTTTGCCATTTTTGTTCCTAGAACATAGCCAGTCAGGGCCTCATGAGGCTCCTCTCCTGGGTAGGGCAAAATCTCCAAGGATGAATGTCGTTTCTCCTATCAGGACCTGGGTATACTGCACATGGTGTGTGTGTGTGTGTGTGTGCGTGCTACTTGCCACTTTAGGATCAAGAGAGGAACCTCTGTGTTAATGTACTTTTAAGTTCAAATGCCCATGGGAGAGTGTTGGGAGAATTTTCTCCCTGCAGGAGGCTAAACACCACTTATCCCCCTCCCTCCTCACAAGGTCCCAATGACAAACAGAAGTTCACTTCCATGAAGCTCACCGTGAAGAAACAATTTTATTAGAATTACTTACAAGGTATGGGCAGGAAGTTACTGGCCTCTTTAGGTGAGCCGAAAGAAGCCATGCTGGGAAGTATAAACCCAGCATGGATGACTTTGTCACTTACCCTACTCTTTCCCCATACTATATACTCCCTCCCCTCCCTTAGCCCCCAGGCCATGTAAAATCAAAACACAATTTCAAACAACTGGGTGGAAGGAATGGCTGTTTAATCAGGTGAGAGTCCCACAACCCTCTTTGTCAATTCTTCTGTGAGAGAATGTCATAGGCCAACAAGCCAAGCTTTGATGATTTTTAGTAAGCAGGCACTGCTGAAATTATGAAGATGACAGTGTACCTTGGAGGATGGTCGTGTACAACTGAGATTTCATGTAAACCCACAAATTCTTGGATGATTCAGCATCTAAGAGCAAAATGTTGTTCACTGGACCTCTGGATCATTCAGGCCAAGCTAGGGATCTCCAGCTAAACCCTTGTGTGGCAAGCTGTGGGTAGAAGGGGTGCAGAGAGTTTGAGGGGAGATGTTCAGGTTCTGAACTGACACATCAGGACTGATGGGTGTGGATCTCCCATCATGGTGACTGTGCCTCAGGTCCTGCAGGATAAGCCCTCCCCAACTCGAGATCTCTGCCTTGATCTCTCCGTGAGCCACATCTCATTTTGCCTACCTATGCATTATTACTCAGACAAATAAGTCCAGTCTGGTGCTATTTCTAGTATGGGAAGACCCTATCATACCTGGTTCATGGTTATAATAGTTACATCCCCCGGAATCAATCTCTCTCTCTCTCTCTCTCTCTCTCTCTCTCTCTCTCTCTCTCTCTCTCTCTCTCTCTCTCTCTCTCTCTCTCTCCCTCTGTGTGTGTGTGTGTGTGTACATGTACATGTGTGTGTATTATGGAGGCCACCTGTCATTCCTTAAGTGCCATCCATCTTGGTTTTGGAGTTTTGTTATTATTGCTCTGTTTTGCTTCATACGTAATCCCTTACTGACCTAGAATTTGTGATAGGGCCCCAGAGTTGGTAGACCCTAGGACCTTAGCACAACCGACTCCATAATGGAAGCACCATTCAGGCTGTAAAACTCAGCATGTAGACAGCACCAGCTGCCAAAATGGAAACAGTGACCTAATCCATCAAAGTCCGTAGTTATGGGAAAGTCTCGAAATGCACTAACCTTGCTTTTTGGCCTCTCTAGTTCTGCTTCTGGGTAACTGTTCTTGTCAACATAAGTATGTCAACCAACAACATGATTTTTTTTGTGCTTAAAAGCTCATCCTGAGAAAGGCTCAGTGCTGCACTGGGATTCCAAATACCCAGTGTAGTTGACTCTTGGGTAATAAAGGCTTTCTATTAGCTTAAACCCACATCTGAACAGTCTTCTCTGGTGAATACCCCACACCAGAATTCACCAAGTAGACTAGCCTGGCTAGTCGATGGTTCCCAGAACCGAATGTACAAATATGCCCTTACCAAATATGAATTTTTACATAAAATTCTGGGGCTCTACCTCAGGTCCTTGTGCTTTCAAAGCAAGCATATAACCAGCCCAACTAGCTCCTTGACCCACCTGGGCATCCTGTTCAGTTGCACTTAGTATTTTCTCTCCACTGGCCTGCTCTTTCTGAATATTTAAGAAAAGAACCCAGGCCATGGGACTCACCCAGAGAGAAGTCAGTCTGCATGTACCCCATCAAGGTTTCTGCTCTCTTGCTTCAGGCACTCAGGGGAAAGTCAGCCTGCCAGTGATCTCCGGCAGCCTTCTTAGTTTAGCAAGCACTGTTTTGTTCAATTCTATGCCTCGGCAGATTTAATCACAACCATTGCTCACTTGAACTCTACAGGTGCTCTCTGCCAGCCGTCGAAGCTCTGTTGCTTCCCATGGGGCTTCTGCCTGCAAGATTAGAATAATTGTTTTCTGATTGCTGTTCCTTCCTTGACTACTTTGCTTTCTGTGCCCTGCAATTCATAAACATACTCAATGAATTTGGTAGTTTTCTTTCTGCATCACATCGACAGGGATAAGCACCGCTACAGGGTTCCCTGAGATATTTCTTACGCAAGTGTCTTCATTAACAAAACGAAAACGCACGGGGTTCAAGGCAAAGACGGTTTCCTAGGAAACTGTCACACAGCTGGCATATTAACATCTGACAGTCCTGAACATGCCAGACTCAAGGCCTATTTTTCCACATTCATCCATTTTTTTTTGTTCAGTATTTTATTTTGAAATAGGGTCTTGGGTATCCTAGGTTGGCCTCAAACTCAGTATGTATTAAAGGATGACCTTGAACTTCTGATTATCCTGACTCTATCCCCTAAGTGCTGGGACCACAGGTGTGCAGCAGCAGTATATATGATACTAGAGATCAAACACAGGACTTCATCCATGCCAAATAAACACTCTACTGACAGAGCTATGTGTTCAGCCCATCTTCCTTTTATTTACTATTTACATTTATTTATTTGTGTGTGTGTGTGTGTATGTGTGATTGAGACACAGTGCATATGTAGAAGTCAGAAGGCAACCTGGGGGAGTCAGTACTCTCCTTTCACTGTGTGGTTCCCAGTAATCAAACCCAGGTTGTCATCTGGCTTAGCAACAAGCACCCTTACCTACTTAACCATCTCTCTGCACCCCTCACTGCTAACCCCTACTGAAAATGGACTTGCATGTTTCAGGGACTCCCTTCTCAAAGGATGACCCATGAGACAGCTGCAGAAACACCCTCTGAACTAACAAAAAGAAGACTAAAAGAAAGTGCTCATACCCCAGGCAGCCCAGGCCTCCTGAATTAGGATCTGCAGTCTAACAAGGCCTCAGAGAACTGGCAGCAGCATCGTTGGAGACAATCTATGCTAGAGACTTCTTTACCTTGTTCCCAGCTGGATGCTCAGAACAGCATCCTTCATCTCATATCAGAGAAAACATACAAGTATTCCTTAATCAACACCCTTCCCCCTGTGAGATTTTATATGCAGCTGTCACCCAGAGCCACATACCACCAACCCTAGTCAACTCCATGGTGTCCTGCCATGTCACCTACCATACATAGTGAGTCGCTGGGATGCATCTTTGGGGGGAGTGCTGTTCGCAAGGCAGAGTTTCAGGAGCACTGTGGCACTTTCATACTGAGCACCAGAGAGAAGGTATCTGGTTCTAAGCATCCCCGCAGTCGCAGAATTACTCAGAATTCATGCAACATGGTGGGGACTTTACCTTTCGTAATGGTACTGGCTATAACTTTGGATAGGATAATTTTGGTCATGAGAAATTCATCCTGGAGCATCTGCATGCTAGCATCTTGTTCATAGCATATGCTGTACCAAACACAAATAGCTCCCAACCAAGACTATCTCTGGATGGCATATCTGTGGCCTTTGGGAAGATGACAAGTTTGAACACTGTGGAAGCCATGACATTTTGGGTCCATGACATTTTGGGTTCATGAGTAGCAAGACTGGAAAAAAAAGGTCATCATTGCCTTCAGTAAACACCTAACAGATCTGACTAGTTGCATCCTAACCACCAGACTAGCCTTCCTGTAGCTCAGGACTGGCCCCTCCTCTCCACCTGCTCACAACTTCAGGAATCCATGCACTCTTGCTGCAACTCTTAGGGTTCATGTTGTCCCTATATCCCTCCAAAATTAGCTGGGCTGCAGAGTTGAGCTTACAGCTAGGGAATGAAATAATAAAAGAAAAAATAAAGAAAAATCCCACAACAAAGCTTTAACTGAAACTCAGGTCCTGAAGAGCCCTGGCTGTATTTACAGTCTGCATCATCATAGGTTTTCCAGGGTGTATATCCCATCTCCGTCACAGTAAGTCACCCACATCTCTCCTCATTCCCACTGTCCACAGTATGAATGTGGGGGTTAATCATGACTATCAACTTAGCTGGATGTGGAATAAACTAAGAGATAAGCCACTGGATACACCCATGAGGGATTTACTTGGTAGGTTATTTAAAGTGGGAAGACTTTAAAGGTGTGGGTAAAACCTAGAGGTAATCAGGTAAAAGGAGGTCTGAGTAGGGGAAAGCTTTGTTTTAGGCTTTCTTGTCTTTCTGTTCCCTTCTCACCATGCTGTCAAGTTCACCTAGGCTGCTACTGCATTCCTTCCGGTATAGACTAAAGACCACTGGTTCTCCAAGAATCCTCCAGTCATTCAGCACCAAGTTGAGACAATGGAGATACCTGGCTTCCTGAACTGAAGGACTGACTAGCTACCATGTTCTCAGCCTCTCCATCGTTCAGACTATATCATGTAAGCCAATCTAATAAATACCCTTATGTCCTTATGTACATTTAGTCCATTGGTTCTGTTCCTTTAAGGAACCCCAGCTAATACAATGTGTGTGAGTGTGTGTGTGTGTGTGTGTGTGTGTGGCATGCATGTGTTTACTTCACATGTTTAATGATGACCTGGGCTGGAATCTGACTCTCTCCTTGGCTGATTCAGCATCTTAAGATAAATCTATAAGAAATGATGATAAGGAGACTCTCTGACCTGCCTGTGTATTGTGAAGAGCACTCCAGAGATGCAGCTTTCATGACTGATCAGCAGGATGGGGTGAGCTTCTGCAGGATGTAGCTCCTTTGATTTATCCACGATCCTGTAAGTAAGCTCTCGTCCCCCATACTTATGCAAGTAACTCTGATAAACTTAATGTTTCACAAAGAAATAAACAGAAGAGGGAGAGGAAAGAGGAGGAGGAAGAAGAGGAGGGAGAGAGGGAAGGAAGGAAAGAACGAAGGAAGGAAGGAAGGAAGGAAGGAAGGAAGGAAGGAAGGAAGGAAGGGGCAAAAGACCTGCAATCTGGAATCTGCTGTACACTATCAATGATGTTCTTTGGGGGAGTTTTTAAGGGCCCTTATCGGGACACGCCCAGTATCCTCATAGTTCTGAACAGGCACCCTCTTTTGTAAATTTCTTTTTTCCCTTTTTGATTCCTTCTTTGCCATCTGCTCTTTTAATTTCACATATGCCCTTGAACATCTGGCTATGTATATATGTTTGTGTATGTATATGTGTATATCCTTGAAGGATAGAAGTGTGGGGCTGAAGGAAGGTTTAGCATTTACACAAATGTGACCATAGTAGGAATCTTGTCCTCTGAAATTACTTTTTTCACTCAACTCTGTGTTTTTAAGGCCCTTTCATTCTGCAAAACGTGTTTGGATTCCATTGATTCTGACAGATGTGCCTTCTTCCAGTGAAGACAGGAAAGCCTGTGACAAAGGTGAGACTTGGGTAAATGTGGAGAGATGAGCAGTGTCTCTCTCAGCGCAAGAGTAGCTCCTGAAACAGCCACAGGTAGGTGTCCTGAGCAAGTATATCTCCATCATCCTGGGCCTGAGGTTTGCATCTCTGGATATAGTTCTCAACACTGCTCCCACCCACACCACACTACCATCACACACACACACACACACACACACACACACACACACACACACCAGGGGAAAGCCTAGAGGAACAGGGAAACACACTCCTAGTTCTTTCCATGGAAAAGCCAGAAGAATTAGGTCTAGTAGCATTCTCCTGTAATCGCAGCACTGAGCTACACAATAAAAACTGTCTTAATAAACCAGAAAAAGGAAGAAAAAGGTGAGGAAGGAAGGAAGGAAGGGAGGGAGGGAGGGAGGGAGGGAGGGAGGGAGGGAGGGAGAGAAGTAGGGAGGGAGCAGAGGGAGAGAGCAAGAGATTGACAGCCACATCACTGTCCCTTGCTACAAGTGAAGCTTGGGGACGCAGCTGGCCACCAAGCTCCAACTGCATTTCCTGCAGAGGAAGCAGTGATCCTTGGGGACAGCTAGAAGCCTTTAGATCATGCAAGGCATTGTCCTTCCTCTTGGTGCTGAGTGTTCTAACGTCCCTCTGGGCCCCTCCATTTGAGCATCTAGGCACCTCTTACCCTTATGCCCTCATGACTGTGTCACTGTGCCCCCACTGTTACCCGAGTTTACTTCACCTTTGCCCTACTTTTCTCTCCGAGTTTTTGTACGGTGAGGAAATGACTTACTATTTATGACCCATCTGCATTTTAGGAAGACTTCTGCCACCCCAAGAAAGAATCCCTTACTAAATGTTTAGAAGAAGAAAAAAGAAAGAAGAAAGGGAAAGAGGGAGAGTTGACCTAGATGGGGAATAAGATAATGGCATGGGAGAGGAAGGGCAGATTGGGTAGCATCTAGGAAGAAGGCAGAGATCTCTGCAGGGGGAGATCCAAAAGGAGCAAACTCCCCCCTCCCAGGTGTGGACAGAGCCTGTGTCTTCGCAGTGCACTGGCCATTCGATGTTGGGGAAAAGGACCAGACGTAAAGAATTCTGGGTCTGGCACCCAGATGTGCCTGGGCAAGAGTGGACACTGTCCTCAGTGACCCTGTCATTCTAGATTGGAACTCCACTGGTCATAAAGAACCCAAGTCCTTCCAGCTGGAAGACACTGAAAAGAAGTGCCATCCCTGCTAATGCTAATGCCACAAGAACATAGTCTCCATGTGGCCAGCCTAGATGTCTGGTGCACTGGCCACAGTGAAATCCATCCACAGCACCCAGGTGTTTCCCAAGAGTCCATGGAGAGAGACAACCATGGGTGTTAGAGATTAAAGATTCTTCTTTACAGAGGACAGCTGATCGACTCTTCGACCCATTCAAACTGCAAGCATGATGCCTATGAACACACAATAATAGAAGGGAAGAGCTACAGGCCCCAATTCAGTGCTGTCTCAGCCATGCTCACCACAGTAAGCTGAGGGTATCTTGTTGTTGTGGAATATTAGTTTAAGATGTGGTAGGCCAGGCATCAGTGGCGCACACCTTTAATCCCAGCACTCGGGAGGCAGAGGCAGGAGGATCTCTATGAGTTCCAGGCCAGCCTGGTCTACAGAGTGAGTTCCAGGACAGCCTCCAAAAAGAAAAAACAAAAACAATACAGAGAAATCCTGTCCCGAAAAAAGAAAAAAAGATGTGTTGCATTCATTTATGGGTGGAATATTTGTTTAATGATGCAACGGCTTGCTGCATTCTTTTATGTTGCATTTGTTTAACTCTACAAAACTGTGTTACTTTGCCTACCTATATCACCTGATTGTTCTAATAAAGAGCTGGATAGCCAATAGCTAGGCAAGAGAGGGACAGGTGGGGCTGCTAGGCATAGAGAATAAATAGGAGGGGAAATCTAGGCAGTGAGAAAAGGAGGAAGGGAGGATGCTGGGGGCCAGTCACACAGCCAGTCAGTTATGGAGTAAGAAGAAAAGAAAGATATATAGAATAAAGGAAGGTAAAAAGCCAGAGGCAAAATTTAGTTAAAGAGAAATGGGATAGATAATTTAGAAAAGCTGGCTAGAAACAAGCCAAGCTAAGTCCAGGCATTCATAAGTAAGAATAAGTCTCAGTGTATTTATTTGGGAGCTGGGTGGTGGGCCCCCAAAGGGTTTTTAAAAAAACTACAAATCCTCAGTCATTTTTATCTTTTAAAGTACTGTTCTGATGTGGATGGGAGAAATTTCACAAGGTATCACCTCTAGATGAAGAAGTACAGGTAATCAATCGATGGCTGCTGAGAAAGGGAGAATGTATTTTCTTCAGGGACAACTCCCTGATAAGTTGTCCAATCACAGGGGGCAACCCTACATCTAGATATGAGCAATACTAAATGGATTCAGTAGGTGTTTGTGTTTTGTTTTTTACAGGGTGGGTGTACGTGTCAATAATAATTAAGAAGAGGTCATGAATTGAGAGGGAGTTGGGGAGCATGGGAGGAATTAGAAGGAGAAAGGAAGGGGACAGAAATTATGTAAATTTAGTGCCTATGTATGAAATCTTCAAAAATTACTTTCAAAAACTTTAAATTACTGTGTATCTTATAAAAACCAAGAGAAATATGGAGAATTCTTTCCACTTCGAGCCCACAAGTGCCTCTCTTGCTCCCCAGAAATTCCCAAGTCTGCAGCCTCTCTTGTCCCATGCCCCAACTCCAATCTGCACTTATGCTTCAGCCCCCTCTTGGGTTTCATTTGTTTGACTTAATTGCCCCCAAGAGACCAAGAAGAGCTGGGAGTTTACCCGCCCATTCCCCCATAGTATTCTGTAAGTGCCAGTTAAGCCACATCTAGGGAAGGAGATACAGCTGTGAATGGCAGAGCATCCTCATAGGAGACAAGTTTCTTCCCAGCCAGCAGAATGTTGCCAAAAATAAAGTTTCCATGCAGGAGGATGGAGACAACATCCTGTCTGCTACAGAGCTCCCTCTTTCGCTCCCCACTTTGATTCCTTGAAGGCAGAGCATGATTTTACAGGGGGGAAAACTGGCTCTCACATCTGTCCTACTTCCTTTTCTACTCAAAAGAAACTTCCAGCAGAAGCAGTGCTGACTCAAGTGCTGGTCTCCCAGCGGGCTTTCTAGTCCCCTGTGTTCAGCATCACCCTCTGCCATACCAGGAGTATGCTTGGATATTCTAGCAGCCATCAAGATGCTCTGAAGGGCTCCATCAGTGTGACTTTATTTCCTGCTGTGCAATCCTGTGGCCTGCCCTGGTTAATGACTCTCTGTGCCATGGTCAGTCATGGTCATGTGACCAGCAGCATTCCCTCCAATCTCTTGGAGAGTTCCAGAATCAAAGCTAGAGGAACAGGCCGAAGAGATGTCTCGTGGTTAGGAGCACTTACTGCTCTTGTGGAGGACCTCAGTTGCCAGCACTCACAGACATCCACATGGTGGCTCACAACCTCCTGTAACTTCAGTTCCAGGGGATCCAACACCCTCTTTTGACCTCCATGGATTTCTGCACACATATGTGCACGTATACTTAAACAGATACATGCACATGTACACACATGCCTGCGTACACACACACACACACACACACTCTTTTAAAAAGTTAGAAAAAAATGAAAAACTCGGAGCAGGAACTGCCAAGTAGAAATTGCGGGGGGGGGAGTCTTCATGGCTATTTTATTCCCAAGAGACTGAGGGTGAAAGTTAGCAGTGTCATCCAACCTTTTGATGATGCAACAAGATGCCAATCCACAAAATTCACACCCAAGAACCTTACAGGCCAGCCCAACAGATGGCTCATCAGGCTAAAAGAACTTGCTGCACAAACCTAACAATCTGGGTTCACTCTCCAGGACCCCCATAAAAAAATGAAAGGAGAGATCCGAGTCCCCAAAGTTGTCCCCTGACCTCCATCTATGCTTTGTGGCATTTTGTCCCCCTCCCCCGTGATAAAGTTTTTAAATTAAAAAAATTAAAGAACCACACAGCCAAGTTATTCACAAAATTTCTTGAAAATCTTGTTTTAAGTAAATTTACGGTTTTGTGTTGGGCCACAGTATTAGGCGTCCCGCAGTGCCTGTAGTCTTTGAACCACAGGTTGGGCACCACCCAAAACCTGTGGTGGTGGATCCATGGGGTGGATCATAGAAAGGAGACTGGGAGGATACAAGCTCAAGAACAAGCTGACCTCCATGAAAAGATGGGTTGAGGAGGTACTTGGGGAAGAGGGAGGACCCTTGAGGTGCTCCCTGGATGAGAAGCCTTCACACAAGCAGCAGCAAGGGCATTACAAACACATTCTGTGTGGGCATCTGCTGGGAGCACCATGCCAGGGACTGAATACCTGGAGCAAATACTCTAATCTTCCTGGCTGTGTGATCCTGGAGACCTTTAGGGGATTGTTTCTCCATCTACAACACAGACTTCCTATCCAACCTCATTTTTTTCTTGTCATTCCAATGAGTTTAAGGGAAATACAAGGTGAAAAGGGTTCTGAGTGTGCTCTGGGTCCTGTGTGTAGATTATGCACAGTGAGTCTTGGCAGCCATAATCAGCCTTTTATCTTTATGCTTGTTCCCAATAGTTACTGCCTGGTTCCCCACCTTGAGGCTGCCCTGGGCAGTGTGAAATTGCCCATTCTGTTACTGATCATTTTGTCCCTCTGATCACTTTGTCCCATCAGGTCCTGCCACCCTTCTCAGGCCCAAATAAACACACAGACACTATATTAATTATAAAATGTTGACCAATAGTTTAGGCTTCTTATTGGCTAGCTCTGTCTTAATTATTAACCAACTATTTCTATTAATCTAAGTATTCCCACGTGGTCTTGGCTTACCAGAGATTGCCCAGACCTGTTACCCCTCTGGCGAGCTTCATGGTGACTCTTTCTGCCTACCTTTCCCAGAATTCTCCTAGTCTCCTAGCCCCATCTATACTTCCTGTCTGGCCAATCAGTGTTTTATTCATCAACCAGTAAGAGAAACATATACAGAAGGACATCCCTGATCACCATTCTACAGATGCACCAAGAGGTTGGTTTCTGGAAGATACTCTACGAGCTATGCATCACCATGACATCTAGGACATCATCTTTGGATCTCTGTACCAGCCTTGCTACATAAATAGTGATGTGTGATAGGGTGGGTTGTTCTCATGTTTCATGGTTGGAGGTAAGCATGTGCATGACATAGTGAGTGCTGGGTTATAAATACAGACACCTCCGCTTACCAGATGTCTGGCACAATTCCTTAACTTCTGGTCAGCCTCCATCGTGTGGTGGTTTAAATGAGAATAGCCCCCATAAGCTCATAAATTTGAATGCTTTAGTCCCCTGAGAGTGGCACTATTTGAAAGGATTAGAAGGATTAGGAGGTGTGGCCTTTTGGAGGAAGTATGTCAGTGGGGGTGGACTTTGAGATTTCAAAAGTTCATGGTAGATCCAGTGTCTCTCACTGCCTGAGGATCAGGATATAGCATTGGTATTGCTCCAGGGTCATACTTGCTGCCATGCTTCCTATGATGACAATACACTATACCTCTGAAACTGTAAACACACCCCCAATTAAATACTTTCTCTTATAAAAGTTGCTTTGGTCATGGTGTCTCTTCACAGAAATAAAACAGTGACTAGGACAATTTCCCTGTCTCAATAATAATTTTTTACAACTCCCTGGTAAGATTGAACAGTCAAAGGGCTTAGAATAGCAGCTGAAACTGTGTAGGTGTCACAGTAAACATGAAGTTATTACCCATATTTTAATGGTAAAATAAGAGAAGTGCAAAAGTAAAGAAGCTGAAAGGCTTCTAGTATTCTATCTTCCCAACCTTTCTGATGAAACCAGGCCCTGAGGATGCCGAAGCCTCTTGCATCCGTTGGCTCCCCAGTTACAACCATCTAATTCAGCTCACGCACAATTCCTTCTTCCATCAATGGGTCTTTTTTAAAAAATTGCTGATTTTTCATTTCCTGAAGCTTTGTCACTTGTTAGCATACAATCAAGAATTAAGAGTCTCAAAGGGTAAAAAGCTGTGTCATGAATACAGAGATTAAATCAGGCTTTAAAGGCTAGTTTTGACAGATGCCTTGAGCAACCAGAGTCAGATGTGCTAAACAGGTTGAGAGATTAGTGAATGAGTTCTCCAGCTCTCTCCCTCACTGAGGATTCTTTTAGTTCAAGTGAAACACTGGCTGGAAATGTAATATGCTTTCCCCTGCTGTGGCAAAATAAAAATCTAATTAAGTCTCAGAATGTGCCTCTGAGAACTCTGTTGAAGTCATAACATGATTAACAAACCAGGCACTCAAACAAGTGCTGTGATCACATGCAGACTCAAGCTGTCACAATGTGTGTGTGTGTGTGGGGGGTGTCCGCCGCTGGGATTTGTATAAATCTAGTACTATTCACGTACTGCAAGTATTAGAATATGGCCAAAGTATGGCATCCAAAGTCGTTGCTTCCTGATTCCGTCGGAGTGTGTGTTCCTCCGAGCTATAATGTGTGTGCATGCATGCATACATGGGCATGGTTGGGTAGGTGGCTGTGTGTGCATGAGTGCATGCATGCACTTGGGTAGGTAGGTGGTTTCTGAGATAAGGTTTCCTACAGCCCAGGATAAACTCAAACTCTCTACATACCTCAGACTCGCCTCCTGAACTTTCTCTCTCTCTACCTCTTGGTGCATCTGTAGAATGGTGATGGGGAGATGTCCTTCTGTATATGTTTCTCTTACTGGTTGATGAATAAAACACTGATTGGCCAGGAAGGAAGTATGGGTGGAAACGAGGAGAAGTCTGGGAAAGGTAGGCAGAAAGAGTCACCAAAGGGGTAACAGGTCTGGGGATGGCAGTATGAACCATTGTAGCCAGCTCAAAAGGTACATTTGGACATCAGTGTGATGATGTTGGGAGGCAGAGTGATGCCTTCGAGAGGCAGTACCTAACTAAAAGGTGGGGATAGGCCATTGTGAGGCCAGCTAGTTCCCAGGCTAGCTACAAATGAGTGCTTGCCCTTCCCCTCTCCTGCTTCCATTTAACCACATAATATCCCTGACTCCCTTGGACTCCCACCACAGTGACATCTGCCACAAAGGCCCTTGCCAGGACTAGTGCCATCTGTTTGGACCTTCAGCCTCCAGGACCTGAGCCAAAATAAGCCAGTTTTCTTCATAAATTATCCAGCCTTGAGTATTTAATTATGGAAACAGAAAACAGACAGCACACTCTCCATTCAAAACTAAGGGCTTAAAATATTAAAAAGGAATCTCTCTTTCACTTTCCAAGGGTCCCAAATCCTACAGAATCTTCCTCCCCCACCCCAGGACAAAATTATGTCAACAAGATGCGAGGGTTTTGTTTTTGTTTGTTTGTTTGTTTTGTTTTGTTTAGGGTTTTGTTGCTTGTTTTTTAGGGTTTGGAGACAGGGTTGTTCTGTGTGGCCCTGACTGGCCTTGAACTCACAGAGATTCACCTGCCTCTGCCTCCCAAGCGCTGAGATTAGAGGTGTGTGCCACCACAGCCTGACTTGTTGTGAGGGTTTTATCTGGCTGAAAGACCAGCAAGCATTCACTTAGGCAAAAATTATGATAATCACTATGCTAATGGTTAATAGGGCAGAGTATGAATTTAAGACCACTGTCCCATTCCCCTCATATTATATATATATATATATATATATACACATATACATAAGACCCAACCTGGAAGGATATGATCAGTCACCTGTAAATGACAAGAATACATGCAAATTGATGAAAAATCTAGAAACCACATTCTGAAAGTGCTTAAGCTGCTGGGAATAAAGAAACAATATGCTCTTGGCTAATAAGACTTTAGGTAGAGAAGGGAAGGACTCAGTGACCCTGAGAAACTTTAATAAGATTATCTTGAATATGAAGATTTCCTCAAATATATTAACATATTATTCATAAGACAAATCTAGCCCAAAGAATTGCTTGTGCCCAGGCACAGTTTTATGAATTTATTATATAAAATATAATTATATGAATATGTTTCCTAGAATATGTGTCGAATGAATTAATTATATCTAGTGAATTTATCATATGAAGGCTCTACTCTTGTGGAATGTTCCTTTGAAGTTGTGCATAATTCCCACTCGGTTTCTCTCCCCCAAGTCTTCTCCCAGACTCCCTTGTTCTCCACTGTTCAGCCGCTGGCTTTGGTGACAAGGCACCAGGGCAAAGAGGAACTGAACATCTCTAAAGTTAATTCTACTAAGACAGAGGGAAACTCAGTACACAAAAGTATCCTCCTATGCCGAGCATAATAGTGCATGTCTTTAATCTCATCAAGGCAGAGGCAGAGGCAGAGGCAGAGGCAGAGGCAGAGAGGCAGAGAGGCAGAGAGAGAGGCAGAGGCAGAGGAGAGGCAGAGAGGCAGAGGCATCTCTGTGAGTTCATGACCACGTTGGTCTGCAAAAAAACAAGCAAACAAAAAAAAAAAACAAATCACAGATCAGGAAGTCAACTTTTTTTTAGACACCCAATGAAGGAATCAACCAGCCTGCCATCTCTCTCTCTCTCTCTCTCTCTCTCTCTCTCTCTCTCTCTCTCTCTCTCTCTCTCTCTCTCTCTCATTTCATTTGTTTTTATTTCACATGCATTGGTGTCTTTGCCTGGCCTACATGTATGAGGATGTCAGATCCCCTGGAACTGGAGTTACAGACAATTGTGAGCTGTCATGTAGGTGCTAGGGATTGAACCTGGGTCCTCTGGAAAAACAGCCAATGTTCTTGACCACTGAACTATCTATCCATCCCCAGTAGCCTGTTTTGTATCATTTCAGATTTGTAGAAAACACAGTAAACAATTAACATGTAGCAAATTCAATTCTCCATCTATTGAATTATATGGAAAAAGTAGAAAGGTGTGAGATTTAGGTGGCCACCAGACCAGTGTGAACCCACTGTGAGATTTAGCTAATAGGAAAACTCATACTGTGGCTGTGTCAAAATGACTTTGACCTTAACCGTGGTTGGTTGAGTTGTAAGTGGTCAATGGACCCAAGCAAGGTTAGGGTTCTCCCCCAACATTCTTCAAGTTGACAATGGGAGGGAGGGAACATGATCCTTCTCTGAGTAGAAGACTTGATAAGAAAGACAGAGCTGTGGGTGTTGGGAGCCAGGCAGCCTAGTCTTGGATCCAGTATATGACTACCTGCCCAACAAGTTTCCTCAAGAAACTTGTGGAAAGCCGGGCGGTGGTGGCACACGCCTTTAATCCCAGCACTCGGGAGGCAGAGGCAGGAGGATCTCTGTGAGTTCGAGGCTGGGCTGGACCGACAGCCTCCAAAACAATACAGAGAAACCCTGCCTCATAAAAAAACCAAAGAGAGAGAGAGAGAGAGAGAGAGAGAGAGAGAGAAACTTATGGAAATAGAATCTCACTTGACCAGAACTAGTAGTCCATGGGACAGCGTAGAAATTTGTAAATTTCATACAGCTTGCAGACTCTTCTCTCTCAATATATTGGTGATTCTTTTGGGTGGTTTTTAATTTTACTTTGTCAGTCACACATGTGATAGCTGTGATTTTTCCCTGGAAATTCTGTTCTTTCTTGAATATTTCTCCCTAAGATTCAACAGGAGGCTAACGTTTCTCAAATCTCTCATCTGGAATTACTAACTACAACTCCTAATCCTGGGACCTTTTCTGACTCAATAGAGATATTTAGGTACATATGAGAAAACAACGTTTGGAACATTAAGCATGCCTTATAGTTCTAGAAAGCAGAGTAAGATATGCATACACAGAATAGGGGAAATGCCTCGGGAATACACAATGCCAACTGTTGAGGATAAGCTCCCTGGATACCAAGCATAGAATCATTGGTATGATCTGGTGTGCTACAAAAGGAAAAAATACAATGAAATATGTGGGATGGATAGATCCATCTTTACCATACATAGAAGCTTATATTCGTGGAATAAGTATGGTATAGTGAGATGGGAAGAGAGTGCCCTATCAGAGTCTGCCTTTTACAGAGAGATTGAGACATGGGACCCTCGTGTAGAAAAGGGAAATCACCCTCCTTGGTGATCGGAGTAGAGATTGGGTGGGGGACTGGGGGACCTGGTGGGGAGGAGTGGAGGGAGAGGGAGCTGGGATTGACATGGGTAGATTGTTTCTACCGTAAATTTTAAAAAAGGAAAGAAAAAAAGAAAGAAAAGAAAAGAAACAAGACCAAATTCAGCTCTTGGGACTGGGTCAGTCCTTCAAAAAACGAATTCTTTAACTCTGCTGTAATTTCTGTTCCATTGGCTCATGTTTCTTTTACTTTTCCTGTCACCTGGAGAGGAAATAATTTTGTTATGGAAAGGTACATCATCAAAAACAAAAAAAATGTGGATTGTGCTTTGGGTGTTATTTTGTTCTAAAAAAACTATTACGTTTACTCACTCTCTCTGTGTGTGTGTGTGTGTGTGTGTGTGTGTGTGTGTGTGTGTGTGTGTGTGTGGTTGCATGCCATAGAACAAAAAACAAAAAAACATATCTTGCAGCCATGAAAGAATTGTCTGGGTTTGAATATTGCTGTCCTTAAAGCATTGTGCCCATGTCTATTTTTAACTTTGTAACCACAAGTAGCTGCCAGCTGACATATGTCCTACAAGAGGAGGATATGTCTGGCTCAATATTTAGTTAAGCCTGAAAAAATGCTGAACTCTATGTCTAGAATAAGCTTATGTAGGGAGTGAGACAGTGTATTTGGGGAAGCATAAAGGGTGAACAATGAGGGCTTTCATAATGATCATGATCTATCCCTTAAAATATGATGCACTTCTTTTTAAATTTGTTTTATTTAAATTAGAAACAAGCCTGCTTCACATGTCAATCCCAGCTTCTTCTCGCTCCCCTCCTCCCCCGCCCTCCAGCCCCCAACCTCCACCTCAATCCCCCCCTCCATGATGCATTTCTTAACGTCAAAAATAGAAGTCAATAATAGAATTGTTCATGTAACCTTGGTAAGAAAAACTCTTTAAGTACAGACAGCTCGAGCTATTCAGGACCACTTGAGTGCAATCCACTTGGTGGTCAGAGGTTTTTCTTGTACCAATGCCCCTTTCCCCACCTCTGGACCTGAACCGGAGCCCAGGCTGGACCACAGCATGTGGGCAATAAACAAACTTATTTCCTATTTGGTGAAGTAAGTTACCACTTGCAGGGAGTGACTATACTGGGCTCGTTCTCATATTAAAGGGAAGGTTTTACAGTGTCCAGGGAGTGAATACATTGAGTTGGTTCTCCTATTAAAGGGGAGGTTTGACAGTGTCCAGGGAATGAATACACAGAGCTGGTTCTCATATTAAAGGCAAGGTTTGATAGTGTCCAGGCACCTGAACATTGCTTTCCCTGAAACCCTGCTGCTCCTACAATCTACACAAAAGAGGAAGCCACTGACTGGGGCCTGGGGAGTTCAGTCAGGTCATGTTTGGAGTGAGCTTAGGAAAATGAGATTGACATGAAGAAAACAGGAGTACCTGGAAGATCAGAGTGCCAGCAGGACAGGAGTCAAGCACATAGGGCCACTTTGACCTGGAAAGAACCCACAAGCAGGCAGGGGGCTTGCAGGTGACTGAAGTGTGTAAAAACGGGAGCTGAGGCACTGATGGGAAGGCTGCCTCAGAGACTCCATGCAGCCAGGAGGCCCTGATGGAGAAGTAACAGAGTTATCACTGACTTCCCCAAACCACCCACCAGGCATTCTCACCTCTACATGAGCCAAACTCCCCCAGGTGGAGACACCATCAAAGGGAAGGGAAATCGGAGCTTTCTGGGTAGTTCCAACTGCTACCCAGAGCTCCTCCTCTGCCTAGCCAAGGCTCCTGAAGTGTTAGGTGACCATGTGGTAACTAGCAGGGCCAGAGTCCTGGGCTTCTGTCAGAGCCAGTAGAGTCCCAGGCCAGTGGCTTCCAGAAGAGCTGTTTCTCCTCTGGAAGTGGGAGTCCCAGTCTATTAATCTCAGTCCAGAAACATTCTTGGTCCATAGCATAGTGTAGCCCAGATGCCTATGTGAAAAAAAATTCCCACAAATGTGAGGTCTTCCTATGGGATACTGGCCCCTAATTAGTCTCCTTCCCTGCCCATGGTTTACTCCCATGTTTGCCCGGTGTGGGAAAATGGGATCTTGCTGCCATAACACTGAAGGGAGTAGCCTTGTCCAGGCCCACTAGCTCAACATAAGGCCTAACTTCCATCCTGTCCTAGGCTACCAGAAGAATGCAGGCCACTGCCAAGTCTTCTGTCCTGCATGCAAGTCATTCTGCCAAGCTCATCCTGGCTGTGAACAAGGCATATTCTGCTTTATGTGTGTTTATTCCTCCCACCTATTTTGTTGTATTTCTGACTCGTATTCCTCTGTACTAAAAATAAATAGCAATTACATAATGATGCCCAGGCTAATGTAATTCCCCACATTATGCTATATAAGCAACCCAAGCCTCTTCCATAGTGCAAAGCTCTCCAGTCTCACTGCCCCACCTAGAAGCATCTTTCCCAGAGAGAGAGAGAGAGAGAGAGAGAGAGAGAGAGAGAGAGAGAGAGAGAGAGAGAGAGAGAGAGAGAGAGAGAGAGAGAGAGAGAGAGAGAGAGAGAGAAAGAGCGAGCGCTCTGGATGGTTCTTTTGTTCTGTGTTCTACATGCAGAATTCCTGCCATTTGCCACAGGGGATTTTTGAGTGCAGTATTGTCTGTTATAAAAATCAGGCTGCTTTCCTATGAGAAGGGGGGTTTCTCCGGGCTATTGCGTGGGAATCAAGATTCACTAGACTCAGTACAGGTTAAGTGAAGTTTATTCCGGGAGAATGCACTTACTTACACAAGAGGCCGGTGACCGCCGCAGGTTCCAGCTCCAAGGATCCACCCAGGCTGTTCTTTGTGACCCAACCGGAAGCAAGAAAGCACGCTGGGGTCAGGGACCCCAGATCTAGCCCTCCCTCCCTCACATCCTCACCTATGACCACGCCCATATGGGCGAGGTCTGTGCTACAGGTGTGGACAGGGTGGATATCTCACTACACGGGGCCTCTGGGATGTTAGCCCTGAAGTTCTTAGCAGCTCCCGCTCTTCATAGCAGGGGTGCAACCTGAACTGGGAACGCTGTGATAGTAGCACCCCTGGACAGACCTCTTCGCAGGAGAGTCTCTCAGACACCACCAGTATATCCTATTGTGGGGCTACTCCAGTTACTTTCCCAGCAAGGGTTGCAGATGAGGGGTGTATACCCTTCAGCAGGAACAAAGCCCGTTTCTCAAAAAACTCACGCACAAAAAAGGATCCAGTGTTGACATGAACGTTTTAGTTCCATGGCAATCTCAGTGTGGATGTTTTCCAGTTTCTTTATAAGTAGCTGTATTATTTCTTGCATCACAGAAGTTTTCATAGCTACACTAAAATAAATGCAATAAGACAAAACTCAGGATCTGAAACACAAGGAATTCGGCACAGACAACTAATATTTTGGCATGGACCAACATGCCAGGCTCATCCCCCCCATGGCGCACCTCTGTTCAGACAGGTTTTAGCCAAGTTAATCTACTCCAGTTCAGCAGTTTTCCACAGGTAACCCTTCCCCTCGCACTTGGCTCACAAAGGCAGGAGGCTCTTGTTGGGAGTGCCTCAGCAGACGCCACCCACACCTCTCCTAGTGTCCATCTGAGGGAGACTGGACTCTTTCCCTCTGGGCTCCTTTACTTGCACAACCACCATGAGTGAACAAAGGCTTGGGTGTTGCTTTCAGTCTGGTTCACAGGCCAAAATGACACTGTGACCACCCATCCCTGTTTACCCACAACCCACGGCTTTCTGAGGATTTTGTGGAACAAAACTGACATAGATCTAGGCAGACAGGGGCAGTTCGCCATGCCACTTCTAAGAGGGAAAGAAATCACCGTAATTTGAATTCAGAACTGTCAATCCTTGTGATTTTTTTTCTCTGACCAATCGATTGTTTAAAATTGTGTTGTTGGGTTCAGGGGGCTACAGAGATGGCTCAGTTGCTAAGAGTGCCTATTGCTTTTGCAGAGGACCCAGGTTTAGTTCCCAGCATCCCAGAAGCTCACAACTGCCTATAACTCCAGTTCCAGAGATGCCCTCCTGCCTCTGAGAGCACTTGAATGCCACATGGTACACATAAACTCATGTTCCACACACAAATAACTTTTTTTAACCTTTGGTGGGGAAATGTTATTGGGTTTGGTATGCAGTTAAGTGGGAAAGAACTTGCTCATCACTCATGGGCACCTAAGTTCATTCCCTATCATGACAAAAATAAAAATAAAAATTTGTGTGGCTTACTTTCTAAATATTTTACTTTCCAGATATTTTGTTTCTGCCTTCATTCATTTTTTAGTTATCATACAAAATGATGTTTAATATGACATGTATGTCATTGCTCTGTACCTATCTATGTTCACCCCATTACTCTCTCTTTATTATCTTCTCTCCTATTGGTCCTTTCTTTCCCTAAGGCGTCCCCAGGTAGTCTTGTCATATGCATGTTCTTGTCTTGTGTGTCTGTCTGTGTGTGTGTGTGTGTGTGTAGTCATATATACATTTGAAACATAGATCCTATCTGCTGTGAGAACAATGTACTTTATAGGGAAATGTACTTAACAGGATTCGTAACCTTTTGTTGAAATTTTGTTTTGTGGTCCAGCACAAAAACCTATCGTAGTGAGTGTTCCTTTTATATGGGGTAAAGACTGTGTGTTCTCAACAGAGTGTTTTATAAATGTCAGCTAGGTCGAGATGGCTGATGGTGCTGCCTTGGTCTTGCACAGCCTTTGTCTACCAAGCTCTCTGCTCTTGTCAGTTACTAAGAGGGGAGTAGGACCATCCCTGTAATGGCCATCAGTCTGTCCACCTCTCCTTCGATGGCTGTTTTTTTTTTTTTGCTTCCTGTATTTTGGAGCTCTGTTATGAAATACAGACTTATTTACAAATATTACAGCTTCTGATGGAACACACACACTTCCCTCTCCTCACCCCGCCCCCCATTATAAAAGGTTCCTCTTCATCTCCAGCAGTGTTCCTTATTTTGAAGTCTGGGTTAAATAATTCATAAGTTTCTTTATGACTTTAAAAGAGAAAAAGGAAAGGAAGCAGATTTTTGTCCCTGAAGCTACCTGACTCATTCACACTCAGAGGTATCTGCGTTTTCATTCCCTCTCATGGTGTGACAGACCTCAAAGCTTTAGAGCATCATTAATGCAAACTCCCGGGCTCTGTCAGAACAGACCCTCCCAGATGTGATTCCAACGTGGCTGCCAGGGAAGCAGCTGTTTCTGTCTGCTGAGCTGGCCAGGAGTGACAGCTTATCTGCTTGTTCTCAGACCCTGAGTGGCAGCTCCTGAATGTATCACATTAATGAGGCAGGTGCTCTTTGTAAAGCCTCAGGAGCACAAGGGACCTTCTTGGTAACACCCTCCTTCCTCCAGCTCATCTGTCCTCTCATCTGCTCAGGGATGGAGTGGGGTCTCAAGGTTCTTGAGAGCCTGTAGAATCAGGTGATCAGTGTATCAAAATCCACTCCGATGCTCAAACTTACAGAGTAGCCAAAGGGTCAAAGGCACCTGTGCTAGTTACTTTTCTCATTGCTGTGACCAAATATCTGACAAGAAATAACTGCAGGTGTATTTAGGCGTACGGTATGCTGTGGTGAAAGGCCATGGAGGCGGCTAGTCACATCACATCCACAGCCAGAAAGCAGAGGGAGATGAGGTGGATTCTGGTGCTTAGATAGACATTTCCTTTTTATTCAGTCTGGGACCCCAGCCCACGGGACGATGTGGTCACAGGTGTGTTTCCATGGTGATTCCAAATCCTATAAAGTTGACAATTAAGTTTAACCATCACAGTACCCATGGTTTTTAATTTAGAAGACAGGGAGAATGGTGTTCCCAAACACTGCGATGGACAATCTTATTTCACTATTACAAAGGTAGAACCTACTAGATGTTTGGTATATAATTTTGGGATGATTTTATGAATAATTTTAAGGCACTGCTGTCAGAACATGTTCTCAGAGGAAAAGGTGGGGTGGGGGGATGGATACACTAGGTGTTAAACAATCCATTAACTCTATTGGTCAAATTTCCATTACAGACAACAGAACCCCTCTAGCCAAAATGAATGATTCTGGGAGCTATGTGGTTACAAAGAATGAATAATCTCTAAGCTAAGTGACCATACCCAAAGACATTCATAGAGCTGGTCCACTGAGTGAAGAAATTGCCTTTTCTGTTTAGATCAGGAAGCAGAACTAGTAGCTAGGACTTTTAGGTGTACATCGTTAGTGGGTAGGGCAGGAAGAGGCACTAAGACTTCTGGCTCCAAGGCCATGTGTATCTGCTAGAACACACCACAGAAAATAGGTGCCATGACTCCTACTGCTTAACTCTGCTCTGAATTCAAGACCCAAATAAGCCTACCTGATCAATGATCTGAACTCCATCCAGATCCACACTTGCAGAGTGTTGTGGACATAACGGTGCTCAGCTTTCCAGGTACTATTAGAAAGAATCTTGGATGAGTGCTTAGTGCACTAGCAAATGGTCTCTACAGGGTGCCTAACTGAGAGGGAAGTTCAGGTTTGAAGTCCTTCGGGAATATCACGCTGGCTCCTAATGTAACTAACCCAAGATTGGAAAGGCTGGAACTCAGCCTTGAGCCAGTGAACGGGGAAGAACAAGAGGAAGAGAAACTGGGAAAGGAAACAGAAACAGTAAGAGTACACTTGGAGAAAAAAGCCAGAGAGGTGGGAGTGCAGCCCATCTTCAGAAAACCTAAGCCGCCAACAGCAGCAGCACAGAGGGGGTCCCTGTAAGATCAGAAGGGCATCAGGGGGAATTGGGATGGTGTGGTTTTCAAAGTGACAGGTGTTTGGCAAGATCTATGTTGGAATTTGGATCTTAAGTTCCCCCAAGGTCTGTGTACCAAAGGCTCTGTCCAAGACCGTGGCACTCGTTGGGGGGTAGGGAGAATGTTTGGAGCTGGAGCCTAGTGGAAGGGGATTAGGCCACTGACGGTGACCTTGAAGGAGATATTGGGAGCCTTGACATTTCCTTTCTCTTTCCTTCCTAGCAACCGTGAAAAGATCAGTTCCTTCTCTACATGCTCCCACCATGACGCTCTCTACTTTACCACAGTCCCCAAAACACAGAGCCAAGAGACTGAGGGCAAATACCTCTGAAACTGTGAACCAACAGAAACTTTCCCTCTTCAAACTGTTTCTGTCAGACAGTGTGTCATAGTGATGGAAGCTGAGGATGATCCTGCTGACTGACAGTGCCTGCCCAGTCCCTTCCAAAGGACACTTGTACACACTCAGAGCAGGCACAGCCACAAAGAATAAAAAAGAAATCCTCCTGGATCCCAACAAGAATTATCACGGATACTACCATAGTACCACAGCAGGGGACTGTACAGGTTTACTATCCCTTATCTGAAATTTATGGGAATGAAAGTATTTCAGAGTTCATATGATTTTTCTTTCCTTAAAAGTATTGTGTATTTCTAATGAAACAACTTGGGACACTGTGGATTGCATCTAGAATGACTCTCCCAAAACTCATGTGTTGCAGATTCAGTCCATAATGCAGAGTGCTCAGAGGTAGGGCCTCGGAGATATGACCAGATCAAAAGGGCTATGATGCCATCAGTTAATTGTTGATAAATTCATAAAATTTGATGTGAGGAGGTGGATCCTCATTTGGGAAGTGGGTCACTGGCAGTATGTACTAGGAGACTGCATCTTGTCCCTGGCCTCTCTCTTCCTTCCTCTCTGTCTCATTCTCACTTCCTCTGGCCCTAGTCCACCATGAGGTGGGCAATACTGCACCATTCACCATTGTGATGTTCTGTTTCACCACAAGCCCAGAAATAAACAACCATGGACTAAAACCTCCAAAGTCACGAGCCAAAATAAGCCCTTGCTCTTTTTAGCTTCTTTTGTGTGTGTGTGTGTGTGTGTGTGTGTGTGTGTGTGTGTGTGTGAGAAGGCTAACATAGGTTGGCATAGCATTTAAGTCCAGATATAAAATGTGTGAATTTCATACATACCTTATGCACATAGACCAGAAGTAATTTTATATAACATTTTGTGCATGAAACAAAATTTGTCTATTGCAGTGGAAGGTGCTGGGAGGATCTTCCCCACCCCCAAGGAATGCTGAGTCAACTATACATTATATACCTGCATTTTGATCACAGCCTACCACAAGAGGTCAGATATGAAATTTCCTATTTTGTGGGGGCAGAGTCTTGTCAGCACTCAAAAAACTTAGAGATTTGCTTAGTTCGAATATACGTTTATGTGCATGCTAGATCATGATATCCACATAGACCTAAAAAACAATGTTAGGACTAGAGAGACAGTTCAGCATTTACTCTAACACTAGTCCTAGTCTCTACTCTTCTGCTGTCACAGAGGACCCAGGTTCAGTCCCCAGAACCCACATCAGGTGGTTCACAACTGCCTGTAACTCTAGTTAAAGGGAACCCAATATCCTCTGTCCCCTTAGGCGCCTTCACGCACAAGGTGCACATGAACTCAAGCAGGGACACAGCCATCCACATAGATTTTTTTTAAAAAATTCCAGGAACCGGTGAAATGGCTTACTGGGTAAGAATGCTTGCCGCCACATCCGTTAATCTGAATTCAATTCCTGGGACCCGTGAGACAGAGAGAACCAATTGCCACAAGTCGTCTTCTGAAGTCCACGCACATGCCACGGCGCACTTACACTACTACACACGTGCTAAATAAATAAACAAAAGTCTACCAGATTGCACATACTAAATGAATATTAAAAAATTAAAACAAAAAACAATATTGTCTGGAGAGATGGCTCAGTGTTTAAAAGCGCTGACAGCTCTTCCAGAGGGCCAGGCCTCCTTTCCCAGAACCCATGTGGCAGCTCCCAATCATCTATAACTCCAGCCCTCAGTGGCTGTGGTGCCTTTTTCTGGTCTCCACAGTCACTAGGCATGCATGTGGTACACAGACATGCATGCAGGCAAAATATCCAAACTCATAAAATACTAAAAGAATGTTGAATGAAAAGCAAGATGTCAAACGTTGCAGAAAAGCATGAGGGCACCAATGTGAACCCTGCTACTAAAGGACACACAATTATGGGTGTGCGTGTGCAAATGAGAAACTCAGGAAGTAACCAAAGTCCACAAGTCCCAGAAAAGCAGAAACTTCCAAGATTTGCAAGGCCCCTCCTAAGGTTATAAAAGCAGCAAATTGCTGAAAGAATAGACTCTAAGACCTAAGGAACCGCCTGCACATAATGCAGAGAGCTGGGAAGATGAAGCTTCTGTGAGCTATAACCCACAGTTGGGTGGGCTTTTCAGGAACTCAGAGCTGCCTATGAGTCATCTCTGTTCCTGTAGGTAACCCCAATAAAAACCAAATTGACTTTGGTAGAATGATGACTTTGATCTGTCCTTGATTGCCTGTCTGGATTGAGTAGACATTTGTGTCATTTCTCCCCAGGAAAAGTCACATTATAGTGTGCTTCCTGGCACATGATTGCTAGAGGTTAACTCAGAAGCTTGAGGGATCAAAGTAGAATCAACCAATGCCATGTCAAAGAGCTTTATCTCCATTCCCAGTGTTCATTTTTTTTAATGTTCAGAAGAAAACAGACAATATATTCACAGCTGTTAATTTAGGTGGATGACAATATGGTTGCCAGATCCCTTGTGTGGTTCTCTATGAAGCCTAACTTCTCACAAAAGAGTTTTGTTTAGTTTTTTTTTTAAAGAAGAGCAGGTGGTTTCACACATTTAATGTAACTTGATCAACATTTGTTTCTGCCTGACACATTTAGATTTGCTGCATGGTAGGATCCAACACTGCAGTCCGTGCTCTCCTGAGGTTCAGGCAAATTGATGAGACTTCGGGTGGCTCATTCCACACACAGAGATGCAATTTAAAACCACCATGCCGTCTGCTGTCCTCTGCAGGAGGGCAGGTGAGTCAGCTCTGAGATGTAGTAATGAACTTTGGTCGTGAGCAGGAGAGATGGCCCTGGAGGGCAGAAGGAGGGAAGCTCCTCTCCAAAGGACAGTGGGAAGCTCTCAGAAGGTACAAGAGGGTTGGAGAAATTGTGTCATCAGAATAAGTCCTAGATCTAAGGAGCAGCATCTCTCCAGTCTGGGCACCATTGTGACCAATGGAACGAAGAGTCTTGGTCATTCCAAGGGTGTCCCCGGAATCACTGATTGCCCCGGTTGATTGCACACCTTGATTTCTACCCCCCCCCTGAAATACATGGTGAAAGAGGTTCCCTGAAAGGAAATCAAGGAACAGTCTCCTGAGAGGGCTTCATAGAGATACCAAGAATCATGCAAGGCTGACCAACATACAGGGCACTTACAATCACAGCCATTTTAGGATGAGGGAAGTGAGTCTCAGAAAAGGTCAAAGCATTTTTCAAGCACCACACATCTAGGGAAGAACTAAAATCGTAGCTCTGCTCTTTGAGTCCCAAGCTCATCCCACTCACCACTCCGAAGTCCCCAAAGACCACAAGAAGGGCACAGGGGATTAAACTCTTTGCCTGACATTTCCTTCAACACACTGGTCATCCGAAGGCTGCAGCTTCTCAGAATGTCCGTGTTTTCTCAGTCGAGATGGAAATTAAGGCCGTGACCAAGCTCAGGGCGTGCCTGCTGTGTTTCAGGGCGCTGCGGAAGGCATGGACTTATTACCGGCTGCAAATGCAGTTTCTCAATTTGTGTGGCTGGAATGCGTGCCTGTGAAGGACAAATTAAGATGGCCCTGGTGAGACTAATCACATAATAAATGGTAGTTGCAATCCCAAGAGCCCAGATTCATGGAGAAGTGGCCCTGAATGCAGTTAAGGTGCCCTGGATAGGCAAGCCTGTGCACACCTGCCTTTATGCCCATCCTTCCCCGAGAGGAAACGGGAAGGCTGAAGGTGGCAGGAAATTGGGTACCAAATGGAGTGCTTTGGCATAATGAAACGAGCTTGTTTGTCTCCTGAAGAGCCCAATTGATCACACTTGGAAGGAGATGTTTTAGATGAAGTCCCCGGTAATCTTGTCGCTATGATAATAACTAATGCTTAGGCTGTACAGCAGGGCTGAGAACAAGCAGGAAGGAGGGCAGAGAGGGGCAATATTTGCGACATCTTCCATTTGAGAATTATCTCCTGCATGAAAAAGCAGGCAGCCTAGAGCTGGCCAGAAAGTGCTTCAGATGAAGAAATGGCACCAGCTATGCATCAAAGGACAATTTCCTACCAAATCACTCTGGGTTGAGAGAGAGCATGAGCAAGCAGGGGGGAGAGAGGGATAGAGGGAGAGGGAGGGAGATGGAGAGAGAAAGCTACGTTGCAGAGCACCATAAAACAACATATGTATGTGCTTTGATGATTATATAAGAAAAGCATGCCCACTATTAAAAAAAGTCATATAATGAGCCAGAGAAATGAATCAGTGGGTACAGCACTTGTGTACTCATCAAGACCTGAGCTAAATCCCCAAGCCCCAGGTATAAAACAATGGGCGTGGTGGTGTACACCTGTAATCCCCATTGGGGGGGTTAAGACAGGTGGATCTCTAGGGTGATCACCAACTGGCAATTCAGCCTATCCTAATCAATGAGTTCCAGGCTATCGAGAGCCCAACTGATGCTACCTGAAACAAAATGTTTTAGGTATGATCCCCTGGTAATCATGTTACTATGACAATAACTAATATTTAGGCTACACAGAGGCGCTAGCTATAAAAGGTGGAGAGTAAGATGTCTCAGTGGGTTAAAATAATGGCTGCTGTCCATCCTGACAACCTGAGTTCCATTCTTAGGACCCACACGGAGGAGGGAAAGAACCACTTCCTACAGGGTGCCTGACTGCCACACACACACACACACACACACACACACACACACACACACACACACACAATATAAACCCACAGAGTAATTCTGACTCCTATCCCAGCCACATTGGAGGCGAGGGAGCTTCCTTCATTGCCACTCACATCAAAACACTTATGAAACATCTGTGTACCTCCATCCCTTAGGTTTCTCTCTGGTACTGAAACATTTCGTAAGCGCTGTGGGCCCATCACACCCGCCCCTGCCAGAGAGGCAAAGGCGGTTGGCAGGACAGTGCAGATTCATAACCCCTCACAGTCACAGCCCCCAGCTCTGCTAGTCTGGGGGGGTGGGGTCTCCTGGCTCCTTGTCTTCCCCACAGTGGCTTTTCATACACACACACACACACACACACACACACACACACACACACACACACACACACACACTGCCTGATTCTACTTCCACCACCAAAGAAACGGCTCATGCCTGATGTCTGTTCTGGTTCACCTCTCCATTGCTGTGATCATGAGCAAAAGCAATTTGGAGACCAAAGGATTTGTTTCATCTTACATTTCCAGAGTATCAGTTCATCGCCGAGCAGGAGCTCAAGGCAACATCTGAAAGCAGAGACCACACTGCTTATTGGTTTCTGTTCCCTGGCTGCTCTTCCATGTGCAAAGCTCAGGACCACCTGCCCAGAAGAGGTACCACCCACAGTGGGCTGGGACCTCCTACAACTAACTGAGGTCCTATCTTCCCAGGTAACTCTGGTTTGTGTCAGGATGCCAAAAGCTAGCCAGCACAGAACCTAATGGCTTCACCAGCTCTCCTGGCAAGCCCTCTCATGCATTTCAGCTTTTCTGAGCATGTAGGGGTGGGGCGTTACCCCTGTGGCAGCCTCCCTGGGTCTAGTTCCTAAACTATCCCCCCCACCTGAGGAAGAGGGGTGAAACCAGGACTGCCTAACCCTGAGCAGAGAGAGCAAGTTGGTGCTCCCCAATTCCAACCAACCTGGAGACACTTCCAGGGTCCACCCACCCCACTCTGTCTGCCCTCCTGAGACAGCAACCTCATATGACGCAGCAGAAGGGTGGGGACGACAGATCTACCCACCTTCTTGACTGAACTGTGTGCTCCCCTCCTCAAACACACACGGGAGCCCTGGGGCATTTTTGTTTTGTTTTGTTTTTGTTTTTCGAGACAGGGTTTCTCTGTAGATTTGGCGGCTGTTTTGGAACTAGCTCTTGTAGACCAGGCTGGTCTCGAACTCACAGAGATCCGCCTGCCTCTGCCTCCTAAGTGCTGGGATTAAAGGCATGCGCCACCAATGCCTGGCTGAGATGGGGCATTTCAAGGGGTGTTAATGATTAAATGAGGACACGCCTGAACACTGTCCCCAGCTGCTGGTGCTGTTTTTGAATGCCGTGGGACCTTCAGGAGGTGTAACTTCATTGAAATAAGTCTGGCCCTACTTCCTGTCTGCTCTCTGCTTCCCAGCTGTGGATACATAATTGAAAACCCCCCTGGAAGTAGCAAGAGCTCCTGCTGCCACGCCTTCCCCTCAAACCAGTGAGTCAGGAAAATAAATAAATAACCCTGCCTCCCTGACAAGTTGCTTCCTGTCACGTGTTTGGTGACAGCATCTAGAAAGATAATTAATGCAGGAGGCCACTGAGGCTCAGTGATGTCACGAGATCATAAGGTCCTTCCGGGGTGCACTAACCCGACAGACGAGACCGGCATCTTTAGGAAGAAGGAGAGACACGGTGGTTCCCTCCACATCAAAAGGAAAAACTGCCCGAGGATGAACTGAGAAAGTCCCTCCGCAAACCTGGAAGAGAGGGTCACCAGAAATCAGGCCTGGAGGCCTCGTGACCTTGGACACGCAGCTACCAAGATGCTGAGAAAAAATGAATGGCTGTCTGAGCCAACTAGCCTGTGGTATATTCTGCCATAGCCGCCTGCACCACACACAGTACCCACGGTCACAGACTGCCCTTTTCACTTAGCCCGAGTACACGGAGGACATCTTCCAATCCTTTCCTATGCTGGCTTCCTTATCATTCCTAATGCTTCAGCTTATTCCCGACAGCGAGGCTTTTTCAGGTAAAAGCAGGGTAGATAGAAAGATGTGAGAAAGGAGCCCATCACCGTGGAATCTGGTAGAAGCCTCTCCTACCAGCTGAGAACCAAGAATTACAACCACACAATCAATGGCCTGGCTGAGCATGCATTTAATCCAAGCATCAGGTGGCGGTAGCAGCAGGTAGACCTCTATGAGCTTGAAGCCAGCCTGGTCTACATACACAATTGGTGTTTGCTTAAGGTCTGTCTCCCTTGCCAGCTGTGAACCTGCCATCTTTGGAGACTCTCAGTAGGAACCTCATTTGCAGTAAAACGAAGTGCCCTACACTTCGCATGCAACCCTAGTGGCTCACCGGATTATAGTTCTATCCTAGGAGCCTCTGGAACCTCTCTATAGTCTCATTTATTTAAAAAGGAGAAAAATGTTTCTTGGCAAGTTGAGAGCTTGGTACTTGCATTGATGGCTAAATACTTAATCCCGACTCTTCTCTGAGGGTATGCCTTGCCTTATTCTTTCTCTCAAGCGCCTTTCTTTCTATTTTTTTTTTTTGCTTTATTTTGTCTTGTTTTGGGGAGACAGGGTTTCTTTGTATAGTTTTGGCTGTCCTGGAACTCACTCTGTAGACCAGGCTGGCCTCGAACTCACAGAGATCTACCTACCTCTGCCTCTTGCATGCTGGGATTAAAGACGTGCACCACCACCAACCAGACTTTTTTTCTATTTTTAATAAACTCCAAATCCACTTCATACTGGTTCATCCAGAAATTCTTACTCTGCAGTGTAGCCAAGGATCCAGTTTTACGTGACTCAGGACCCCCAAATATTAAATTAAGGGGACTCCTTGGGCTGCTGGCCTCACATTGTGCAGTTATACCTTTATCTTTTCTGCCACTGACAGTGTATGTCCAAATACATGTCTTGTGAGTTCAAAAATCCCTTAGAGCGATTCTCAGAAGCCCCACATTCTGACACTCTGGGTAAAAAATAATGGTACCTACCCTTGGACCCTACTGGCCCTGTACCCCCAACCCCTCCCACCCACCCACACCCCTACCCCACCCACACCCCACCATCTCCGGGACAGGTTATTTCACAAACCTATTTTATCACACAGGATACTTCTCCAGCTCTGCGGACTGGGTCTGAGGGGAAAAAACAGGTCTGAGGCATTCCAGGCTCTCCCTGTCAGCCCATGCTCCAGTCACCGAAGTAGGAACTTGTTGTGATAGAGGTCAGGCCTCAGAGATGCGATGATTAGGCATAATAACCCTGAATCAGACCCAGGCCTACTTTTCACCCATTTTTTTTTCAAATAGGATGGAGAAAACATTGCCGCCGCCATCTAGACTGGCTGTTTACAGTCTGCTCCAACCACCACCTTCCTTCCAGGCTCTGGCTTCTCAGAAATAGAAAATTCCCACTTTCAATTAGAAGGTGAGAGAAGGACCAGAGCTGGTGGCTGAGCTGCAGACTCCCTAAGGCTATTGCTTCCAAAGCCCAGGACCAACCCTACAACGCTGGAGGGTCTGAAAAGCCTTAATAAAAAAACAAAAACAAAAACACTGCAACCCTGAGGAACACTTCAAAGTCCCCACCTGCAACTCCCCACCCTCAGGAAGGAACAGGGTGGAGGGAGATCCTCCTCCGGAACTTCTGTGTCTCCTTGCACTGACATGAGCATGGGTGTTCCCAGGGGGACAGAGGGGCACCCACAGGATAGGAGCAGAAGTTCTTCCCCTTATACGCTGTCCCAGCCTCACCTGTGTCTGCCTTTTTGCACTGGGGCCTTCTCACACTGGTTGTGATATCACAGGAGCCAAAACAACACATACCTCTATCTACTGCGGGGTCTTAGAGCGCCCCTGAAAGACCTCAAGCCAAGACAGAGCAGCCAGGTGGAAGGTTTCCCCAAGACGGCTGGTGCTACGCCTGCTCCTGCCATATTCAGGAATCTGGGGTAGCCCAAACAAGCCCACGTCCCAGAAGCTGCTCCACCCTTAGAATCCACAGCACATGGTCCCAAGATATTTCCATTCAAACTTTCTTTCACTCTTGCTACGTCTGCCCTATCCTGCCTGCTTTCTACCAGGATCCTGGGTTGGGGGAGGGGGCGGGTTTGTGCAAAGTGAAGAACCCGGAGGATGCTATCTGGGTCCAGAACCTCCACCCAATCTAAAGACACCGGGCTCAGAAATGCCTCTCTCCAACTCCTTTTCACCCCTCAGGCTCTGCTCCCCCCATCTACAGAACAGTCATGACGCTTACCCATGTCTTGAAGGCTGGACCGGGTGACCGTCTGAAGGTGTGTCCTGTCTCAGGGTTTCCGATATGCTGATCAGAGTCTGTTGTCACCTTCTAGGTCCCATGTGACAACACCAGGTGCTTGGCAAAGACTGTGAGGTTAATTCCTCTTCCCACTGGTCCTGGACACAGCTGATGTCTTCCCTGTCTGTGTCAGTGCCCAGGCACTGGAGCAGACCCTTCAGGCTTCTCTCTTCCCTCTATACCTCCCAGCGAGAGAGGCACAGTCAGCCTACAGGACAGCTGGTCATTTTTTTCCAGATGAGGGCTGAATGGCTGATACCAGCCCTTCCTTACAGCTGCCGTGTGACCAGAAACCATTGCTTGATAACAGCAGGAGGCTCATCCCTTACAGAAACCAGCAGGCAAAGGCACAGCAAATGGAGAACTCATGCTCTAATCTCCAAAATTCCCCCGGTTATAGAGGAAGACAGGATGGAAAACCTCATAGGAAGACAGTCAGGGCCACTAGGACTGTTGGGGTCACGAAAGTGCTAAACCCACATTCACTCTGGCCTGCTCTGCCTTGTCAGCCAAGTGACCTCTCAAAGGTGAAACTGGATGTGTCAGGCTTTGAAAAACCATGAGCCTGACTCTGCCATGAGCTGGCACTGCATTTGCCTGGGCTGATGGGCCAGCCTGGGCAACCTCAATCAAACCACTTGAGTTTCTTAAAATTCATTTCTCAAGTGTCAAGTGCAGCACTTGGATTAAAATATTCAGTTTTCAATCATGGTTGCAGCACAGACCTCAAAGGTAAAGCAGGGGGGAAATGCAGCCTGGAAATTTTGAGGGGTTCTGAGACAGCAGGGTAATGACCCAACTGCCTATGTAATCTTACTTACCCTTCCCCCCAGTTATCTGCAAGATACTCCATGGGAATCTAAAGTGGACCACTTGCTAAGAGTCATTTGGCAAATATCAACCAACCCAGGGAAGATGATATATCACATATGTAAATTTCATGTAAGTATCTTAAACAAAATTAGCAAAAACTCTAAACTTCTTGAGTAGATTGTGGGTAATTGTCTTTCTTTCCTTTCATAGTCTACTAAAACCACCGTGTTCAGAAAATCCAGTTATGCTGACACGTGGTGCCACTTGGCAAACTGATGGGTGAGTTTGATCAGAACACAGACCCACTGAGGCTGCATCTTACTGAGACCCCAGGGGACACTTCCTGCTCTTGAAATTGAAAAAGCACTCAATTTGGAGAAATATTTTTTAGCCAGGGTCACCACTGGCTTTAACAAGACAATCAGCCAACAGGTGCCGCCTCCGGGGTCTAATTTCATTGGCCAGAATAAAGTCAGCTTCTTCAGTACTCTCTCGTGTGTGTGTGTGTGTGTGTGTGTGTGTGTGTGTGTGTGTGTGTGTGTGTGTGTGTGTGCGTGCTTTCAAAAGTGTGGATGCTATCTGCACCAAAGGTCAACCTCAGCTCTATCCACCACCTTGGGTTTGTTTGTTTTTGAGACAAAGAGCTCACTGACCTATAACTCACAGCTTAGGCCAGTGATCCCCAGGGATCCACCTGTCTTCACCTCCCCCATGCTGGGATTATAAGTATGAGCCCCACTTGGTGTATTTATGTGGATTCTCGGAATCAGACTTTGGTCCTTGTGCTGACAAGGTAAGTGTTTCACCAGCTGAGCTGGCTCCATCAGCTCCCTCCCTTTTTCCTCTCTCTCCCCTCAGGACCTACAGCCCCAGATTGTGGTAGATGCTTTCTCTATCGTGTGATTTCTGCCATCATGGCTGACAGTCATAACCAGCCACCATCTGGGGAGAGCATTCCAATCTATACTGCTTTCTAGGGGGGAAGGAAACGACTCCCTAGAATCTAGCAACTTCAGAAACAAGCCAGGCGTAATCCCCGGCAACCTACAGTGGGCACTTGTCTTGGGGCTTGTGGTGATTCCAATAAGAATGACTCCAGAAGACTGATATATTTGAATGCTTAGGGAATGGCATTAGGAGGTGTGGCCTTATTAGAGCAGGTATGTCCTTCTTGGAGGAAGTGTGTCACTGGGCATTGTCTTTGGGGTTTCAAACACCCAAGCCTGGCCTGGTGGCTCTTTCTCTTCTCGCTGTCTGTGGGTCTGGGTGTAGAACTCTCAGCTACCTCACCACCTGTGTGTGCCACCATGATTCCCACCATGGCAATAAAAGACTAAGCCTCTGAAATGTAAGCCAGTCCCAATTAAATGCATTCCTTTGTAAGAGTTGCCATGATCATGGCAACTATTCACAGCCATAGAACACTGACTAAGACAGGGCTTGCCTTGGTTGGTGACAAGTCTGGAAAGAAGGCTGTCTCCAAGGTAGCACAAATAGCAGGGAAGCCTCCTGGGCTGGGAAGAAGGAACAGGGGACATAGTGTTGCAGCTTGGAGGCCAGGTCCCTTGAAGCTCAAAATCTAGGTCCTGGGAGTCCATCCAGCAACACTGATAGCCCCACCTGAGGCCCTTGTTAGGTGGGGCGGCTGGATGTGTGCTGAATTCCCAATTCAGCATGTCTGGGGAGGGACCCAAGGAATTTCAATTTCATTTCTCGTTTGATCTGAGGACCACGTCTTCAGAGGCAGCTTGGTACACTGGCCAGTAGTTAAGTGTATTCAAAGCCTCACTCTGCCCCTTCCTGCTGTGTGTCCAATTGCAAGTGGTTCATCTCTCTGTGTACTAAAGTCCCTCTCTGCCAGATAAAGCTAGGTATAGTAGTTGTGCCCTAGAGCTGCAGTGTGAAGCAAGTACAGAAAGAATGCTGGAGCCCAAGTGTTGCGGGATTCCTGCCCTGGGTTCCGCTGCCGGTTTAGCCCCCAAACAACGCACAAAAGACACTATATTAATTATGAAGCTGTTGGCCGTTTGCTTGGTTTCTGACTGGCTAGCTCTGACTTAAGTATTTAACCCATAATTGGGAATCTAAATATTTCCATGTCTCTTATGGGAGGAAGGGTCTGTGCATGTTACTTCTCCCGTGATCTACATGGTGACTCCGTGTCTCTCTTTCCCAGAATCCTCCTCAACTCCTAGTCCCACCTGTCTTGCTTCCCTATTGGCCAACAGAGCTTTATTCAACAACCAGTAAGATAAGCACATACACAGAAGGACATTCCCCCATCACCCAAGGAAGGCCTGGGAGCTAAAGCACTGAGCTACAGCAAGCACCCGTCTGGGAAGTCGTGTCTGTGAGCCTCTCTCTTTCCAGGGATCAAGAGCACTTTACCAAACTATTTTTTTTAATTCTCAAAGCAAACCTCTAGAGCAAATGCTGGTAGTAGTCCCACTTTGCATATACGAAACCTAATCAGAGAAGCAGAGTCACTTGCCAAAGGCCACACAGCTAACGGACTTTGAATTTAAACCCTGGCTTCAGCCTCAGTTGTCCTCCTGCCATTCCTTACTCACGCATGGAGGTGACCTGACCTTGAATGACCAGGCATGGGGTTGGGTCCAGCAGGGGCAGCCACCACGTGACTGCTGGCTGTTGGTGTTCGTTGCATTAAACAGACATAAACCCCAGCTCCTCTGTACCACTGGTCTTATACACAGGGCCCCAAGGGCCACAATGGACACACTGCAGTTCTAGAACTCATCTGCACACAAACTGCTGTTGGATGCTGTTGAATGGTGTGTACCTCCACAGCCTCCTGTACTGATGACTCCTGGCATTTTCTGGGTTTTCCAGTTGCTCCCATTCCACAATTAGAATAGAAAGGCTGCAGGCCAAGTCTAGGGAGGTGAAGCCAGGCAGATTCCTGGGTCTCACTGACCAGCCTAATCTGAGTACCAGACCAAAGGAAGACCTAAAACAAGGTGGTGGCTTGCTCAAAGTTGGCCCTCTATGGGACACGGGCACGTGGCTCTGCTCCGGCTGGCTCTCCTGGCTCTCCTGACGATGGCTGGAGGTTTGTTCACAGGGCAGTAGAGACTGGAAAATGAGTTTTCTCTTTTGGGTGTCTATGCATGACCGCTGGCTTTGGAGAAACATACATTATCCACATCTGCTATAGATGCCGCCAGCCCACCAGAGGACCAAGACCAGAGAGATAAAGTCAGGTGAAGGCTAGAACCCCGAGTCTGGGCTCAGAAGTATCATGACCTCCAAGGGTTGTCAGGACAGTAGCTGGCACAAATTTGACAGCAAATAACTGCCACCTAGACAGATGAATTAACCAGTGTGCAGGTCAGAACCAGAACATACAGTTTGCATTCGTGACTGCCGGCTGTGTGACACTGGATTGCAGCATAACCTCTCTGGGCCTCGTGGAACTGCTGGGAACAGAAATTATGTAGATTAAGAGATAAAGAGAGTTCACACAGTGCTCAGGACTGTCACAGTCACCATAATGAAGAAGGGATCAACGGGCACCATCCAGGCCATCCTTGGGAGCAGCAGAAATCACTGACATGGCTGCCAGGCCAACCTTGTTTCTGCACAGAGGACTCTAAACCACCAGTGAGGTGGTTTTTGAGCCTTAACAGCCAGAGACCTGACTCTCTGTCTCTGAGGTCCAGCCTTGTGACAAGAGAGTGTTGTCACTCTCTCCAGGTCCTGCTCTCCTCCCCTCTGGAGAAGCTCAACAGAGCACTCCCAGATTATATGGGGTGGCAGAAGTTTAAGGTGAGGCTTTCCAGACAGGTTCCTGTATCCACAGGGCAAGCTTTTCCACATCACAACCCCAGGACCTCCCTATAGGAAACTTCCCCATTTGTTTTCTCCAGTCTCCTAAAGTCTCCAATACAGGGCCCTTGGGATAAGGGGCACCTTCCTAGTCCACCACTGCCCTGGAGTTCAGTGGCCAGGGATGCCTAGTCATTGCCTGAGTATCCACTCAGCATCTGACTTATTTTCTCTCAGAGCCTGCAGAGAGCCAGTAGCACCCCTTAAATGATAGTCCCCCTCACCATGCCCCTAGGCTCACTGATGGCAAAATCCATGGGCAGGAACAGAAATCCTACCAGTCTCCTCCCCCAGCAAAGAATGGACCCAGGCCTGGTTGCCAGGGTAAGCATTCAAATCTATCTAGTTAGGAAGTTAAGCATCCTATATACATCTATCAATATAAGCTCCTGATTGCAGAGGGCACTTGGGGAGGGTCGTTCCACAACAAGGCCCCATGATCACAGCCAGCTACTTGGGTAATCCTGCATCCCAGCTAGGCCAGCAGCCCCTGGGATGTTCTCACCTGAGCTGCACATATGCCTCTGCCTCTGGTGGAAGGAGGGGCCCTGGGAAGGCTCCTCCTGAGATCCCAGCGGCAAGGCTAAGGAGACAGGCAGCATGCACCCCTGTAGGACCCATCTGCTAGACCTGCCAGAGCACCCAGCCTCTTCCAGCAGCCACCAGGGACTCCATCATGTGGATCTGGTACTCTGTGTCCCTCTCAGCCCTGCCCCAAGTCCTCCTCCATAAAGAGAGCTCAGGGCACAGTGACAGAATTGAATAAAAAGTCACCCAAATCAGGAGTCTAATTTTAGCCCTCAAGTAAGAACAATTCAAAGATGACTTAAGAATTAGTATTCAAGCAGGTTGCTATGATCTCAGTACTTGGTAGGTGGTGAAAGAAAGATCAAGAAATCAAGGCAGTCTGAGCTACCTGAGAACTTGTCTTGAAAAAGGACAAAAAGAGTCTTCAATTAGACAGTATGGAAACTGCTGTCTGAGACTTGATCCCGCTTCTGTGTCTCCAAGAGATAGGCTTGCTTATACACACCTGAGCCGTCTGGGATATGGGGCTTAAGAGTGGGTGTTGAGACTACTGGATATGTACAGAGCCAGAACTTCAGCCATGAGTAACAAGCAAGGAAGTCCCATGATTGCCAAAGCCTCTTAGGGACAGCTCTGCACACAGAAGCTCAAAAACTCTCTTCTGTTGCTAGTCAGGAAACAAAGTAGCTAGGTGACCAGAGTCTCTGCTTGGCAAGACCAAGGCCTGGGACCCAACTCTAGGAAACACAGCTGTCACTGAACTGGAGCAGCTGGGCGGGCCAGACCTCAGTTTGTCGGAGGCTCTGGCCTCTTGTGGTAGGGTAATCTTAGATGCCTATAAAGCAAGCCTACGTGGCAATGCAGTTGGGTCCCAGAAGTCTGTCCGAAGGATCTTCAGGGAAAGGAGTGGCTCTGTTGATCTCTTGTTAAGTGGTCTCTACCACCTGCTGGATGAGTGACACTCACTGACCACTCATCTGAAGTTTGGGAATAATCAGGCCATCAAGTTTCTGGGTGGGGCGGCATGGTTTCAGCTGCTCACAGAGAACTCTTAGGGCTACGTGAATGACTCCCAACCTCATATGTGAGCAGACAAGAGAGGGAACTCCACCTTCCAGATGGAAGCAATCCAAGCCAGAGCCAGAGGGAGCCCTTCCATCTCTTCCCTCCCACATTCATCAGACTTCTGACATGGGAAGATGTCTCTGCTCAAACTGAGGTCAGCCACTACTTGCTTCTCCAGTTTGTTACATCTGTGAATAACCATTAGGGCCTCTTCGGCAAAGAGGAGACGTCAAGCATTGCAGCTTGGAGCAGACATCAGGCTCCCTGATGAGCTGGCTAAGCAGTCCTGCAGAGAAATAGCAGGTTCCAGTTAAGGGTCTCAGAATTCTAAGGTAGCTTAGTCTCCTTCCACTTTGACATTCCACATCTGCAGTGTGGCCATGTACCAAGAGCTGTTGGGGTCAGCCCCCAAGCTGGACCAAGCTCTCTCTTCCTCAGACTCGAGAACTTAGGATGGCACTGAATTTCTCTGAAATCTACTATGCTGGCTTGGGCTGTAAATGTTAGCAGCTCCCAGGGCTGGGGCTGTAGCTCGTTTTGTATACTGCCTATTACACAAACAGGAGGCACTGGGTGTAATTCCCCAGTGCTACCTCAACTAGGAATGATGGTGTGTGCCTGTAATTCCAGGGGTCCAGAGGAAGGCAGAAAGTTCAGAATTTCAAGGTCATCTTTGGCTACATAGCAAATTTGAGGCCAGCCTGGGCTATATAAGATCTGATGGGTTTGTTTATTATTTGTTTGTTTTTGTTTTTTTAATGCTATCAGTTCCCTCACAGGACTCTTGAAATTAAATGGCATTGACCATAAGAGGTACTTCCTCAGTCCCAAATGAGAAACACTCAATAACTAGAAGCCATTGTCCATACCCAAGGACAAGGCCTTGGTAGAACTATAATAAAATGTGGTTGCTTTGGATTACCATAGCAATCGCCTAATCTAATCGGAGAGGATGCTCAGTAAATATCCATTGAGTTAAAAGAAAATAAGACTCTAATTTTAACTTTCAAAAATAAAGTTAAAAGGCAATGTGAATAATGGGTTATGGCTAGACAGCACGGTAATTTGGTTTTTCAACACAGGAAACTGCTTTCTTCTAAAGAGAAAAGCCTTCTGTGTCTGATGATTGTAGTTATAATCATTTTCTACCAGCTCTGGGCAGGGTGTGTCCCCTATGCCAGTGGAGACCGAGAACCGGGTCATGCAGCTGCAGGAGCAGAGCTCTGAGACTATGCTCTGGTTTCCAGCTGCCTTCAGCATCCCATACTCAATACCGGGAATGATCCAACGGTTATGTCCTCACTCTTGTCTCAAGAGAGGAATAGAGGAAGGTCCACACAGCCCTCTAGGGATGCAGACACCATTGTGCATTATGCATTAGGTATGGAGGAAGTGATGGCTTGGGGAGGAACAGAAGTCCCAAAATAGCTGAACTCCCAGTGTACTAGAAGCCCCTCTGAGGTCAGAGGCCTTGATCAGGACCCAACAGTGGGATTTCAGGAGGAGCATGGAGCAAAAGACAACAACCTTCAGCACACAGCACCGTGTGGGGATGTTTGACACACTGTGAAAAAGGCTGGGCACAGGGGTTGCCCCATCAAGCTCTCATTAACAGCCTGTATAGAGAATGGTGTCCTGCTCAGAACACACTGAGGCCACAGCAGCTCCTCCCTGTATTATGTGGCTGGTGGTGAGTGGGCCACCCCTGGCTGTCATTAAAGCCTGCTGTGTAGAGAAAGAACCTCTGATTGGGGCCAGTCACCTGCCCCTTCTCTACTCCCTTGGCCTGGCTCCCACCCTGCAGGAGATGGCCAGTCTTCTGAGAACCAGGGACGCTCTAACACGGTGATCCCTTTCCAAGGCTGCAGGCCAGCCCTGTGAGCACCTGCTGTGGTGGCAGCCAGTATACTCCTGCTGCTGCCTGGAGTTGGGAAATGCGTTTTTCACCTTGTCAGGAAGCAGGGCAAAAGCAATTTACAAACGGTCAGCCAGAAGCGACATGCAGCTAGAGGTGTTTGACAGTTCATTAAACAGTGTAGGCCAGACATGTCCACACTGTGCATCGGCGCTCACTCATCCAGAGTTGGCAGGGGCTGATGAGGGGACTCTTGAGGTTCTTTGCTGGTGAGTGATCAAGGATGAGGGGCTCTTGGGCACTCCATTCTGTCCTCACCAACTCGTACAGAAGCTCCATTCCCTAGAGCAGCACAGCAGGGCAGTGGGGCCTTTATAGGGAACAATGAAGCCATTAAGAGAGATGGCTTCTGCTAAATGGTGGGTCTCATTCATGGGAAAGAATTTCCTATAAAGAAGACCGCCCAGCAGGTGGTCTTTTGCCCAGGACTGTTCCCACTTCCATTTCTCTATCGTGAGCCAAAGCCAAGGGCTCCCTCACTAGAAGGCTTGCAAGTATTCTTGAAATTCTCTCTCTATAACTTTTGAGCTAACTAAATCTGTTCTTTCTGATATATTCAACCTCAGGAATTACGTTGTTACAACGCAAAGAGGGCCAAGGCAGGGAGCAACCTGGAAAGTGTCCCTTTTTGTTTACAGAGATGAAAAGATGGGCCAAGTTAGCCCTCTTTAGATGGATTCACTCACTTGCTCACCCCCTTTTCACAACTGCTCTGAAATGGGTAGCAAAGACACCCCCCAACACACACTTATGGGGGGATGAGTTATATGGGAAGCAGAAGGCCCCTGAAGCTTCCCTAGGAGTCCCAGAATACATAGCCTACAAGCAACAAAAACTGACTCATCTTTCAAGGTGAGTGAAGTAGGAAAAGGCATGGGCACTAAGGAAGGGTGGCAGTCATGAAGGATAAGGCAAAACTGAGCTTTCAGGGATGCCAGTGCCAGACAATGCCAGAATCTCCATAGCAGGAGTCCAGCAGTGTCCACTCCTGGCAAAGGGCTGGCTTCCGCTAAACAGCTGCAGCTCCAAGAGAAGCCTAATTAGCTAGGATCACATGTCTATCTGCTTGCTGAGGGAGGCAGGTCCCCTTCACCAATCATGGTCCCATGGCTATGTTGAGTAGAAGTACTGCCAAGTAAATGACTTGAAGGGCAGGAAGAGGCCAACTACACCCCAATGCTGGTTTCCTCTACCACAGCTATTTTCTTTTATTAAAGCACAGAGAAGTCAGCAGACAGAAAGGATTAACGACTTACCTGGTGAACTAACTGTGGGGCCAGGATTCCCAGTATGAACCTGACTCCAGGTAATAATGTCCATCCTACTCTAAGCAAGCCTGACCTTGGCCTGTATTTCCCACCCTCTGCTCAGCAATCCATTAACCAGCCTTTTCGGAGTGTCCTACTTTCCTGATCCCGTTTACAGGGTCGGCACTGGAGCTTACTTGTCTCTGGCCTCACCGAAATGGTGCTCTGGACAGTACTGTGGGATGCCTCTCCCTCCGCATACCCACAAAGTCTAGCTTTGTACTTCCAGATGATAGAGCACTTGGTTAGAGCAATAACCTCGAGCTCTGCCACAATCTAGAGGCAGCCCACAGACAGAGGGCTTGGCCACTGCTGTTTGTTGAGGAAAAGGTTGTTGATATCCTGGCATTATGCTGATCCTGCCCAGAGGACTGGCAGGGTACGAACATCGGCATTCAGGCAGACACCTAGACAGCTCAAAGGGCCCTGTGTTGTGTGGCAGGGCACGAAGACCGGCATTCAGGCAGACACTTAGACAGCTCAAAGGGCCCTGTGTTGTATGGCTACGTTATGTGTTATGAGGCTATGTCATGCATTACATGGCTGCGTGAGGACTCTGTACACATGTACAAGCTTTCCCTTTTAAGTGTGCGCCTCCCTCCTGTTCACCCCCCTTCCATCTCTGTTCCCGGTTGGCCAACACCTACTCCTCGCTTTGCTCCCTTTCCCCAATAAACTCCACGTGGGTTTTGGTGAGCTTTGTGGTTTGCGTTTCATCGCCCACAGGCGCAGCAAACAACAACAGAGGCTGTGTTCACAACCCGGGCATCTCTGCCATAATGTCAGCTAGGATGCCGTGGAGCACAGCCTGCTTTGTGGACACAAGAGAGGATGTAGGTACTCCCAAGCCTCCCGTTCTGTCTAGTGGTGGTAACACGGTTATACCTTGAATCCCTATGCCAACGCTGGTCAGCATGAATATTAAGGCCAGCTGTTGGGACACAACTTGGTCAGATCACAGCTGTCTTACGGAACAGGGTGTTGTCAAGTTCTCTGGCTCAGTGGACAAATGGCTCTGCCATGCCAGGGACATCACCAACATTTAGTGATAAAGAGTGAGTGAACCCTAGGGCTGAGAAACCAGGTGAAAGGGAAGGCATTGGGTTGCTGGCTTTAAAGAGGATAGTAAGGCGGGCCGAGGGAGGCGACTATACAGGGGTCACAACTTAGAGAGGCCCAGGAGCTACCTGACCTCAAAGACATACGTTTGGCATTCACCCACTGCAGTGTGGGACCTCCCCAGAAGTCCCGATCTAGGTTCAGGTCCCAGCCTCGTATCACTCCCTCACTCTCTCTACAGGAGGAATGGGAGCATTTCCTCTGGGCTACACACCTGGTCTGGTTCCAGAGTGCTAGCACCTAGTCCTAGTCCATCTTTTCGTTTAGCAGTTACCTTTGTTTCTCTTGTTGCCCTATATGTGAATCTCACCTGAGAGTCTCCCAAGGTTACAAAACCTACGGAAAACTTGGTTAGGGAGCAACCCGGAGAAACCTCTCCTCTCCAGAATGGAGAACTTGCACTTGGCATTGTCCCTTTGGAAGCTTCATCAGGATGTTTTGGGTATGTGGAAATCAACTTGCTAAGGTGTAAACTGGAGTACAATAAAACAAGCCCTGGGTGAAGGGAAAGTGGTTCAGTCCTTAGAGCCTGGATCCACCCTGCTGGTTTCTAGAGAGGATTTCTCTGCGTAGCTTTGGAGCCTGTCCCGGCGGCTCTCACTCTACAGACCAGTCTGGCCTCACAAAGGTGCCTCTGAGTCTTATTTCCACAGACCGTGTGAACCCCATACCCACACCGCAACAAAGAGTCCTATGTCTCCTGCCCATAAGGGCTCATCCAGGATGCCAACCTGGTTCGAGATGACTTGCCCAGATGACCAAGGCCTAGTGTGCCTTGCAGTCCGATTCCTTGAAATGTACTTACAACCAACCGTTCCCACAGAATCTGACTCGCCTTTTCTTTCTTTCCTAGACCCTGTTTACCTGGTAAGCCAGCCCTTCTCAGGAAAAAGTCCTTACAGGTCTGCTCCCAAGCCTTTGGGGTCCTTCCCTGTATTAGCAGACAGGGCTGGTGCCTTTCATCTTCCCCAGGCTATACTTGAAGGCTGGAAGCAATTCTCCACACCACCACCAGGGACCAGATGGATTTCCCATCTTTTTCCCCCCCTCACTTGGGAGCTGCAAAGTCTGTGGGAGAATGGCTGTCACAGAAATCACCGTTGAAATACCCAAGAGCAATTCGTGCTGACGCTAAAGAAAGTGCTTAGGGAATTTCACCGACTCGAAAGGTCCCTTCCCCGTGCTTCCCTTGACTGCATGTAAGGCTGAAGTTAAAAACTAACGTCACCTCCACTCCCTAATCCCTGACTGACAATCGAAAATGTACTGTTAATGGCAACGAGGTAACATTGAGAATTAAACATAAGTTGAACTCGGGCTGACCACGTGGCTCAACAGGCAGACTATGGGCACATTCTCCTTCTTGGTTATTAGTTTGAATAATGTTCCCTGTGGTACCAAGAAGTCTCCGGGATGCTTTGCTACTGCCCTTAAACTGACATCCTGCGAGGCAGAGGCCTCTTGTTCAGCTCACTGATGTAATAGCTAACCACTGCAGCAGTCAAGGGAAAAACACGAAGACCCAGATAACACAAGGAATGATACATGTTCTATCTCGGGGACAAATAACCAAGAAAACAACTCCAGGAAGATTGATTTTGCTCATGTGTTCAGAGTTGTCGGTCCATTGTGGCGAGGAGAGTTGATAATGGCTCAGAGCTGAAAGCGGAGAGAAGTTTAAGGCCAGCGTAAGAATTCAGGCATTGTCCTGACCCGCTCCTGTCACCAGGCAGAATGCACTCAGGCAGTACTCTGGTCAGCCCAGTGGTCCATGACTACTGGTCTGCAGGCAGGTGCAAAGGACCCCTTTAAAAGACCCCTGCCCACTTACACTCTTTGCCGCTCCTCTCTTTCCGCCCCCCCCCCCCATTTCTCTCTCTTTCCTGATGTTTCCTTGGGGCAAACAGGACTTTTCCTGTCTCCCTCTTCTCTCCTGTCCTCTATCTCTGTGTCTCTTGACCTCTTTTCTCTCTGCACCCCCACCTGTTTCCCTTTCTAATAAAACTTCTCACTTGAGCTCTGTCTGCCTGGCATGTCTGTTCCCCCTGCCTCGGTCAACCTCGTCCAGCATGGAATCCGCCAAGGTCCCCCTTGCGCCTTTTTCATGACAGCCAGTCCTCTTGGCTCCCCCCACACACTTTTCCTTTTAATTTCACTTGGAACCCCAGCCTATTGGATGGGGCTGCCCACATTCAGGGATACTGTACCGCTTATTTAATCCTCTCTGACGGCACCTTCAGAAACACCCAGATGTGTGTGTTACTATTTAAACTCTCCTTAACCCATTTGTTCTACTAATCTCCCTAAAGGCATTCCTCAATCCAATCAAGATGGCAATCGCGGATGAACCATTATGCCAAGGCTGGCCAAGCACAAAGCCAGAAGCAGCCCACTGTTAGGTTCCAAGGAAAGCCAGGACAAATGGCTAGCTGGGGTTATCTACTAACATATCAAAGCTACCAGACTCCCTCAACATCAAAAAGTGCCTGTTACAGAGTCCTGACTCCTCTCAGTACTTCTCACCACCCACCTCCACCCCCTACCCTAAACCTCTCCAGCCCCTGAGCCTTACTTCCCTTCCCTTGGCTTCTGATTCCTATACAACCTAGCTATTTCAGCCATGCACTCTCTTGGTCTTGACTCCCTTGGCTCTTCTCCGTCTCCCAGTCCCCATGTCTTACTCTCCCCATGTCTCTCCACCCACACGCTGCTGGCCGTGTTCACTCCATTTTCTCTCTCTCTGCTCTGGACTCTTCAGATGCCTCTGACCTAATTTACTCTCATATCTATTTTTAAAAAACCTTCTCTTCGATCATACCTGCTGAGGAATAATCCATGTCGCTATGATTGGTTTAATAAACAACCTCACTGGCCTAGGTAGTGTGAGGAAAGCCAAACTGAGAATGCTGGGAGGAAGAAGGGTTAGCAGAAGAGACGCCAGGAGACACAGAGGGGCAGGATGAATGTGCCGTGTTAATAAAGCCACCACCACGTGGCAGAGCATAAATAAGGAATAAGGGTTAATCTAAGATGTAAGAGTTAGCTAGTGACAAGCCTGAGCTATTGACTGAGCATTTGTAATTTATATCAAGTCTCCGAGTCAATGATTTAGGTGGTGGCTGCCATTTATTTGGGAGCAGGTGGTCAAGGTCCGGAAATGTCCATCTATATCCACGATAAAAACCTTCTCTTCAACCATACCTAAGAGTGGCTATGCCCTCATTTTTATTCACCCACATCCTTGAGCACATCCTTTATTTATTAGCCTCGGCACTTCTGAGGGGCAGTAAATTTCCCCTTCCTTTCAAGTGGGTGTCTGCACACTGAATAAGACGTTCCACCGAGGCACAAGGAAAAACCAGGAGTTACAACCATTTCTAAGAGAAAAGAGACTTTTTATAAATATACGGCAATTCCCAGTTCCCATGTCAAGGATCAGGTAGTGCACAGGGGTACTCAAGGTACCCCTCAAAAGACCAGTGACAGCCTCACAGTGCCAGGCCAGGGTTTGCACTAATGCCTTCCTGAAGAGCATAGTCTCTGTGTTATTTTTTTATTTTTATTTTTATTTTTTTTTTGGTTTTTCGAGACAGGGTTTCTCTGTAGCTTTGGAGGCGTCTCTGTGTTATTTTGATGCATACACTTGATCAGCAACCATAGAGCATGCTGGCAACAGTTCTTTTAAAAACAAGAAAAAAGTAAACACCAAAGGGACTTGCTGGTTATCTCATTTGCACTATTCAACACACTTGTCAAACTGGGGCTGAAGAGCTGGCTCATCTGTTAAGAGTAATAGCTGCTCTTCCAGGGAATGTGAGTTTCATGGCAACTGCCTGTAACTCCAGTCCCCAGAGGCTCCAACACCCTCTTCTGGTCCCCAGGCACCAGGCACACATGTTATTCAAAGAATACACGCAGACAAAATACCCACACACATAAATAAAACCAATACAACATAAAACAATCAACAAAAAGAACAAATTAATGATTGTGTCAGCCGTATCCCATGGTGAGAAGTGTTTGTAATAATATGCCACCTAGAAAGAATTTTCATAGATTGAATAGGTAACACCCTTTTTTGAGATTCTTACGAGTATTTTGCCTGCATGGACGCATACTTGCATGCTGGTGCACTCAGAGGCCAAAAGAAGGCCACTGAATTCCCCTAGAACTGAATTTACAGCCAATTGTAAGCACCCCATGGGTTCTGGGAACTGAACTTGGATTCTCTGCAACAAAAGCAAATGCTCCTAATCACTGAGCCCTTTCTCCAGTCCTCAGACCTGATTCTTCAAGGCAAATATAAGACACAAACAACAAAAAAGATTTGTGACCCAATCAAAAGGAATATTTTGGGATTATTAGATTTTATTACTGTGACTATAGCAGCTTCTTGTCTGTGAACCAGTAAGGGTAGCCACACCCCCTTTGGGCGTGGCTTCAGGCGGACGGAAGTGGAAAGAGGAAAGCATGAGGCATAGTCTCTCTCCCGAGCTTTCTCTTGAGTCAGTGGATCCGATCAGAAGGGCAGAGAAGCGCTCCCGTGGTCCTTTATTATTATCTGTGTAAGTGTCTCCCAATAAACAACCATTTATCTTTTAACTTGGACCTAGTGAAATCATTACACCTTCCCCTTCACGGTGACAAAAACCATGATCAAGGCAACTTGGGGAGGAAACGGTTTGTCTTGCACGGTCACACTGCAGTCCATCTATCATCAAAGGAAGTCACAGTAGTAACTCTAGGCAGGGAGCTGGAGGTAGGAATTGAAACAGAGGACATGCCAGAATGCTGCTCTCTGGGTCGCACCTCACGGTTTGCTCCAGCAGCACCTGTCCAGGGGTGGACCGCACACAATTGGGTCTCTCCACATCCACCATTAATTAAGACACTACCCCACAGACTAGCCTACAAATCTGGTTTTATGGACATTTTCTCCATTAAAATTCCCTCTTCTCCGGATGTGTCTAGGTTTGTGTCAAGTTGACAAGAAAAAAACAACCGGCACAATATGTTGACAAAAATATCCACCCACAAAAAAAAGTATACTGTTAAAGCTGAGAAATAAAACCCCAGAGTAAGTTTCTCTGTTGGTTTTTAAGCTATTGTCATCAGTGACAAAGACTGTTCCTATTTATTAAGATCAAATTACTGACACCAAAAAAGACAAAAATCTACTATCAAGTATTTGAGAAAAAGCTCAACAAGCCAGGTAGTTGGAACTGAATGTTTCTTCTAGGAAGCATAGCTATTCTGCACCCAAAGGTATCAGTGATAGCTGTTTTCAAGCATTAAATGACCTCTAAAATCAAGCCTTAAGATTAACTTACCGTAGAACCAAAACATTGAGCTCTTTGCAAAAAGTGCAAACAGAGTTTCAGAAATAAAAGTTTTTAAGGGCTCAGGAGTTCAGTGGTTCTGAGCACTACATTAATAATAAAAAACCCTTTCAAAAATAATTCCTTTAAAAATTTTTAAAGGTTTGTGTGACTAATTTTAGTAAGATGCTTTTATTTGTAAATTTTGAAATACTAAAAGTGTGCTGGCTAGTTTTGTGTCAACTTGACATAGGCTTGAAAGATGGGAACCTCAGTTGAAAAATGCCTCCATAAGATCAGGCTGCAAGCCACCCTGTAGAGCATTTTATAATTAGTGATTGATGGGAGAAGACCCAGGCCATTTTGGGTGGTACCACCCTTGGGCTGGTAATCCTTGGTTCTATGAGGAGGCAGGCTGGGCAAGTCATAAAAGAAAGCCAGTAAGCAGCACCCCTCCATGGCCTCTGCATCATCTCCTGCCTCTAGGTTCCTGCCCTGCTTTGAGTTCCTGCTCCAAGTTTCTTCAATAGTGTACTTTGATTTGGAAGTGTAAGTCAAATAAACCCTTTCCTCCCCAACTGTTGAGTGATAACTTGATGAACCAGTGAGCTTTATTGGAGTTACTTAACAGAAGCAGAATGACGCAGACAGCTCCAGCATGGACAACAGCTCACAAAAGCAGGGAAACCTGAAGCACACCATACAGTCTGCAGGCACCTCAACAGACTGAAGAATGTCATTTCCAAGTTGACTCTGGTCTCTTCTAGACAACTGAGCTGGTTTCTACATGTTCCAGGCAGCTAGCCTGGTCAGAGTCTCTTTGCATCTTTTTCCCTTGGTCTTTTTTGTAACTCAACTTCTTTGAATCTTCTTTAGCTTTTCCCTCTGAGAGGGGGCTCTTAGCTTTTATTGTTTACTCTGGCAAAAGGGGACCTAGGGAAATATGGTCAGTTTTAAGAACTTCCTGAAGCTACTTTGAGTTTTTGCCTTTTTAAAAAGCTTCCCTGCAGGATGGAATGTTTTAATCTTGGAAAAATTGCTACAAGCACCTACTTGCTTTTGGTCATGGTGTTTCAAAATAGCAATAGTAATCCCAAGACCAAGCTTATAAAATAATTTGTGTATATGTCCAATGTGTCCTGTGCACATATGCAACAGCTCAAAGTCATCCGGAGACAACCCGGGAGTGGCTCCATGTCTTTCATCTTGTATTTTTGAAATGTGGTCTCTGCTTACCACTGCAATGCCAGGCTAACTGGCCACCAAGCTTCCAGGATTCTTCCGTCTCCATCTCCTACCTTGCTGTAGGAATGCTAAAACAAGGAGCTCTCATAGATCCTCAGAAACCTGACCTTCACACGTGCAGAGCAAACTCTAGGGTGATCTCCCCAACCCCAAATCATTTTTGAATAGCATGGATCTTACTTAAAAACCATTTGGGGGGGTGCACATTTCTTTAATTCCAGCACTAGGGAGGCATAGGCAGATCTCTGAGTTCAAGGCCAGCCTTGTCTATAGAGTGGGTTCTAAAACAGCCAGGGGCCAGCCAGAAACCCCATTTCAAGCAGCCAAAATTTTTTAGTTTTAAAAGATACAAATGCCACCCACAATACTTTAAAATGTTTTGTCTTTTTTTCTGTCTTATGCGTACTAGTATACGAGTACATGTTTAAATTTTTAAAATTTGGGGGCAGAGAGATAGCCATCGTTGAATGTATATTCTGTTTACAGAGGACCTAGGTTTGGTTCCCAACACACACACACCGACTCATAACTTAGTGGTTCTCCACCTTCCTAATGCTTTGATCCTTTTTTACAGTTTTTGTTGCTACTTCATAACTGCAATTTTGGTAGTTATGAATTGTACAGAATTATTTGATATTCAACCTCTCCATGGGTTGCAACCCACAGGCTGAGAGAACTGCTGCTCTAGTTCTAGTTTACAGATCTCCTGGTCTCTGCATGCCCTGTATGCACATATAAACTCACACAGGCACACAAATACACATTAAAAAATTTTTAAGTTAAAAATGTTTTAAGTACACACACAGAACACTCCACAGAGCACAAAGGCAGTTGGCAGCATGTATACAGCATTTGTGCCTCATGTCTGTGTCTATAAAAGAAACTTCTCCAATTCCTAGGAGTGGGGAGTCAATAGTCTTTTCTGTGCTGTGCTTTTAAATTTAATTTTTAGCCCATCTGGACTTTCTTTGATGAATGGTATGGCAGCTTCAATTTAATTTTCTCCAGCAGTTCTCAATGAATAATTCCTCATGGCCAGAATAACTTTTAAAAGCTCATGTCAATGTATGCATCATTCCTATTTTTACCCATTTCCCCTGTGTATGCTTACAACATTGTAACTGCTTTAAATTTAATAGTACGTCTGAAAAATGTGATGTATAATTTTTAGTACAGCAAGTTCCTTCTTTCAATGGGCATTTTTCTATTTTCATTTGTTTACACTTTCACATTAGATTTTAAATTTTATTAAAAACAAGGTTTTTGGCCTTTGTAATGGCTTTGTATAAATTCATATGTTAATCCAAAAGGAAATGACATGTTTACAACAGTCAAAATGTTATTATTAAAAAATGCTTATGAGCTTCTGGGTTCCTCCAAGGAAATTATGCCTATTATATATGCCTACAGCACATATATATACCCATGTCTAAAGCACATGTACACATACTACACTGGCAGCATGTTCATACATACACACATATGTACTATATACACCCACAGTACATGTGTGCACATATACTATGTCACCTACAGCATGCACACACACTATACCTACAGTTCACTCATGCTTACACACTATACACTACACTTACAGTACATGCTTACAAACACACGGTAATGCCTAAAGCACATGTAAACAAACAGTTCTGTCCTCACTGAGGTTAAGGCTGACAGTGTCTTGAGTTGTGGCTACTATGTTACAGAGTACCCTGTAAGTGAAACTGAACATCCAATGTTACCACAGTGAACCAGGACATCTAAGATGCACAAAACTTAATAACAAAACAAGTTTAAGGACATTTGTACAAGATTTATTTCTCATTAACCACAATGTTTTAGAGTGAGAATATACATCTATTACAGAGGAGTGATTCAAAAAATCCACCAAATGTTTATAAGGAGAGCCCAGGCCAGCAGCTTTGTGCCCCAGCTCAGGAAGCGCTTTAGTTGTGTTGTGTGAATGAGTGGCAAAGGGTAGTACCAGATTTGCCATGCCTTATGAAAAATGGTCAGGACACTAGACAGCAATGCTTCATTCACTCTGCTATGCTGGTGGGTGGCAAAGCTTGTTGCCTGCATGTGATCTCCAAATTTTGTATAAGCATTTGTTTGAGTCACAGTTCCTCAGGACTTGACATAAATAATTTCTCCACAATTGCACAGTTGTAACATTGACAAATAAGACTAAAAGAGCCATGGGCATTGTCAACCATTCAACCAAACACATCCAGGAAAACATCCAGTCTTACTGCATTTAGTACAGCCACAATATTTAAATGACACATAAGACCCAATACACGCTATTTTTTTTTCCAAACCACTGCACTCTTAACCCCAGAGTCACACTGATTTCCCAGAGGTGTGTAATCCATCAGCACTCTCCTCACAATGAATCAAGCCTAAGATGAAGAGAGGTGGCAAACCTCCTCCCCACTGGCCCTGGAAAGAGGTTCAAGTTAAGGTCTAGGGAGTGCAGGAAGGAGGCAGTGACAGCAGGTGAGCAGCAGGGGGACCAGAGAGGAGGCATTTCCTTCAGGAAAGAACAGGTACCTCCTTCCAAATATTCTGGGGGTCGGAACCAAGGCAGACTTCTATGCGTAGTTAAAGCACAAGAGCCATTTCTTTATGAACCCCTGCAACTTCTGGTAAAAATGAACCTCACTTTGCAGTCTTACTGAAAGCAGTAATCACAAAAGAAAAGAGCCTCTAGACTTGTGTCAGGTGTCAGTTAACAGTGTCACATTCCAATTTTAATGTCCCCTTAAGAGACCTACACTTGGATAAAAGCAAATAATCCAAGCTAAAAGCTCGAGGGACACACCATAAAAACAAATAGCAAACAAACAAACAAACCTCTAAACACTAACAGCTGGATAGCTAAATGCAGGATTTTTGTTTGCTTTTTAGTTGCTTCTTAATTATCTCAAATTAGTATATTCTATGAACATATATTCAAAGAATAATGCTTAGTTTAGTATTGGCTGCTTAATAAACAACTGAATCTTAGCTCAAGGGCAATTCTTGCATACTAACCATGGAAATAATTAACTGCTGTGAGAGAGAAGGGAGAAAAAACAAACAAACACAGCCTCAATAAGACAGCACAATCTGGAAGGTTATTTACAGGGAGAATCAGGAGGTCACTTAACTCTTCCCATTACCTGCAGAAACAGTACTGTTTGCAAGCTCACCACGGCCTGTGCTAGCAGGTATACATATGAAGCCTCTTGTACTATAACCGTTGATGCTGTTTGGTCTATACAGAGTACATCGAAGAGAGGAGTGTGCAAACTGTTCCTGAGGAATCATTTCGTGTGTGCAAATTTGCAACCTGACAGAAAGCAAACAAGGGGGGCAGGCAGCAGTTACACGGGTCTGAGCACTGGAGACATATATGCAGTGTCATGACCAAGGGCACCCATTCATCTGCACTCTCACCCACACACAAACCAACTTCCAATCGGAACCAGAAGAAAAGACTTTTCCACAAGTCTCAGTAAAGAACAAATTGTGGCTCTCTTTAAAGGCCTACTTGTAGGCAAACCTATATACTTGCCAGTTTAGCCAAATCGACTCCATTGCACTGGCTAGCTGATCCAAACCATCTGGCCTTTGAGGATCTGACTAAGAAAGGAGTCTTAAACAGGGGTAGAAAAACTGCACATTGGACTGGCAAGAACACAAGCATACATGAAAAAAAAATATTTTTCCTCAAATTCTAAGTGGGAAAGAGCAGATTTTATTTTCTCATAGTTGAGGACTAAGGATTCTGTCAATTTCACCTTCATTAAGGTTTACAAACTGTAGGGATCACACACACACTCTCCCCAGACTTTCAAGATCAGCATGTGTACCCAGCTCTAACTCAGAGAATTTCACAGGCTTTCCTCTGCCTATTTTGTGCTAACACAGAATGAGTATGACTATTTCTCCATCAACTTAATAATGCAGAAGCACCCACTTTAATGCCCATTTGTGTAAAGCTTTTATAGGGAAAGTTCTGTTGGAGGAAAAAAATGCTCTCTTCCAGGAAAGGAGAGAGGGTAAAAATTAGACACTGAGCCACTTACCTATGTCTCAAGAAATGCTCAACTTTACTACTGTCAAAAATATTAAAGCCATCTAGAAGAAACCAGTTACAAATGGTATTTACAACCTTGTAGCAAACACTCCAACAGAAAAACAAACTTTGGGATTCTTGATAAAATGAAAATTACCCTTGACATTAGAGCAGAAAAACTGTACAGGCCATAATTAGAGCCTGCCTGTCCTCACGCAGGGTTCTTCAAGGTAACCCAAATAAAATTTAAGCCAATTAAAGCCCCCATAAACTCTACCAAATGCAGAGAAGTATCAGAAAGAACTAGACCATCATTTACAAATCCAGGACTGCTGCTACTGGGCAACATTCTTGCCCCCACTGTCCCATTTCTGACTCTTCATCAACCCACTGAGTTCGCAGTAGTAGCTGGGGGTAGGGATGGGGATGGGAGTGGGGGGCAATTCTCTGAAGGGAAGGGTCAGAATCACTGTTGGCTAAAGCCTGGTAGCACAAAGTCAATGCTCACTTGATGTTCAAGCAAAATTGAGAATATTTTTCCCTCACCATGTTGATTCTTGTTTACCACTGAAAAATAGCTGGAGCATGCTTCAGACTTTTGTGAAGACCTAAAGAGCACTGTTGATGTAGTGAAACAGAAAATACAGCTTTATCACAGCTGAAGGAAGCCTTCAGACGCCAGTGCAAACTCTCCCCTGCTGTTCTCAAATATCACACATGATGTTTACAAGATGCAGGGCACAGCCAACCTCTTACAAATACTAAACGCACCCATTAGAATGTGATGGACCAAGAACCACTCACCATTATTTGGCTTTAATAACTATTTCTCCCTAGAGGGGTCCAGGAAGCGGCTCCCACTGTTTAGTAATCTCTACAGTATCATGGCCCTGGACCAGAACTCCACCCATACCACAGAGGCCGGTAAGATCAGGTGAGGCGATGGCAGAAAGGACACCGCTCAGTCAAGAGTTGGTCCTCATGAGAACTGGGATAGGAGGGTGAACTCTGACCCCTGGTCATTTTCTCAATCAGGTCCCGCTACAAAGCCACACCAGAGGCCTTGGTAGACCAACTTGAGATATCAACTTCTCCAGGAAGCATTGTGAGTCTGATGACAAGGTCACACAGTTGCAAAGTGCACAAAGCTCAAGGCACAGAGTTAAAAATGTGAATTGATGGGGAAAGTTATAGTGAAAGCAGTTATTGGCATTTTTCTTCCTGTAAGACTAATGTTAAACATAGACCAATTCTGAATTTAAAACAGATTGTTTGGGACATGGGTGAAAATACTGTATTATAACATCTGCTTGGTTTTAAGCAAAGATACCTTGACATGAGACACAGACACCATGTGCCAAGTCCACAAATGAACAAGTTTTTGGAGGAAGCTGATTTGCATGTTGGGCTTCACTTGGCAATGGCCACTCCCCAAGATACTTGCTCTGTAGATAAACTCATTAAAAGATTGTCCTATTTCAAAATCACCCCCAAGTCTAGCAGCAACTGTTTTTGTTAGTTCTTGTTTTTGAAAACTGAAAAATCAAGGAAGTGTGCCATCCTCTCTGAGAACAGCCTTTTGACAGAGCTCCTGAGTGGTGCAGGCCCCACTGTGCCTGGAACAGTTTCTGCAGCTCCAGTGTCTTCTCTCTGGGAGAAAGTATTTCAACAGTCACTATCTATATCCCCTGGAACTTGCACAAGCGGACGGACTGTCTGAAAAAAAAAGTCAGAAGGAAAACCATGAGAGACAAAGAACACTCTGTTCACGAAAAGCTATTTCTCTCCTGACCCCATCTCCTGGTGTGTTTATTTTAAAAACTTTGAAAAAATAACATAGTTCTGAGAGAACTGAAAAGGAGCCAATACCATCAGGAACTGATCTTGGGACATTATCCCAAAGAATCTCCAGGTCATGCCATCTAGACCACCACCTCCACTCACATGGTCTCCACACTCATCCTCAGAAGCTGGCCCACATCAAAACCCATCAAAACAGGAAAAGCATCATCACTTACTATAAGCCAACTCGTCCCCAGCTCTCTTCCGGGACTGGTCACCTCTAGGGATAAGAGGAAGAAGTCAACAAAACTGACTGGTTTCTTTACACACAAAAACAGTAGAAATAAATAGACGTATGTGATATACAAACAGCAAATCCTTCAGATTCTAACCCAACAACCTGTTTAAACAGACATTAAACATCAGCTGAGTAAGGGTATTCTTACTTCAAGGGTATATGTAGTCTGTTAAATATAGGAAGTTATTGAATGAAGGATAATCTATAGACAGTTTACAATAAGGACTAGAAACAGGAGCAAGCTAAAATACGTCTTTGACAACAACCCCAGACTCTGCTAATATTATTCCCAATAAACTGCACATACTAGCAAGACTTTAAATATTGAACAGAGGGAAGTTAAAAAATCTTCCCCTCAAGCCACAAACTGAGACTCTCAAAGCCTTTGGAAGTCAGAAACTAAGGTGCTTGAAGACTCTTGTGACCAGAGAGCACAAATCTTCAAATACAGTACCCAGCCTAGCCTCACAAGCAGTCAAGTTCTGCACTGAAGTTAAGAGTGGTTGTGAATAGGCCACACCCATGCCTCTCGTGCATCACACTGACGTTCTGGCTTCAGACACTAATCCAAACTGCAATGCTTAAGCAATGAGCAATAATGGCTCCACTTACTCATCTCTCAGCCAAGGATGCAATCAACCCTCCTTCCTCTGACCTTCTCCCACCCACTGTTGGTGCCCTTTGTTGGCTCGGCTAAACACTGTCACAGGCCACCTTTTCTTCTATGTATTCTTCCCTTTTAAGATGCAGACCATACCAGTCTGGGGCTCAGAGATTTACAGGCAGCTGATTTCTGTCTGAGATCTATAGGTTCAGCATTCTAATCAGTAAATACATACTGAAAATTTATCATACCCAGTACATAATGTCTGTTCAGCTCTATCCCTAAAACCTTCTTCAGGCTTGTAATATTCTAGACAAAGAGCCAGAGTGAGCTTATAAACAAGTTTAGTTCACACCTCTGATTAAAACTCTTCATAACTTTCAATTACAATTTAAAATCAATTCCAATTCATTTCCCAGCCAGTGTCACGGCTCTGAACTCTCTCCCACCTTATTTTCCAGCCCTTATCACCTCTGCTCATTTTTGGGGTGGCTAACTTTCTGTTTGCCACTCCCTTCCCAAGGCGTCACACGGCTGTCTGTTCCTTCTCACCTCAACTCAGTCATCCCCTTGGAAGCCAACACCATGTCAATGATAGCCCTCTACTCTACTACTTCATTGTCTGATTCTCTTCACAGTGCTTATTTTTTTACTTGAAATTGTATTTTTTACAAGTTTATCATTTGCTTGCCAACAGTAGACCGTAAGTACCATGAAAGTGGGTGCCTCACAGGGTCTAGCACGTGAGAAACACTGGAAATGTATCTGTTAAATTAACAAATTGGTTAAAAATTCATCGTCTCAGATGATTGCTAAAATGCTGAGCATCCCACATTTCAATTAATCAAACAATAAAACAATTTGATTACTAAACCAATGCTAATTTTGAAATATTATAAGATTTTGGATAAATCTCCAGATATTCCAAGTTTATTCTTTTTCCAATTGCTTCTGACCAGGACAGATATCTCTAGCCAAGCTAAGGATCCTTGATGGTTGGCAGAGAGGCCCTAAGACATGACTGGGAGGTATATGATTCTTTACAGTGAGAATCTAGAAAAAAAAATTCCACTGTATTCTCCAAGAGTAGCCCTGAGCAGCCTAAAAAGATATCCTACCAAAGCCAGACAAGTGTGGTTATAATGCTGATTAAAATTGAAGATACAAATATCTGGAACCCCACGCCTAAACAAAGCATCCATTCCTACCTCCTTCACTGGTTACATAGAACACATCCAATTAACAGGTGAAATGCAACAGGGAAACAGAAGGAATAAAGTAACTAACTAATGTATGTATATACTAAAGACTGTCAGCTGTACACTGTGCTCCGTTATGAAATGAAAAAGTAATTTTAGGGGCCACCCTCTCAGCTAAAAACAAAAACAAACAAACAAAAAAACCACCAGTACCTCTACAAGGGTCTACTGTATTTCAGAAACTGAGGTCACCTCTTCTCTGATGGAACATCTTATATGCCTTTGCAAGATGTTTGGTGGGACTCTAGGCTGGCCTGAATGGTACACTCCAGCCCTGGGCCCATGTTTTCTATTTCCCAAAAGGCTATTTCTGACATCAGACACCAATCTATCCCCCCTCCAACAGATTCAATTACCCACAAAAGATCATATTTTGAGCTTCCATATGTCTATTCTAGTTTTTTGAAATAGTCTTCTCTGTATTTCCATGCATCTAAAGATCTACAGAGGGAATATATCTGAAGACATATGCATGCTACATAAAAACATTTCAAAGATTTTGACACAAAATGAAGAGCTTGTAATACCAATAAAGAACCACAAACTTGGGTGAAATAAAACTCACAAAGTACTGTTCATATCCAAACAGAAGTGAAAGAATTATTTGGCAGCCTGTATATGTTGGGTTTTCCTCCCCTTTCAAATCAGTGAATGTTATTTCTCTCTACAACAGTCCTAGCTAGATAGATACATAATGGCTAAAGAGAACTAAGTAGACAGGGTATTACACAGAAGGCCCATGACACAAAGACAGGCTTTCTGTTCAGCATGATAGTCCTTTATGATAGGTGGTTAAATAAGCAAAAAAATGGGTCATAGGATGTCAGCTTTGGCAGAGCCTACTCTGTTCAAAGTACCCATCAGAATCATTAGAAGGCTGAGTTTAACCCTCATAGTAAATGTGTAATACGGTGTTAACTATAAAAATGGCTTGATCAAGTTTGTGCTACAAGACATTTTAATTGTACTAACTCTTGGAATACTAACTAATGTTCAAAACTCAGCCAGAAGCTGTTTTAAAGAACCCCATTATGAGTAATAAAAAGTCTAAATTTACACCAAAAGCCCAAGGCAGTTCCCTGATCCCCTTGGCCTTGGCAGCACAGCCCTGAAATAGTTCTTTCAAAGCAAAGGAAATACAGTGTGGTGGTGCATCCAGAGTCAGAGGCTATTCATCTCACCCAACCCAAGTCATCATGATAGCCATACTCAGCAGATCCACCCTGTTCACTTGTTCTTGTCCCCAAGCTAGGACTAGGAGACACCTATGGATGAACCTCAACAGTTCAGTGACACACGCAAGAACAGGTTTTCAAAGGGCGACTTTTTAAAGGGGGAATATCTAGGGGTTGAAGAGATGATTTTGTGGTTAAGAGCATTTGGCTCTTGCTGAGGCCCTGGGTTCAGTTCCCAGCACCCACACTTGAGTAAAATCCCAACCTATGCATTGCTCTTTTGGCCTCTGTGGGATCCTGGGATGTGTGCAGTACACATCTTTTAAACAGTGAAATAAAAGTATCTAAAGCAAAATTTAATTATAATACAAACTACAGAAGTCACAAAAACCTTACCCTAATACAGTTACGCAAAAATAGAAAACCACTTTCTCATGATTGAAAACAAAGTCAAAAGATCAACTGAGGAATGTATCTTTAACTATGAGCCAATTTTTTGACTGTATAAAGAACTCCTAGAAATCAAGGAAAAAAGACTAGTAGAGCAATGGCAAAGGACATAAGCAATTAATAGAAAAACAAATGCAAACATATGCTCAGCTTTATAAGAAATGCAGACTTATTATGAGTAGATTCTACACTTTTTAAAAATACAGTTACACTTACACAGTGTATGTGTGACTCATGAAGACCATATGCAAAATGGCAGTATTAACCACATTTTCAATTTTCAATTATCTACCCTTGACCCAGCCAGCAAAGCTACTTCTGAGATACGTTATGTAACAAGCACAGATTAAGGCATGTTTTTGGTTCTCCATTACAGCTGTCTGTATTACCAAACAACTAATAGGGCCTAGTCAAGTAACTATACCATCTAATAGTCTAACATAGACACACAGTGTAGTATATGGGGGGGAGGGGTAAAAATAAGGATAAGTTTTACTTGTATCATACCAAACAAACAAACAAAAAACCACCTTAATAATGGTTACTCAATGGGTTGGGGTAGACAGTGAGACAAGTGGAAATAAAAACTACTGTTTTATTTTCATATTATTGAATATGGGAAGGAAGGATTCCTGAGGCCCCACCTCTAGCTGAAGAGCTACTGGCAGTGATGGATGCTAGGTGAGGAGTCACTTTTCTTTGGGCAGGTGGCTGCAGGCAGGTTGCCCATACCCCAGTATATAACCCACACCCATGTACACACACAAATTGGACTCTGGATTATTTAAAAAACAAACAAACAAAAACCATGAAGCTGAGAGTGAGATGGGTATAATCAAGAAGATACATTACATGTACCCATGAAATAATTGTCAAAGAATACGGCATTACATGGCTCTACTCTATGTACAGAATACTTTAATACCAGGAGATTCAGGATTCAGTGTCAAAGAGAAAAGCCATCTACTTACATCCTAGCAACACCCGTCTGCACTGACTCCTGGTATAAGACACTATGGAGGAATTCTCAGTGCTTCCACTACCTTACAACTACAGATGTCACCAAGACCCCCACCCCACCCCCCAGGCAAGAAAGTCCCATCTGTGAAATGAGAAAACAACAACAAAATTTCCTTTCTCTCTCATCCAGTAACAGATTAAGTGAGCAACTATGGCAAAGGCTATTTTTGTTTTGTTTTGCTTGTCTGTTTTGGTTTGTTTGTTTCTAAAATTCAGTTTAGCCTCGGAATTTTAGAGAAATGCATTCCTGTACCATGAGATAATCTTCTTTTTCACAAGTTTCCTTAATATTAGGTATTCAAACACCAGAGGATAGGGAAAGATAAACATAAAAATTATAAAAATGTAAGCCTTTACTTCCTGACACAACCAAGTACTTTCCCACAGGAAAACACCAGTGTTTTATATTAATTCATTCTAATGAAAATAATAATTACAAAAAAAAAAAGACCCATACTTTCTATGAGTTCTCTGGGGTACAGTCATAACAAGGAATTGCAAACATTTTAGAAAAAAAACATGCACCAAAAGCAAGGGAAGGGAATTTTCTGGACATCTATAACTTTTTTAAAGAACATTTAGATTTAGAGAAAACATGGCAGTCATGTTTTTGTCGTGTTCAGGATTAAAGTGAGTCTCCAAAGATGGAAGGCCTTATCCCATCTAACTGCCCAGTCTTCAAAATGCACACAGCTTAGCACCCAGCTGGGAACGTCCAGACAAGGAGCCCACAGCTCCAGCACTAGGCACTCTCTGTAGCCAAGCTAGAAGCCTAGGGAAGTGAGCTATATCGTCACTAAAAGAAAGAGCAACTTGCCTGGTAAAACCATTCTGTATAAGTTCTCTTTGAAGCTTCTGATCTTGAGCGGCATATTCAGAAAGTTCAGATTCCACAGCTGGAGGCAGAATGTTTGGAATAAACTTAGAAAACAAAGTCGGAGCCATCTGAACCCATTCTGTGAGGGAAAACATATGATTTGTTAAGAAAATAATAATAATAATAATAATGTAGAAAACAAGTTTCTTATTTAGACAACAAGAATATATATATTAAACCAATTGAAAAATCTTGATCCAGTCCTATTTTGGTGAACACACAAATATGTATTTTCTTTCTAAAAAGTATAAAGAAAATGGACATTTTTACATTATTAATTCAAGAAAACTGAATGAAAATCTATAACTTTTGAATAACTCTTGTAAAAAAATTATGAAGATGTAGGAAAACACTAATGTAGGAAAATACTAATTACTAGGCATCTCCAAGAGGAAGAGGTTTTGGAGAGAAGCAGTTTGATGGCAATACAAGCTCTATGAGTTGTTAATTCAAGCAAACCAGCCAGAGAAGACAACTCGGAAATATTAATATTGTGTTAAAAGAAACTATCCAAACGGGGGCAGGGAGGTGGAGAACTAGGCAGTGCTTTGGAAATAAAAATCTTTTATGTTAAATTCAATTCCATTGGGGGGTGCACAACAGTAAAAGAGAAAAAGACCAAAAGAATAATCTATAGAAAATGAAAGGACAAGGGGAGGTCATAGAAATGTATTTCCACCAGACGTAACAAAAAGCATGTATTGTACAAATCAGGTTCAGGGATGAGTAAAAGACAGGAATGGGCCAGGCGGTGGTGGCACACATCTTTAATCCCTGCACTCGGGAAGCAGAGGCAGGTAGATCTCCGCGAAGTTTGAGGCCAGCCTGTCTACAAAACAAGTTTCAAGATAGCCAGGATTGTTACACAGAGAAACCCTGTCTCAAAACAAACAAACAAACAAACAAAAGACAGGAATGGATTATTTCAAGAAACAAATACACAGCATTAAGTAGGCTTGTTAATATTAATTACCCAAGGTAAAACACACATGTGCACTGGTCCTCCACTCAGGGATGGAACTGCTACCTGGTTAGGGCTTTCAAAATGTCCCCTTATAAATATGCCCGGCTGGAGTAACTAAATATTCTGGATGTTTATACTGAAAAAACATGAAAATACCAATGCTCTGTGACGCCTGTAAGCCCTCTTTAAAAACTTCAATCTGAATCTGAAAGCCCACATTTTTGATTCTGTGTGGTGGTAGAAAAAAAAAACCAATGTCCAATTAAAGAGAGCTAAATTGAAGGAAACATGCAAGAGCTGGGAGCAATGCAGGTCAGCCTACACCTTGCACAGTGCCAGGCAAATGCTCTCAGTGGCTTGCCCCTCTGGCAATGTGGCAAGAGTCATTAGAGTGTTCTGGGGAATGACTACCAAATCAGCCTGAGGTTCCAGAAGCCAAATCCTTCATCAACTTCAAGTAGTCATTAAAATAAAGATAATGAAACAAAAGTGTATATATTAGATGAAAAGCGCAGAGTAAGATTGCTGCAGCTGCATCTAAAGTGAGTTTCTAAAAACTCTGCAGGAAACTTAACATCAATGCTAAGTCCTCAAATTGCCAACTGGTGAGGGCAGGAATCTAAGGTCCAAAACCTATTAAGGTGATTGAAATGTGGCACACAAAGACTAACATTATTGAGGACACCTGTAGCAGAAGCAGCTTCTGCGTTTAAAATGCAGCTTTTGAAATAGTCCAATCTTAATCTGTCAGGTGACTAGAATTTTACTAGACCAGGAACATAATGGGCACTGGCAAGACATGAAAATGTCAAAGCATGTTTTAATAGTGTCTCTGAAAAACGCCTAGGGCAGCAAAAGGTTAGTCTGTGATAAAATTCACCTTTTCAAAAGGACAATTCTCAAATACAGAATTCTCCTCACAAGGAGTATAAATCCTATTACAAGAGCTTACCCTGGAAAAAGAGCATTTAGATAAACAAGCATCTACAATTTTTTCCTACCCATAGTGATTAGCTTTATTCTGTAATTTTGCTACATGTATAAAAGGCCATGGATGATAAACCTGCCTACTTAAGAGGCAGAATTTTTCAGACTACACTGGGAAGACTTCCAGCATAAAAGAAAAACATCATTCATAATCTAGTATACAAAAAAATTCATGAGGCAACTTAATAACACTATAGGATAATGAAATTTAAATATCATAAAAACAATAGAAAATGTAATAAAATATTTTTGTGACTTTATAAAATAATACAAATGATTTCTGTTAAAAGTTATAAAGAATAGGGCTCAAGACCAAACCCAAAGTTAGATAATAAACACTCCACAAGTCACTAATCATTTTATAGCAGCCTGAGAAAGAATAATTTCTTGCCCAGCAGTGATGGTGGATGCCTTTAATCCTAACACTCAGGAGGCAGAGGCAAGTGGATCTCTGTGAGTTCTAGGACAGCTGGGGCTACAGAGAAACCATGACTCCAAAAATAGTAATTATTATTTACTGAATCTGCTTCCTTGATACCAGTTTCACAATTTAGCTAAAAATGCTTATTGGTATCGGGTTAGATTTTTTTTTTAGTTTTATTTACTTATTTTATGTGCGAGTGTTCATGGCTGAAAAGGGCATCAGATCCCACTATTGATGGCTGTGAGCAATGAGGTGGTTGTTTAGAATTGAACTCAGGACCTCTGGAAGAGTAGCCAGTGCTCTTAATTACTGAGCCATCTCTCCAGGCCCCAATCACATTGATTGTAGGATGAGATTTCTATAAGCTCTCCTGTGGGTAGGTTGCAAACAGCTACAAAACTCAGTGGCAAGCTTGAGGCCCTACAAAGGCTCTTTGGATTGCTCTATATCTAACCACGCTTTTACTATGAAGTATGCACACTAAGGTCATTCATAGGCCTTGCTTGTGAATATAGGAATTGTTTATGTGAACTAGAATATGTAATTTGAATGTGTATTCCTATGCATATATATAGTGTGAAATGAAGGAGAAACTTCATAACAACAAATACAAAACTAAGCCTAAACACGAGATTCAATTTCTTGCTTTGTTTTGCAACACAGTCTAGCTATGCTGCTTTCAGGCTGGCTTTAGACTCACCATCCTCCTGCCTCAGTCCACAGAGGATGGTACTTTCAAGTGTCAGCACACCTAGGACATGCATCAGCAAATGCTTTTGTGGATCTCTTAGGTGCTGAATTCCAAATGAGCCCTAAACCAACAGTTCTAGGATTTTTACTACAGTAAATCCAAATGTCACTTGGCCTCAGGAAGCATGTAAAGAACCACTGCCCTTTTGGATAAGGCTATAATAAATAAAAACACAGGCCCAATCCCAACAGAAATGACAGGTGTTTACCTGGTCTGAGAGTGTACAGGCCTTTCACAATATTTGCCATAGTTGAAGGTGTAACCTGAAATGGTGTTGACTGGGCTTCTAAAAGTAAAGCTGGAATAAGAAGAAAAAACAGGTAAAAAAAAGAAAAAAAAGGAAGAAAGAAAAATAAACAAAAATAAAAAAAGAAAAAAGCATGTAACACTTGCTAACAGTAAAAATTTCTCTCTCTTAGTATCACTAACCCTGAATGGTAAACACCACAAGAAAGAGAAGGATTACACAGATTACAAAAGTCTTCAGCACAGCACAAACATTACCAAAGTCTTTGGCACAGCACAAACAGGGATCTGCACTAGTTTGCTGCAGTACTAATCATTGAACAAGTGCATGAGTCTTGAAAAGTAATGCCTTCTAAGAGAAACAGCACTGGGGGGAGGGGCACCATTAATTAGCTCAAAGTGCCTGCCTGTGGGGGTGGGGGGGAAATGACTGTGACCCCCTTTCTTCAAATTATCAAGGTCTAAAATGGCTGGATCAGAAGTTGTTTTGGGTTTTATTGGCTGAGCAACTCTAATACAACATTTGAAATACTCAAATTTCTTTCATGCTCAAAAAGCTACAGATTTCGCTGGGAATGGTGGCATATACCATTAGTCCTGGTGCCCAAGAGGCAGAAGCAGGCAGATAGATCTCTCTAAATTAGAGGCTAGCCAGAACAACATAGTGAAACTCCCTCTCCCTCAAAAACAAAGTGAATTACAGATTTCAGATTAGGGATTTTCTACTCACAATTATTTTGCTAACTGTAACAAAGCCTACATTCACAAATGCCATAGCTCTATCTTCTTGCAAAAACATCTTCCTATGCAAAAGGCCACCAATTCAACTCTACTTCAGCAACTCTGAAACCAACCTTGACTTTTGACTCTAAACAGAGTCAGGTTTCTTTTACATTAATTACCTATATTTTCTCCATTTTTAAAGCAAGTAATCACTTCAATAAAACTATTATATCATTAACAGATACTAATTCCGCGTTTATTGGGCACAGCAAGTGCTACTGCCCTGAAACAACAATTCATTTGTCTCTCAAAGACTAAGACAAACAAAAATACCCACAATATAAATATTTACTACCAAACAAAAAGGGACGGAAGACTTGCTATGGAATTTACTAATAAAGATCATCAGAGGTGCTTTGTTTATTCTGTTCATCTCATCATCCACATATAGTTTTGATTTTGAGTAACAAATTTTAAGGATGACAAATGTGAATAGTCATAAAATCTTGATACCTTAAAAAAAACCTAATGTTTAAAAACTGAAATTCTAAATGTTGTATTCTGAAAGCCTTAAGGTACTCAGCATATACCCCAAATGTAAGGGCTCCTTTTACTAATCTAGATTCCCAGTTTTTAACCAATACCTGAGGCCTTCAGCTTAACCAGATACTCAATATGTGGCTAAGTATTGACCTCTGCCAACAGTGCCTACCACAATTTCTATGTCAACCTGACAGCTATGAAGAAACAACTTTTTAAAAGTTTAAAAGACATACACGGCAGATGAAATGTATATAAATAATCTGAGATGAACTAACTATAAATAATTATATTCAAGGATAACTATTACTACAAGCTGGGGATGTAGTTCAGTTTGGTAGTGTTTGCCTACCATGTACAAAGTACTGAGTTTGACTCCCAGCACCACATAAACCAGGCATGGAAGGAGAAAGCAGGAGGATCAGAAACTCAAGGTCATTTTGAAAAGTTTGTACAAGAGATTCTATCTCAATAAAGCTAACAAAACAAAACCTCCAAACAGTAAAGAAAGGCTTAGCAAGAGCTGATAAAGTATTTTAATAATTTTCTAACATCCTCTCTTTATCTACACTCTTTGGAGAAAGTATTTAAGTTTAAAGGATGTTCCAGCTTTTCTTTTTCCCTTAAAAAACTGGGACTTAGCCGGGCGTTGGTGGCGCATGCCTTTAATCCCAGCACTCGGGATGCAGAGGCAGGCGGATCTCTGTAAGTTCGAGACCAGCCTGGACTACCAAGCGAGTTCCAGGACAGCCTCCAAAGCCACAGAGAAACCCTGTCTCGAAAAACCAAAAAAAAAAAAAACTGGGACTTGCTAAAGATGGAAGGGGGCAGGGTGTTTACTGCACCCAGAAAGTTCTGGCCTTTGATTTTTATATGGCTGGGGAACTAACATGGCAGGTCTTTCTGTTCTCTGTGAATATGCACTGCTCTCAGTGGTTGATAGACAAAGCTGCTAGAGCTGCTTTGGCCTATGGCAAGGCAGGGTACAGCCAGGTAGGAAATTAAGCAGAGATACAGGAGAACAGCAGAGCCTGGAAGACACTAACAGTCACCCCAAAGAACAACATGCAAGAGCACCCCAGTAAGCCATGAGTCATGTGGCAATACATAGATTAATAGAAATGAGTTCATTTAAATATAAGAGCTAGTCAGTAATAAGCCTGGGCCACTAGCCAAGTGTTTATTATTAAGTCTCTGAGTGATTATTTAGAAACAACTGTGCCATATGGCTGGGTGGGACAGAAAAGCCTCCGGTTACAGGAAACTTGTATTCCCTCTGAATCATGTACTCAGTCTTCCTTCACCAAACATACTACCACAGACACTGGTTTTACAAACACTGGTGCTAGTTATGTGTTGTTCTAGAAAATGGTTTCTTCCGAAAGCCATGTATCAAAGAACAGGGTACTTCAACAATCCTGTTCCTCACAGAAATTATCAATCATAGGTGTTAAGTCTAGGTATAGACCTCTAGTTCTAATCTCCCTTCCTCGGTTATGACATTAACTCTCAAGTATCTTCCTGGATCCAGAGCTCCCTCTGATGTTTCTAACGTTCCTGGGTGCTTAAAATTTTGCACAGAGTTTTCTTTTTTGAACTTTATTTTTATTTTGCAAGACAGGGTTTCTCTGTATTGTTTTAGAGGCTGTTCTGGAACTCGCTCAGTAGACCAGGCTGACCTCGAATTCACAGATCCGCCTGCCTCTGCCTCCCATGGCTGGGATTAAAGGTGTGAGCCACCAATGCCCGGCCTTTTGTGAAATTTTTGTTATATGTATTTATAGTGTGTGTAGTGCACACACATGCATGAATGCCGCAGTGCTTATGTGGCAGTCAGAAGACAACTTCTGAGAACCACTTCTCTTTCTACTTTCCTACTTCCAAGGATTAAAATGGCCAGGCTTGGCAGAAAGCCATTTTACTGCCTTCACTGTGCATTCTTTTACTAATTTGTTCTGGAAATGAAAGCTAAAAACTACATGAATTCAAAATGTGTCAAGGTCTGAAAGTAAAATGTAAACTCCTAAGGCAATCTAAGTACAATTATTTGAAACTCTGCAAAATAAGCTATCTTTAACTGCAAAAGTCAACAAATTATACTTTCTTTGAAAATGTCCAACCTAGTTACTACATATTTATTGTCACATCTGCTCAGTATAACCCCATGAAAATACTTCAATTATTGTAAGTTCTCCTAGCTCTATATTCAGTTTAATTCAAAGTGAAAAATTAATTTAGAAGGAAAGCAATTTTGTTCCCAGTCAAAACCATGTCTCTGTATTTTCTAAGGACACATGTATGCAATGATCATACATAGTACTGTATTCTTACAAAATATTCTTATTACAAAATATTAAAACATAAATAATCTAGTTTTGGCACAAATATTTTCTTTTTCCTGCCTTACTAGTTTAAGATATGGACCCTCACACACCAGTTTGAAATATCTCCCATTGAGAGATGGGGATCCATGATCTGCCCCCAAAGTCTAGGCTCTGTGACTGCTCACTAAATAGAATGCAGTAAATTTTTCTGAGCCCAGTACTTTAGACACATTTTCCAAGTTTCTGGAGAAAACCTGAGACATTAAAAACCACACTATGGGGGAGGGAGTGTGGGAGGGGGTTGGTGGGAGGGAGTGGGAGGAGGGGAGGGAAAGGGAGCTGGATTGACATGTGAAGCAACCTTGTTTCTAGTTTAAACTTAAAAATAAAAATATAAATAAATTTAAAAAACCACACTAACTTAGCAGTCATGGAAGCCAGCAGTGGGAAAGCCCCAGTTGGGCCACCTATGCCAGTGTGGAACAGGGCAAATAAACTGCTTTACCAAACCCTTTCCAGATTACACAGCAAATTAAAAGATGCATGCTGACTGAAGCCACAATATTTTCAAATGACAGTAAATGGGCTAGTAGGATCTCAAAGTGTGTTAAAGGTCAAAAGAAGGAAACTAAAGTTCAGATTTTTAGAAAATCACAGACACTGGCTGTACTTACTTGCGTTGTAGCTGCTAAAATCAAAATAACAAACCTGAACAATGGTTTTGATTTTTTTTAATCTCTGTGCCTCAATTTCTATAGCAATGACTACCTACCCTAGTGTCATGAAATTTAAATACTAGAACAGGTCCTACTACATGTAAAACTGTGTGTGCCTGTGATGATCCTCTATACCACTGTTAAAACATTCAGAGAGCTCCCTTGTCCTGGGACCCAAACTGTGTAGCCAGCAGTCACTTTCTGTGTCTTCTATCATTCAATACCTACTAACTGCTCAATAAATATCTAATGTGTTTGGTTTTATCCCATTTACAAAAATTTAAGGGCTTTTTCTATTTGCTGGGAAAAGGATGTAACCTTCATGGAAACCCCACACTAGAAAGGACTCTCATCCAATCTAAGCATAATATTCTCTTCAATATTCTTTCTGTATGCCCAATAAAGTTAACTTACAAATTATTAGCATGTATACAGACATTTAGAAAGAAAATACATATTTCTATCAGACATAGCATTTCTTCATGAAATTTTCACAAAGAAAACATGCTTTAAAAAGTTAAAAACAATGTCAGTACCCAAGGCTAGAAGCTGGTGCAATAATATACCTCTGTCATCTCAAAACTTGGAAGGCTCAGGCAAAAGGACTGCTTAAAGTTCTAAGCAAGACCCTCTCTCGAAACCAAAAAAAGAGGCCTATCTCAGGGTTAATGTACAAAAATTCTAAGCACCTGCCCAGTCTTAAAAACAATGCATGTTATAGGTCCAAGCTCCAGGATCTCTATTTTGGAGATTGGACTCTCTGGCAGCAAGATGATGTCAACTGAATCTACACATTTTGTGAAAACTGTGCTTAGCAAAAGTAAACTGATCCAGTATATAAATCCCTTTTCTTAATTTAAAATCGAAAATGACAAAAGGTCTGTGATTAAGCTTAATTACTTTGTAAATTATAGTATAACTTCTGTATAGCAGTAACTAATAACTAAAAGACTGTAAGAAAATATAAACTACAATCTACATTAGTACCAAATTACTAAAGTATGCCTTGCTGGATACTGACCAAAACATGAGCTTTTTTGAAGGTGCTGAGTAACCTGGAGTCCCCTTGAGGTGGGACATTCCTTTAAATGAAAAGGAAATGGTGTCACCTATTATGAGCCAGGGATGGGGAAAAGACTGATTGAGCTTGGCACCTGCATCTTACTTAGCTATCAATACAGCCATGGTAAATATTGCTAAACCACAGGACACTAGCAGCTTGCTAACATGGTGAATAGCAACCACACTAGACTAAGAGTAGAAACCAGACAGAGCCTGTGCTGGCCTTCAGACTGGGTGTCCGGCAGTGACCCTGCTAGTCAGACTTCTGATCAGTGAGGAAATGGCTAGACAGATCTGGGCAGGCGCAAGACATTGTCCATAACACAACCTGCCTAACTAAGTATCCCAGAACTGTAGATGATGAGTAAGCCACAGTTTCAATCCCCAGGTGTGTCTCTACACACTGAGGTAGGTTTTACTGCTTCCTGTTCTCTGGCTCCAGAGATGTCAATATTAGAGTATGAGAAACAATGTTCTCAGATGATAGGAAAGAGTGAGTGAGCTGAAGAAGGAAGGGAGGGAGGAAAAAGGAGACCGTGGCTAGTGCTGTCTCACCCCCATAAGAAGCGAAATTACTTACGCATTAGGCTGTAAATGTGCTTGTCTGCAACGTGTTCCGTAAACAGCTTTATAAGATCATCTTTTAAGTCTCTGTTAAGCTTTGTTTCTATGTAAAACTTATTCTGAAAAAAAAAGTTTTTATACATCAATAAGGGAAAGTAATCATCCCCATGAGTGTGAGCACTAATTACAGTTTTAGAGAATAATGTAAAAGTGTATTGATTAAAAAACAATAATAAAAATACCCAGCAAACAGTAAAACCCAGTCATTCCTAGTCTTGGGCCTTTTTTGCATGTGGTTGAAAGGCTGGGTGATACAAACAATCCTTCAATTCTTCGTCACAAGCATCAAAAGGCAATGCTGGGAAACTCAGTAAAGGTACTCCTCTGCATCCAGGCTGAATACAGGCAATGGAAGCTACTAGGAAGAGCCTCTGTAAACAATCCCTACAGTAATGGTTAACTACCAAATTCCAGATACCATCTCTCTGCTCAGAGACAGACACCCGATTAGACTGAGATCAAACAGTGCTGTATGGTATACAGTAAGGGACAAAACAGAGCGGCTGAACTCCAACAACCCTGGGAACTGCCTATGCTCAAGGTCTCAAGGTTTGTTTCCTTATTTACCCGAGCCACTTTGAATCAAATTTTCTCTTTCTTGCAATCAAAAGCAGCCTAACTAAGAAACAAACAAACAAAAATCTAAAACTACTAAATTTGCTCATGTTTAAATGCTAGCTCAATGCCAAAGAGTAGAAAAAAAATGAAAACAAACTGCTCACTCTCTTGGTTCTGAACAGTTTTCCCTTCTTTAAAAAATTTTTTAAAAAAGCTATAAAAAGGCAGTGGTGGCCTTTAATCTCACAGAGAGAGGCAGCTCTCTGAGAGTTGGAGACCAGCCTGGTCTACAAAGCACAAATTCCAGGGCAGCCAGAGCTGTTAAACAGAGAAACCCTGTCTCAAAAAAACAAAGCAAACAAACAAACAAAAACCATAAAAACAAAATGTACATGCTTGGTTAAAACCTGCAACCATGCCAACAGCTGTGCAATCAAAAGCCTCCCAGAGCTGATCTGTGGTCTAGCTCTACAGGTTCCCATTCTGTAGAGAAAACCATATGGTACATTTGTTCTGAAACACTCTTGGCATGTGAAGAGGTGACCCCTCCTCTCCTTGGAAGAAAGCACTTGCTGAAAAAACACAACACACTCGTTATACCTTGTACATTGCTCTTTTACCCTAATGTTAGGTCCTAGGAGACTGTTCTTTAAAAAAATGTATAAACATGCCATTATTTTAACTGTATATTTTCCTACTGTTTTCCATAAATTATCCCCTACTGATGACAATACAGACATGTCCAATGTTGTCACTAAAAAGAAATTACAGTATTTACATCTATTTATTACTTTAAGTGTCCCAAGGCTGTTTTATCAATTTACATTTCTACTCTAAATTATAGCAGTTTCTGTACAGCTTCATCAGAAATGAGCATTTCCAAGAACTTTTTTTTCTTTGAGACAGGGTTTTTCTGTGGCTTTGGAGGCTGTCCTGGAACTAGCTCTTGTAGACCAGGCTGGCCTTTAACTCACAGAGATCCCTCCTGCCTCTGCCTCCCAAGGGTTGGGATTAAAGGCTTGAGCCACCACTAGCCCGCCCCATGAACTTTAAAAAAAATAATTTTAACTTGTATTTAACAATGATGTTGGATATATTTTCCTTCTTTATGCTAAGTATTTCCTGTGAACTATTATTACTGACTTTTTTCTAAGTAATCCATGAAAACTAGTTAACAAAGACAATAAACCCAAGTCTTATGTTTTGCAAATTTCTCCACCTATTTTTGTTTTGGCATTTTGCTTCATTCTTACATCAATGAACATTCTACTTCCTGATAAGACTTAAAGGTCTTCTCTCAGCAAAAATGTGGGAATAGGACCTGTGGAGATATGGGGCCTAGGGAATACGGGCATAGGGGATACGGGCATAGGGGATACGGGCACAGGGGATACGGGCACAGGGGATACAGGCACAGGGGATACGGGCACAGGGGATATGGGGCATAGGGGATATGGGCATAGGGGATATGGGGCATAGGGGATATGGGGCATAGGGGATATGGGCATAGGGGCGGCACAGAAGGAGATAAAAGAGGTTTGGTTGGAGGAGAAAGTAAACAGAATGTACTACATATAGTATGGAATTGTGAAAAAACAAATTTAATTAAAACATTTTTGAAGGGGAGAAGAAATGCCTTTCTTCACTCTCAAAATTGGGCATAATTTCTTCTCTCTCTCACCTTCACTTTTAGGTTTATTCTATTTAGATGACCTGTAAAGAGTAAGGTGGTGAGGCGATTAGGCCTCTTACTCTCAACTCCAAGTTCATAAACACACCCATCTTTAATCTGGCTCAGAAATGGAAATTACATAATACAGAACACCAGAACATAGCTAACCTCCTGGTTTGGGGAAGGGTAAACAGAACTCTAACTTACCATATATATGAAAAGAGGCACGATGCTCTGCAATGCTCCCATATACTGTCCCAGAGCTATATTAAATCTTTCGATATAAAGGTCTGGAGGGCTGGCCTGTAAGAAAGAATATTAACATAAGCACTCTGAGAAAGCAGGTGAAAGTCCCTCTTCAACCTCCTGCAACTCAAACCAAGTCAGAAAGAATCCAAATTCCGAGAGAGGAGAGAGGAGAGAGGAGAGAGAGAGCGGGAGAGGTGTGAGGGGAGAGGGTGAGAGTGGAGAGGGGAGAGGTGAGAGTGGAGAGTGGAGAGGGAGAGGGGAGAGAGAGAGAGAGAGAGAGAGAGAGAGAGAGAGAGAGAGAGAGAGAGAGAGAGAGAGAGAGAGAGAGAGAGAGACAGACAGACAGACAGACAGACAGACAGACAGACAGTCCTCTTCTGGCTTCTTCAGCAGGTGTGTGCCTCTGCGTGCGCGTGCGCACACACACACACACACACACAAATACACATAAAATAAATTAAAAATGTTTTTAAAAGTGAAATTATAGAAGCCAAGTCTTAAGCTAGGAGAAATGTTCAATGGTCTAATAATACTCTTAAATGTTTTTAATTTTTTTAATTTGTAATTTGTAAAAAAAAAAAAAAATCCCAGTCCTCGGGAGGCAGAGGCAAGAGGATCTCTGTAAATTCGAGACAAGCATGGACTACAAATGAGCTAGTTCCAGGACAGCCTCCAAAGCCAGAGAAACCCTGTCTCAAAAAACCCAAAATTAAAAAAAAAAAATCTGTAACTTTCTCAAAATAATGAGTTCCATGGCCCTTCAGTGGGCAACTCACTGTTCCCACTAGTTTCTGCCACTAACTGCAAGGCCCCTGAGCCTCCAATTTAACCAAAATGCCAAGAATAGAGGAGACAGAAAAATATATTTCTCAAAAACAGTCTTTTGAAACCTAAACTTTACACCAAAATCTAAACTAGCACTGTTAAACCTAGATTTATTTTAGTATTAATAAGGCTTTATGGTCATGAGTAACTAATTTATCCCTTTGAACTGCAATTTCCACACTAGGAGCAATACCTACTATAATACTATTTCTAAGGATGTGTCAAGAATACGACAAAACAACCTCATGAGAGAAAACAGCAACTTTGTGTCTAACACTTAGAAAAAACAATATTTTTTTGTTTGTTGGTTTCTCTGTGGCTTTGGAGCCTACTAGCTCTTGTAGTCTCAAATTTACAGAGTTTTGCCTGCCTCTGCCTCCTGAGTGCTGGGATTAAAGGTGTGCACCAACCACCACCACCCAGCAAATCCAGCAGTATTTTAAAAAACAATCTTTGCCAACCAGAACTTGGTGAAATGGTTCCCACTGTGGGCAAACGTAACCACCTGAAATGAGCAGACTGGGACACACCATCTTCACCAAAGCAGTTTCAAAGAACTCAGGAAATGATACTCAGCATTCAAAGAAGTAAATTTTACATGCAAGGAAAAAAACATCTGAAAAGCTGTTACACTGAAATATTTTTTTCCTTTTCATGAAAGGACACATGATCAAAAGGCACATTTAACAGCAGAGAGAATAAATAAAATTGAGCTCCTTATTCCTTTACAAAATCCCCAAGCCTCAAAGGCTAGGAATATTAAAAAGTACTTTTTGTGCTGAATCAAATGTCAGAACACTTAGTTTTTTACTTCTACATTTCATGCAGCACTTACTCAAAAACCTTTGAAATGACAAGACTATAAATTATGACAGTCTGAGAAAAATCAACTCCATCTTTTCCAGGAACCTAGAAATAAATGTCATTTTGAAAATACTAATCAAACTGTTCCTCTTTAAAACTTACATTCAATATACTCTGGTCCTCACTGGGAAAAATGCTGCCTAGTTTGAGTTTCACTATTCCAAAATGGCAGTTATCTGGCTTGGATATTAATTGGGGGGAGGGGAGCCCTCACATCAAATAAGAAAAAACAAGCTGAGGGAAAAATAACTATCATTCTAAACTTCTCCCAATCTTTAGTGAAGTAGTGCAAGTGCTTGACTGGAACCAGAGCCTCACCCAGAGCCAGACAAAAGTTCAAATGGGCTTAGCATTTTACTTTCACTTCTTTCTCCCTGAAACAACTGCCACTTAATTCTTTTCTGTCCTTCCAAAACATATTGCTAGCAGAAATAAGAGCCTAATAGCTCTTTACACAAATGTTAAGTTATGCTAACGCTAATGTGTACTTTTTCTAACAATCTATCTTGAAGTAGGTTTTATTCTATTGAGTCTTGGAACATTTTGGTCTCTGGAGAGATTTGCACTATTTAAAATAACTGAAGATGGGCTGGAGACATGGGTCATCAGTTAGAGCACTTACTGCTCTTACAGGGAACAAGCACACATGTCATTTCACAAGGGATCTGATGCTGTCTTCTTGTCTACAGAGGTTCCTGCACACACATAGTGCCCATGAACTCACGTGGGTGCACAACACATGAAAATAATAAATGATAAATCTTTAACCTAAAGGCTCCAAAAAGCCTTTATTTATATGTGGATTACATAAAATATTTTTTTCTATCTGGAATTAATGAAGGTACGTTGAAGAGTACCTGTACTACAAAGGAGTCTGAATCCCTTGAGCACAGGAGTTTGAGACTAGCCTGCCAGGGAAACAGTAAGAAAGTATGACCTCAAGAACTTTACCAAGGGACAGTCCAACTCTTAACAATGAAGAGCACAGACAGCAAGGTGGATTTAGTAAACATTACACTATCACTTGCCAAAGCATACACAATTCCTAAAACTAATTATAGACATTTTAAGATGAGTAACTTGGTCAGCAATGTTTACATAGGCATACTAGTTCCTAACACATAACAACTCTACTGCCAAGCTCAAGGATGGGACAGATGGACATTTGCCCTTTGGGAAATGAAAATCACTGAGACTTTAAAACACAGCAGGTAATATTCACTTGTGCAAACATGGAGGGTGTAAATGAAGAGACCACACTAGGCACAATGAACTTTACAGGCTGGGGGGTGGGTGGGATGGGCTTCACAGATGAGGGTCCAGAAACATAGGAACCCAAGGGGTGTGAATTCTATGGGTATGTCAAGAGGAAGGACAGATGAAGCAGGATGTCTGTACAGCAAATGAGGGGAAAGGAGCCATTTGAAGGAAGCTAAGAGTTCACCAAGAAGAATGAGACTTAGTTTTGGAAGAGGCCAACTTCTTTCTAGAAAGCAAGTCACCTCTAAACTCAGAGATCAGGTACAAGTTAAAAACGACAAGGACCAAAACAACTCCACATACAAAGGCTATTGAATTCAAAATAAAGGTTGCACTTTTGTTTTTTTTCTCACCACTAAGGTCTTCAAAAGTGCACCAGTACACACATTTCTTACATACTTGCTGCCAAGTTTTTCATTTCCCTAAACAAGTCTGCTTGAGCCATATGCACCAGAAGTGCCTGCTCATGTATGGGCGGGAGGCACACAGGCTAGAGGTACTTCAGGAAGCATGTTTGCCCTGGTTTGCACCTGATAGGAAACAAAATCCACATACAATTCCAACAACAAGAACCAGTCCAAAACAAACAAGAATGAGCAATCAATGGTCATTAATATCCCTCAATATTAATGGTCTTAACTCGCCCATAAAAAGACACAGGCTAACAGAATGGATTCAAAGACAGAATCCATCCTTCTGCTACATACAAGAAACACACCTCAGCTTCAAAGAGAGATGTTACTTCAGAGTTAAGGATTGGGAAGAGATTTTCCAATCAAATGGACCAAGAAACAAGCAAGGGTAGCAATCCTAATATCTAATAAATTAGACTTTAAAACTAAAATCAATCAAAAGAGATGAAGGAGGTCACTTCATACTCATCACAGGAGAAATCCAACAAGATGAAGTCTCAATTCTGAACATCTATGCCCCAAATACAAAGGCATCCACGTTCATAAAAGAAATATTACTAAAACTCAAATCACATATAAAACGTCACACACTTATAGTGGGAGACTTCAACACCCCATTCTTACCACTAGACAGGACTACCAGACAGAAACTTAACAAGGAAACAAAGGAACTAATAGAAGTTATGACCCAACTGGGTTTAACAGACATCTACAGAATATTCCATCCAAAAGAATATACCTTCTCAGCGCCACACGGAACCTTCTCATACTTGGCAACATAGCAAACCTCAACAGGTACAAAAAACTGGGAATAACTCCATGTATCTTATCAGATCACCATGCTCTAAAGTTAGAATTCAACAAAAACAAATAGCAGAAACCATGCAAACTCATGGAAACAGAATAATGTGCAACTGCACCATTCCTGGGTCAAAGAAGAAATAAAAAAAGAAATTAAAGTCTTCCTAGAATTCAATGAGAATGAAGACACAACATACCCAAACTTAAGGGATACTTTGAAAGCAGTGCTAAGAGGAAAGTTCATAGCACTAAGTGCCCACATGAAGAAACTGAAGAATAGTCACACTAGAGAATTAACAGCACAACTGAAAGCTCTAGAACAAAAGGAAGCAAACACACCCCAGAGGAGCAGACAGCAGGAAATAATTAAATTGAGGGCTGAAATCAATAAAGTAGAAACTAGGAAAATACAAAGAATCAATATAACAAAGAGTTGGTTCTTTGAGAAAAACCAAAAAGATAGACAAACCTTTACCCAACTTACCAAACAGCAGAGTGTGAACATGCAAATTAACAAAATCAGAAATGAAATGAGACATAACAACAAACACTGAGAATCATCAGGTCATACTTTGAAAACCTGTACTCCACAAAATTTGAAAGTTTAAAGGAAATGGACAATTTTCTGGATAGATATCACCAAAATTAAATCAAGAACAGATGAGCAATTTAAATCTTAAGGAAATAGAAGCAGTCATCAAGTCTCCCAACCAAAAAAAGCCCAGGGCCAGATGGCCTCAGTGCAGAATTTTACCAGAAATTCAAAGAAAAGCTTATACCAATTCTCCTCAAATTAATCCATGCAATAGAAGCAGAAGGGTTTTTGCCAAAGTCTTTTTACCAGGCTTCCTTACTAGCCCCTCCCTGATGACGAGATTGAGGACTACCTTATATGCCATCCTAGAACCTTCATCCAGTGACTGATGGAAGTAGAGGCAGATACCCACAGCTAAACACTGAACTAAACTCCTGGAACCCAGTGACAGAGAGGGAGGAGTGATGAGCAAAGGGATCAAGACCATGCTGGTGAAACCCACAAAGACAGGTGACCTGACAAGGGAGAGCTCTTGGACCCCAGACTAATAGCTGAGAGGCCAGCAGGGGACTGATCGAGACTCCCTGAATGTAGTGTCAGTGAGGAGGCCTTGGCAATCTCTGGGGCCTTGGGTAGTAGATTAGTGTTTACCATGGTTTATGAATGAACTTTGGGAGCCCATTCCACATGGAGGGATGCTCTCTCAGCCTGGACATATGGGGGAGGGCCTAGGTCCTACCCTGGATGAAATGACAGACTCTGGAGATCTCATGGAGGGTGTCACCCTCCCTGGGGAATGGTGTGGGGATTGGGTGGGGGGCTGGAGGGGTGTCAAGGGAGGAGGGGTGAAAGAGGAAGATGGGATTGACATGTGAAGCAAGCATGTTTCTAATTTTAAAAATATATATTTTTGAAAGAAAATTTAGAAAGCTAGCTAGTAATAAGCCTAAGTCATTGGTCAAATAATTATAAATATATATTAAGTCTCCGAGTGGTTATCTTTTTTTTTTCTTTCTGAGATTGGGTTTCTCTGTGTAGCTTAGTAGACCAGGCTGGCCTCAAACTCATAGAGAACTGCCTGCCTCTGCCTCCCCAGTGCTGGGATTAAAGCCACCGCCACCACCACCACCAGGCTGAATGGTTGTTATCTTATAAGCTGCTACTGGAACCAGGTGGGTAGAGAGAAACCATTCTGGTGGAACCTGGCTAGATGGAGAAAAGTCTCCATGTATAGGGTGGCACCACCCACAATCGGCTGGACATTCCAATCACTTAAAATGTTCTATGGCCATATCTTATGGAAGCATTTTCTCAATTAAGGTTCCCTACTTTCACATGACTCTAGCTTGTGTCAAGATGACAGAAAACTAGCAAGCAAATTAGGTAAACTGAATTCTAAAGACTGGCAAACTCCACGAAGGAAACAATGAACACACAGAGTGCTTCTTCTTTGTTAGTGTTAGCCATGGATGCAAGTAAGAGAACAAATGAAGGTGCTAGTGAATCATTACTGCCACTGTGACCAACAGCACAGAATTCCTCATAGCTTCCACCCTGCAACCCACACCTGATCTCCATTCCCTTTCTAAGAGCTTCCCCTAGAGTCCAAGAGAGATCTGAGAATGGTGACAGTTACCTGAGAGCCCCTCTCCTAATGCTTAGCAAACTGCCTCAGTCCATGTGTTATGTATATGGATGTTTTGCCCACAGGTGTGTGTCTGTGTAATAAGCACGTGGATTCGCCAAGAAGTGGAATTACCAAAAGTTGTGGGCTACCATGTAGGCGCTACAATTCAAACCTAGGTCCTATGGAAGAGCAGAAAGCACTTTGAATGGCTGAACCATGGCTCCAATCCCTAAGTGCTTATTTTTTAAAGGAAATTTTCCCCTATCTTTTGAAACCAGTACATAACTGTTTTAAACATTAAAAAAATACAATCTGTGATCTAGGGGAGCTAAAGACATGGCTCAGAAAGGGCACATATTCTTCTTGCAGTAGATCCAAATTTTGGTTCCCGCACCTCTATTACGTTGTTCACAACTAATTCCAGCTCTGGGGAATCTGACATATCTGGCCTCTGAGGGTACCAGCAAACATATACACATTACTTCCACAAACACACAACATATACACATAACGTAATAAGTCACTTCTGAATCTGTCTGGGGACTTAAGATCAATCACACTAGGCCTATGACAGAACAGGCAAAGTCTCCACCCTCAAATGGTAAACATTACTATCTGAATGAGCACTTGTGAAAATGGCTGAGGGTTAAAGTGTCACACTGGCCAATCCCCTCATAAAAAACAAACAACAACAACAAAAACCTTGTTTAAACTTAAAAACACACTTCCAGATAACTGACTCATAAAAGCCTTCATTAAAATTCACAAGTGAATGAGTTATTAATTGGTAACAATAATCATTTTGCATCAGACCTCTTGGAGTTGGAGTTACAGGCTACTGAGTTGCCCAAGGTGGTAGAATCATATTCTAGTCGTGCACAAGAGCTACAAGTACTCTTAACCAAACCATTTCTCTAGCCCCAAAATTACCTAAAATCTTCAGTCTAATAAGGCAAAAACAGTATACTGAGAGTAAAGAGGTACTTCAATTTTCTTCTTAAGACACACTATGTACTTCAACAGAGTTAAAAATTAAGGCCTTTAAATTTTTTTTTTTTTTGCTAAGGCAACTGTAAGCAACCAGTTGGATTGTACTGCCACCCACTGGGCAAAAAGCAAATAACCGTTCAACACCTGCCCAGATCTTAACACCAAGAAAAGGCTGACCCTTTTACTGGCAGTTGGGTAAAAAGACTTATATACGTGTTTGTACAGCCTGAATAAAGTTAAGTAACAGAGACTAATTATGGCTTAGTTTCAACTAATTTCATTATTGATTTGTCAATTATAGTAACGTGAAACCAAGATATATTTAGCTTAAAAGGTACCAAAATTACTAGTTTTAATGATATTTTAAGTGTATCCATAATTAAAACAGCTGATAAACACTTCTTTAAAATGCTGTGGGGGAGGGGTAATGGGTCAGCAGTTATGAGCACTAACTGCTCTTTCCAAAGGACCCTAGTTCAGTTCCCGGCACCCACATGGCAGCTCACTCAAACTCCCAAGATCTGATGCCCTCATACAGACATACACGCAGGAAAAACACCCATGCACATAAAAATATAAAGAAATAAATTTAAAGTGCTGTTTAGAGATTTAAGAATGAAAACTTGTACCATTTTCCTACCCTGCTCTGTGTTTGGTTGCTCCTCATTAGGACCTGATAGCCACATTATCTGTGCTGTTCCCCCACTTCAATATTATTGTCTTTCCCTGGAAACAGTCTCTCCTTAAACAGCCCAGTGGGTAATATACACTATCAGCTCCAAATGACTGGAAAAGAGCAACTGTTAATGGTCAGTGACTATGAACTACATCAAAAGTCACAATGCCCGAGTGGTTAAAATGAAGACACACTTGCAACAAAATTATTTGGGGAAAAGTGCTTTACAACTGTTCCAGTGGATTCTGCATCACGCACGCACGCCAAATGTGGAATCATCATTTAGAACTGCTTTAAGAATAAAGAATGTTATTTATAGTTATTAAATTAAATTAAATTACCCAAATTGTAGTACAACAGAACAACTCATTTTAAATGTTGCCAATTTCAAATACTTAATGTATCATTCAGTTTAATGCTCTCCCCAACTGAACTAATGTATCATTCAAAGCAAGGGGGGGGGGGATTGCAGTTACCTACAACAAAACTTTTTTAAAAAATTGTCATTTGTCTCTACAATGGAATGTCATTTGGCCATAAAAAGGAATGGGGTACTAATCATCTATCATGAAGCCTTGAAAACATTGTACTAGGTTTTATACCAGAACCAGAAGGCCTTAGCTTAGCTCTTATTTTAATCTGTTTTCTTTATTCACATTTTGCCTTGGGCTTTTTACTACCACCACCACTACCCCTTTTATCTTACTGGCAAAAGAAACCAGATGGAAAAAGATATGAGTATGTAAAGCTGCAATCCACCAAAAAACTGCTGTGCAATTCTCAGGAAGAATTCAGTAAGCAAGGACCTTGAAATCCTCATCAAGTGCTATGGCCTTGCTCAAGAGGGAAATGGAGTCAAAGGGCTAAGAAAAGGTAGCATGAGAAGTCTGAAAATCAAAATGGACCAGAAGAAAGTATGAAGCCAAGATACAAGGTACCTTTTCTTTATTGTTCAGTCAAGCATCCAAGGGGGCTTAAATTAATGACATAGGAAGTGGCAGAAATAAATTTCAGAAATTTCACACAAGAGAAAATTAGCCAGAATTTGAAACGCAGTTTATCTTCCTACCCATCACACATTTCAGAATATTAAAATGATTATTACACCTTTTCCTTAAAAAATGCTAAAGAATAAAGCCATATGGTAATTTTTCTGTAACCCTAGCTCCTGGGCACTACATAGCAAGGTCTAGCATATACACACTAAATATTTATAAAATCAAACATTCTAAAACATTGTCTTTCCACTTCCCCACCTCTAATGAGCACGTAACATTTTCTTTAAACAGAAATCATCTCTGGGTTCTGAAGCTATACCACATCTAAACACAAGAGTTACTCCCACTATGAAGCCCTAGATAGCTTGGAACTATGTAACCAGACTAACCTTGAACTCACAGAGATCTACCTGCCTCTGCTTCCTAGGTGCTGGGATTAAAGGCATGCACCATTATGGCCAGTCTTTCTCTTTATTAACAACTGATCCATAGTTTTGTCATCAAGACTCCTAGGGTCAAGTGTATACTTTAGTTTACTCAGAGCTTGGCAAATTTAGAAAGCACTGTAGTACATAATAATGTATTAAAACACCCAGTAGGGCCTGAGAACTCACACTATTTCTGGGATAAAGTTTAAGAAGAGTCCCAGTAAATGACTCCTAAGTTTAGATCAAGTTCTGTCCTTTTGTTTTTATGTATATGAGTGTTTTGCCTGCATGTATGCACATGTGCCAAATGCAAGCCTGATGCTCAGCACTGTCAGAAAAAGGCATCCAAATCCCTGGAACTGGAGTTAGATGATTGTAAGCCACCATGTAGGTACTGAAAATAGAACCTGGGTCTTCTGCAAGAACAACAAGTGTTCTTAACCACCGAGCCATCTCTCCAGCCCCTAGATCAAGTTTTAATACATGAGTTTGGATGCCAAATTTATGAAAAGACATTATCTTTCAGACCTTTTTATTTTTTAGATTCTGGAATTACAAATGACCACCACAGTCAGCATTTCCTACTCTAATCCACCTTATGCGCTTATGACCATGATCCTCTAATATGCAATTCCTTTAAGGCATTTAAGGGCTTCTACCATCTGAATCTGATCTATCTTTTCCCTTCCCATCACCACTGAACACCCTTCCCAATCTTCCTCACATGATCACAAGACCTGGGTAGTGTCTGCCCATCAAGTCCTCTTGTCCCTTCTCTATTACAAACCTTTGTAGGTTATGCCATCTTCTTCACTGCCTTAACCAGGCCAGAATTAATTGATCACCTTTTGCTTTTAAGCAACATGTTCCTTCTGCTCTGAACCACGGTTTTCTGGGTGGCCCTAAACAACGCAGGGGTCTAACATACAGGCATTGTGCTTTTACACTTTCTTTAGGCTCCATCTGCTGTTTAAGATAAATGCTAAGGCCTTTGATTTTTTTTTTAATTTATTGTTTTCTAACAAACCCTTACCTTCTGTCTTGTTTAAGACAGAGCCTCTTTTGCTGTTGTCATCATTTCTGATGTATACCAGGCTACCTGGCCCATGAGCCTCTGAAGATTCTCCCATCTTCCACCATCTCCCTATAGAAGCACTAGTCTTATATATGTCTGGCTTATGAATGGGCTCTGGGGACTTAAAACTCCCCACTGAGCCACCTCCCCAGCCTTATCTAACATTTCCAACATTTATTTACTTTCAATTTTTTCTGCTTCTTTATCCATATCTTTCAGCTGTTCCTCTTGGCAGCAACATGTTTCTGATTATTGTTTTTTCTTAATGCAGTACTTAGCTTTTAGCATTTCATAAGATAGACAGGCTGAAGTTTAAGTTATTACTAGTCTATGCCTCATCTGTTCCTTGTGCCCTTTTCCTCCCTTTCTTGGCTGGATTATTTTTGAATTACTGTATTTTCTCCCTCTATTATCATGTTATACTTATTCCCCTTTAGAGGTTACCAAGTTTATTTACAGATTATATCTTTGCCTTATTTTAGTCTACAATAAATTAGTACTCTGCCACTTTTCAAATAATATAAGGTCCTTAGAACATCTTAAAATCAATGTTTCCAAACTTTTATGTACTACTACCATGAATTTCGGTTACATGTATCTTTTATACCCTCTAAGAAAATAACATCATTTGGGTCAATGAGATGACTCACTGAGTTGGGGTAATTGCTGACAAGCCTGAAGATCTTAGTTTGATCCATAGAACTGACATGGTAAAGATAACCAACTCCTGCAAACTATCCTCTGACTTCTACATGTGCATCTCCCCCCAACCCAGATGATCCTTTATGTCACACACAGATAGATAAATGCAAAAGTAGAAATTATCATAATTGACATAAACTTAGCTGTTTTATCTTTGTTATTGTTCTTTACACCAACCTGAATCACCAAATTTTCAGCTATAAAATTTTTTCTAACATAAGGATATTCCTATTTTTTTCCTTTTTATTGAAAACAGATTGCTCTCGCCTGGCGGTGGTGGCGCACGCCTTTAATCCCAGCACTCGGGAGGCAGAGGCAGGCGGATCTCTGTGAGTTCGAGGCGGGCTGGACCGATAGCCTCCGAAACAATACAGAGAAACCCTGTCTCGTAAAAACCAAAAAAAGAAAAAGAAAAAAGAAAACAGATTACTCTCATGCAATATATCTTGACTATGTTTTCCCCATCCTCTACTCCTCCAAGTTCCTCCTTACCTTCTTTCCCTTCTGGGTCCACTCCCTTTCTGTCTCTCATTAGAAAAGAACAGGCTTCTTACAACTAAACATGACAAAATAAAATAACAAAACAATGCAAAAACCATCACATGGAGACATCTATCAGAAGAATGCTCTACAGTATTTCTTTAAAGAGACTACTAGTGATGAATTCTCAATTCTTGTCTGGTATTTTTCAAGACATTACAATTGCCAAAATCTCCACACTAGACTGGTTAATTCTGATTAGATGCCAGACAGTGATTATAAAAAATGCATGCCTAGGGAAGGGAAGGTTTATTTTCTCCAGAGAGGATTTACTTTTCCTTCTCATGACTAAAGGTGCCAGCCAGTCTAGACCATCATAATCTAAGAATGAAGAAAGACTAAGAAAGTAGGTCTACAACTTATTATTCATCCTTACTGTTGTTGGGACCTATTCCTTTAGTGTGATGAGCTTTAGTCAATTTTATTATATCTTCCCCTCAAGTAAATCAGAGCTCTATTAAATTCCACAGTCCAGAGCTGGGGATGTAGCTCAATAATGGAGTACAAGAACGCATTTCAGAATATAGTGGTCTCCTCCCAGTAGTTGACCCTAGCAGTCAAGATCCTGTCTCATAGGTATCCTTTCCTCAGATCTTGATCCTCCAATTCCTCAGTTTTCTGTTCAGTTCTAGTCTTGTTTTTGAAAACTATTAAGTAGGAGTGAACCAAATCACACCTTATCAAGAATATCCCCCACTTAGAGAGTTCCAGGACAGCCTCCAAAACAATACAGAGAAACCCTGTCTCGAAAAACCAAAAAAAAAGAATATCCCCAATGTCCCTAATGGACAGACGTCAAATGTCCCACCAGAAATGCTTACAGATAATAAACCAATTCAGTTGTTTTCTGTTTTAAGGTTTTTGTTTTTGTTTAATAATTTCTAAGAGAGGCAGGTGTTAAGTGGTGCATGCCTTTAATCCCAGCACTTGGGAGGCAGAGGCAGGCGGTTCTCTTGAGGCCAGCCTGGTCTATAGATTGAATTCCAGGACAACCTCCAAAGCTACCCAGAGAAACCCTGTCTCGAAAAAAAAAATAATTCTAAGAATTTAGCTATAATTACTTGAAACAGGCAGTAGAATCTTTTAAGTTTCTGAACAAGAATATGTGGCAACAAGCTAGGCATGCATGGTGATTCAACCAGAGATAAGTGGAGTTCTACAACTTTGAGACCAGCCAAGATTACGCAGAAAGGTGCTGTCTCAAACACACACACATGCATGCACACCACAGTGTGTCTCAAGAGTCACAAATTAGGTACTCTTAAGACATTATTCAACTGGATGAAGAGTCTACAAAGGCAAACAAGACAACACCACATTGGAGCAGGCCAGCATGAATTAGTAGGATAGTCTACTAACTGACCGAATCTGAAAGCCTGAGACAATGGTAAAGGCATTCCAACTTGGCTATAAATGTGACATATCTATCAGAAGTAATTCAAACTCAGCAGACATGTGGAAGTCCTGGTTCAGGCCCTCATTCCAAATATGGTGATTTCTATAAATCTAAACAGAAATTTGAAAAACTAAGCAGTTAAACCAGGAGTGACAGTGAACATCTTTTGCGCACTTTTAATTCCAGCACTGGGGAGTCAGAGGTAGGGTAGATCTCTCTGAAACTATTGTTTACATAGCAAGTTCTAGATCAGCCAAGGCTGCATACTAAGATCCTGTCTTAGAAACAAACAACAAAAACTAAAACTAAGCAGATTTGCTAAATTGGTACAATAATTTAAATAATATATAAACTAGTTCCATTCATTTGAGAATCAAAAAAACTTAAAAATTCAAAATAATCTGGAGATACAGGGGAAAATAACTGAATTGACTTATGGCATTTAAAGGAGACAGGAGTTAAAGGAGACAGGAGAAAGAGGAATTAAAAAAAAAAAAAAGCCTAGGCAGGAGAAACACTCAGTCTCAAACAGAAACTATAGACAAGCATCAAGTGAAACAAGAAAACTACCAAATGGACTTAGCTATTTGTTTTTACCAATTCAACAAGCAACTTTTTAAGTTACTGAAAGGGTGGAAAGATTATTCCAAAATGAAAGGTATATGTGGGAGTGTGGAGCGTGGGCTTTAAAACAGTAAGTTAGATTGTACTACCAAACAAAAATATTTTGGATTGTCTGACTAATATATGAAATTTGAAAACAATAATATTCTCTAAGATGCCTTTAAACATGGATAAATAAGTCAAACCAGTAGCTATTTTAAGATGCCCTTGACAGAAGCTGATGCTCTGTGGGTCCAACCCATTGATCTATCAACTGCAATGCTCAATCCGCTTATCTACCAAATACAAATCATCCCACAATACTCCTCGGGTTCAAGAATTAAAAATAAAATAAAATAAAATAAAATAACAGGCTCCACCCAAATACAATGTACTGCCCTTAAGACTTGCGAATATTCTTCTGGTACCCATGCAAACTACCTAAACATCTAGAAAAACAAGAAGATCAGTTATCAAAAGACTACTCATGATATTTTTACCATTGGTACAAGTCAAACTCTGCTGACGAGCATTCAATAAACAAATGTTTTCTGAGTTGTGATTGTGCCAGGTATTAAGACTAAAAAGAGAAATAGCAGAGTCTTTGCCTCCCAGAAGAGTCAAAGAAATAGTTGCACATGAACACAAAGACAACCCCAGCCCTAGTAGGCTTGTTACTGCTTAAAGGCTAGGAGTCCATAAAAACATGCCAACTGCTTTGTTCCACAACAATTTCATGAAGGCAGTCCATAGGTGAACAGTAATTCTGAGACAGAAGGTTTTGGAAGGCAGGAAACAGAAAAGTATAAAGGAAGCACAGCTATTTCAATAAAGCTACTTGACCTTAATGTTGAAAAGGTTGAGAAGATTTGAACATGTTTAGTGAAAGGGCCTACAACTGATGAGCAACAGCTGGGTCCAGGATCTGAGGTCCCCATGTTGTTACCTACTCTACCTAGCTATTTAAAACTGATTATCATCTTCTAAAAGAAGTCAAAGACTGGCAGGGTGGGGGATGCCCAGAACCCCAGCACCCAGGAAGCTAAGGTAGAAGGATCACTGGTGGCCTGGCACAATTATAATTCAGCAGGTGTTTCTTAGGTGAAGCCTAGGTGAGACGGTCTCAAGGAAGCCAAGAGCTCAGCAGGGAACACCTGCTTAGCACGCTCAAGACCCTGAGGATATTCTCTAGAACATCAACGGAAAAAAATTTTTAAAGAAAGTCTTTTTCAAATTCAGTTGGATGTGTATTGACTTTAAAAACAAATTCCCTGGTTTTACATTATATACCTTTACATTTACTGACAGTTTTTTAAATATTAAAAAGAACAAGCTGGGCGTTGGTGGCGCACGCCTTTAATCCCAGCACTCAAGAGGCAGAGGCAGTCGGATCTCTGTGAGTTCGAGGCCAGCCTGGTATACAGAGCAAGTTCCAAGACAGCCTCCAAAACAGTACAGAGAAACCTTTATCTTGTTTTAACCTTTAATAAGTCTCCCTAATAGGAAGCCAAAATTTAGTTTTGTAAAATGTTGTATTAGCTGGGTGAGGAAACACAAACTCTGACACAAATATGACTAAAATTTGGGAGTCTAACCTGGTATCTTTGTGAAAAGCAAGACAACTTTACTGCCCAGATTCATTGTTCATCTGAGTGTTAATTAGTTTAAAAGCCAAAGAGCAATCAGTATCAGTCAAAAGCTGGATACCCAAACTTAGGGACATAAAAGGAGAACAATGAGCAAAACACTTGTGAAAGAACAGTGACAGAGACCACAGGAAGGCCAAGTACACAGGGCAGACAGACAGACCACAGCCCCAAGCTGCCTTTAGGGAGAACTCTGGGAGAAAGGAGAGATCAGAAATAAAGCAAACTATTTAAGGCATAATAAACAGTTTTGGGGTTCCATCTACAACTGACACAGTAAACATATCTGTTAATGATTATGGCAGTTACAAAAATATGAAGAAACATTAGGCAAAGTTGTATATAAAATGTAGCTCTGTTGATAATTGAGAAAAAAAAAGGAAATAAAAAAACAACAAAAAGCCTTGGGCCAATGAGGTGGCTCAACATGTGAAGATGAGAAGATGCCTGACACCAAGCCTAATGACCTAAGTTTGCCCTAGGACCACACAGTAGGAGAAAACTAGCTGTACCAAGGGCACTGTGCCTTCCCCCCCAAACACACACACACACACACACACACACACACACACACACACACACACACACAAGATAAAATGTAGAAAAACTACAAGGTGAGTGAGAAACAGTATCAAGCACAAGGGCTACTGCTGGAACCAGGCTTGAACCCTGGTCACCTACTATGAGTTTTCTAGGAACAGTTACTTCAAACCAGAATCCAAGTGAGACCTGGCTCTAGTACAAAGCTGGTGTCTGGGGTCAGGCACCCCACTGATGGCTTTCTGCTGTCACCTAGTTTGCCAATAGCTTCAGTCGTTCATACTGAAAGTGTCAGAAACTAGGAGGCAAACCACTTACTCTTGAGAGACAACACAAATTCAAAAAAGTTAAAACATACTGGATATATATATATATTTTTTTTTAATTTCACCAGATAGTAAAGTGAACAGAGAAAAACATGATTTTAAAAAAGAAATGCTAACATTGTGGTATCAGGTATGAACTAAAATATATTCCAAATACAAAGCTACATTTATGTCAAATTTTCAAACCATTTATTCTAAAGATCAGATCAGTTACTACAGAGTATAAACTTGTGTGGTAAATCAGATTAATGACAACCCAACAGCTCGTGAGGCAGCCTAGTTCCACCCACCAGAAACATCCAAAGCATCGAGTACTTACCTGCAGCTCCTTGGAGACTCGCTCTAAGTGACTGGTTATCTTTTTAATCAGATCACTGTACATCTGTTCTGAGTGCTGCTGGCACACACACTTATATACACAACTGCAAGAAGAAATGGGCACAGAAACCAATTAAATGAAGAGGCATTCCTTGCAATCCCATGTTAAAGCACACTTTCAAAATAAAACTCACCACCACAGAATCTGGAAGAAAAACCTATCCTCCCTCCCCAGTCAGTGCTCTGATGGAAAAGACATTGCCACTAACTTCAAATGACCTGGATAGTTAGTACATATTAAACAGGCCTAAGATAATACAAAATGACATCTATAGTCTCAATGTGGTAACTCCTTGTAAGTCTCTCTCTTCATTTTTTTAAGAGTACTTGTCAAAATAAGGAAGAGAGTGATAACCAGAAGAGGGAAAGTTTCCAACTAACAAAGGTGTTTGCAATACATTCTCCTTGTATGCCAGTCTAGGGGACAACATAGCTGCCACTTCTTCCTGTCACTGTCCTATGCTGGTTTCCTACCCCAGTTCCTAATATATTGATTCCATTTACCAAGAGCTAGGTAACAATATAATATCCAAGAGAGCTAGAACTACATGTCAGTAAGCATCAACAAGGTTAACTAGGATCTCCTAAAAACTTTGTATTTTTACAGCAGATACATCACTAGCTTTTCTTACTGGCCTTGGAGGTTTTTCATTATATATGACAGAGACAGACAAGCAAGCAAAGACAGATGCTAATAGTATGGTATACTCTATCTCTTTTGGAAACCACTTCTGAACCAAACCTCCAATTCACCAAGTGTGGTGAATATATACATCCAACTTCATCTTACATACTTTATATATCACATTCATGTTGTCAGCAATCAAATCCCACTCAAACCAGGCAAATTAAACAGTGACTTACCTGTAAATCTGTTCATAAGATATAGGTATATAGTCACCAGGACTCTGGGTTAAAAGTTGATCTATGGCACCATCTAATTTTGGCCAGTATGTGCTCTTATAATCTTCGATTGTTATAACATTCATTACTACAAATAGAAGTAAAATAAAATTACTATGTGCCAATGGAAATACAAATCATAACAAGTGTATACTCATTCAAAATCTATCCTTCCATTACTCACCCATCCCATTTTAATTTTAAAAAGAGAGAAAGTTGAGAGGTAGAGGCAGAGGTAGGCAGGTATCTCTGAGTTCTAGGACAGCCTGATCTACACAGTGAACTCTGAGACAGCTCTGGGTGACAGTGTCTCAAAAAAGGAGGGGGAAGATGAGAGGAGAGAGAGGGGGAAGATGAGAGGAGGGGGGGATGAGGAGAGAGAAAGCAAAAGCACAAGCGCACACTCGCACAACTAGTCAGGAATGTTAAGTAGTCATTGGCTGCTTTCCCAATTTGCTGTAAGCATCTATTATCAGTGAAACATTCTCAAATATAGCCTGACCCTCAAATATATACTGTCACAATTATGCGGCATAATGAGCCATCAATTACAAGAAGATTCCAGAAACTGGCCTTCCATAAGACACCCTTGGGGAAAATCTACCTAATGACTGGACTACAGGGCCAGAGATTTAAATAATAGTGGTCCCAAAAGAAACTCCCACAAAATTTGCTGAGATTTATGGTACCACTCAGACATACCTGGAACTTGGCAACCCCAAGGAAAAAGACAACGACCTAGAAACCTTGCACTGAAGGCTCACTTCATTTCAATGGACAAGACTCAAATCCTCACCATGGGTCCAAGGGTGACAGGTGCTTTACAACAAGATGCTGATGTTAAAAAGAGCTACTCAAGGATCCCTAGATACCCAGGAAGATAAGAGGTAACAACTTTCAGATCAAGTATCTTACTGCTCACTTTACAAAACTGGTTATGTGGCTTCCTTCAAAAAACATGGCTAGGCAGGGCCAGGCTTCTCCAGCTTGCTGTGTCTCAGCTGATCTGGTGGATTCCCACTGATCTTTAAAGTGTCTCTGCTGAAACCATGACCAGATGGGCTAGAGTGACCATACCACCTTGAATAATAAGAAACCTTTGTCTGCGACATCATGGGAGGACATGAAGAAGGGAGCTGCAGAGAGCGCAGACCAAAACCTTCCAAAGCACAGACATCGTCAGTTCAGTAGGCTGTTGCTTAAAAATGATACCCCTTCATGCAAAACATAAGAGGAACAAAAAGAAAAAAGAGCACTTAAATGAAGATGTGAATGGATTCATGGAATACCTAAAACAAAACTCGCAGAGGCTTCACAATGGAGAGTTGATAGCAACAGACAGCCAGGAAGTACGGGAAGAAATTGCAGTGGCCTTGAAGAAAGACAACCGACAGGAAGACAGTTAAAAAGACAAGCAGCAAAGAAAAATGCAATGGTGTGTTTCCATTGTAGAAGACCTGGGCATGGAGTTGCGGATTGCCCAGCTGCACTGGAAAATCAGGACATGGACACTGGCATTTGTTACCGCAGTGGGTCCACAGAACACAGATTACAAAGTGCAGAGCTAGCATAGACCCCACTCTCGGTGAATTTCCTTTTGCAAAATGTTTCGTCTGTGGAGAAATGGGGCACCTGTCCAGGTCCTACCCTGAAAATCCCAAAGGAGTTATGCTGATGGTGGCAGCTGTGAACTCTGTGGCTCTGTGGGACCTTTTAAGAAAGACTGCCCTGAAAATCAGAATTCAGATCAGATGGTCACAGTTGGTCACTGGACACAGGGAATGAGTGCAGACTATGAAGAAGTTCTGGATCTGCCCAAAGCACAGAAACCAAACACTAAAATACCCAAAGTTGTTCAATTTTAATAAGAGTTGATATGTTGTTAATTACCACCTCACTGTTACCTTCCCTAGTAGGCCTTTACAGGTTAGAGCCTGGTGCCTGTGGAGGCAAGCCTGTATTATCGACACCACTCTGACCTTGGTGGGGTTACAGTGCCTGTATTTTGTCTATCAAGGAATACAGGGTGATTAATTGTACTCTCTAGACTTGTGTGTGTGTGTGTGTGTATCTGCATATGTGCTCATGTGCATTTGAAACAGATTCTATGTTTCTATGTAGCCCAGGTTGGCTTCAAACTAGTAATCCTGCCTCAGAACCCTGGGAGCTGAAATTACTGGCATGTGCCAAAGAACATAATTTAACACACAGAACTTAGACTTAACTATACACTTGACTGAGTCATCTCTGTAAATGTAAATTATGTATCAAAATTGATTACCTGTAAACAAAGCACACAGCTTCAAGTTTGTGACTAAGTAAAATTTTGTTATTCTTAATTCATAGTAGCTTATTGTAATAGAAATTTATATGTTGTCACAAAATCTGTAATTTTTAGTATAGAATAAACTATATCAGCTGTTTAAAAAATGGCTAATTCTAGACAGAGAGGCCTGGTCAGGGAAAGCCTTACTATTACATTCCTAAAGTCTAACCTTAGCCATTAAGGGTCAAGTGTTATTTTCTCTAAATCAATTCACTTTTAGTGCTATAAAATGTATGATAAAGGGCATTTAAATAATGACTTATTTAGCCAGGCATTGGTGGCACATGCCTTTAATACCAGCACTAGGGAGGCAGCGGCAGGTCAGCCTGGTCTACAGAGCAGTTCCAGTATAGTCAGAGATAAACAGAGAAACCTTGTCTTAAAAAATAAAAAACAAAGAAGTCCAGATTTTGTTCTCATGCCCATATCCACAAAAGACTGGAATGTTGAGGTCAGCCCGGTCTACAGAGCAGAGTTCCAAGACAAGCTCTACAGCCACAGAGAAACCCTGTCTCTCAAGAAAAAAGAAAAAAATTGACTTATTGACTCATAAAACATGGTGGAAGTAAAACAAGAAAGAAATAAAGAGGGGAGGGTTTCTCATGTAGCCCTCAAACTCTCTATGTAGCCACAGGTGACTTAACTCCTGATCTTCCTACCTCTACCTCCCAAGTAGTGGGACTACAGCTGTATGCCAACACACTCAGTTTCAATACAGCATAATCTTAAGCACATTTTGGGGATGTAGTTCAGTAGAATACTTGTCTAGTATATGAGAAGCCCTGGGTCCAGTTATCAACACCATGGGGGAGGAGGGCATTGCTAATGTAAGAAGCCATGTCCAAAATCTCCATATTGTAAGAGTTCCAAGTATATAATATTAACATAGGCAAAACCAGGGAGTTGTCAATAAGGCTTATCTATAAAGGGTTAAGAGTGAGATTTTAGGACAACAAGATGCTTTGTACAGAACTGAGATAACAACATACCACTCTATTTGTATCAGAGCCAAAAGAACTATAGACCATACAATGAATCAACAAGGCTGTAGACTACAGAGGTACAGATGAAATGGAAATGTAACAAGTCTAACTAACAAACGAATCAGAGCCAACAATATATGGTGGAGCATTTGCCTAGCATGTATTAGACCGTGGGTTTGACTCTTCCAAACACTGAATGGAAAAATTCTCCTAAAGACTTAGTATTCGACGGGCGTTGGTGGCACACGCCTTTAATCCCAGCACTCGGGAGGCAGAGGCAGGGGGGATCTCTGTGAGTTCGAGGCCAGCCTGGTCTACAAAGTGAGTTCCAGGACAGCCTCCAACACTACAGAGAAACCCTGTCTCGAAAAAACCAAAAAAAAAAAAAAAAAAAAAAAAAAAGACGGTATTCTAAATCTCTATTTAGGAAATTTAAGCTCAGTGGCTGACAACTCACCCCAAGCTCAATTCCTATTACTTCTGATTTAAAAAAAAAAAAAGAGCTGGGCGTTGGTGGCGCACGCCTTTAATCCCAGCACTCGGGAGGCAGAGGCAGGCGGATCTCTGTGAGTTCGGGGCAGGGCTGGACCGATAGCCTCCAAAGCAATACAGAGAAACCCTGTCTCATAAAAAACAAAAACAAAAACCAAAAAAAAAGAACAAGAGGACTAGCTGGTCAGAACAAAAGCAAGATGATGTGTTCTAATAAACAAATGGGAGTACAAGAAGCAAAACCCTAGTTGTAAAGTGAAATAATTTGGCTAGGGTGTAGGTAGTGCGCTTGCCTAGCAGGCACAAAACCCTGGGTTGATACTCAGCATCACATTAAGCAGTAACTAAATATGGAGGTACATTCCTGCAACCTCAGAACTCCAGAAACAGAGGTAGGAGGATCATCTCAAAACAAAAAAGAAAATAACAAGACACAGAACTGTAACACTTAGATGGTATTAGGAGAACTATCCATGGTAAATAGCCTGTTACTGAGAAGAACAAATGTAACTGAGCCACCTACAAGAGCAGCTATCTGAATCCTAGTGAAGCTACATTTCTTTTTACCTGGACAAATTCTATGAAAAGATTTAGGGTATTTGGGAACATTTTAAAAGTTCCAGGGCAAATTTCAGTTAAGAATTCTTGTGGCGATGCCGGGTGGTGGTGGTGCCAGCCTTAAATCCCAAGACTCAGGAGGCATGGGTGGGCAAATTCCTATGAGTTTGAGGCCATACTGGTCTAAATAGCAAGCTCCAGAACAGTCAGAGGTACATAGCGAGACCCCGTCTTAGGGGGTGGGGGAATTCTGTAACACAAATTAGTAAAAAAATCAGAGACTGATATTGGGGTTCAAACTTCAAACTGAAGTTTAGAAAAGCAAAGCAGCTGGCCACTAGCTTCTTACCTCAAGGCTAAATGGGCTGATCCACGCACGCAAAAGCTCTTCACCAAGCCTCAGACTGCTGCCTCTCCTCAGTATGTCCGGAGAACCCAAATGCCTCTCTGAGACCTTGTTTCTGTCTTATACACTTCCCTAATGTTGGGATTAAAGGTGTGAGCTATCATGCTTTTAGACTGATTTACTCTTATGTAGATGAGTGAGTGGCCTTGAACTCACAGAGATCCATCTACCTCTTAATCCTGAGTCCTAGGATGAAAGGTGTGTACCACCACCACCACCTCCTGGCTTTTGGCTGCTGGGATTAAAGGTGTGTGCCTGGCTTCTATAGCTTGTGGCTGACTTTGATAACTGAATCCTCAGGCAAGCTTTAATAAATCATAAATAACATATCAACACAGGATTCTCCATCTCAACTGTCAATTAGGCAAGTATAAATGCAGCCCTTTCTTAGTCACGAAAGATCTGACATTCTTTATCAGGAACCTACTAGAAGACTTCAAACATGCGTGCACACCCATAAAGGAATGCACCAACAAAACATGCAGACGCAAACATACAGACGGCGGGTGTAGTTACACAGCAGAGCCCTTGCCTGGCATGTACGGGTCCTAGAATTGATTGTCACCATCACCAAAAAATAGAGATGGAACAGAGGAGAGGAGAATGGCAGAGAGAGTGGGGGCAGTCACTATATTTCCTTGGGAAGTTGCTGAGTGACAAGTATACTTTAGCCCTAAGGAGCTAAAAGGAAAGAGTTTCATAAGCAAGGGCCAAGTCACTAACTGTTGAATCAAATGAAGCTGTTGAAAAGTTCTAAGAATATGTTCAGGCTACTCATGTTAGCACATGTTTTTATTTTAATTCCAGCACTTGAAGGCAAAGATAGGCAGGTCTCAGTAACTTCTAGGCCAGTCAGGGCTACTGTGAGACCCTGTCTCATAAAATAAAAACAAACAAACAAAATAGAAAAAAAAAAGAGTATGTTCAACAAAAGTATGTCAAAGTTCTAGATCAAAGAGAATGTAGCCGGACATTGGTGGCACACGCCTTTAATCCCAGCAGAGGCAGATCAATCTCTGTGATTTGGAGGCCAGCCTGGTCTACAGAGTGAGTTCCAGGACAGCCTCCAAAACCACAGAGAAACCCTGTCTCAGAAAAAAACAAAAAACAAAGAGAATGTAATCTGAGTACATTTGCTGCCCTTCAGTGACTATCAGGTCTACAAGAGCAGCAAGTACTCTTTACCACTGAGTAGTCTCTACCAACCCCCACAAATTAGTACTATTTTAATAACAGCAAAGTTTTTAAATTAAAACTACTGTTTTAGGATTCCCAATATTCTAAGGTAGGAGAAATGAAAAAGTTCAGGAGTTCAAACCATTCGTCCTCCCTTCCTCAACCTAAAATTCTGTAGACTCCAGTCCCTAAAGACCTCTAAAAAAAATCTCAAAACCCTTTCTCCAAAGCTTTAACTGTTCAGGCCTCATCTCTTGTCTTCAATTGTTACAGCCTCAAAATGGCCATTGTCTCTAGCTCTCTCCTCTCACCCTAAGATATGACTTAACAAGGGCACTCACTCCCTTAGCACATAGAGTGGTTCCCTTTCCTATCCAACCATTTCTATGATTCAGGTCTAATCTGTGCCACTCTTTTCATTACACCCTGTGCTCCCAAAATAATCCTGGGTGACAAGATGCTCCCTCTGCAAGAAAATGTGAGTCCAGCCATGTCCAACCATTCCCCACTTCTCACCCTTCTGGCAAACTTCTCTTCACATTTGTAAGGAGTCACTCCCCCTCCCTCTCTCTCCAATGCACTATCAAGTACACATGCAACTCTAGCATCCAGTCACAACACACCAGCACTCTATTGTGACTCATCATCTCACATTAACTTTGTCTCATTCCACAGCCTCATTACAGAAGCTGAAATACTACTATAGCATACAATAAGCACTTGCTGAATAAAATACCATTCAGATCACCACATCTGTAACTATGTATTATAGGTCTACCAAGGCTAGCAACAGCCAACTGTCAACAAAATCAGAAAGAGACAGGAGACCAGTTTGTGTTACTAAGCAAAGGGGCAAGGACAACAAACTTCACAGAGAACCTAACAACCTATGCTTTGCATGCTTTGCAACTCAGTTAAGTTTACAGAAGAAGATTGGAAACCAAGCTTTATATACAAATCAAATGTGGGTTTCTCTTTATCAATGACATTTTTGTGATACTAGTTTGTAAAAATAAAAAGCAAAAAGGCAAAGTTAGCGCCCCAATAAGATCCTGCAGTTCAGCCAACGGATCATATTTATGGTGATGCCTGCCAAACAGAGCCAGAAAGCTAGCAGATGACAAGCCAAACACCACATTCAGAATCCATCAACCCATTTGCAAACTGAAAGATAGGCAAATTAAAATTTAGTAAAAATCAGTCAATACTTTCGAATCAATTAGAAAGTTAAATTTTAGTTAATACTAGAAAAAATAGAGTAATTCCATTAGGTTCAATTTGAAATATTATAAATTGTCTGCTCACCTAGGGGCAAGAATTATTAGTGATGTAGGTTACTAAGTCTCCTCGGATCAAAGATGTCCTCTGGCAACTTCACAGTCTCTCATATATGCATATATCTCTCACATGCACCTACATCCACACTCCCCCACGCCCCCTACACAGTCTCCTTACACCTTGACACAGCAACAAGACACCCTCCACCCATTCATTCAGCCATTATTTGTCCCAACATATCCTTAGTTCATCATGCTCTTCAATACATTCTGGAACTATTCTACTCTATTTAACCGCTATGAACTATGAGCAGATAGATGTAGGCATTCTGTAAGGGTTTCTATTGTGGCCATGAAACACCATGACTATAAACCAAGTTGGGGAGGAAAGGTTTATTCAACTTAAACTTCACCATTGTTGTTCCCCACTGAATTAAGTCAGGCCTGGAACTCAAACAGGGTAGGATTCCAAAAGTGTGCTGTTTACTGGCTTGCTTGACCTGGCTTGCTCAGCCTGCTTCCTTATAGAAGCCCAGGGATGGTACCACCAACAATGGGCTGGGCCCTTACCCACTGATCACTAATTGAGAATATGCCTACAGCTGGATCTCATGGAGACATCTCAATTGAGGTTCATTCCTCTCTGATGACTTTAGTTTGTGTCAAATTGACAGACAAAACCTGCCATTACAGATAGGCTACATCAGATATGCTAATCTAAACAGAAAAAAAAACATCTTGTTTTTCTGTCCCCTCTTTGTCTCTACAAAACAAAATCGGATCTAATATAAGTTCTTTTTAATAATATCACATATGAAGGGCCACAGACAATCTTAGCCATTAATATAACATGAGCAAGGAAAAAAAACCCTTTGTTATTATGTAAGCCCCTGAGATTTGGAGGTTATTTTCATAGAAAGCTCACTAATATTAAATGGGAAGTTAAACAAAAAAGTTACACTTTCCAAATTAGGTTCTGTTCTCTAACACACTTCAGTGCAATATGGAAGGCCAAATCAAAGCCAAGGGTCTTGAAGTCAAACTCCGTATTCCAGGGTCTGATCACTAACCTCGGGATGAGACAGGCTACAGAGCTGGTGTGGAAAGGTGGCAAGAGCAGCAGTCCACTCTCTGGAACGGCCAGACTTCCATCCTTCCAACTTGCCAAACATTCATTACGCCCCTCAGTTCCTGTACTCAATCGCCCCTGCTCTGGACACCACTCGACTGTGCCTGGTCAATGGATTACCAAGAGGAAACCGGCTCAGAGGCTCAGCGCTACTTTTGGTTTTCTCTCACAAGAGTTTTACAGCAGTGATGACCACCATTGTGGGAAAGAGCTCTAGTAGCGCACGGCATGACGCACCCACAAAGAGTTAAATTATCACCTATGGATATGTGAAAAATTTTCTACAGAAAGCAATCTGGTGGGCAGTTGAGGTAGTTATGGAAATGAGAACAACAAGGACTATGAAATCTGATCAGAAGTAAGAAGAACATCTAGCTCATTTAGGCTCAACGCTTGTAAGACCTTTGCAGAATCCATCAAAGCATCTCTTAACTGCTAGAGGCACTAGGCTGACACACAAAAAGATTTACAGAAAGTCCTTAATGTTATGGAATTACAAGTGAACTTAATCCAAAGTCCAAACACACCTATTAAGGAAAATAAGTCAATGCCTTACAACAAAACCTTGTGTCCCAGAATGAATTCAACCAGCATGTTGAAAGCTGGTCAATCTGAGAGTCCAGGATGTCTTCAGGACTCTAGCTAGAATCAGACTTCACAGAAGAGCACGTGCCAAGAGTAATGAAAGAGAGGTGGGTAACATTCCATAAAAGCTACAGGACTTTTTTTCACCTGACACTGGCAGAAACCTGGTAATGGATCCTGGGGGGGGGTCACATAACAAGGGAGCTAACTACAGATAAAAGTCCTTAGAGGCGAGCTTATGGGAGAGTCTCTCTATTCACCATACCACCTAGGATTTGCTCAATTAACAACATCTGGCCTTGATGTCACCTTGCACTACAGTCAGAATTCCCAAGTAAATCTGTATAAGCAGATTAGACACTAAAAAGAAAACATCAGTGAGCATGCATACACAACAATAAAAAACTACCACTGTGGGCTGACCAGATAGCTAAGCAAATAAACAAACTTGCAAGCCTGACACCCTAAATTCAGTCTCCAGAACTCACAGAAAGATAGGAGAGAAATAACTTCATAAAGTCACCCTCCTCTGGAACACACACACAGTTTTTAGAGAACTATCTTTGTACAAAGAGCAAACAAACAAAATGAAAGAAAAAAAAAAGGGAAGTGAACAGTGCTTCAGTACTCAGGAGACAGAAGCAATCTGCCAAAAGGAACTGGTGGTGGGGGAGATAATCTGACAAACTGTAAATCCAGGAAGCTCAGAAAAACCAAGGACAAACACTTTTAGAAAAAGTAGCCCTCAGCCAGGCGGTGGTGGCACAAGCCTTTAATCCCAGCACTCGGGAGGCAGAGGCAGGTGGATCTCTGTGAGTTTGAGACCAAGCCTGGTCTACCGAGCGAGTTCCAGGACAGGCTCCAAAGACAATACAGAGAAACCCTGTCTCGAAACCCCCCCACAAAAAAAGAAAAGAAAAGAAAAGAAAAACTAGCCCAAGAAACATCACAGTCAAACTGCTGATGCTTAAAATGATAAAGCAGAGCTACAGATGTGGTGGTGTAAAGTGCTTCAAAAAAACCTTGGGTTGGATAATCAACTGACAGAGTGGAGGCAGGAGCATGAAAAGTTCAAGTTCACCCTCAGATACAAAGTGAGTATAAAGACAGGATGGGCCAAAAGCCCCTCTGTTTGAATGGATGGATGGATGATTTAAAAGGGATTAAAAGTGAAAAGAGGGAAATATCACAAAAAGAGGAACAAAGACTATTCAGATATTCAAGATAAGAAACACACTGGAAGGAGGGGCTCGCCAACCCCACCCTTAGTGGAAGCTATTGACAAAGTCAATGTCATTTTCTTTAAGGTAGCCTGACAAATGCTCTCCAATGAGTGATGACACTACGCTTATTTTATAACAGCACAACCTGTACTGGGTGGGTCATGAAAAACAGCACACATAAAGTTGGTAGAGGATGATATGGGAGTGAATCTGGAGGTAGTCAAGAGGAAAGCGTAGGAGGTGAATATGATTAACATGCACTATATGCATGTATGAAATTCTCAAGGAATTAATAAAAACTGATTTTAAAGAAACAATGAAGGTCAAGAAACAATGGAAAGATCTTTTAAAATGATAGTGGGGGAAAAGGGGATTATACATATAGAAGTCTATATCCAGCAAAAAATATTCTTAGAAGAAATATTCTACAGACAAGTAAAAACTGACTAAATCAAAATTTAAAAAAAAATTAACAGTCAACAGTTATTCGCAGCACTCAGGAGGCAGAGGCAGGAGAATCTCGAGTTCAAGGCCAGCCTGATCTACAGAGTGTTCGGATGTCCACGGCTACACAGAGAAACTGTCTCAAAAGAAAAACAAGGAAAAGAAAAAAAAAAATAGCACAAGTTTTTACAGAGGCTCAGACCTAAAGGAGAGAACAGAAGTCCATAGATAATACAAAAGGTTTCTTTCCCAGCTGTCTCAGTTGTTCTATTGCTATGAAGAGACACCACGCACAAACACAGCAATTCTTATAAAAGAAAGCATTTATTTGGGGGCTTGCTAATGGTTTCAGGGGCTTAGTCCATTATCACCATGGTGGAGAGCATGGCTGCAGGCATGGCACTGGAGAATTAGTTGAGAGCTACATTCTGATGCACTGGCAGAGTCAGAGACTGGGCCTGGCATAGGCTTTTGCCACTGACAGGCTTCCAAGAAGGCCACACCTCCTAATCCTAACCCTCAAAGTGTCACTTCCTAATGACTAAGCATTCAAATATATGAGCCTTTAGGAGTCATTTTTATTCAAACCTCACTAGTTTTTGATTACTTAAAATAATAAATTTCATCTTATTGCTGAAACAACTGAGCAAACATGTGGGAGGAAAAAACAATGTCGAATCTCACACTATATACACATTATCAATGCCTAAATTAAGCTAAGCCCATAAAATTTCTAGGAGAAACTCTTCTGGACTCTGGAATACACAAATTTTCTCAGGATACCGAGAAAATAATGTTAAAAAAAAACAAAAAAAAACCATAGGCCATAAAAAACTGATAAAAATCAGTTAACATCAAAATTTTAAAAACTACTCTTCAGAAAACACTCAGAAAAAGATGGGGGGGGAGGCTTAAGAATGCATGTTATCTGACAAAAGATGCACTGAAGTTTCACAAAGATGTCTTTATACATAACAAAACCAACCAAGAAATGAGCAGTGGATCTGAACAGTCTCATACAACTGTAAGTAAGACCAGAAATCACCCAAAAGAGCCATGTAAATAAAAGACAAAGCAAAACCTACTACTGCCTACCTCTGTAGGGATAAACTTTACCACTGACAACAAGGAGCCTCCAGAGGGCAGCCAGTGCTGTCTACAAGTAAGTACCAGAGCAACAGACACTTAACACATAAATTTAGTTTAGGTAACTGAGCTTGTCAGACAAACAAGAAAACATAATGGTGACATCTAAACTGAATTTCTAGATTAAGATGGAGAAAGGGGGCATTCTTATAATAATTTGACTCAGCTGGGTAGTGGTGGCGCACTCCTTTAATCCCAGTACTCGGAAGGGAGAGGCAGGAGGATCTCTGTGAGTTCGAGACCAGCCGTGTCTATAAGAGCTAATTTCAGGTCAGTCTCCAAAGCCACAGAGAAACCCTGTCTCAGAAAAACCAAAAATAAATAAATAAATGATTTGACTCAGGAACATGGACAGTTTCACTGGGCATCCATGGCTAGTTAACCATCTTATAGTGACTACATGACTATATTGAAATTTTCTCCATTATTACTATTTGATACATTATCCTATGTTCTTTGCCTTACTAAGAGTTTTTAACCATAAAAAAAACAAATTATGTTTTTCCAATCTACTGAGATAAATTACACTAATATATCGATATTGAGAAAAAAACTAAGAAACTATGAATCATGATTCTTTTGACATGGTTAGATCTGATGAGCTAATACAGTATACAGGATTTTCATTTCCACAAATAATAGGTGTAACACACCTATACATAATCTTATCTAGTTTTATAATCAAGATTTACTAACCCCATAAAGTGGTCTTGGAGTTTTGGCTTTGTCTTGCTTTTGTGCCCCATGTTTACAATTTATAAAAGGAAAGGTTACTGAAGTCTAATGAAGTTTGTGTACAAGAGTATCTGGACCAAGAGATTTGAAATGGAAGGTCCCCATCACTACTACAAGTTCATGCTTAGTCCAAGCTCTCTACTGATGTTAACAGTTCTCTAACAATCAGGTATTTCATCTACCTTTTCAAATTTATTACCATATAGTAACTTTTAAAAACCTAATATTCTACTTTTACTTTTCATTTATTTGCAACCTTGCCCCTGGAAAATCTTTAACAGGTCTTCATAGCTTACTAACCTTTTTGTTTTGTTTCGTAACAGGGTCTCATGTTTCACAAGCTGGTCTTGTACAGGATATAAAACCAAATTCTTGATCCCCATGTCTCTGCCTCCAGAGTGGTGGGATTGTGGTTGTGAACCACCATATCAGGTTTTGTAAGGTACTGAGATCAAACTCAGGGCTTCCAGCATGTTAGGCAAGTACTCACTCATCAACCCAGCTGCTGCATTCCTAACACCCCAAACTTTAGTAATCTTTTCAAGGGATAATCTTTTGGTTTGGCAGATCCTTTAGCTCTCAGCTTGGCTGATAACGTCTCTTTTTGCTCATTTCTTAACATGCCAAAGAAAAGTTACTTAACCATGAATCCAAACTTCCTTCAGCATTTAAAGTAAATCACACTGCCACTGTAAGGACTATTTTCACAACATAACCTTCAACATATAAACTACATTAAATAAACGACAGTCTTGTCTATGCATAACAGGGAACAAATAACACACAACTTGAAGGGATGTAAGGTGCTATTCCCATAAAATGTGTTTCTAAGGTTGTGACTACACATCTGCAGCAACAGGACAATTTTCTCTTCCCAATAAGGTGGGCAATCACAGTTATAATTTAATAAATTGATAGCTAGAAATGAAATCTCCAGTTGCATTACCAAAATGTCATTTTAAAGAAGTTAACAGCTGGCTACTGATAGTGGTCATGTTCCTTTTACCACACCACAACCCAGGGCTAAAAACCACTACCTCAATTAATTTCCTAGCTGCAGAAGCACACCCACCCAACTGTGAACATTTCTGAATTACTTTTTGTCTTCTGTCTGCACCTGAATGTTAAGGCAGATCGCTAAAAAGTTCAACATGCAGCAGGGCCCTGGGTACGGCCACGTGAATTGCTTCTCTGAAAAAGTGATTTTACAGATCAGCTTCCAAATAGCTGTGGCAGTTCCCATTGCATGAAGACACAACTCAGAATTCCGAGACAGGATGCAAACCTGCAGAGCAGGGAACAAAGTGTTGCTACAGGCCAATGTTCAGATTCCTGATTTGCTTAAAGGACAGTTGTCAAATTTCTTTGCTCTCTGGTTGCAAAAAAAAAAAAAAAAAAAAAAAAAAAACCTCTTACTAACGAAATCCAGGGCTGCCTTGTTTCCCTCCTCGCCTACGAGGTGAAACTTTAAAGGGGGCGCATGAGAAAAGAGCTTACTAATGTTGAGAGATGGTCGGGCGTCATAAAAAGATCTCGTCTGAGAAGCGTTATCTGGGGCTGCGTGCTCAGGTAAACAACGAGCAGCCAGGGCTGGTCCAAGCCAGACACGGGCTGCAGACACCTAACGAGGGTGGGAGGGTAAGAAGGAAGAGAGAGACCTAGGCCTGGAAACAAAGGAAGTGAAGCTGCTCTGGGGGCGGAGGACGGGGGGGGGGGGGTATTCGGCGAGCTGAGGAGAAGCAGCCAAGGCTGGCGGGGGGGAGGGTGGGGGGGAGGCCAGACTCACGGAACTTGGAAGTGGAGGTGTTGATGTTGATGGTGGAGCTGGGGGTGGGGGCGGGGGCCGCCTTGGTCACGGCGGCCCCGTCGCAGCTCTTCAACATCATGATCACCCCGTTGGGCTCCAGCAAGGGCGGAGGCCCCATCGGGAGCCCCTCCTTAGGGCCCTTCCTGTCCACGGAGCCGGCGGGCACAGTCAGCAGCTGGCCCCCCGGGGGTTCTCGGCCAGGATCCTGGATGGACGAGGAGGGCGGCGGCGGCTGCCGGAAGTTGTCTGCGGCGGCCTCCCAGTTGTTGTGGTTCTGGTCGTCCATCATCGCCTCGTAGGTGAGCATCTCCTCGTCCTCCATGCTCTCCTCCATCCTGCCGGCCACCCAAGCGGCCTCCCAGGCACCTGCCGCCCGCCTCAGCACCCCACCCCCAACCCCCCCGGGGCCTGGGAGCGCAGCAGCCGCCTCGCGTTCACATCGCCCGGAGCCCTCGCGGGCGCGGCGGAGAGGCCAGTGGCGCGCCCGAGCGCTGTCGCCCTCCCTCAGGACGACTCCGCTGGAGGAAACGCTGACTGCGGTGGGCACTCCCGGGCTCTGGTTCTCAGAGGCAGCCGCAAAGCGGCGACGGCCCCTCACGACATTTTACAGCAGCGGCAACAGGCGCCTTCTGGGGGAGCGGCCGGGAAGGCACGTGGTGCGAGCGGCCGGCCCAGAAAAGGCTGGACGGAAAGGGGGCGGGAGCTATGAGTCACCTCGCGCGCGCGCGCGCGCGTGTGTGTGTGCGTGTGTGCGTGCGCGCGCGCGCGCCACCTCCCAGGCTCGGCTCAGGCCAGGTATTCCAGACCCGCATTCGCCGGCCCCGCCCCCGGCCGGCATTGCGTGATAAAGGACCGCTCTACGCACGCGCGCGTTCTCTAACCTGTCAGACCATCTGAACGTGGGTGTGTGTGCCCGGGAATGCGCGAAAGTGGCGGGGCCGGGGCCATTAAAAAAAAAAAAAAAAAGGAAGTCTCACTGTAGCCCTAGTTGCTCTCCAACTCCTGGCTGTCCTACTGAGCGTCAGGATGAGAGTATCCCGTCGTGCCTGTGCTGGCCAACCTTTCCAAAGTGGCGTCTTTCCCCCACCACGACCACCCATGAATACTTTTTGCCTTCCAGGCCTTGACCTCGCAGCCTCGGCCTTTGCTTGGGGACAGAAGTTCAAGGTAGCAGCAGGCCCCAGAGTGCAGGCGTCTGCCTTTCTCAGTCCTTAGTACCAAAAACTGAGAAGTACAGAGTATTGCTTCAAGAATTGCACAATACACATTCCTCCCAAGAATATGTGAAACATTTACAAAAGATAAATATGCTGTGTCCCGATGCAAGCGTCTCTGCATGTTTGAGGACTGACATCATTGCAAATACATGCTGACCACTGTGCAGTTAGAAACCACTGACTGAACAGTAACTGGTAATTCCCAATTGTATTATTCTCGGGTCAACTCATGGATCCGAAAGTCATAATGGAAACTAGAGAGACACTTTTAGAACTGATGGGATTGGTACGGTCGTAGGAAGCTTTTCTAGTAAGGCCCCTCCCTGCTCAAGGAGTTTTCCCCAGCACACTAGTAAATAAGGAACTCTTCGTGTATATTGTTAAGATACTTAATATATAATATGCTTTCATTAGTGAAACATCATTATGGAGAAAGCTAAAAATAGGTTGGGCCAAAGAAATCCTAATATGTCTAATAATAAACATCCGAAGTCAGATATAGTGGCAAATCAAAGATACCTTAACCTCACTAGCTTCCCAGCAGAAAAAAAAGACTGAGTCCTGTTTCCTCCCACCTGTGTTCCTTTCTTCACCCAGCCATCCCACTTCCTGTCTCTCTATACAGACATCCAGACCTCTATGATTAGCTAGTGGCAAGCTCCACCCTCTGATCTTCCAAATATTTAGCCGTACAAATGAGCCTCCATGGTGATTATTGGAAAGTTTGGAGATTAGAAATGAGAAGTGTTGGGGGGCACTAAAATTCTGGTGATGAATGAGAGGGGTAAACTAAACTCTAGGGCTTCACTTCTAATAATTTAGAAATAAAGGGACCAGACCCTCACTCAGCCCCCTGCTTTAGTAGCCATGACAGGCTACAGAAAAGGCATATAGGCCTCTGACACAAGGAAACTCCAGATCATCTGGCCTCCTGGAGCCTAGGGCCAAAACTGAACACACAGAAACTCCAGACCACCCCCCAACCCCTTGCTTCCTAGATGCTGGATTCCTGGAAACTGTTTGGCCACAAAAGAAACTCCAGGGGAGACCAAAACCTCCCCTGTAGTCTCCAGGATGTAGTTCTGAAAACTATTGGTATCTATGTACAACAGGCCACCACCTGCAAGTAACAAGACAATGCCATAGAAACCACAGAATGTTCCCTCTTAGCACTGAGAAATTGGTACACAGGTATTTCATGCCAAAATATGACTTTGAGAAATTTCTCCTGATTGTTCCCAAATGTCAACCAATCAGAAACCAACCCGTACCTACTGATGTTATCCTGTAACTTTTGTCTTTGTTATCCTGTAACTTTTGTCTTTAAAACCTAGCAGTAGACAGGGAACTTCACTCCCTCTGGAGGCTGCTGCATCAGCTTGTTACATGGGTGGATGAACAATCATTAAACCTTGCTTTTGCAGTTTAGTGGGTCTGTCTTCCTGGTGGTCTCTGGGGACTTTGCAACCTGGGCACAACAATGAAATGTCAGAGTGATACAGTGTGTCTATTCCTAGTATCATTTCAGTGGAAAAGGGTACCCAGACCAAATGCAGCTGTGACCTACTAGGTCTGGTCTGATGGAGTTGAAATGTAAGTCTGGTCTTCTGCCATCAACTAGCACAGCAGGTGCCACAGTGCCCATGGTGGGCACTACTGAGCACAAGACACCTGACTCTTCATGGCCAGTCAATCCAGGCAAGTCTCACCGGCCTCCCAGGTGTTTGCACCAAAATGTTCGTGAGCGTGGCTCCAACATTCCCCAGGGATTAACACTAGGTAGAGGCAGGGTTCCTTTCATAGACATACTGATGATCTGGAAGTCGTTTCTCTCTTGTCAGGTGGGGAGAGGAGGCCCTCGCAAATGAATCCCAGTTTCTATTGTTTCAGACAGTCAGTGCATTCCACGTACACTACCTGAAATTGGCTTTTGTATGCCAACCCCAGACATTTCCAACTCGGGCGCAGCACTGTCCCTGTCCACATGCGGGTCAGCTTTGGCAGGTGCCTGCAGAGTTCAGAAGAGGGTGTCAGGTCCTCTGAAGCTGGAGTTAGGCCAATGTGACCTACCCGATGTGTGTGGTGGGATTAAAACCCCAGTCCTCTCCAAGAGCTTTGTGATTTTACCCACCGAGCAGGCCTTTCCAGACCTACTCCTCACTGCTTTACAAAAAATAGAAAATGGAAAAATGGATAAATTTATACCGGTGATTTTTTTTTCTCACTACGTAGACCAGGCTGGCCTAGAACTCAGACATCACGTGTCCCTGCCTACCAAGTGCCAGGATCAGAGGGCATGCACTACCACACCCAACACTAGTAATTTTATTTTTTAAAACGAAAAGAAGCTGGTTGTGGTGATACATGCCTTTAATCCTGGCACTTAGAAGGCAGAGGTATTTGGATCTCTGATTTCAAGCCCAACCTGGCCTACAAAGCAGTTCTAGAATAGCCAGGGCTATAAAGAGAAAAAAAAACTTGTAAAGAGAAGCCTTTCCTTGCTAGCCGCTTTGGTTTATCCCCCGCCAGTTGCCTGGGCTCTGCCGCATTGTAGTCCCCAAATAACACACAAGACGCCGTATTAATTATGAAGCTGTTGGCCTTGCTTGTTTCTTACTGGCTAGCTCTGACTTAAGTAATTACCCCATAATTGTTAATCTAAGTGTTTCTCTTACTGGAGAACTTTCTGGGCTTCCTACCCCATGCATGGCGTTACATCTTGACTCTCTGTGTTTCTCCTTCCCAGAGTTCTCCTGGACTCCTAGTCCCACCTATCTAGATTGCTATTGGCCCAACAGTGCTTTATTGACATAATCACAGGACTTCCCACATCAAAAACTATCTGAAAAAAATAAATAAAAAAGAAAGAAACTATAACAATAACCCATATTAGACATGGGTACATCATTAGATCTGGGGCAAACTTTAGCTGACCATAGTGATAATTGTATAGAACAAAATTAAATTCATATTGCCAAGCACAGTAACACTTGTAATCCCAGCATCCATGAATCTGGAGCAGAAAGATTTCCAGGAGCTGGAGCCCATCTTGGGTCACATAAGGAGTTCCAAATTAGCCTAGGTCATGTCTCAAATACAAGGAGCTTAGAGGTACCTGAGGCTAGATTGGTGGAAGGAAACTCCCCTGAATCAGGGGTAAGAGGAGCTAGAGTGTAAGTTACATTCCATTCCCTTGGCCTGTCTCAGCTGGTGAAAGGCTTCAAGCAGGGTCCAGGGTGAAGGGCTTTTTTCCCTTCTCTTCTTCAATTTTCTATCTTTCCACTTCTAGTCAGTCTCTACTATCTGACACAGACCTCAGGAAACTATGGTCTCCAAAATGAACTCCAGAATGAATGTCCCTAAGGGTTGACTCAAGAACAAGTTGGTGCTGGAATTCTCGCCAAAGACTCTAGAGAGGTCTATGGAAGCCAGCAATATGTATGAAGAGATATGAGACAGGAATGTTCCCCTCTGAGGAAAAAGCTTGGGCCAGGGCCAACCAACACAACAGGGTCAAGCCTGAGATTGGAATCCAGCACTTGATAAGTTTGCTGTACAAAAAGATGGAATGTGTTTGAGTCACAGATGTTTCAAAAGTGGACCAGCCAACCCTGGAACTGACTTACTGCATGAGATTTAAGTCCCTTGGAGTCTGAGCCATTTCCAGCTGGGTCCTCAATACTGATAAAGCCTTTTCCACCAATGGGATACATACCAGGTCCAAATCTTCACCAGACTGAGGGTGCCCAAGAATGTTACCAACATCCCAGATCTATGAACCAAAATGTGGAACTTTCTCAGAGGCCAGAGTGTAGGGGTGAGCCCCACAAAGCTATCCGCCCAAAAGGGGCGGAGATAGGGAAATTTAGCACAGGTAAAGATAAAAGGAAGTCAAAGAGAAAACAAAGCTCCTTTCCTTTTTTCCTCTGGAAGCCTGCCACGCTTTCTGTCCTCTCATCTTGTATGTAAATAAATATATTAGATTCCATATTGCATTGACTTCCCTCGTCAGCTGGTGTACCTGTGCTAAATTTCCCTATCTCCGCCCCTTTTGGGTGGATAGCTTTGTGGGGCTCACCCCCACACCAGAGAAAAACTGTCAGAGCAGTTTCCTATCAAGCCTAATTGAAAACAATATCTCCTTAATTTAAATTTACAGCATAATCAGTCTTCTGGCTACCCAATCATAATTAAATTAGACTGACAGTATGTTTCATATATGCTAGTTAAAAATCACAGAAAGGAGAATCTGCATTTGCTATCTCATTTTTTTCTACTGCTTTCTCCTAGAACTGGGCGTGAGGGCTGTCTAGCCTGCAAAATGGGAAACCTGCATTTGAGTCCTGTCTCTGCTGTCTATGGCTATGTAACTTGAAGCAAGTGTCTTAGCCCCTCTGATTCCCTCTGCCTTTCCAAATCAAAGGGATTCTTTTGGAGGCAACATACAGCATTACACAGAGGGTCATCACCACTTACCTTTGCTTGTTCTTATGTGTTTACGTGTTTATGGAGGTGCACACATGTGTAGTTGTGTGTGTGTACTTGAAGGTGCACCTGTGTGCTGAGGCCAGCGGTCAACCTCAAATATTACCCCTTAGGATGCTATATCCACATTGTTTTCTGACTCAGGGTTCCTCACTGGCCTGGAAGTTGCCCATTCAGTTAGACTAGTGGCCAGAGATCCACTTGTCCTCATCTTGCATACCATAACACCTGGCTATTTTATGTGGGTTTTGGGAATCTCAGGTCTTCATTCTTGTTCAATAAGCACAGAAGTGCCTAAGCACTTCCCAAACCCCATTCTGCCTCTTCACGAATGTCATATAACTAAAATTAAGCACTTGTTCACACACTTAGGGTGCCCGCCTGCCTCTGCCTCCCAAGTGCTGGGATTAAAGGCATGCAGCACCACCGCCCCGTCCCCATATAAATAATAAACTGAAAACTGCAATACATATGCAGAACACCCATTGTAGGCCAGAGGCCTCAAACAAGACCAATGACTCCTTGCAATGAACACTTACTAGAAAAGATGTATGGACTAAAAGGTATACTGTGTGACACTATAATTTCCCACACCAAGATTTTTTTCTTTGTTCGGTTTGGTTTTTTTTAGTTTTGCTTGTTTTACTTTAAAATTTTGTTTTGTGGGGGAGGTTGCTAGGGCAGTAGGCAGAAGCAAGGGGACAGGGAGATGAGATCTGGATGAATGATGTGAAACCCACAAAGAATCGATAAAAAACATTTGAAAAGAGAACTAAGAGACCAATTTTACTTGTAGACATACATGGAAAAATACTCAACTAAGTACTTGCTAACTGAATTCAAGAACACAACAAAAGATCATTAACCATGATCAAGTAGGCTTCATCAAACAGATGCAGGGACAATTCAAATTATGTAAATCAATAAATATAACCCACCACAGAAACAAACTGAAAAAATACCACATGATCATCTCATTAGAGGCAGGAAAAGACTTTGACAAAAATCCAATATCGCTTCTTGACAAAGTCCTGGAGAGATTAGGGATACAAGAACACACCTAATCATAATAGAGGCAGTTTCCAGCAAGCCCACAGCCAACATCAAATTAAATGGACAAAAACTCAAAGCAGTTTCACTCAAATCGGGAACTGGGGTGGAATGGCGACTCCCTTCTTTCCATTTCAATATAGTACTTGAAGTCTTGCCAAGAGCAATAGGTCGACTGAAGGAGATCATGGTGATACAACCTGGAATGAAACAACTCAAAATGTCTGTATTGCAGAAGACATGGTAGTAAATATAAGTATATCATAAAATAAATTGTGGGTCTTATGGCTGATAAACAATGACAGCAATGTTGCTGGATACAAAATTAACTCAAAAAAAAAAAAGAGTAGCCCTTCAGTATGGAAACAAGTGCATTTCTCAAGTGCTGGGATTATAAGCATAAGCCACCATGCCCAGTTTGTGTAGTGTTTATAATCAAACCCAGGGCTTCCCACACACTGGGTAAGCACTCTACCTACTGAGCCACATCCCCAACCACCTAACAAGTTTTCACTAGCTGCCACTTTCAAATAGATTGACACTGAAAAGTTTGCTGTGGCTGGGCTTTGGTGGGGCAGCGTTTAATCCCAGCACTAGGGAGGCAGAGGCAGGTGGATCTCTGTGAGTTTGAGGCCAGCTTGGTCTACAGAGCGAGGTCTGGGACAGCCTCCAAAACAATACAGAGAAACCTGTCTCAGAAAAAAAAAGTTTTCTGTGTGTTCAGCATTTAATTTCTAGGCAAACCTGGTCTCCAGCTTCATTTCCTTGTCTCCAGCTCTTGGTAAGGATCCTAATGTCCAGCCACAGGGAATCAAAACTACCAGCTATCATTCAGGTAGGTGTATGTGGGCCTCTATCCTACACTGTATCACGTGTGAGCTTCTTCCTGCTGAGCTTGCCAGCCACTCTGAATGGTTCAGTCCATCAAGTAGATGAAGGAATCATCTGCCTTCCTCTCCTCTCAAGTATGGTCCACACCTACTTGTCACCCGGAACTCATTGCCCTGCATGTCTAAATCATTCCAGGACAGATGAAGGACCTGGATCTACCATGTGGCACATTCTGACTTCAAGCAAGTTATTTCACATCTCCGACCAATGCTTACTATAAAGCCAGTAAAAATGGCACTAGACACATCAACATTGTGTGGGGAGGTAAGGAAACTGAGAAATCAGTGTGAGCCTTCAGTGGTTCTTAGACTTTCACCATTTTTTAGGAAAAGTCTCTGTCACCACACTTCAAAATCCAAATTCCAGGAATGGATTTGGAAATATGGAAATCAAATGACTCCCCTTCAGGGAGACCCCACCAAGCCTGCAGGGTCACCTGCCCAGGGCAACAAGGAAAAAGCAGCAGTCTCATCCTATGGAGGTCTTCCTCAGGCAGGCACAGGGACACTTTTCTGGTGCAAACCTTGCTCCATATCCCCTCCCTGAACTGGTAGCTGTCTCTTGTGTCTCATTGTGGTCACTGACAACTTTTTTTGCACTGCTAATCTCTGCCTTTCTCTGATGAGGGCAGAGACCTAGGCAAGGGCGGTGGTGGAAACATGTCTGGTGAGGACTCACCTAACCACACCTGAGTGATCTCCTTCCTCCTCTGAGAAGACATGAAGGGGCGTGGTCTACCTTGGGGACCATTGCCCCTTCCTCCCCCAGCATCTTGGGGGTAGGGTATCTCCATGTGGCTGTGTGTTCCCTATGGAGGGGGACAGCTTTTCTGGGGCGGGGGTGGGGGGGCTGCTTGCCTTGCCTTCCAGATGCAGATGGTTTGTTGGAGGGAGACACACATTTGCATGGACCCAGGGTGTGTGATCCCTTGCTCCAACCCTCTTTTGAGCAGTCTGGTTCCATTCTACCACCCTCCCAGATCTTCACTGTCGAGCAGGTATAACCTGCGTTATATCCACAGCTGTTCAGAGCTGGGGGCCCTTTCCCCTGAAGGCAGCTGTTTCTTCCATGCACTTGAATGCACAGTAGGCTCACACAACTGGGCTTCGGGTCTTTCCTGATTACTGGGGTGTCACAGAACCTACTCCCTAAGCTTTTTGCCAGCCCTGGTTAGTGGAACAACAAGAGATTGACTCATCCAGGACCTGATCCCCATCTGGTCAGTCCACAGTGACAGTCCCCTGCCCCACCTTGGCAACACCCTAACAACTCTTCCCAGGCATTCTCCGCAAACCTTTCCTCTTTACTAGGCTTCAATGCAATCCAAGGTGCAGCAGCTTATACATATCCCTTAGGGGGGAAAATAAACTCCCCCCTCTCCAGTGAGGCTTACACAGAGTAACTCTCTGTCCTCACCAGCCCAAGACCCAGCTCACATCTAAGTCTCACTTTTATAGCCTGTCCTCAAATGTAAGCCTTCCTTGATCTTCTAATCAAAGCTGCCAGCCCAGAGGCTGTGTCATGGCGCGGTGAGCTGTGGGTGTCATGAGTGGCTTCAAACACAGGGATGGAACGAAATCATTGCTTCTCCCCTTCCCCTTTCTTTCATTAAGCCTTCAAGTAGGAGAATAAGCTGAGTTGTCACTGCATTTAACTTCGAGGAAGTGGTCCTTAAAGTGAAGATAGCCAAGAAGGTAACTGTGATGGCTGGAAGTACAGCAGCTATCTTAGACTGTAATCTGCACTGGGCGTGACAGATCAAGGAGTAGGAGTCCCAGTTTCTGACAAAGGGGGAATTAGTTGCCTTTCTAATCCTGGACTGCTGGTCCCTCTCGTTTACGTGACTTACCTTCTCAGACTTTTCTGCCTCTCACTGCCAAATCTCACCATGAGAGTCTAATTCTAAGCCTGAAGACTCTCTTCCTTGAAAAAAAAGCAAACAAACCACACTTTCTTAGATTATTAAATGAAAAGGTGTCTGGAGAGGAAATGGTATTTGGGACCTTATTGCTTTTCTTTAAAGAGGTTTGTGCACTAGGTGAGATCTCCCTCTTAACCACTTTCTTAACCCTTGAAGAGCAGTCCTCACAGGTTTCCAAGTCAGTTGAGCATGGTGAGAGAGAATTATGTTATACTTGCTGTTTGAACTTGAGCTTTTGTAAGCCTTACTATGCTGCTTCATTGAAATAGTGCAAACAGGGATTGGGAAGATAGCTCAGTGGTTAGGAATGCTCTGTTTTCTTCCAGAGGACCAGAGTTCAGTTTCCTGCACCCACACCTCTCTGTCTCTGTCTCTCTCACATACACACTAGTGAAATAATAACAACAACAGTGCCTTGGAGAACTGACCATGCCTGATATCCCAAAAAGCAGTCAGAAGCATAGGGGAATCTTAATTTTTCAACCAACCAAGGCAATGCCAGAGACTCTGTCTCCCAAAACACTCAACTGCTTCAACCTCCCAAGTACTGTGATTACAAATGCAGGCCTCTAGCAATTTCTAGAACATTTTATTCATTTATTTATTTATTTATTTATTTATTTATTTATTTGGTTTCTCTGTAGCTTTGGAGGCTGTCCTGGAACTAGCTCTTGTAGACCAGGCTGGCCTCAAACTCACAGAGATCCACCTGCCTCTGCCTCCCAAGTGCTGGGATTAAAGGCATGAGCCACCAACACCCGTCTCTAGAACATTTTTAAAGTGTGTGTTGAGAGGGGGTGCTCCAGAGTGCAAGTGTACAAGGAGGTCAGAGGAAGGCTTGGAATCTCCTGAAGCTGGCGTGACAGGAGGTCGTGAGGTACCCAACATTGAGGGGCCCAAACCCAGGTCCTCTACAAGAGCAGTGAGTGCTATTAACCTCTAAGCCATCTCTCCAGATCAATCCAAGAAATGTTTTACCTTCACATCTGCTAGCTGCGCACCCTTACGTTGAAGACAGCATGGAGAATAAGGCAAGCAAAGCTTTTACTTTCATGGAACTTTAGGTTAGTGGGAAGAAGATGGTAAAGAAAGCACATAAACAGGGCCTGGGGGATGTAGCTCCAGGATAGAGGACCTGGGTGTGTGAGTTCCTGAGGTACAAGTGTCATTGAGGAAAGGTGAGATAGATCAAGGGACAGAGCACACTGAGGCCACAGTAAGGAAATCTGAGAACTGAGACATCATGCAAGGCTCTTCTGGGCGAACCACCAATTACCAGGAAAGTCTTTCTCTGGAAGCAGCCAGCAAAAGCCAGAGGCTACCATTACCAAAGCCCAGTGGCCCTGCATGTAGTTAGTGCACAGACCCCACCTAGCTCTCCAATCTGTGCTGCTTCTGTTCTTCCAAGCCTGGATGGAAAATGGGATTGACAAACAGAGGTCTTAACACAGACTGTCCCAGCAGAGTGATTGGCCATTCCTGCCTGGCACAGACCCCTCCACTGAAGCTGGCTTTAGTTCTTCACATAATGGGCACCACCTGGGTCCCAGGGATTGCATCTGGCATCAATTAGTTCTAAGCCCAAGCTGGAGCAGCACCCTGGCTCCCCTCCCAGCTACTGGCTTTGCAAGCAGCCAGATACTGGCTGGGTGTCTTTTACTCCTAATGACCTCTGTCAGTGACCTCTATGGTAGACCCACCAGGCCCACATCTGTCACCATCATAAGCAAAGTGCATCCAGGGCAAAGTGATCAGCTGCCAATCTTCACTGTGTTCCCTAAGGACTGGTGACTAGGAACAACTTAAGCAACAGAGAGGGTGAGTATGCTATTTCTAGCTTTCACAGCTAAAAGCACATTCTGGGTGGGATGATGAATGGGCTGGAATCTCTATTAATGTGTGCAATACGTCTAAGGTTGCTTGAAGACAGGTGAATGGGAGAGATCTCATCCCTACTTGACTTTCTAGTGGTCTGCTCTTGGGCAAGTAACTTACATTATATTCCCTAAGCCTCAAATGCCCTATTTTAAAATGGACATGATAAAGAACTTACTGCATACATGGGGCAGAGATTAAGTAAAATAATCTATGCAACACACTTAAAAGTATTTAACCTATGTCTTCTGGGACTCATCTTCATTCACTACCTCAAAAATATTTAAAGCATATCCTATGGGCTAGAATAAACATTCAGACAAGTCCCACCTCTTAGCGTGAAAATATGACATCACCCACACAGATCATTCTTGAGATGACCACCCCTACAAAAACAATCATGTACACACACAAACCCTCTTACTATTTTAAGAATGTTTATGATTTCTTTTGAGCTGTATTCATGGTTGTCTTCATCCTCATGTGGCCAGCGGGCAATAGGTTGCATACATCTGTCAGCTAGCCTTTGAGGATGTAACAGAAGGTAAATTGGAAGCGACTTGGAGCAATACATGCTTCTACTTTCTTATGACTCTGTAGGCTGGGTGATGCTGGCTACAGTTGATGGTAGAGGATGGTCTCATTCATAAGCCCCAGTACAGACACCTACAATCATCTTGTCACAAGGCTCTCTCTCAACCTCCGTGGAGCTGTGATGCCTGGCACCAGCCATCTTACTTCCTGCCTGTCTGTCAGCCAATGGCAAGCTCTGCCCTCTGATCTTCAGACAGGCTTTACTTGTACAAAATATCACCACAGTAATGAAGGACTCCGGAGCCTTAGACTGCCCCGCAAACAAAAGATAAGCGCCAACTAACTACCAATCCCTTCGTATCAATTCATCCTCCCAAACAAAAACCCCAAGTGTGTGTGGCCCTGGAGGAGCCCTCGGTGGCCTAGGTGAGACTACCCTGTTGTCTCTAGTGGCAGCTGAATTTTTAGGGGCAAATTCAGCTCTCAGGAGTCTCTCTCTCTCTCCAGCTTAGCATCCCACCTCACTCCATATTCAGTGCCTCTAGGTTAACACACTGCCATTAGACGTCATCTAAGCTCGCTGGCCATTTAGGTAACCTGATTGTTCTGCTCACATCCTGGACTTATCAGAAAAAGTTCAAGGCAAGCTGGTATTAATATGGGACCCAAGAGATCATACAAAGTTAACTAAATCTCAGGCCACCCTATGGATTTGCCCACGTTTCTCCTGCCTAAATGCCACCTCCCTGGCCCTCCTGTAGAATACGTCTTCTGCTAACTGCCTGACAAACTGCACACCTCCAGCAAAGTTCAAACAGCAGTTTCTTTACAGATCCTGCCTTGGACACTGATACGTGAAAAAGTGGAAGAAGCTGGGATCCAGCTCTGTCCCCGGTGAGGTAGGATCACAGTGGCCCAAGTTTAGCTTTTCTGGGGCAAGCTTCAGATTTCTCACACTTGTGAAATATGAACCCAAATTATGGCTCAGAGTTGCCCTGCCTTGGGCTTCTGCTGAGGCTGAACTGAGCCTGTGTGAGAGGCCCTGGCGTAGAACAGGAGTCTCAGTCTATGCAGGCTGGAGACTGGGGCACCTTGCTGTGAAACCATGAAACTTCTAGTCAGAGGTTGGGGACATGGCTCTAGTGGTAAATTGTTTGATAAACCAACACGAGGACCTGAGCTCAGGTTTCCAGCACTCATAAAAAACAAGGCATAGGAATATGCCCCTGAAATTCCTAATACTGGGGATGCAGTGACAGAATGATCCATGGTTGGCTGGCCAGTCTAGCTGAATTGGTGAGTTCTGGGTTCAGTGTTTGTTGATGTAGGGCTGGAGATGTGGCTCAGCAGATAAGAACATTTGCTGTTCTGCCAGAGAACCTGAGTTTGGTTCCTAGCGTCCACATCAGGGGTCTCACAACTGTCTATAACTCCAGTTCCAAGGGGATCTGACACCTCTGGCCTCTGCAGGTACCTTCACTCACAGGCCTATACTCACACTGTCAGACACAACTAAAAATAGAAATAAATCTTTATAAAGGAAAAATATAGAATACACAGTATTCGCGAACAAAATTACCAAAGAACAGATTTTAATAAGTATTAGATGTAGATGATATAGGATGATAGCTGGTGCTCTCACACACACACAAAGCTTCTAGACTGTGGAACAGCTCTTTTCAAATTTTAATGAGGTACTACTGGGCATACTTAGAAGACCAGTTTCGGTCTGTGGGCACCTGAACGGCTCATGCATTCCAAACACGTTCCAGAGTGTGAGGAAGCCATAGGCCCCAGGACCATGCTTGAAGAGAAGCTACCTTCCCTATCAACAGGAAGCAAGCCTAGAGTCTAAAAGGCACTGTTATTCACCCACAGAGGCCCACAAAGCTGCATGGTGGAGTTGAATGGTTATTCATTCACTGCTTAAAGCAGCTGCTAGTCACAAGCCATGAGTTTTCTATGTCCATCACAAATGCATTTCTTCCACCCCACGAGCCAACAGTCTCAATTGCTGACAAAGGGAAGCTGCCTTTCTAACTTGTCTTGAGATGGAAGAGGTGAACTGGGCAATCTCAAAAGCAAAGACCTTCAGCTTGCAGGAGTGGTCTGGACACAAAGCAGCTGTGACCAAGATCTCTAGGATGCCAGGAAGGGTTTAGAGACAATCATTTCTGTTCTACCATGGTTATCAGACTGCCCACATTAGAGAAACACAATTCACTCCTCTTTGAAGAACACCAGCTGCTGCCACTCTGCTGTGGGCCATACTGAGATGAGTCCTGTGGTATTCTTAAGTGTGCCCTGGAGTCGCTCCACAATTAAAAGGGCATTTTGTTCTGCTGCACCAAGGAGGGGCTGCACCCCCTCCCCCAACAAGCTTATTCCACCAGCTCCATTCTCTGGTCTCCCCATCTGATCATTCCTGCCACTGGGTACTTGCCAAAACTAGGCCCATTCTTCCAGGTTCAACTAGAAAGGAATGTGCTGTTCTCAAGGAAGAGGACTGAAATCCAGCAGCTCTCAAACGTGAACTTGTCAAGACTGGACTCTGGCTGAGCAGTGGTGGCACACGCCTTTAATCCAGGGAGGCAGAGGCAGGCGGATCCCTGTGAGTTTGAGGCCAGCCTGGTCTACAGAATAAGTTCCAGGACATCCAGAGCTGTTGTTACACAGAGAAACCCTGTCTCGAAAAACAAACAAACAAATAAAAACAAGACTGGACTCTGACCTAAGGCTGATGCCTGGTTAAGCTCCTGGAACCACAGCCCTATAGTGGATTGCCCAGTAACATGATTTCTAATTGCTCTTAATAACAAAAACCAAGTCAGATATTAGGGGGTGAAAACTGAAAGATCAGAGAAGCAGAGCAGCCAGCCACTAACGTTCTTATCTCTATGAAATCTCAAAATCTCCAGACCAAAAAGAGGTCGAGTGCCTGTCTCCTCCCACCTTATATTTCTCTCTCGACCCCACCAAATCACTTCCTGTCTGTCTGTACAGCCCTCCAGACCTCTATGGTTAACTAGCGGCTAGCTCCACCCTCAGATCTTCAGGCAAGCTTTGTTAGAGTTCCAACACAATATCACCACATTGCCCTCATTAAATTTGGGAAATGGAAACAAATTAATCACTGGGTATCACTTACACCCAGGAGATCAAGAGGAATACAGAGGGACGTGTACCGAAGAAGGCTCACTCATTCTCCTGCAACATGGACACTGTCAGTTCTCACCGTTTTTTCTAGTAGCACACTCCCACACATCTTTGTGCTGTGCTCTGGATATCAGGCAGATGAAACATCTAGCTCATGTCCTCGGAGAGTTGACAATTCTATAAAAGGCATGATACAAATGTGCTTAGATTTTTTTATCAACACACACACACACACACACACACACAAAAGCCACCTGAGCCAGGACAGGCGGTGGTGGCGCACCCATTTGGTCCCAGTACTTTGGAGGCAGAGGCAGGCAGATCTTTGAGAATTCGAGACCAGCCTGGTCTACAGAACCAGCGTCAGGACAGGTTCCAAAGCTACACAGGGAAACCCTGTCTAAGGGGGGCAGGGGAGAGGTCACCTGGGATGGAAAATTCAACTCCATCAGATTGACATATAGGTAAGTCTGTGGGACATCTCCTTGATTGCTGATCGATGTGGGCGTGCCCAGCCACCTGTAGGTGGTGTCACACCTAGAAAAGCAATCCTGGAAAGTGTAGGAAAGGTAACTGAACATATGCCATTGAACCAAATCAGTAAGCAGAATTTCTCTGTAGCTCCTGCCTCTGTTCCTGCTTGAGTTCCCGTTCTGACTTGCCTTCATGATGGGTTGTGTGACCTATAATCTGAAATAAACCCTGTCCTCCCCCAGGCTGCTTTTGGTCATTGTTTTATCATAGCAACAGAAACCAAACAGCCAAACCAGGACACAGACTTCTAGGAAATAAAATGTAAAGTTACTCCTGCTCTAGTGAGGCAGATTACTGACAGAGGACATGAATCTTACCTAGTCTTACCCAGCATAATTTCATGGCTGTGCTGGGTGGTGGTGGCACATGCCTTTAATCCCAGCACTCCGGAGGCAGAGGCAGGCGGATCTCTGTGAGTTCAAGGCCAGCCTGCTCTTCAAAGAGAGTTCCAGGACAGTTTCCAAAAAATTACAGAGAAATCCTAATCCTGTTAAAAATAAAAAGAAAGGAAGGAAGGAAGAAAAAAAGAAAGAAAGAAAGGAAGAAAGAAAGAAAGAGAAATTTTCATGGTCATATATTCTCAACTTTCCTAAGACTGTCTCAAATATGGGACAAGCCTTCTAATTTAAAAAGAAAGAACTGCCCTCTCCCCCCACCCCTTTTTGTTTCTGGCTCTCCTGCCTTCTCTGACTCCTCACTGAAGCTGTTGGGGGTGGGGGGTGGAATGTGGTCGTGGAGGAATTGAGGTTCCTGGGAGTACCACTTCTAGAAAATTCAGGAGCCCTGGAAAAGAGAAGGAATCAGACACCAGGAGGAAGAGAGAGAGGGGGTAGGGTCTCACTTCAATTCTAACCTATGCTTCTGGCCTTCTACCCCCCACAGTCTCAGGGCAGATTGAAAACACAGCATCAATGAAGATGAAGGATCAGCTATTGCCAGAAAAGGGCTGTGGACTGGTGCCACCTCACTATCCCACATTGCTGACAGTGCCTGCCTCGGTGTCCCTGTCCTCTGCCACTAGCATGGACACAGAGTCCAGGTCAGAGCAGCTGACCCTGCACAGTCAGGCCTCTGTTACCCAGAACATTACTGTGGTCACTGTGCTATCTACAGGACTGATGGCTGTGGGAGTTTCCTGTTCTCAGAGGTGGAGAAGAGAAGGGAGTCAGTCAAGGGGTCCAAGTTTGGTAATCACATCCCCCTTGTCAGCTGAGACCTTCCCTGTTACGGCTCCCATGATTGTCTCAGCTCTTTTCCTTCTGGCTCACAAGCCCTAAAGGTGGTCCCTGACCTCTCCAAGAAGGTAGCATCAACCCTAACTGAGGAAGGAGGCCGTGGTGGGGGCGGGCAATGTGGTTCCTCCTAAACCTCCTCGGAGCCGCAAGAAGAAGCAGGTGCTGGAATCAGAGCTTCCTGAGACGAATGGCCCTTACGTCCTTGCCCCTGATGACGATGATGAACATCAGAAAGATGGCAAGACCTACAGGTGCCGGTTGTGCTCACTGACCTACTCAAAGTCGGAGATGCAGATCCACCCCAAGCCACATACCGAGACCAAGCCCCACAAGTGCCCGCACTGTCCCAAGACGTTCGCCAACAGCTCCTACCTGGCCCAGCAACTCAGTATCCACTCAGGGGCCCGACATCCTTCCGCCAGCTCTCCTATCTGCAGCAGCGCACCCGAATCCACACCGGTGATATAGTCCATACAAATGTGCACACCTCGGCTGTGAGAAGAGCTTCATACAAACTCTCCAATCCGCAGTCTCACAGATGGCAGCACAACAAAGATAAATCCTTCAAGTGCCACAATTGTCACTGAGCAGCCTCACTCACGGTGGAGCAAGCCAAGGTGTATACCTGCATAATCTGTAGTCGGGCATAGACATCGGAAACATATGCACAAACACAACCTTCCTGATCTTCAGCAACAAGTGCGAGCGGCCAAGGGAGTGGCCGCACCGGCAGCGCCCCAGGGTGGGGATGGTGGGGACAGCAACCCAAACCCTCATCCCAGTGTTCCTTTGACCTGACCCCCTATAAGATGGCAGAGCATCATAAAGATATCTGCCCCACTGTCACCACCAGCACCATCCAGGTAAAGCACCTGGCCAGCTCTTAGAGACCCGTACTGCCATCCCCTGGAAAGAGAGAGAAGTTCTGGTCCCTCCTTTGTCAACTCCTCTTGGTGGGAAAGTTCTCTTCTTCCTTGACAAGTCCTGTTTCCAGCTCCTTGGTCCTCAGGCATGGCTTCCTTCAAGAAAACCATCCTTAATCCCAGCTGCCCCTGCCTGACAAAGGAATCCTGAGCTGATAGTGTTACCCAACAGCCCCATCCAAGCAGAGCTTTTCAAACTGGGGGCTGGTGCTAAAGAGAGGATCTGCTATGGCCTCACATCTTGTCCAGTGTGGGCACTTACCTTTCTCTCTTCTCATCCTCAAAGTCGGGGGGGGGGCAATAGAAGGCTAGCGGCTGGCCCTCCCAGATAACAGAAGGAAGCTCCAAATGCAACCAGCCTTCCATTCTACGCTTACCTGTAAAAGAACAGGTTTTGCACGTGGCCTGACCCCCGTGAGCCATTTTCTTTCCCTTGCACGGTCTCGCTTCATACTGGGTGGTGACTGTACCTTTTTTATTTCTAAGAGGGACAGTAGCTAATACATGGTTGGCAGAGTGTCAGAGATTCCCCAGGGGACCAAGGGTGGTATACAAGTGTGGGTTATGATTTTTCCTTACAGCCTCCTTCCGTCTCTGTCAACCAAGAGCCTATATGCTCTGCCTCACTACCCCAGTCCAAAGAGCTATGGGAGCTGTTCTCTGCAAAACCCCAGCCAGGGTATTGCAGAGAAGGGAGAAGTCAGCGCACACACATGGACACATGAACTAGACTTAGCTCCCTAGGTGCCGTGGTCAGATGCCGAAAATGGGTCTGCATGTATATATGTATGTATGTATGTATGTATATGTATAAATATATATATGTGCTCATCACAGCCATCTTTGTTGTAGCCATTTCTGTGTTTATAAGCTGCATTATCACAGAAAAAATAATAGAAAGAACCAGAAATACTGTTTGTAGGCAGTCTTCTGTTTTAATAATTGTGGAATGTGTGTGAAATTAACTGTACAGAACTAGAACACGAGATGTGTGTGTTATAAATACTCTGTCCGTCCCCCAAAGCTCTGCACTGTTGGTCAGACTGCACACTGCGTAGCAACATCTGACCATAGATTTAGTGGGTACTGAAACTCAGCCGTGTACCTTGGTACAGTGTCATATTCACACAGAGGAAAGAAAGAATTTCCCACCCCTTTCAAATTTTCACAAGATACCCTTCCACTGGTAAGTGGCCTTAAATCTGAGAGCTCAAAAGTATTTCACACCCAGGACTGGGGATGTAGCTCAGCTGACTGCTTGCCTAGCATGTCTGAAGCCTTAGGTTTGATCCCCAGCA